>NC_090445.1:52962550-53587550 GCF_031143425.1 Pleurodeles waltl | reverse complement strand
TCCTTCCAGGTGCAGAGGCAGTGCTGGTGAGGGAGACATTTAGGAGGTTTCTATGTAGCCTTATGGAGAAGACCCAGTTGAGAAGGACAATTGGTATGAGGAACTCAGTGAGGCTAGTGAGTTGCACAACCCACCATACACTGGCATGGTTTCACTCTTCTCCTACAGTTATGGAGAATGGCGCCTCTTTTGTAATGGTGGTATATGGGGTGGCTGAAGTCCTGGACCATAACATAACCTCAGAACCCTTACTACTATTCAATGAAGCCCTTAGGGACATCCTACTTGGGCCTGGTCCAAGCCCTGCACAGAGGCTCCCATGAATAGGATGATTACTCGCTGCCATCCCCCTGCTCCTGGGGATCCCAATTTCCTTACTCAGCACCCCACCCCAGAGAGCTTGGTCCAAGCCTCCTCATCCCACATCCAACCTGGCACATTCCCTACCACCTTACCGGATGGGGAATCCAGTAGGCTGGACACCTTTGGTAAGAAAATGTTCTCTTCCACCAGCCTGGCACTGTGGTCAGTGAACACTGCGTACCTATTGAGCCATTATTCCCATTCACTATGGGATTTGGTTGCGCAGTTGCTGCCCATGGTGCCAGAGGAGTCTCGAGCCATTCTCTCACAAGCTGTTGTGGATGAGAGGGATGTGACAAAGTTATCCATCAGATGTAGACTTGACACAGCCGACTCACTGGGTAACAAAATTTAATTGTTGATGGCTTTGTTACCCCATGCTTGGCTGAGAACATTAGATTTTTCAGGGGATGCTCACCCGTTCCTCATGTATATGCCCTTTGATGGCTCTTGCCCCTTTGGGGACACAGCGGATTCAGCGCTAGAGCGTCTATGGCCCCTTAAAAAACCCAATCATCCTATCACTCCTTTTGTGGCTACAGACCATTCCCTCCAGTCACCACGGCAAGCAGGCTTCCCAGCTTTTCCGTGGCTGAGGACGTGGATCCCATACACCTTGTGGGATAGGCCGGCAAGGGTTGTGTCAGTCCACCACCCCCCAAAGCATCTGCTGCCTCCAAGACTCTTTAGTCCACCCTCCGACCATCATGGGCACCCAATGGGAGGCTGGAATGTCATCACCGCCCGTACTAGTGGTCAGTAATATCAGTCACTCCCGATAGTCCTAAGGGGCAACTCCCACCCCTTTGTGACACCCCCCTCCACTCATACCACCTACTTACAATTGGCTGACGGAAGACAATCTATCCTAGCTCTGTCAAGAAGTACAAGTTCTCTTGGCCAAGGGAACTATAGTGCGGGTATCAGTATCGAAGTAGATGCCTTCTCAATCTCTTCTTGAAGAAGGAGAAGCTAAAAATGCTAACGTTCACCCAAGTTTTGTCTGCCCTAGATCCAGGAGACTGGATGATAGTATTGGATTTGCCGGATGCATATTTCCACATCCCTTTGCTGCCAGCCCACAGAAGCTACCTGCAGTTCACAGTGGGTCACACGCAGTTTCAATTTGCTGTGCTAGCTTTCGGCCTTACCTGTGGCTCTCGGGCATTCACCAAGAAGATGGTGGTGGTCGCAACTCATCTGTAGAGGTTGGGGATTTTAGTCTTCCCCTACCTCAACGACTGGTTGATGAAGGCAGGCTCACCCTAGTCAGTAGTCTCCCACCTTCAGACTGTGGCAAACCTCTTGCACTTGGGGTTCACTATCAACATGTCAAAGTCACACCCGACTCCCTCTTGGATGCTTCCTTTCATTGGAGCTGTTTTAGACACTGTGAAGTTTCAGGCCTATCCTCCTGAGCAGCAAATCCAGGATATTCAGGCGATGGTACAGAAGTTTCCGCCTCTGTCCTGGATTTTGGTGAGACTGACTGTGAGGCTGCAGTGCTTCGTGGCCTACTGCATCCTGCTGGTGACTCATGCCTGCTGGCATATGCAGGCTGTGCAGTGGGGCCTGAATGGCCAGTGGGTGAAGCATCAGGGAAATCTCTCCAACATCGTCCAGATCTGGGAGGGAACTGCAAAAGACCTGCAAAGGTGGCTGATGAACTACAACTGTCAGTTACAGACCCCTGTCCCTTCTCCAACCAGATCCAATGGTGGTGACACATGCATTACTCCTGGGCTGAGGTGGCCATCTGGGAGAGGCGGAGATCAGATGACTGGGACTCCTGCGGAGTCCCAGCTTCACATAAAGCTGTTGGAGCTTTGGCCAATTCGGTTTGCGTTGAAAGCTTTTCTTCTTTCAAGGGAAGGCTGCTGCAGGTGCCTACGGACAACCTCACTGCTATGTGGTACTGCAACAAACGAGGCAGGGTGGGGTCGTGGACTCTGTGTCAAGAGGTTAAGCACCTCTGTACATGACTGGAATGTCAGGGCATTTCGCTGGTGGTACAGCATCTGGTAGGATGTCTGAATGCCAGAGTGGACAAACTCAGCCAAAGCTGCCTAGCATCTCCACCCGGAGGTGTTGCAAGATCTCTTTCAGCAGTGGGGAGAGCCTTGGTTAGATCTGTTTGCCACCCCTGAAAACACACAGTGTTAACAGTTCTGCGAGCTGGGGTTTCCAAGGCAACTCTTGCTCGGAGATGCTTTTCATCTCAATTGGAGCTCTGGCCTCCTGTACTCCTTTCCGCCAATACTACTCCTGCCCTGAGTTCTCAAGAAGACCAGTAACAACTGGGATCAAGTCATTCTTGTGGCTCTGCATTGGTCACAGAGAGTCTGGTATCCTGAGCTGTTGAGCATGACCTTCAGTACTCCAGTCAGGCTACTTCTTCCGGATGATCTTCTGTCACAGCAACAGGGCAGGGTTTTGCACTGGAACCTGCGCTTCCTCCACCTACATGCCTGGAAATTGAGCAGTGGCAGTAGCCAGCTTTCAACCTTCTTCTTGAAGTCTGTAATGTGATTCTGGCAGCCAAGCGTCCCTCCACCAAGTCGGTATATGCCTGCCGTTGGGATAAGTTTGTGTCTTGGTGTGCTTCCCACAACAATTTCCCCTTTCTGTATCTTTATCTAAGGTTCTCTTGTTTGCTCTATCTTTGGCCCAGCAGGACTCAGTTAAAGGTTATCTCTCTGCCATCTTGGCATTTTTGCTAATGCAGGACCAACCTTATCTCTTTAAGTCACCTGTTTTGGCTAGGTTCCTTAAAGGTCTGCAGCTTATGTTTCCCCATACGCCATTCATCATGCCTCAGTCACCTCATCACCTTTCTAATGTGTTCACCATTTGAGCCTCTATGCACTTGCCCTCTTAGGCTCTTGACAACAAAAACTGCCTTCTTAGTGGCCATAACATCGGCCAGGCATGCCAGCGAATTACAGGCACTCTCTGTGCAGCCTCCTTATACCACCTTCTTCTTGAATAAGATGGTTCTCTAGACACGGGCCACCTTGCTTTTGAAGGTTGTGTCTTCCTTCCATGTAGGCCAGAGCAGTGCCCTGCCACCCTTCTTTGCTCTGTCTCACCCATTCCAAAGCGAAAAAACTCCACTGTCTAAACCCAAAAGGTGCGTTGTCTTTCTACCTTTACCGCACAAAAGAGTCCTGGATGGATGATCAACTCTTTGTGGGCTATGTCAGAGCCAAAAAAAGAAGGCTGTGCAGAAGCAGACCATTTCACAATTGATCAACCTGCGCATTAAGATCTCACTCTACCAGAGCCAACGCTGTGACCATTGCATTAGCATGTGATGTTACTCTTTGTCAGGCATCAACGTGAGCATCACTGCACATGTTTACAAAGCATTACTGCCTGGCAGTCAGGTCCATAGTAAAGGGCACTTTGCTCGTTCACTCCTGCAGGACTTTTTTGGTTTAATCGGGTTCACAGACCCACATCAGAGGAGGTATTGCTTGGGAATCTTTTTTTTTTTTAAATCTGTTTATTGAACACAAATTCCACACAACAGTACCAGCTGTACATTCTTTTGCGATATATTTGCATACTTGTATAAATTTACACAGCATTGCCACACCAAGTGGTGTAAGATGAAAGGAGGAGGAGGGAGGATTGGAAGGGGAAAACAAGGGTAGCTGGAAGGGGAGATTTGACAACTAAACCTAATAATACATAAGAGTTAAGGGCATAATAAAAGGAGAGCGCGACAACATTTAGCATGCAAGCTATTGTGGTGAACAATTACAACTTAATAAGATTGGCCAATCATTGACGATATCCATGATTATTATAGAAAACATTACCAGACTGTAAAGGGTATCTGTGGAATTGACAGGTTCAGGGGCAAGAGCGTTTTACCTATTATGGTTGTATGTTTCAGGCTTGTATGAACGTGTGGGGAGTAGTTAGGCGCAACTGAGAAATGTCTTTTGAGGAGGAAGAGGGATATTAGCAATGAGTGTATGTGAGGACAGTCAGAGTGAGTGTCGTGCGGCTAAAGTATTAGCAGTATCAGCACAGGTTGTAATGTTCGTGAGTTGAGACCGTTCATGGGGGATACATGTCGTCTCTGGCCTCTATTGCCACCACAAATGTATCCCAGACCTCCGGGCCATCTAGGATGAGGCCTCTGTGTTGTAGCAGGTGAAGTGTCTGGGCTTCAGCTTGGGATCGGTTATGTAAGTCACGTAGCCATGTCGCGTGAGAGGGAGCGTGTGGGGCTTTCCAATGTATTGCTATCAAGCGTTTATACACTACGAATGCCAGGTCGATGAATCTTTGCGTATGTTTGTCTGCTTTAGTGCGGCGTCTTATACCAAGTAAGCAGGAGTCAGGAGTGGGCACTAGGGTGTGAGAGGAGATCTCTGATGTGACCTCCGTCACTCGTTGCCAGTCCGAGTGTATTGAATGGCAACTCCAGACCATATGGTAGAAGTCAGCTGCTGGTGTAGCGCATCTAGGGCAGGTTGGTGTTGTATTGGGGTAGATTTTTTTAATGCGGGCTGGCGATAGGTATGATTGGTGCAGGTAATTAAATTGAGTGTACCGCAAACGAGGATTGCGAGATATTGATTTGATTGTTGCAAGAGCAGTAATCTAAGTCTTCTGTGGTAGTGGGGTGGGAAGGACAGCATCCCATCGAGCCTTTGCGTATGGCAGTGTTGTGCATATTGTTCCGAGCAATGCTTTATATAATATGGTAATAATGCTCTTTGAGCTGCCAATGGTTAATATAGTGGTGAGCAGCGAGGACTCGGGAGGTTCCGAGTCTCCTACGCCCCAAATATTATTGAGCAGCAGCTTTATGGCATTGAATGTTAGGAAAGCCCCTTTCTGCATAATGCCTTCTGACACCAGTTCGGTAAAAGTGCGCAACTCAGAGCTAGAATATAAGTCGCCCAGTTGGAGCGTGTTCATTTCGCGTGTATCATGGTGTATCGACAGGGCTTGAATGCCCGGCAATTGGAGTAGTGGAAACAGAGGCGAGTAAAGGGAAGATGTGGACTTTGTTTGGACATATCTACGCCAGCAAAATCGGGCTACCTCTAGCAATATTAGTCTAGGAGATGTGTGGGGGGTGCTGGTTAATATCGAAAGTAACAACTTCTGTGGTGCTATATGTGTCTGAAGCATCCATTGCTTGGGAATCTATTCAAAGGTAAGGAATCTTTAGCTAGAAGTCTCTATTAGGTGAACAAGTTACTTACCTTTGGTAATGCCTTATCTGAAAGAGACTATTTAGATGCAGATTCGTTATGGACCCTCCCATCCTTCCCGCTCTGTGAACCGGTTCAGGTACATCCTTTTCAGGGCCATAGTCTTTTCCACACCAGTGGGCAGTTCTAATCATGGCTCCACCCTTCTAGCGTGGAAAGTTGTGAAAGTAACTGATGACAGTGCCCCAAGGTGGTGCCTTTATACTGTGCACATCACTTCCGGGGGCAGCGAATGTAGAGCCGAACCACACCACCTACAGGAGTACTGCTGAAAATATTTTAGATCCACTCTGATGCCTGAGGATATTAAAGGTAAGGAATCTATGACTAGAACGGGTATTTACCAGATAAGGCTTTACCAAAGGTAAGTAACTTGTTGGATTTGCTGCTGCAGAGAAAGAACACTGCTTGGTACTCTGGTAAACAATGAAATATTTTAAGAGGCTGTTCAACAAATTCCTTTTAAAATCTATGGCTTTTTAGCCAAGATTATAAAAAAACGTTACTGGAAAACCATATATCTCTTGCAATAAAGAGCTGAGCATTTTAGAGATTCTTTAACCTCACTTCCCAGTTCACCTGGCGCAAGCCAGAGAGACAGCACTTCTCCAACATTGTTCAGGCTCCTTAGATCTTCTGCTGCTCTGTAAACATGAGACCTATGTTGAGAGCTGCCAGTTACTGATCTGGTGACCCACCAGTAGGGTTGCCAGGAAAATACTGGCCATTTGTGGTTTGAAAAGTCTGCAAAGGCCGGAGCGATACTTAATAGAATTAACGAAATTGAATGAAAAAAGGATTTGTTAAGCATGGAGCTATTCAAGATGGTGGCCCAGGGCTATATGGAGTGCAAGGAGAAATGGAATGCTGGAAGAATAATGTGCGAAAAGCCAGGTCTTGAGTTTCTTTCTCAAGGGCTCCACACCTTCAAATTGATGCATTTCTAATGGAAGCTTATTCCAGGCTTGTGAGCCCAGGAAGGCGAAAGTTTGGCCTCCATCTTTAGAAAGACTATGAATTGTGGACAGATGGCTACTTGAAGAACGTAAGTTTCTCTTGGGGTTGTAGCAGAGAATCCTCGAGGAGTTATAGCCCGGACCAGAGTAATTCATCGCTCTGTGCATTACAAGTGGAGTTTTGAATAAGATACAGTTATTCACAGGGAGCCAATACAGGTTCCTCAGAGATATGAACCGTCTTGGTAGATTGAGCACATGCCACATTTTGAACAATTTGCAGTTTCCTCACCAGGGATTGTGGAAGACCTGCATAAAGGACATTGGCATAATCCAATCTGGACATAACCAAGGCCAGGTCCACAGTTCTTACGGGGACTGAGAGGAAATGCAGGAATTATTTTGCCATAGGCAACAGACCAAAACAAGTGCCAACTATTGTGTTAATTTGATTGTGAAAGGTTATGTGTTTATCAATCTTCACTACAAAGATTTTTACAGCATCAACTTGCAAGTTGGGCGGAGAAGCTTCAAAGGTTTATTCAACCAATTTACATGTAGGTTTAGGTTGAAATTCTGTATGAAACTGAGAACCTCTGTCTTTTCGGTATTACACTTTAATTGGTTGGTATTCATCCACTGAAAACTGCACATAGACAGGGTTTTATAGCATCCAGGGAAATTAGCTCACCTCTCTTGAAGGAGGCCATGTAGATGTTGATCATCGTGGGGCTAAGGACCAAGCTGTGTGGCACTTCTACTGAGACACCTCTGCAACCAGATTTCCTGACCCCTATTTTCAAGGAAAGATTTAATCTATTTCCATGCAGTACCTCTGATGCCTATATCATGAAAGCGAGTGAGCAGCCTGGAATGGGGAAGGGTGTCAAAAGCTGCTGACAGGTCTACAAAACCAGGATTGCCTTTTCTTCTGCGTCTAGAGTGTTTAATCAGTTCAAAGATTTCGAAAAGAGTGGTATCTACACTGAACTTTGGCCTGAACCCGGACTGACTGGAGTGTAATAACTCATTTGATTCAATGTAGGTAGAAAGCTGCAGATTAACAAACCTTTCCACACATTTTGATGGGGCTGACAACAGGGAAATGGGCCTGTAATTGCATGGGACATTAGGGTCCACATTGGGGTTTTTAAGGAGGGGTAACATTTTGACCTGCCTCCACCAGGAAGGAACTGTGGCGGTTGCCAATTACTTCTTTAAAAGGGAATTCATCACTGGGTTAATGATGTCCACTTCCAGAGCGAAAAGAAAAAGAGGGCAGGGATCAGAGCGGTAGCCTGACTTAAGGTTTAAAATGGCTGCTCTGGTATTTTCTACAAATATTGAATCAAATGAGGCTAGAGAGCAGGAAACATTATTTAGGCTCATAGCTGGAATCAGAGACCCTGCTATGATTAAACTGTTCTGAGTTTCCTGTATTTTATTATGAAAAAAGAGGCCATTTGTTCCCACCCCTTGGCTGAAGGTTCCTCACTTCTGTGGCAGGCAATTTTGAAAAATTCTCTTGATTTCTTTACTGCTCTTTCAATACTACCCTCGTAGAATTCCCATTTAGTGGAATTGATCATGGCCAAAAAACTTCTGCAGTGCCTGTTAGAAATGGCCCTCTGTACAGGGTCACCCCCAGATGTTTTGCCTTCCTCCTTCTATTTTTTCTAGATTTTTGCTCTTTAGTCTTAGGCCTCTGTGCACAATACCACTGTTGACCAGTGCTGATGTGCTTGTGCTCTCTCACCTAAACATGGTTTGATTGGCTTATACCTGATCAGCATATTTAATTTACTTGTAAGTCCCTTGTATAGTGATATGCCATGTACCCAGGGCCTTTAAATTAAATGTCATCAGTGGACCTGCAGCACTTATTGTGCCACTCACTTAAGAATCACCTTAAAACAAATCCCAGCCTGCATGCAGTGTCCCACTGTCATGTTGACTTGGCATTTAAACCTCCTTGCCAAACCTTCTAATTCCCTTTTATTACATATGCCACCCATAAGGTAGGCCCTATTTAGCCCACTAGTTAAAAGGTAGGCATGTACTTTTAAGTTTTACATGTCCTTGTAATGAAAAACTCTGAAATTAAATTTTTCACTACTGTTAGGCTTACCCCGCACATAGGATAACATTGGGGATGCCTTATTACATTTAATAAGCTATATACCTAAATTAGAGGAGGGAGATATGTCATGTTTGGTACCTATGGACTGCTAATGATAAACCCTTGTTTATGGTTAAGTCACATTTGTATTACAGTTTTGAAACTGCCACTTTTTCATTTCCTGCCCTTAGTCCTCTGGGCTACAGCCTGCCTTAGGTCACATGAGTGGGTGTAACTGACAGTTGAGACTTTGAGAATTCACCCCAGACAGTCACACAATAGAGGGATTAGCAGGGCCTGAATGGGCCATTAACTGACTTCATGGGTGGGTGGGGCAGAGCTAAGCACAGCCCCACTTGCAACTGAATAGGCTGATCTCTGTCTCCTCATAATAGGCATCACAACCCTGTATTGTCACTGTAGCCAGCTTGGACCCAGGGCAGTGGAGGCAGGAAACTTCAAAGAACGTTTCTAGAACTTCTTCCTCCTTCTAGGAGCAGGGCAGCAGGGTATTAAAATAGGGCTCTCATACCCACTCTTCAGTTCACTACTAGACCTGCAGAAGGACTCTCAGAGGACTGCCTACTGCTGTGACCTGCTGTGCACTCTTCCAGACTACTGCTGTACCTGGAAAGATTGTTTTGCTGCCTGTAGCCTGCCTTGAACCCTCAGAGGTCAACCCTGCTGTTGAGCCCTGCACAAAGAACTTCCTGAAGTTACTCCAAGGGTTAATTGGCTGGCCTCCTGTTCAAAGCCACAGGCTCCCACCATCTTGAACCTGCACCTGGACCCAGCCTGAGTGTCCTGAACCCACCAAGAGGTCCCAATCCACTCCTGGACCCTTGGTTGTGGTGCTAAAGGTGCCCAGGTGGCCAATTTCCAAAATCAAGGTCTTAGACAAAATTTGGCCACAAAGTGCTTTGAGAACCAGGAGGAGAACAGGACAGACCTGCTCGCCTATCCGCTTGAGGTGCATCGCTGGTCGGATTGACTTTGTGGCTTTTCCTGCGACATTCTTCTAAGCAGCAGCAAATCCATTTCAGTGGTCCTTCGCCAAGGGAGTATCCGACCTTGTGGAACTGTCTTCGGCTGCAGCCTTCAGCTTTGTCCCGCTGGAGATTTTCGACTTCCTTCTCGATGACTAAGCCTGAAGGTAAAAATCGTCACCGTAGTTTTACTACATGGCTATCTGACAACAACGCTCCTTCCTTGGGCATTCCTGTAGCCTTGCCCCACTGAACTTCTACCTTCTCAGAGACTTTTTCGTCAAAAATGTAAGTCTTAAGCACTGACTGGGCTCAATCGACTTCATGTATCCAGATTGTGCTTCATCCCAGTCTGCCTTAACTTTTCACTTTGCCCCGGTCTAGCGCGATCAGATGTCCGCGGAAGACGCTTTTTGCTTTTAAAAGCTATTTTGAACCTAAAACTTTAAAAATTCTTAACTCTGGTTCTATTGATTGGATTTTTGTTGTTTTGGTGTCAAATAATTTATTAAAATGTACTCTATTTTTCTCAATTGGTTTGGGATTTTTATTGTGTTGTGGTTTCACTGTATTACTGTTTGTGTGCTGTATAAATACTTTGCACATTGCCTCTAAATTAAGTCTGACTGTTTTTTGTGCCAAACTACCCAGGATAAAGCACAGGTTAATTTAGTGACTTTTTGTGGTTCACTCTGGAAGGGATTGTTGCTGTTGCTTGACCCAGGCTCATACCCCAGTCAGCCAACAACAACATTTCTCACAGTCCCATTTTATACTTTGCTCTATCCTCAGTGCTATAATTTTTACGCCAGGCTCTTTCTGCCTTTTTGAATATTGTATTCTCCTGTTCCAAGGTATAGTGCAACCAAGGACTCAATATTATTTCTACCTGTCATAGGTCCTGGAAGGGGGGCTTATTTTTCCACAGAGCTACAAATCCAATTATCAACCTCATCAGCGTATCTGACTCAATTGACCCAAGAAGATTTGGCACTGTATTTTCCAGGACACTCCGCAAGCTGTTCTGAATCATCTTGGAATAAAGTCTAATTTGGCCAGGAGCAGAGTAGCAGTCAAGGCTTCCATGTGAGGAAGTAGACCAATTAAAATGAATCACATGGTGGTCTGACCATGGTAGTGGAAGAGAGTCAGACAAGCCCAAAATGTATTCGAGAAAACTAAATCACTTGTATGTCCTCCCTTGTGAGTGGATTTGGAGACAAAGTGTGAGAGGCCCAGTGGGGACATAATGTCCTGTAAGGTGTTGAATTCTTTATCAGAGGGGCAGTCCCAGTGAATGTTGAAATCGCCTAATATAATACAGTAGGAGAAATACAAAAGTACATGAGAGACTGCCTCATTGAGGGAGTTCGAAGGGACCTGCCAGTCCTGGAGTTCCATAGATCAAGATGCCATCCAAACACTACTGAGCATTCAATAAAAGACAGAAGTCCAGGTAGAGGTGTGCTTGTATATGTTTCAGTACCCACTCCTCTCCCATTGACTCTGTCAAGGTTCTGTTTCTTATTGCCAGTAGGAATGGCTATTTCTCTAACTGGTTTTGACGAAGCCAACAAGCAAGTTTCAGGAATAAATAGGATACCCGGCCTCTCATAACAGAGGAGGTCATGTAGAAAGTCTGCATGCTTTTGAAAGGAGCGCACGTCAAAAAGAAATGCTTTTGTATGTTATTTACCATTAGTGGGGGGGGGGGGCGGGAGGGGCAGGAGGCCTGAAGAGAATTTTATAGTAATAAATGTCTTAGTCTTAAAGCTGCAGAGGGTGCAAGTAGAGCCGTTGCATACCTCGTGAGGATTCATTTTGGTGGAGCAGATAGTAGAAGTGTTGAGGGCTAGTAAATATCCTTTTGATAAACTATTCTTACCCCTGTATCCCTCATAAAATGGGCATAGTGGCTGGCGCCGGTCACTTCCAGGACGCTGATGGGCTCAGATGGGCTTGCATCCCCGCTTTCAGCATGATTAAATAGCCACGGTAAATACAAGAAAATGCCGCCCTGCCCACTCATAACAAATTTCATTCATTTTCATACTAAATATGACTTTAGACAATAGCGCATGTATTCATTTTTAACATGGTATGTTATGTGAATTTGTAGAGCGCAGCTAATCACCCGTGATGGTATCCAGGCACTAAGTACGGCAGGCTTGAGGGGGTTGGAGAAGATCATGCCTGTTTCATCTGGAAGAGCCACAATTTGAGGTTTCTTTCGGAAGTCCATGAGACAGGGTGAGGTTCTGATGTGTTTCAGGAGGTCGTTCCCAGTCTTGGCTGCAAAGTATGAGAAGGAGCATCCTCTGCTTCTTGTCTTCTTTATTCTAGAGAGGTGTACTCTTGCCTGGCATGTAGATCAAGGTGTCTGAAGGGTTGGTAGAAGTTGATGTAGCTGGACTGGTGTTGTGGAGAGCTTTGTAGGCGTGGGTGAGTAGCTTGACCTTACATCTTTCCTGGACTGGGAGCCAGTGGAGATTGTTGAGGTGTGGAGATATGAGGTTATTTTGTGGGATATTCAGGATGAGTATTGCGGTGGCATTCTGGGTGGTTTGGAGTTAGCGTAGGACATGGGCTGGGATTCTAACGTAGAGTTTGTTTCTGTGATAAAGTCAACTTGTGATAAGAGCATGGGTGACAATTCATCTGGTGTTCAGTGAGATCCTCTTGAAAATCTTGTGTAGCATGATGAGGAGTCGCAATAATCTGTCTGCTGATGGAGAAGTTGGTGTTCAGGATGATCCTGAAGTTCTTGGCATGGTCTACAGGGGTGGGGGCCAAGTTCGGAGGGCCACCAAGAGGTGTCCCAGCGGGGGTGGTTGTTGCTGAAGATATGGACTTTGATTTGGTCTATGTTGAGCTGGAGGAGGTTGTTTTCTCATCCAAGCAGCGACGTTTCTCATGCAATTGGCAAAGTTTGCGTTGGCAATGCTAATTCATTCAGGGAGAGGATGAGCTGTATGTCGTCAGTGTAGTATAATATATTGATGCTATGGGCTCTGACGATGTTGGCGAGGGGCGTCATGTAGATCTTGAAGAGTGTTGGGCTGAGCGACGATCCTTGAGGGACTCTGCAGATGAGTTTCTTGGGTTCTGAAGTGTAGGAGGAAGTTCTGTCTGTGAGAAAGCAGGATATCCACTTGGGGGCCAGTCCGCAGATACCAAGGTGCTAAAACTTTCTGATGAGCGACTTGAGGGAGACCATATCAAAATCTGCAGAGAGGTCACGGAGGATGAGTGAGGCTTTTTCTCCTCAGTTGAGAATGGTTTTAATGTCATCAGTGCCTGCAATGACTGCTGTCTCTGTGCTGTGATTGGTTTGAAAGCCTGATTGAGAGGTGTCTAGGAGTTGATGGAGTTCTAGGTGGTCTGTGAGTCGGGTATTGATGGCTTTCTCAATTACTTTAGCTAGAAAAGACAGGAGTGCGATGGGTCTTTGTTCAGGGGGCGCTTCCAGTGGCTTAGCTGCTGTTTGCTGATTAAGGAGGTGTCCGGCTGGTCAGGGGAGTTCGTATTGGTATGCTGTTGGTCAAATGTTTTATAGATCTTGGCATTCTTCTGTTCGAAGAAGTTTGATAGGTCTTTGCAGAGTGCTTGAGATGGGATGATGTTGGAGAAGTCCTTGTTAATGGTGAAGAGTTCTTTGCCATTGTTGGAGCTGGCTTTGAGTTTGAGAGTTATGACCTTTTTCTTTGTGTCTTGTGGATGTTGAGGGTGGCTTTGTATCTGGAGCTTGTGGTGGGGTTTTTGTCCAGTGTCCATTTCTCTCATGATGTTTGCAGTGATGCTTGGACTCCCTGGGGGTGTTCGTGTACCAGCTGGATTGTTGTTTTTGTAGGTCTTGTTCTGGTCGGAGCGGTGAAGTTACCATGACTTGTCGGTCTTTGTTTACTTTAATAGTCATAGACCATTAATGCAGCTCTAAAACACACTTAAACGTGTTTTCTGTATATATTTGCTGTTTGAAGAATGTACAGGTAAGGGCTAAAAATACCGACTGTCGGTGATGTTGCTTATTTTTGTTCGGGCCGGACATTAAAATATACAGGTAGTAGATAGAAAACCGGCTATTTGGCGGCCGTATCCACTGGTGAGCTCCTAACTGCACAAGTTTTGCTAAGATTCTGCACAGGTTGCAGCTAAGGTGATGACCTTCAACTGACCCGAAACAGCACTGTTGTTGAGACCATGGAAGAGGTGCTCATGCTGTTCCAAGCGACCCAGTGGTGGTGACCCCTGAAGGCATGCCTGAAATGGAGGGGCCCGCGGGAAGCAAGAGCAACGCTCTAGTCTTCCCGCGGGTCAATTCGGGAAAGGAAGTGACGGCGAGGGACAGGGATTGGGAAAGGTAAGTGGGGGCGGGTCTAGGGGGAGGAAATAAAAGGTGTTGGGGGTGGAGGGACCGGCCTCTTTTCCGCGCTTACATCGCGCGTTTTAATTTGGAGTGGCCGGTCCCTGGGGATCCTTCATAGTGGGAGTTTGTGGTGCAGGTAGGCTGGGGTTTAGGGCAGGGAAGCGGTATATGGGAGTTTTGGTGTCCTTTGGTTTTAATACTAGGGGGCCGGGGCACGCTTGCAGCCCGCGCGGCCCCCTTTCACAATTACTGGGGGTGGCCATGCGCTCCTTTCGAGCGCCGCCCCCCCCCCCCCCATTTCAGGAACAAGACACGCGTTTGCTGGCCAGCAGGCCTGCATTCGCAGCTCCACCACCGCAGTAGCAAGTGGCTGTTTTGAGCCACTGCGGCCCCCTGGGGGCCCCGACAGCAGGCCCCCTCCCCGTTTTTCCAGGGGGCCCAACATTTTCAATTTATTCAGCGGCGGTCCAGATTGCCTGGCTCCGACCGCGTGGGGGCTCTCAAAAAAAAAAAAAAAAAAAAAATTATCAGTAAGTAGACAAGGGTAAGTTTAAATTAGAGCATTATGTTTTCAGGCACAGGCTGGTTAACTATAATTAATAGGTGGGGGGAGATCACACATTAAGGCGTGGGGCCCTCGCCACAGGCTTTCAGGGCCCAATTAAGCGAGTTAGGGCCAATACAGGCGCCCCCCCCCAAAAAAATTTTTTTTAAAAAATAAATAAATATATATATATATATTATGAAAAGTAATAGATACAATTTTATACAGGGAGGCTATTGCGCAGGGAAAAATTAACGCGCTCACAGGCCCCCTCCCCTTTGTCCAGGCCCCACGTCAAGACCCTGGGAGGCGGCAGGTTACGCAAAGGCCACGTATCCCTTATCAACACTCCCTCTGTGGGCCGCAGCAAGGGGGCACAGGCAGGCAAGTGTAGGAGGGACCCCCGCCCCGGACATGTCCGTGCCATGCGGCCGGCAGCCGGAGAGGCCAGCAGACAGTACAGGCAACGTAGGAACCATGCCCCAAGACAGAGGAAGGGGCAGATGGGTACGGGTCCCGAGCGGAAGGGGACAGGAAGTCGGGGAGGATAGTGTTTTAGGTAGCAAGATGGGAGCCAGTGGCGCATACGGCCATGTGGCGCGCGGAAGGTCAATGCCAACGCAAGAGGTTGGTAGAAAGAAGGCGATACCAACGGGGCGCAATACGGCCCCGGCACGTTGGTCAGAAGCGCTAGAGGGGTCTTCGGCGGCCTTCTCTACTTCGCAGGATCGGGATCAACACAGAATGGCGGACGCCATGTGGGGCAAGATGACATGTCTAATAAATGCATGAGGATGAGTGGGAGTGTTTGACAAACGGATGTGTGCGAATAGGAAGTGCTAGAACTGGACTATGAATAGGTTTCTGGAAGAATGGGAAAAGGGGGAGATCTGGGAAACAGAGGTACACAGCATAAGGGGGAGGGGAAGAGGACGCAGGAGCGGCGCAACCCCTCTCTCTGTTTCTATTTTTAGGAGCGGGACAACAGCATGGGTCCACAGGAAAGAAGGCAGGACCAAGCACGGGGCCGAGGGGCCCGGAAAGTTTTCGCGGCTTTCGACCACACGTGGAAGAGGTAAAGGGCAATGGTGGTAGGTTTGGGGGACGGCGAAAAGGGGATGTCATTTCAACTTACAAGTCCGTTGGGGTGGGGGAAGTTTCGACAGTTGACACACTGCTGCGAGCCAGAGCTACAACTGAGGGCGAGGGCGGGGACAAGATAGCAGGAGAGAAGTCAGGCACAGGAGAGTAGGAAGGGGGAGGACACAAGAAGAGGCTACCCTATATGGGTCTGGCTATGCCATTGTGCTCACAAGTAGCGGAAAAAGCGAAGGCAAGAATATGGAGACCTGATTATGTAGACGTTTTTAAACTCTTTCATAAGGACATACAAGCCAAAGGAGGGTCTAAGGAAGAAGAGTAGGAGTTGGCCCGTAGGCCGAGGGTGCCAATTAATATGGACGTCAGCGTTTTTAATTTTGCAAGCATTTATTGTGAGAAATACCCTGACATAGGCTATAGCGCTATTTAAATACATGGACATCATTAAGCCATGGGGGGGATGTAGACCCAGAATTATGGATGCAGGGGATGACATCATCACAATCCGCAGTAGCGACACATACGGCCAGTGGGTTACCGGTGGTATATAAGCCTTTTCAGGCACGTCCAGCCCCGGGGGGGGGGGGGGGGGGAGACAAAGAACAACATTTAACACGACAGGAGCGTGCAGGATTTTCACCAAAGGTTTCTGATCCAAACATCCTTGTAAAAAGGAAACAGGACTGCTCCAAGTGCGGGGGCCGTCATCAGGTTACTCAATGTTTTTCACCTTCAGTCCCTCCGTACAATGGAGGGCGGCAAAAGGCAGAGGGACACAGGGCGCTATCTGCTCCAAAAGGGGGCCTACGCCAGTTAGGTTAGTCTTTATCTTACCAGGGCTGCGTATATACACGGATAGGGCAGCTGCTTTGAGTTAGCAGAAGGGATTCAAGAAGGTTTGAGGGTCAGTGACCACGGCTCACGGGTGAGACACTGGGCAGACAAAGTGCGGTCTGCAAGGGAATTACCACAGGTGGTAAGGAAAAGCTGGACAAGGAACGGGCATTGGGCAGAATTGCGGGCCCATTTTTTATGGGCAGCCAAGTCAGATTTTGATGATATCCCCGCTGGGAGTCGTGCCGAAGAAGGCCCCGGGTGAAATCAGGTTGATACATCACCTCTCATGGCCGGAGGGCACATCTGTTAACGATTTCATGGCAGCAGAAGACACCAGACTGGTGTATGCATATGTGGATGATGCAGTAAAATTGGTCAGGGCGTGCGGCCATGGGGCAGAACTGGAAAAATGCAATATACAATCAGCTTTCAGGTTATTGCCGATACACACAAGGGATTTTTGAATTGCTGGGGAATGCAGCTTGAAGGGGCAATCTATGTGGACAGGGTCCTGCCCAGGGGTCGCGCGATTTCATGCGCGTTGTTCGAAGCTTTTAGCACCTTCATGCAGTGGGTCTTTGTCAAGAGTAGTGGGCATTATGCGGTGACCCATTATTTGGATTACTTCTTTTGTAGGAAGGAAGGGTTCGCGGGGAGTGCCGGACGGCTCTGGAAGGTTTTCAGGATATGGCACAGCAGATGGGAGTGCCGTTGGCACCCAGAAAGACCAAAGGCCCCTCATAGTTTCTTACCTTTCTGGGTAGGGATTTAAGACTCCAGTATAATGACGGACAGATTACCGGCACAGACAGTAACGGAGATGCTGTTTTTTCTTGGACACGGTGATAGGAAGCACGGAAAATCGATTCGAGACAGCCCAGAAGCGGTTGGGGTACCTTAACCTTGCTTGTAGGACAGTTAAAGGGGGGAGGATGTTTTTGCAGGTGATTAGGGTCGTGCATGTCAGGCGCAGTTTTGCCACACCAAAGAATAAGAGGGTCAAGGGGACTCGGAAGATGTTAAGGTGGGAAATATTTCTGAAACAATTAATTGGGGTACCCAGGTGTTTCTGGGAAGAAGAGACAGCATGGCAGGTGCAGATATTTTCAGATGCGGCAGGAGCGCATGGTTTTAGAGATTTTCGGGGATGGCAGATGGTGCTCGGAGGCGAGGCCAGCATTTTGGTGACAACTTAGGAGGAGCATTGCTTTTCTGGAAATTATTTTACTTGCTGGTGGCCATGGCAGTATGGGGGCGCGAGTTAGCATATAGGGCAGTTTTCTTCAGAACCAACAACATGGCTGTCGTGGATTGAGGAACAGACAGGAAGCGAGGGATGTGAAGGTTTTTTGCGCTGGTTGCGCCGATTCATGTTGCAGGGCTTATCTCGGAATTGTGATCTTTAAAGCTGTCCATATACCAGGAGTTGTCAACGAGATTGCGGTTTCCCTGTCCCTTTCACAGGGGCAGCGTTTCAGCAACCTGGGGTCAGGAACGGAGCGGACCAAGACAGCGGTCCCGGCAGACAATTGGGAATGGGGGGTATGATGATCACGGGTGGTTGGTGATGTTTTTAGCGGACTCCAATCGGCGAAGTTACCGGCTGGCCTGGTTGGGGTTTTTTCAGTTTTTGAGCGGTTACAGGAAAGTTTGGGGGCAGAGTGACAAACAGTTAGAGCATCAGGAGTTTTGAGTTCTTGTACGGTGCATGTTTCAGAGAGGGTATCAGCGGCCACTATTTGGGGGTAAACTGGCAGGTGGACCTTTTTTATGGCAATTGTTTTTGATCACGACCCAGCAAGAAAGGATCTGTGGGAAGAATGTTAAAAGGTTGGGGCAGAATTAGAGCGGTGGGGGGTAGAACGGCCAGGGAACCCAATTTTTGAGTCGTTACTAGATTTGTTACACGAATTGCCGGTATGTTGCGCAGATGAATACGAGCTAGCAATTTTTCCGCTTAGGCAGGGTGGATGTTTTTTGGAGCTTTCAGTCAATCCTCACGGTTGTCAAACAAGGAAGCCGGGGTTTTTGTGCACAGATCAAGGTCCAAGCTCACTAGTTTTCAGCTCTTACGAGTGTTGAGGATGGCGTTGGGTCGTGTGGGCCGCCGGGCCATGGTTTTTTCGGTACACCTTAGTTTAGGTTTGGGGCAGCTACGGCCGCAGCGCATTTGGGTTGGGACTGGGCAAAAGGTCAAGGCGAGAGTCCGCTAGCGATCAAGGTGTTGTGAACTTTAAGTTAAGACCCTGAAAGGTGGGGCGATACAGTTGGAGGGGGTTTTAGAAGGGGGGGGGGTTTGTTCTGTTAAAAAAAAAAAAAACAACACAGGTTACAGTTATTTTTCCATTGCAGGAGATGCGTTTGGTCCATCACAGAGCAAGATGGTTACATGGCTGGTCGGCCATTCATTTGTCCACTGGGCAGCGAAGTTCGTGGAGAAAACAGATATATGGTCGGGGCCTGGGACTATCCAGCAGGCGGCACGAGGTGCTATGGTGGGGAAAGAGCAGAAGGCGGTGGGGTAACCTGCTTCCTTTCATCACTGCTAATTTATGGAATTGGGGATGTGGCGGAATTGTTAATCATACATTTGGGAGAGGATGGCCTTGTGAAATTGTCAGAACTCACGTTACTGCAACACGTGCAGAGGGATTTGGAGATTCTCAAGCAAAAAATGGCATGGTACATACTTGGGTGGACAGAATTTGTTCCGCGTAGAGGGTGGAGAGGGGCAGTTAAGTATGGAGCCATGGAGCGGGCTCGAAGGAGTAAAGGTTTTGCTGGGCGCAAGGGCAAAAAATTAATGAAACACGAGAACATTACAGAGCAGGAGGTGGCACTGTTCAGAAACGATGGTGTTCACCTGTACACAATGGGAAACGCATAATATCTGACAAATCTGAGACTGCTGGTGGAAGATTTGTGGGGAGAAAATTGGTGGATTACAAACAAGAAATGAGAAGTACTGGGTCGCAGTAGCGTGGCCTTTGGGGGGGTGGGGCAGCAAAACGCCAAATGGGTTTGTGCTGGTTGGCAGTAGATGGGGGAGGGTGGTGAGTCAGATGCGGGCTTGGCCACCCTTCTAGGGAATAAACAAGCAGGTGAAGGCTCTGAGTGGGGGTACGCACGAACCAAATGGGGCATGAAAGGAAAAGGGGAGTGCGTAGGGGAATGGAAACGAGATAAGGGTTTGAAGAAGAAGGATGAGCGAGGAGATGTTAATAGGAGGGCGTTATTAAAGTTACGGTTACCTTTGAAAGTTAATGGTTATGTTATTTATGCAATCCTGTCCTAATAAATGACCTTTAACACTAAAACAGCTGTCACTGAATTATTTCCCGATGGAGGGGCCCGCGGGAAGCAAGAGCAACGCTCTAGTCTTCCCGCGGGTCAATTCGGGAAAGGAAGTGACGGCGAGGGACAGGGATTGGGAAAGGTAAGTGGGGGCGGGTCTAGGGGGAGGAAATAAAAGGGGTTGGGGGTGGAGGGACCGGACTCTTTTCCGCGCTTACATCGCGCGTTTTAATTTGGCCTCCCACCCACCCGGCAATTGGAAGAGCGATTGGAGGGACGGAAGTTAGAGTCGAATAGCAAGGAGGGGAGGGAAATTGTCAGTTAGGGCAGGTTGCAGGGGTGAGCGAGCAGTAGATGGGGGAGGGTGGTGAGTCAGATGCGGGCTTGGCCACCCTTCTAGGGAATAAACAAGCAGGTGAAGGCTCTGAGTGGGGGTACGCGCGAACCAAATGGGGCATGAAAGGAAAAGGGGAGTGCGTAGGGGAATGGAAACGAGATAAGGGTTTGAAGAAGAAGGATGAGCGAGGAGATGTTAATAGGAGGGCGTTATTAAAGTTACGGTTACCTTTGAAAGTTAATGGTTATGTTATTTATGCAATCCTGTCCTAATAAATGACCTTTTACACTAAAACAGCTGTCACTGAATTATTTCCCGAAGAGCCCGATGATGCAATGGTGACTCCATCGCGGCCCCCTCCCCGCACAGGAGCAGCACGTGCTGCACTTGAGCCCATGTTTGTGCTGCCCAGGCAGTAACCTAGGCATCTGTTTCTACCTACGCGGGATGGGATGTCTCAGTTTCACGCCCTGCAAATCACTAAATCTAGGAAAACGGTCAGGAGCAAAAAAAAAAAAAAAAAAAGACAGACAGACTTTGGGCTTTTCATGTGGGACGCTAGGATTGTGTTAGATGGAAAATGTCTGAGAGGTTAATATTTAGGGGAGTAAACAAGCCGTGCCCAGCCTCCCTCGTACTCTCTGCCCTCTCGGTTTATTCTGAAGGGTGCAGGTGCCTACGTCGCAGCACCCCTGAGAGGCTCCCTCAAGCCCCCGCTACCATGGGGCTCCTCGTGCTCCTGGCATGGATCTGCGCCCTAGTGAACATCGCCCGCCCGGCTCCAGCGTGAGTTTGAAAAGAGGGGACTCGGGGTTTGTGATTTTGTAATTTTTAGTGAAAGCCAAGCTGTATCTGAGGGTTCCGGATCTGATCGTAGAGGAGGAGTCAGCTTGTACCTCAGCGGCCACGAACACTTAAAAGACGCACTCCTCATCAGTGAGTGATGGGGGTTACTTACATAGTGCACACTAGGGAAGGAATCAGTGCTTCATTTGTGCTTGTTGTTTCCGGTGCTCAGCACCGGCACTTATTTTTGAGGGCCGGTGCTTAGTCTTCTGCCTCAAGCATTTGCTGCGAGCAAGACGGAGGAAGAGAAAAACGAAAAAGCGTCACTGTGAGAGAAAGCAGAAAGCTGCAAGAGTGAGCTGAAGGCGCAGGGAGTGGTTTTAAATGGACTGAAAAGGCCCGAGATGGCTTCGGGATTACGCTGCCTCATTATTCCGTGTTCTCACTTTTAATTGCAGCAGCCGCGTGTTTAAGAGGAGGGCTTTAGGCAGTGCCACCTTTCTATTTAGAAATAAGCACTGGATGGAATTAATCGCCGATAGGCATTTCTGGTGTCGTACTGAGAGAAGTACAACCCTCCACATCTGTGTCATGTGTTTACAACACTACCAGTGGCCACGAGATGTAGGGTCTGGCGCAACTCTCTAGTGTGACCAGCTCACACTGCCCATGCCAGTGCCTTACACTGCCCACGGTGCTAGGTTTTCTCTTTCCCACAGTACCAACTCTTCTTACTGCCCAAATGTGTCAGCACCTCATACTGCTCGCAGGGGTCAGCCCCTCATACTACCTGCCCGTGCCAGCTACCTGCCCGTGCCAGCCCGTGTAGCGCGAATCTAGCCAGAAGGCAGTGGAGCGCTTTACATGGTCAAAGCCCAGCACTGAGTCAGAGTAAGAAGAGCTGGAGCCCCGTTGTGGATGGGTGATGCGTTGGGATGCAGTGCCCTCTAGCGAGGCGAGTCTTCAACTCTTTCCTGTACTACAGCAGCGTTAGGGCCCACCAGGGTCAGCCTCACATTGCCTGCCGGTGCCAGATCCTGACACTTCCTGCCGGTGCCAGCTCCTCACACTGCCTGCCGGTGCCAGTTCCTCACACTGCCTGCCGGTGCCAGATCCTCACACTTCCTGCCGGTGCCAGCTCCTCACACTGCCTGCCGGTGCCAGTTCCTCACACTGCCTGCCGGTGCCAGTTCCTCACACTGCCTGCCGGTGCCAGATCCTCACACTTCCTGCCGGTGCCAGCTCCTCACTCTGCCTGCTGGTGCCACACTGCCTGCCAGTGTCAGCTCCTCACACTTTCTGCCGGTGCCTGCTCCTCACACTTTCTGATGGTGCCAGCTCCTCACACTGCCTGCCGGTGCCAGATCCTCACACTGCCTGCCGGTGCCACACCCTCACACTGCCTGCTGGTGCAAGCTCCTCACACTGCCTGGCGGTGCCAGATCCTCACACTTTCTGCCAGTGCCGCCACCTCATACTTCCTGCTGGTGCCAGCTCCTCACATTGCCTGCCGGTGCCAGATCCTCACACTTCCTGCTGGTGTCAGCTGTTCACACTGCCTGCCGATGCCAGCTCATCACACTGCTTGCCGGTGCCAGATCCTCACACTTTCTGCCAGTGCCAGCTCCTCACACTCCAGTGCCCACCCAGGCCAGCTTCTGCCACTGCCCACCAGGCCAGCTTCTGCCACTGCCCACCAGTGCCAGCTCCTCACACTGCCTGCCAGTGCCAGCTCCTCACACTGCCTGCCGGTGCCAGATCCTCACACTGCCTGCCGGTGCCAGCTCCTCACACTGCCTGCTGGTGCCAGCTCCTCACACTGCCTGGCGGTGCCAGATCCTCACACTTTCTGCCAGTGCCAGCTACTCACACTCCAGTGCCCACCCAGGCCAGCTTTTGCCACTGCCCACCAGTGCCAGCTCCTCACGCTGCCTGCCAGTGCCAGCTCCTCACGCTGCTCACAAGAAGTGCACGAGTGGCAGGCACTCACACTGCCCGCCATACCGCGTTTGATGGGAAGTTCCTTCCTCACAATGACTGTCAGCGTCTGGTCCTTGTCCTCTCCACCAGTGTCAACACCTCACAGTGCCCACCCAGGCCAGCTCCTGCCACTGCCCACCAGTGCCAGCACCGCACGCCAGTGCAACTGTGTCCCACTGGCTACCAGTGCAAATTAAATGAGCCCAGAAGAAGGTAAATCATGTGGAGGCGTTTTCAGGTGTCTCAAGAGTCACAGGACTCAGGTAGTAATGCTCAGAGCCTTTCTCTTCTGGTGTTCTAGGGCTTTACTCTACTGGTGAGCCCAAGAATGGGCCCACGTACCCCTCTTTAGCACTTGGATCTCATGGTAGCAAGCAGTCCAAGGGTTACTCAGGGAGTTGGCGTGGGGTAGAAGCCCAGGACTCAATCAGGCATCAGTTAAGGCTCTGTCCAGCCAGTGCCTTTCCTCAAAAAACAAAAAGTACTTCACTTCTGACACACAACACAACACAATACAGTTCATAATCTTCAGAGGCACCACATTGATACACAGTAATCGGCAAACAATTACTGCAGGTCGTGAGGCAGCCTAGGATAGGTATCGAGAGGTAGAATGGTGATATGTTCATTTTTAAGTCTGTTTTTTCACAGGTCACTTAGAAAAGTATTTTAGATTTTGCATTCTTGTTTTGTTCATTGTATTTATTTCTGCATGTACTGCAGTCAAGTTGCTTATGTCATGCGTGACCTTATTAGTTAATTCTGGATTTTAGCCAATAGAACTTTGTATTCTGAACTTGTAGTTTTGTTTTTACAGTAATAAGCACTGGCTTACAAATCCCAATATGCAAAATGCTGCTGGTTAAATACGGGGGTATGTGAAATCTCTGGTAGTGAACCAGCTGGTGGCATCTTTATATGCCAGGGTGGACAAACTCAGCCACAAGCGCAAGGCGATTGTAAATGGCAGTTACACCCAGAGGTGGCACAAGCCATCTTTTAGGAATGGAGAGAACGCTGGATCTCCCTTTTCTCCATAACCAAGATTGCACCATTTCAGTAGTTCTGCTCGCTGGAATTTCCAAAACTGCCCTTGCTCAGAGATGCCTTCTGTCTGTCCTCCCACCGCTACCTCTCCTGCCCCGAATTCTGAAGAAAATTAGAAATGACGGGGCTCAATTCAAGTCATCCTAGTGCAGATTCCTTCGAGACATGGGCGTGCTTATCCTTGGATACCATGGCTGCATTCCTTGGGTGTTGGCGGGTTGTTGGGGACGAGGAGGTGCTGGGGTAGGGTGGCAAGGGGATACAAATGTCTCTGCAATTACTTGCCAATGAAGATGGTCCGGAAGTGCAATCTTGTTTATTTGGCATGTTTCGTTACAAGCAGCCCTGGAAGTACATAAAAAAGTATGGGGACTGTGATCCTGAGTACCATGAAAAGGGGGGGGGGGGGGAATGATTGTGGTGGCAGGGTCAAAGTGGTTCGCTAAAAATAAAAAAATATTCTGTGTTTTGATGTGTTTGCCTTCAAGTGACTGCTTATAAAATAATGTGCAGGCAGCTAAAATGAAAAAAAAAATGCAAGTTAAGAAATTAAACTAAATTGGGAGAAATGTTCTGTTAGAAATGGGGTTTCTGGTTGGCTAGGGTATGCACCTCAGCCAGGCAGAACCTACCCACTCTAGTCAGGGCTTGGGAGTTACACGTCCAAGAAAACACCTGCTCACGCCCTTGGTAGCTTGGCACGAGCAGTCAGGCTGAACCTGGAGGCAATGTGTAAAGCGTTTGCACAACACACAACACACGTGACGCAAAATGTACACCACAAAGTAAACACAACACTGAGCTATGTAAAAATAATCTGTATTGCACAAAACATAATTAGACCAACATTACACGTAAGTAATACCCTGCTACCTTAGCAGTTGTCAGAATGTTACACAAGTTACTAATACTCTGCAAGAATATGCAGTTGTCACATTAGAACACGTAAGTACTCAGGATTCTGCAACATAAGCAGTAGTCAGGAATTAGAGTTAAAGATATATGCACTTGTCATGAACAATTCCTAAATACCCATTAAAGGAACATTAGAGAATATACCACAAGTCACATACATACATATCAGCTAGACATGCCTAGAAAGGAACATTATTAGAACATATATGTAGGTACAGTCAACAGGTAGGAAATCTAAGCAACCAAAAGTCTGTACTAGGCTCCTAGAGCCTAGATTCCCTAGAAAGTACCTGTTTTCTGGCTGAAGAGGCACTTCCAGTGCCTAAAGGTGAGTGTGGGGGCCCCCCGGCGCTCCGGCTCGCAAACCAGGGAGCCACACAACGTTTTGGGGTGAAGAGGGGCGGTTGGCACCCTCTCCTCATGAACGGGCCCCTCCGGGGGCCTCTGCTTGGGGTGGGGGCCGGCCTTGGCCTTCGCACACCCTGCCCACTAATCAATGTTGGGGCCAAAAACGAGGAAGGGACTTCCATTGAGGTCTCCCTCCTCAACTTGTGCTGCCACGAAGTGTCCCCGTAAAAGAAAAAGGAGCGTCCTGTTCCTGGTGCAGAGACCGGGGAAGGGGAGCTCCCTGCGCCTTCCCCGAGTCCTGCCTCCTGTAAAGGATGACTCTGGGACCCCTCCGGGGGCCCGAGGGAACACTCGCCCGCACCCGATGTGGTGCGCAAGTGAGGGAAGCCTCTCCCGAGCCGCCGGGAGGCTTCCTCTAAAATGGAAGGTGGCTGGTGCCCTGAGGGCACTCCCGGAAGCGGGAGTTGCCTCGGGGGCGCCAGAGGAGCATGCTTGCTCTGATTCCTTTGTTGCTGTGCCCCGGGGGCATAGAGAGGAGCGCGATCCCCACGCTCCAAGGTAACCAGTGAACCTGGCTGCGGCGGTGATCCCGGAGGCAAAAAAGTGCGTTTCTCACAGCGCTAGAGCCAGGCCTGCAGCCTGGGCGGCGGCAGTGATTTTCCTTTGTAAATAAAGAGAGCAGCTTGGGAATCAAGCTGTGGGCAAAGTTGTAGAGAGGGTTTGCAGGGGTGAGGGGCCACAGCACCCTGTCCCTGGGAGCAAACCAAAACAAGAAGGTGCACAGGGCTGGTGGGCCCAGCTACAGGCCAACACAAGGGGTGCAGATGGTGGCAGTTCCTCCTTGTGACCAGGCAGGTCACAGGTCAGCACAACAGCAGCAGTCCAAGGTGGTTTCCTGGTGAGTCCATTCATCAGCGTTCTGTGTAGTTTCAAGTTCCAAGAATGTTCAAATTGTGGGGAAAATTCCCCTGTACTTATAGTCAGTTCTTACAGTGTTTTTCAATGGTAGGGAGAGGAGGTTCCAGCCAGTTACAACTGGTTCTGGGAGTGCCCCCTCTCTCCTTTCAGCACAGGCTCCAAACATCAGTGCGGGGTTAACAACCCTATTGTGTGAGGCCAGGGCACAGTCTTTACAAATGCAGGTGTGCCCCGCCTCTCCCTTCTCTCAGCCCAGGAAGACTTTACAATATGTAGATGCACCTCTGTATCACCTCCACCCTCCCTGTGTTCAGGCTGTCTGAAAAGTATGCACAAAGCCCCAACTGTCACTCTGCCCAGACGTGGATTGGAGTCAAGCTGCAAAACACCAGAGTCATAAGCACAGATAAATGCGCACTTTCTAGAAGTGGCATTTCTGTGATAGTAATAAAAAATACACCTACACCAGTAAGCAGCATTTCTTACCACTGTCGCAACCATACCAAACATGCCTACGCTACCCCTCATAAATCAGACAATACCCCTTACACATAAGGCAGAGCATTTCCAATGCAATCCTATGAGAGGGCAGCACTCACAGTAGTGACACACCAAGTTAGGCTGTTTGTCACTACCAGGACAGACCATGCAACATGGCACATGTCCTGCCTTCTACATACATGGCACCCTGCCCAAAGGGCTAGCTAGGGCGTACCTTGGGGGTGACTTACATGTAGTAAAAGGGGAGTTCTGGGCCTGGCAAGTAAAGTTATATGCCAGGTCCCTGTGGCAGGAAACTGCGCACATAGCCTCTGCGCTAGCAGGCCTTAGATAGGTATGACAGGCTACTTCAGTGGGTGGCGCAAGCAGCGCTGCAGGCCCACTAGTAGCATTTAATTTACAGGCCCTGGGTATAGGGATACCACTTTACAAGGGACTTATAGGTAAATTAAATATGCCAATCAGGTATAATCCAATCATACCAAATTTGTAAGAGAGAGCACATGCACTTTAGCACTGGTTAGCAGTGAAAAAGTGCTCAGAGTCAAAACGTCAGCCAACAAAGGTCAGAAAAATAAAGAAGCAAAAGCAAAAAGTCTGGGGAATGACCCTGTAAAAGGGCCAGGTCCAACATGTTCTCTCTTACGTTATGAAACCTCAGTCCGTTAATGCAAGTGTTGCAAATCTCTATGGGTGTTAGACCAGCGAGGCACCAAATTGAATCCTAGTTGGCACAATGGGAAATAGTGATGTGTATTTATAGTGCTACGACATCCCAGTCTGTGGCAGAAAGATCTATGAATATGTAAGCCATTATTTTAAAATAGCATTACTCACAGTATATGCTAGATCCTGGCAAACTAATCCAGTGTTTGAAATAAAACAGTGCTTTCAAAGTAGATATTTTAGCAAAATGTAATCAGACTGTATTTAGTGCAAGCTACTTTAGTGTCTTCATTACTTCAGCGCTTCGCTGATAACATTCTTACATCACCTATTACACAGAATAAATCTTTGTCGCCATGAATCTTAAAGTGACTCTATTAGTTAAAGGCGGATGAGGTGTTAGAGTAGGAGTTTTAATAAAATTATTAACGAATAATCATTTATTTTAAGTAATGGATTTGCGTAGAAAATGTAATAATCTAGAGAAAAATAATGCACACATTTGAAAATGGGCCCACGTGAGTGGTTGCCAATGTTCACGAAGTAGTATACATATTAATAATGCCTTATTAATATGAAATGATGAGCTTTTGTTTGAAAAATGTAGTAATACATCATATTTAGGGTTATTAATTATGTATTAGCTTTATTAATTGAAGGCCTTAACTTAGTAGAGGTCTTGGCCTAGTTGCACGGCCTCATGTCAAACTGTATTTCTTAAATGCCTTTAATAAAATGTCCGCTTAGAGAAGCTGAAATGTGATTTTCCATTGTGTGGACCTAATGCATTCATAACTAAAGTCTTTTTCATGAGAACTGCTTACTAGATGATGCTGTTTCTGTTAGATGCAACATTGTAAATGCAACATTGTAAATGCAACATGTGCTAGACCAGTGATTCCCAACCTGTGGTCCGGGGACCCCTGAGGGTCTGCAAAGCCTCTTCAGGGGGTCCGCGACTGCTCAGAAAATGAAATAAAATTAACAGATTAGGTCCCCAGCGTTCAGTAATGGCTTAGTAGGGGGTCTCCAGATTCCAATAATGATTCAGTGGGGGTCCCTGGGTCCCACTAATGATAAAGTGGGGGTCCACAGATGTGAAAAGGTTGGGAACCACTGTGCTAGACTGACTTTCCCAGGATCAAAACAATAGAGACACTGACTGGAGTATAAACTGCACCAATATTGTTACCTGACAAGCCGGATGATGAGGACATTGCTAAAGGGACCAATTGTAAACATATGAACCATGAACTTGTAGAAACTGCTGATTTGAAATATTTATTTTATTGGAAACAGTAGGAACATATACGATCCCTTGACCAATGGGGAATTGGGAAGTAGTTTGGGAGATCCAACTTAACAGGACTGCACGGAGAGGAACTGGTCATTGTGACTTGCCACCTGCTATTGCGCAGTTGCCTTCTGCCTTTTGCCCATTATGCAGCTTGAGAAGAGACATGCTTAACTTTAATGCTTCACAGACTTTGTCATTTTCCTGAACTTGATGCTGAGACTTCATGCCTTGCTGACTAGACTTATGTCCTGAGGAGGAAGACTGTTGCTGCATGCCGATCCATTCTGATGATAGGTATTATCGACTAAATGACTATGGGGGCCATTACAACCCCGGCGGTCGGTGAAATAGTGTCGTTAGTACCGCCAACAGGGTGGCGGTACATACACCCACTATTATAACATTGGTGGTTTGGCCAAAGCCAAACCCGCCAAGTCAACACACCGACCGCCATGGCGGTAACGACCGCCGGGCTGGAGTCTGCTGTCTCCAGCCCGGCAGCCGTCACTAGGCCGCCCATGGCATTATGACCCCGCCCACTGCCATGGTTTTAGTGGTTTCTGTACCGCCACTGAAACCTTGGTGGTAGGCACTATCAGTGCCAGGGAACTTCTTCCCTGGCACTGATAGGGGTCTCCCCCACTCCCCTCCCCAGAGTCCTCCCCCACCCTTCCCCTCCCTCTCCCAACCCCCCCACACATTTACACACATACACGCACATACATACACGCCTATACACAAAACGCATACACACATTCACCCATGCATTCATACATTCATGCACACTCACAGCAACACCCACGTACATACATCCAGGCACACATGCAATCTCACAACACAACATGCACGTACACACACACCCACTCATGCACACATGCATTACACATGCACGCACGCATTCACACACAGTCACACTCACCCCTACACATGCACACAACACCGCCACCCCCCTGTCCTGTCGGAGAACCCGACTTACCTGCTTGCAGGGGGTCCTCCGGCAGGAGACGGGATGTGGCGCTGCTGCCAGCAGCAGCGTCCACCAGCAAAACACCACCAGGCTGTATCATGGAACATGATACGGTACGCAGTGTTTTGCTGGCGTGGCGCTGCTGCTGGCAGCATCGCCACCTTACAGCCGTCCACCGACATGACCGTTGACGGAATTCCGGCAGCCTTCTGGCGGAATTCCGTCTACTGTCATAATGCCATGGACGCTCGGTAGCCAAGGTGACGGTCTTTTGGAGGCCGTCGCCGTGGCGGTAGGTGGAATATTCAGCCAATGTTGAAATGACCCCCTATGTCTGCTTGATTTTCTTTCAAGATACCAACCGCGCTTTTTTGATAGAGCCATAGTTAGATGTTTTTCTAAATTCGACTAAATTGTTTTGCATGAAGCCCCACATGCTAATTCTAATCTGGGGTTAGACAGAACTTTCACTAATGAAAATCAATATTTGGAGTAACAATTGATGTCTGTGCTTGCTGAATCTAAATGTATGTGATATCGTTTGCACAGTTGTTCTTATTGTTAATTTGCACAGTGACTTTGGAATGTGTAATAATTCAAGCTTTGATTAGATTGCATTTATTTCTCAGATTTGGCCAGCTAGTATTGTTTCTGCATGTTTATCATTTTGAGATTAATTTACATGACATTAGCATTGTTAATATAGGGAAATAAATATTCTAACTTTTACATAAAGGTGTGGTTATTCATGACCGAAAGGTCATGGTGTGTGATAATTACTGACACCTATTGATAATTGATTATTAATGTTATTAATTGTCATTGATTATTGATTTGTTCATGTGGGTTATGGTGGGGACATTTTAAGCGTAGTCAAAAGGTTCATCAAACTATTCGCGTCCCCTTGTAAGTTTACTTACCATGGTCAGGCCCGCCAACAGAGGCACCTCAGGGTCAGCATTAACCACTCAGGGACAGCAGTTTAAAAAAAAAAAAGGTGAGTCCTAGGAGTACCTAGGAGGAGGCCAACAGGGTTGCATTCAGAACAGAGAGCCCCAATCCTCTGCACCCATGTGATCTCAAACTAACGGCCTGGGGGAAAGAGTAAAGGAACACGATTCATGAATAGTATTTACAATATGGCCCAGAAGAGAGGGCAATAAGTGGGGGCTCATTTTTTTGTTTGCTAATGGACAAAGGCAACTTTCTCAAAGAGATAACCCCATGGAAGGGGATGATATATGGGGGCTTTTTTTTGAAGGGCCATTATTAGCATTAGTGCAGTAAGTGCTGGGGCCAAGGGTGTAAGTGGCCACTGGACTCCAAGTATGGCTGTCTTACTATGAAAAAGCAGAGTGGGTGCCCCTTTTTCTTTGCTAGCATTAGAGCCCATTTCACCTTTGCTGACGTTTTGGCAAAAAGGGGCAGAAACTATCATTGCTGCTGCAGGTACAGTTGCACTAAGGGCCTGTGGTATGAGAAGCCAACTAAACCCCAATCATGGCAGTTTTACTATCCTTCCCTGCTTGCACTGGAGCTCAGTACATACCTGCTATGTCAGTGTTGGTTTGGTTCTTGGTGCACTGGCTCAATGCAGGGCAAAATTGAAGAAGAGGAAACACCTTAGCTTGGCCCCAGAGAGAGGGCAGGGAGGGGGATCTGGCAAGATCGGATCCATGTATTTAACAAAGGGCAGAGGAGATAGCCCATGTCATTATTGAAGTAGGTCCAGAGGCACTAGGGCCCAGGGGTCTGACAGACTGTTGGACCTGGCCCTTTTTGCAGGGTCATCCCCAATCTTTTTGCCTCCTTCCTCCTATTTTTTCTGAGCTGTTTTTATTGGCTCTAGGACTCTGGGCACTTTACCACTGCTAACCAGTGCTAAAGTGCACATTCTCTCTGTGTAAACTGTAGTGTTGATTGGTTTATTCATGATTGGCACATTTGATTTACTAGTAAGTCCCTGGTAAAGTGCACTAGAGATGCCTAGGGCCTGTAAACCAAATGCTGCTAGTGGGCCTACAGCACTGATTGTGCCACCCACATGAGTAGCCCTGTAAACATGTCTCAGACCTGCCATTGCATTGTCTGTGTGTGCAGACTTGCATTGCCAATTCAACCTGGCAAGTCTACCCACTTGGCAGGCCCAACTTGTCCCTTTTTATACATGTAAGGCACCCCTAAGGTAGGCCATAGGTAGCCCCAATGGCAGGGTGCAGTGTATGTTAAAGGTGCAGCATTACTGTTTTACTTGTATCAACAGTGAAATACTTCTAAATTTGGTTTTCAATGTGCAAGGTCTAACTCTCTCATAGGTTAACATGGGGGCTGCCTTTAAATATTCTTAAAGTTTAGATTCCCTTTGAGAGCAGATAGAAATTTGTAGTTTGGTGTCTCTGAACTCACACTTTCAAAATACATCTTTTGGTGAGGTTGGTTTTTAAATTGTCAGTTTGAAAATGCAACTTTTAGAAAGTGGGGATTTTGTTGCATAAACCATTCTGTGACTCTGCCTGTTTTCTCTGGGTCAGACTGATAGTTGGGCTGTTTGTGAATCCCCTCTAGACAATGGCACAAAGGGTGCTGGGGTGTAGCCTACATATCCTGATGAGCCATTTGTGCTAGAGTGGAGGGAAGAGTGGTCACTCACACCTGAAAGGGCTGTGCCTGCTCTCACGCAGTGCAGTCTCCTACCCCCTGGTGTGTGTCTAGGGCTTGGCCTGGGCAAGGCAGGATCTTGTGAGGAACAGAGACTTTCCTTTGAAGTTTGTCTACTTTCAAGGCAGAAAGGGGTATGAATAGTGGACGCAAAACCCCAGACTTTAGATTTCTTCAAGATTTGTTTCTGGAACCAAGAGGAACCTCTGCCATGGAGAAGAGCTGAAGAGTTAAGGAGAAGTGCTGCCCTGGCCTGTGACTGTGCTTTGTTGGGCTATCCTGCAGTTGCTGCTTCTGCCTGTGAAAGGGGACAAAGACTGGACTTTGTAGTGCATTCTTGCTTGAGAAGGATTTCCAGGGGCTTGAACTGAGCTTGCCTCCTGTTTTGAAGTCCTCAGGGCCATCAAATACTTCCTCTGCCAACACCTGGACTCTCTGCTAAGACTCCTGTCCTGCCAAATGGTGAAGTTGGCAGACCAAGGACTGAAATCCATGCACAGAACACTGTGCTGGGAAATTTCCGACACACCATCTGCAACGAGGCTGATACTTGACGCGACACATGCTTCGTGACTGAAATCGACGCTCCACCTGCATCGCGGCTGGGAGACTGATGCATCGCGGCTGGAGAAACAACGCAACACCCACTTGCAGATGCTGTTAACGACACAAACCCCATGTAGCGTGTTTTTCTAACATTGTGCAACCGGATTTCCCACGCATCGTCCCTGGGTGTCAAAGTCATTGTGAATCGGCGCGGGTCTGAGGTGCCCCGTCTGGAAATCGACACACCGCTCTCTTGCGAGGGAGAAAAATGACACATGGCCGACCCGTCAGGAGAAGGAAACGACACACGGCCTCACTTGCAAGTATGGAATTGACGCATCACTGACTTTTCTGACGCATGCTCGCCCATGCGGCTTTATTTTTTACGCTAACCAGGTACTTTGTGTAAAATCAACGTTTCTATTGTTTTCTGTGGTGTGAGACTCTCATTCTTTTAAAAATCCATATCTTGATGGGTGTATGTTGGATTTTTGTTGTTTTCGTCTTTTTTGATTTAGATAAATATTACCTATATTTCTAAACTGGTGTGGTGTCCATTTTGTAGTGGTTTCACTGTATCACTGTCTGTGTTGGTACAAATACTTTACACATTGCTTCTGAGTTAAGCCTGCATGCTCGTGCCAAGCTACCAAGGGGGTGAGTGGGGGCTAACCAGGTGTGTTTCTCCTTTGCCCAGAATAGAGAGAGGTTCCTTGCTTGGACAGGGGGTAACCTAACTACCAACCAAAGACCCCATTTCTACCAGAGACCCACTGTATCACAGTTATGACTGTCTCATATTGAAGAGGGGCATGGGGGCTTTGTTACTGGCATTAGGGCAGAGGGCACCCATGTAGAAAAAAAGGTGGACATATGGGAGCTCCACTTTTTGTGCTTGAAAGGTACCTGTTTCGAAATCAGAGTGATGGTCAGGTCTGGTGGGGAAGGGGTGAAAGAGGCAGAGAAAGTACTCAGGGCCTTGGTTATTAGTACAGCAGAAGTGTGAAGGGATCACAGCACTTAAAATTATTCTGAGCAGTATTTGTGGGTCACTTACTAGTTTTGTTTGATGCATTTGCTGTTTTTTGAAGTCTCACATTTAGTGTGGATTATGATCTACAGAAAAAGTATACCTGAAATGATTTCATAAGCCCTACCGTTTGTGCTTAGTGCTATCCTTCTCACTCAATTTTTCCCATAAAGTTTTGGAGGGGTATCCGACTTCAGACATTTCTGCACTGAGCCCCTTCCCCTCCCCAAGCAAAATGTTTTGAAGACCTCTGTCTTAGTGACACGGGCTTGGGGCATGTGAGTGTAGAATCCGGGACTTCTGGGTGTGTGCATTTGTCCACTGATCAACCTGCCGCTTCGGGAGGCACTTCTGTTGCAGCAGAGGAGCAAGGTATTTCACCCTGGTCTGCACACTTTGCATCTGAAAACTTGGAGATTGAGAAGTAACAGTTGACCTGTGGCATGCATCCTAAGGATTTTGATGTCATTGTGGCCACTAGGTGCCCTTCCACAAATTTGTGGATTGGTGTCCCACCTGGCTAATTGACCCTTTACATGCGAAGGTATCTGAACGTTTGTTGTTTGTTCTGTCCCTAGCCTGGCAAGGACTTGCCTTGGGCACTGCTGAGGGCTATTAGCTCTTTCAGCCTTCTTACTGTTGCCAGACCAGCCTTCATTATTAAAATCATAAGTTGTGATGAGGATTTTGAAAGGTTTGAAATGTTTGTTTTTTCCAAAACCGCTTGTGATGCTCCAGTGGAACTTGAACCCAGTCCTCACATTTTTGATGTACAACCAATTTGAGCCATTAAGCAATTTTGCATTAAGACTTCTGACCCTCAAGACTGTCTTTCTCACTGCGATCACATCGGCATGTATATTGAGTCAAACAAACCATTTCTGATGAATTTAGTAAACATGCTAGAAAATCAAAGGAGAGTGAGCCCACATTATCATGAAATACAGAGTCTCATAAAAAATATTTAGAGACCTTCACCCACTAGTTTCTGTGTGCGGTGTATATGATAAGTTAATAGTAAGAACATTTGCTTAAATATCTTGAGGAATTAGTATGTAATTTCCTTATATCAGGCCTGGACTAGCCCCATAGGAAACGGGGACGGGGCGGGTGGTTTAAAACAGCAGAATTGCAAAGAATCCAACCCATGCTTGTGCGTTGGATTCTTTGCAATGCTTCTATTTTGAACCACCTGCCCATCCCCACTTTCTATGCGGTTAGTACTTACAATTAACTTGTAGAGTTCCAGGAGGGAGTGTCCTTATTGTGAACATTGGGATCGGACACCCTTAGGTGCTGAAGAAAGCCTACTGACCTACATAGATGATAGATGGCGAAACATGTAGACTACGTTTGTGAGATGTGTAGGTTTGCTAATTAATCCTTAGCAGATCCAACTGTTTTTGAACCTTAATGCTTTCCTGGTTTTCTTTTTTTTAAATGGTACTTCTAAGAGATAGGAGATCATTTTAACTACTCTGACTGATCCCACCATATTCTGTAACCAGAGACTTTTCCTCCTCATGGAGGTAATACCTACCTGGGCTACCCTATACCCAGGTAGGAGGCTCAATGATGATGCTATCTACTACAAGTACGTCAGTGGATATCATGTACACCACTGATAGAAACTAGTGGGTGAGGGTCTCCAAAAACATTTTATGAGAATCTGAATTTCATGATAATGTGAGCTCACTCTCATTTGATTTTTTCACATCATATTTGGTAACTGAGTGACCCTCTTTATGCTTCTTCCCCCGCACCTTATTGATTTTTTTTAGCATTCAGTAAACAACCTTCACCGTTCATAATAGATGGGTCAATAGCGTAAAAAGACAATGAAATCATTGGTTACTTTATCTATGAGGCCAATTACAGTATGTAATGGTCAGGAGTGAATATGACGTTTTTGAAAGGTTTTGAGGATGTGCAGATTTTGTCCATGCTCCCAAGCTTTTTAAAGTGTTCAGTAGACGTCGACACAGGGGGCACTCTTGAGAGGCCACCAAATGCATGGTAGTTACTCAGTTGCTGGATCTGGGGTCACTTTCGGGTTTGTGGTGGCAGAGCCATATTTAATGCCATGCATGGCTCATAGTTTTCATCTGGCAATGCGTCAATAGTTGAATTGGCTTCTCCCTCTCATACCAGTTTGCACTAATATCTGCCGTCACACTTTTTGTTTTCTTTTAGTTCCCTCAGTCTTGTTGCTAGCTCTTCCTTTGCCCTAACCCTTATGTTTGTGTGTTTGCCTGTCTGTATTTGTTTTACCTTTGTCTGGTTTATTTGTGGCAGTGTCCTAGGGCTCTCGACTAGATTCCAGGTGAGTCCAAAGCTCATTAAAGCAACTTGCTGTCGAGATTGGTAACATTTGTAAACCTATTTGCATATTGCATTTTTCTTCTGGTTGTCCTCCGTCTTCAAGTCAGGTCATTCACATATACCTCCATAATATGGAGATAGTGTGTGCCTTTCCTACAGCGGAGACTACTTCATCCCAGAAAGTGAGCTCGGGTTTGATGTGTCTTTCTCACTCTCCTCCCCTGTTTTCCTATTTCCAGTACCAAGTCCATCTTTCCCTGCCAGTGTGGGTATTCAGGAATACCAAGAGGTTTCACAAATCTTCACCGAGGAGGAGACCATGATGATTGTAGGATTTGTTGTGGGGAACTACAAAAACTACTTGGTCTTCCTCCATTCCTCAGCAGTGCAACACAAAAGGCAGCCCTATGGCAGCAGTTGGGTAATGCAGTCAGTAGGAGGATATCCGAACTGTCATAGATGTAAAAAAGAAGTGGTAGGATGAGAGAAGGCGGATGAAGGAAAAGTTCACCAGGTTAGAGGTGGGCAGACCTCTCCCTGGTGCACAAACTAGACCCCATCTCCTTTGGACACCACATGTACAGGCACGACCCTCCTCAGCTTTGCAAATGGACACAACTGCACAGGTAGATGCACCACACCCATGCACACATTGTCATCAACACAGAAGACGCACTTACTCACAGAGATCTTCACCACCACAATTGCGAAGTCGCAAGAGAGATCCCCCATGATCACTGTAAAATGTAAATGAGCAAAACAATTGTAAATAAAAACAGTTTTTTTCACATTTCAGTACTTCAGTACTGAGTTGATTATTAGTTGATGATGGTCAAATGGTTACTCTGGTTGTAGGTCATATATGTGACTAATGATTACTCTGGTTGTAGGTCATATATGTGACTATAAATGTGTGTGTGTAAGACATGTAGATTTGTAGGACCATCTGTGTAACAAAGTATGATGTTTAAAGCATAGCTAAACACCTACCAATGTAAACTTCCATACTTTGAATCCAGCATATATAAAGAAAAAACCAAGACAGAGAGATGGTCTAGAAGAGCAACATATATATTGTAATAATGTTCTTAAATGCAAAATTAAAATAAAATACTGTCCATCAGAAAGGGAGAAGGGAAATTAAAGAAAATCTTTTGGCAGAATGGGCAGGGGAACTTGGTGCGGGTTGGGCAGCTCAAATAAAACATGACAGGAAGTGTCAGGGGAACCAGTCTATCTACAAAGGGTAAAAAAACATCCACTGTCAAAACACTGCCCAGTTACTGGCCATCCTCACTGTGTTAGGAATAAGGACATGCGCGGTCAAGGTCTCGCCCGAAACTCCGCTGCGCGACTCTCAGTCATGATCATAGGTTTATGTTGTGAATACATAGATGTTACAGGATTTGTATTCTGTGTATAATCATAGTTCAAAGTTCTTGCCATCTTTTGATTCTGAGGTCGTAGTTTACTCTTGTTCCATGTTTCAAAGAAGGGGCTTTGCCCTCATTTCAAAACGGGTCTCCACCTGATATCTCAGAGACGCATTTAGTCAAGAGTCTATTGATGAGTTACATTTCTATGAATGAGTAAATGCATATTTGTTCCAACCTTTACTTTTCAGATCTCTCTCCCTGCTGTTCCCTATCCTAATTCCCTTCCCCCCGACTGGCTTCATCATAACTCTGTGCTATAATAGCTTTCTGAGTTGGTGACGCCGGAAAGTGGGCCTTTTGTTCAGCGACGTGCAGATCCCGAGGAAAGGACACTGTGACACACTGTCCTTCACCACAATGATAAGCTCCTCTGCACCTGTGGATTAACTTTGGTTGGCTGAGGCAAGACCACACATCCCATGGGAGTGGCAAATATGAATGGTACGTGGGGCTGCAGGGAAAACAGAGGGAAGACGTACATGGGGCGACAACCACAGTGGTATGGGTGGGTTGTTAGAATGGCTGCACCCTAGGAAGTGATGGAGGATGTGAGGTTGTCAAAACATTTGCACTGTGCCTTTCAGAATATCTGGATTTCCTCCTTCAGCTCCTGGAAGCACCGAGGGCCCACAGTCCTGACATCCTCTACTAGCACCATCACTTTGTGGAATACAGCCTGAAGGGTTAGGTCACATGGAGAGGTTTGGGTTGAATATGAGGGGTGTGGGGTGTCAGGTGCAGATGTTTCCCTCAGCTCTTCTGGTCAAGCACTTGGAGTGCGAGTAGGGGCAGGGGGTGCAGCTGGAGGCCCAATGGAATAGGGGTCTCAAGAGTTAGGGAGGGGTCTGTGGCTGGCCTAGATGGTGTTGCGGCCTGCTTAGGCCACCATATCTTTATCTAATTCTTATGGGCCGGTGGATGGGGAGTCACACATTCATCTTCCCCTGGCTGATGGTGTCCCTGTCAACGACCTCCCCCTCTTCACTCAGTCTTCTCAACCTCCACCCGGACTGCTGACGTAGCTGGTGTTGGGTCGGCCCCAGTGGGTGCACTCCCTCTGCCTGTTGTTTGTGCTCCCTCCTCCTCCTCTTCACTAGTTGTGTCCAGAGGTTGTGCCGCCCGAGCTGAGGATGTCGTATTCTGACCCGATCCTGTCCCATGTTTCTTGGTACACACTGACTGCACTGAAGCGCACAATAACATCTCTTCGAGTTTGGTACACGCTGCATTACTCAGCTGGTCATCAGGGCTCCCATAAACAGGAGTGTACTTATCAAGGCCCCACTCAGTTAGGATGTTCAGTTCGGTCTCACTGAAAGGGGTGCCTTGTCCTCAAGTCCCTCAGCCATGTTAGGGACAGATTTGAGAAAAAGAGCAGCAGGATGGCAGATGATCTTGCTTGGAGGTGAGAATGGCCTAGAATGCCCATAAAATGCCTGCAACTTCCTATATTCAACTTCCTGGTTTTTATTTTCCGTTTGTCATTTCCTGTGTATAATCATTGGGTTCCGGCCCAACTGCAGAGTCTCTCCCTGAGGTGGAAGTTCTGCATTCGGGACAAAAAAAAGAAAATACACAGGAAGTTACATACAGGAAATTTAAAAAAGAAAGTTGAATGCAGGAAGTTGAACAGAGCTATTTCATGGCCGATCTGGGCCACATATGTTTGTAAGGGCCATTGTCCAAAGTACAGTGTGCACACAGCAAACTTCATATGAACAATGGGGTACGTGTGATAGTAGTATGAGTAACCCAGATTTCTACAGTTGACACCCATTTCTAAGCTCATTGATTTTACATTTACCTTGTACACAATGCCAATCCTCACTGACTCTATGCCATAGTGTCTATGCATAGGCATGAATCATTGTCCAGGGAGGTCTCACACATGCAGTGCCATTTACTCCCCTAATGCAAAGGAGTCCTTAGAGACTTTATCCAAACTAATCACTAAGATGTGCAAGAAGTGTTTTATATGGCTTATCTTTTGGCTCTTGACAACATTATGTATGGTTTACAGAGTACTGTCAGGATGCAATTTATGGACAGAGTGATAAATTTTCACCAATCATCGTGTAACATAAAGCCATAAAACAACTGGTTGCTCAGGAGATAAAAGCGGCAACCAGCTAGTCACGTGCTTGCATACCCTCTCCTGTGTTTTGCACAATGGTCCGGTTCCCTGGATTCAGACCTAGGTGAGGGTTTAGAGGTATGCCATTATGTCCTGCTATGTTGTACCAGTGGAGGTTTTTTTACGAGGGTGGGGGAGCGTCACTCCCCACCCACTTCGAGCAGTACAGGAAAAAATAAAATGGCAATGCAAAGATGTAATTGGCATTTTAATTTTACTAATGTGCGCACTGCAGAAGCCCCGAGTGCAGAAACATCCGGGGTATGTCCTCTGCTGCCGATTGTCAGAATGATAGACTGAAGAAGAGCTGACTGGATTTGCTCCAAAGTGCTCATGTCACTTTGGCCGGATGTCTTGCGCCGGCCAAAGTGATGTGCACTTTGAAGCTCTCTACCCAGCTGTCCTAGACACCGGAGTGAAGACCAAGCACAGGCCTCCAGGGCCTCCAGGGCCTCAAGGAGCGTCCAGCCAACTCGCTCCACAGCAACAGCACAAGAGCGGCGTCTGGATTGGTTAGTGGAGCTCTTTTTGCATGAGACAGCAGACGAACACTGATGAGGACGCACAGCCCGTGGGTAAGCACCATTTTATTTTATTTTATTTGAAATATATAATACATGTAATTGTAGTGGTTGTGTTCTTTTTTGTAGTTAGTGGTTATGCTTTTTTATTTGGACTTTTGGAGGGAAGGGGTATTTTCTTTTGGGCTTTTGGTGGGAGGGGTTGTTTACTCTGGGATTTTGGAGGGAGAGGGTGTTTTATTTAGTTTTTTGGATACTAGCTGCCCTGTGATGTGTAAGACACAACAGGCTACTGTTATCTTGCACACAACTTCAGGGGAGTACAGCAGCACCGCTCCCTGTATAGTCAAGGCATCTCAATCGCGACCAAAAGTGCACTCCATGATGGCTCGTATATGTATGTGTGCCCTATTATACCTCTGCTGAGGTACAGTGATTGCACATCTGTATGTTGTGAGGAGATAAGAGGAGAATGCATATACAGCATCACCTGAGGAGGACAATGAAGAAATATTATTACCTCTTTCATCCGTAGGGTTTGTAATGTATGAAATGGTACATGCAGTGTCTGTTGAGGTCATGTATGTGTCACAAGAATCTTACAGTTATAGTGGTTGTGTATATTCAAACAACATTTCTACATATCAGACTTGTCTGGTACTTGAGTACTTACCCAAAAGCCACATTTTGCCAAAATCTCCTGCTGCAATCCACCAGGCAAGAGGTGACCTGAGGAATATGTATCTATCATGTGTACTGCCTGGGAACACTGCATGCACATCAGTAAATCAGTCAGTGGCATCACACACACCTTGCACGTTGATGGAGCGCCAGTGGTTTCCGTTGCGGAAGATGTGTGCATTTTGGCGAGGTGTCTGGAGTTCCACATGTGTGCAATTAATTGCACCTCCCACATGTGGGAAGGGAGAAAAGAGGTAGAAATCCATAGCAACCTTTTGTCTTCTTACCAATATATGTGGCATACGTATGTAGAGATGTACTCTCTTATTTAGGCAGCTCAGCACCTCCAGCAAGCATTCAGACTGAGAAATGCCTGTGATGTCACTGGACACCATCTAAAAAAAAAACAGAAGCAAAACAATGAAGAGCTGCTAGGACATAACTTAGATGGCTTGGGAGCGGCATGTCAAGATCCTACTCCCCCTCAGAAACAATGTCCAAGACGGCATCAGGGGAGAAACAGAATTTGGAGATGACAACTTGGCTGGACATCCCCAAAAGATGAATCCTTTGTTTGAAAACCCTTTCAGCTCTCCTCCTCAGCCTCCTTATCCTTCTATCATTCTGTTGCATGGCAAGGTACAAACCAACAAGCACTTTCAGCTACATTTTGTAAGGTCTGAAAGGTGTGTGGCAGCTCTGATTTTATGTATGCAGCCAGGCTGGTATTGGCTGCTGGTCTAACGATTTTCAGCTGGAGCTGAGTGGGGGATGGTAATCACAGACACAAGTGTGTGTGGTGTGCTTGGGTGAAACATAGAAATCTGAAGTTTACTCAGAGGTTTTGACTTGTATATTACATTCACATCTGGCCTGTTAGTAGAAGACATTACATGACGGACAACTATTAGTTAAATGTAGTTAACTGTAGTAGGAATGTTATATGATTCAAACTTGATATGTTCTGGTTACCACTTGAAGGGTCACATGTATAGGCTTCAGGTATTGTTTCTTATATGATATATCTACACTGTTATGTTACTGTGTGTTTTTGCCATCACATTTACACCTCCAATACTCACCCTATACTAACACATATGTAACTGCCCAGTGTCTACATGTGACGGTTTGCTATTTTAAGTGAGGCATTTTGTGCTATGTTGGTGTTACAACTAGATGTCATGGATCTGGTGATGTGTGTATCTAGGCATGATTTGGGGACATACATCAATGAATGTCCTCTTCTTTCAATGTGTTGTGTTGTGTTCTGCCAGAGTGTGAAGATTCCGCCCAGAGTGCGGAACCTCCATGATTGTAAAGATCCTACTCATAAGTCATTTGTGAATGCCGAAAGTCGTAAAGTTAGACATTTCGGCCCTCATTATAACTTTGGTGGTAACTGCTGCCTACCTCTATGGTGACGGCCACCAACATACCGTCGCTACCAGCCGCCCACCCACATTATGACCGTAGATGGAATTCTGCCAGAAGGCTGGTGGAATACCGTCAATGGTCCTGGCGGCGGACGGCGGTATGGTGGCGCTGCTGCCAGCAGCAGCGCCACACCGGCAAAACACTGCTGACTGTATCATGAGCCATGAAGCTGCCTGGCGATGTTTTGCTGGCGGATGCTGCTGCTGGCAGCAGTGCCGTGTCCCGGCTCCTGCCGGAGGACCCCCTGCAAGCAAGTAAGTCACGTTCTCTGACAGGAGAGGGGGGTGGTGTGTGCATGTGTGGGTGTGTGGGTGTCTGTTTTTGTGTGCGTTCATGCGGGTGTGAGTCGCGTTGAATGCATGCGTGAATGACTGAATGTGAGTGTACATGCATGTTGTGTGTCGTGAGTGCGTGTGTGCGACAATGTATGTTGGTGTGTGTTGCGGTGTGTGGGTATGTATGTGTGCATGCGTGGGTGGATGTGGGTATGCGTGTGTATGATTGTGTATGTGTGCGTGTGTGGGTGTGTAAATGTGCAGGCAGCAGGAGAGGGAGGTGGAGGGTACAGGGGAGCGGGAGGGGGCGGTGGAGACCCCTATCGTGTCAGGGAGGTATTCCCTGGCACTGATAGTGCCTACCGCCATGGGATTGTGACGGCCGCCTGGTTGGAGACCGAAGTCTTCAGCCCAGCGGCCGCTACCACCCTGGCGGACGGAGTGCCAAACCGCCAATGTCATAATTTGGGAAAAGGTACCGCCAGCCTGTTGGCAGTACCTTTCCCCAAATTACCGCCGACCGCCAGGGTCCTAGTAAGGGCCTTCGTCTAACTTTAGACTTTTTGTCTAACATTACCTTGGTGAATCAGGGTCTTTGTCTGCTGCAAGTGCGAGCTCAACCGAACATCCAGATGTGTGAATCTCACTCGCAATGAGTAAAACTTGAGGTCTTGGTCAGAATGTGTGTGTTTAGGTATGTGAAATTGTTTTTTGAGTGGCCGAGTGCGCCCATGAAGAAGCACTTTTTCCTTTGCTGAGACATAAAGCATTTTAAAGAGAGGGCAAGAAGGTATTGAGAGCACAAACCCATTCCCGTTCCACGGGAGGACAGCAGAGGGCGCCCCACAACATCAGGGAACGCAAGCTAGTATACACACATTAAACAAGCAATAGCAAAACCAAGAGGCCCGGTGTTGGCTACCAGTCTTTTGGTTTTGTCAATGCTTGTTGTCATGGTTCTGTAAAACTTTCTTGTTTGGGGAGCTGCTGGGCTCTCGCCAATAATAATAATTAAAAAAAATATATTGGCTAAAAGCAAAAATAATTGTGGTCTCAAAAAGCACAGATTGCCATAGCAGGTCCTGGTACTTATGGGAACTACATTGTGTGTGGATGTGCTCGCTGAGAAAAAAACAAATGCTGTCACTCACTGTGAGGTTAGCCAGTGATGTAAGATAAATGTGAATAACACAGCAACAGACTAATGGATGAAACAAGCTGGTTGAAAGCCCCTAAAAAGTCCTCATTAGCATGCACCTTGGACCTTGGAGGGCAAATCCATTACAAAAGCAAGCTACATGCCAAAGGACAACCAAATGAGAAGAATTGTTGTGACTCAAGGTTTTTGCCTTTTGGAAAAAGGAAGCACAAAGCTATATCAGCAGCAAAATGTGTTTGCAGGTCAGGCATTAAAAAATGTAAGTTTTATACATTTCCTTATTTAAAAAAAATGATTGTAAGAAATATTTGGCGGTACTGCTGGTTTGTGTTTCTGCTTTCACAGTGTTTGGACTGTAACGTGATAGTGCACTATCAAAGACAGGGCTTGTGAAATGGGCAGATCTGCTCTGAAATGGCACCTGCGTGTGAGCAGATAACACATGTCTCCTGGGCACGCAACTTCTATACCAAGAATCGCTGGATCCTGTCCATTCAAAATAAATGTCCATTTACTCTGGGACAAAAACACATGTCTACATTCACTCGTTCCCACAAACAAATTGTCAGTGCTAGATTTAGGCTTATATACACAACGCTTTCCCACGTGTTGCGCATCTAAAGCTAATTTCCCTTGTGTTTTTATTTCACTAAAACCATAATCATTTCTATAAGTCCTTTTTTTCTAAACCCTTTTCCAACTTCTCCTTTAATGCCTTTCTTCTGTCATCTGTGTGATCTAAGAAACTCTTTTCTAATGGTGTAAGCAAGCATGTCAGGTTATTTCTGTGCGCATATGCAGTACCAAAAGTTAATGTAGGATCAAAGAAACCCCTTACTAATACTATGTCATTGTCCTTCGCTACTCTACTCAGATATCTAATTATGGGGACAAACAAAAACACTACATTGTGGTTGGAATAGAAATATTCGATGTACTCCTCGTTATAGAATCTTGTTAGTAACAGACTGCAGCCTATCCCATAAGTGAGGGGCAAACTATGATAGGTAACTCCTTCTGCGACTGATTAAAGAATCTGCGTACGCACATAATTCCTTGCATCTATTGTCTCAACATACTCACTCAATAAGCTATATAAGACATTAGAATAAAGTTCCCCTTGTGTATTGCCTACGCGCATATACTTCTCATCTAACCTAAACTTCTCTATCGCTGTTAATGTAGTAGTTGTCTCCGAAGCTGAATTATGGTTGGCTTTACTCTTATCAAGAACAGTCATTCCCACAATCAATATCACACAAAATATCACACACACAATTGCCAAACCAATACTCATGTATTTACAGCACCTGTTCTTCCTACCCTGCTGGCTAATGTTACTCATGATCTGTAAAGAATCAGAAAGTAGAAGAGAAAATTTAGAAACTATGCAGCAAAAATCAAAAACAATCTTCAATCTTCTTTCAACAGTTACTTACAGCTTTCAGTCTTACTTCCAGGATCCTCTTCTCAAAATCGGTAAGCTTGTCAAAAATCGGTTTTGCTGCTTGTCAGATCAGGTATTCTTTGTCAAATCATGTTGTCAAAGTCTTTTCCGGTTATTTTCATCAGTCTCTTTTCTTTGTACTCTTTCACAATTTATCTCAACAGTTCAGTTCATTAATTTCCTTCAAGGGCCAAAATAATACAAAAATTCTCTTTGCCATTCACTTGTTTTTGCATACGCCCATTCAGGATGTGTACCTTCGACTTGCTATTCTCTTCCTTTTCAACCTTCGGTCTCCGTTAAATTCTCCTTCACTCAGATCTTCTCTCTTTGTCGTATCTACTTCTTCCTTGATTGTTGTTACGACAATTGCTTCCTTTCTCTTTGCTTGTGACTCCGGTCACTTATCTCCTTTCTGTGGTCCTTTGGTTAGGGCTCTTTTCATTGTTGAACTTGAACCTTCTTCTTGCTCTGCAGGATTTTCTCTTGACGGACCTGCAACTGGTTCAGGAGGAGTCAGATCACATTGGCTTTGATCCGCCTCAACTCCTTCCCCTTTGAGATCTGGAGTTTGCTCTGTTTGTCTCTCAAAATCATCTACTTCTGGGCGAGTCCTCCTCAGACTAGACTCTCCTGCTGCCTCAGTGGAGATTGGCTCACTGTCACGCTATTGGAGGTCTCCTCCTTCGTCTCCCACAGGAGTGAATGAACTGTTCTCAATGCGCTCAGATCTGATCTCAGTTCCTCTTTCTTCTTTTTCCGGGTCTGAGGCTTGTCTGGTCGTTGTTGGTACTCTCAACAACTCTTCTTCATTGTCCAAAGAACATGCCACTTTTCTCGTGTGGCTGGTGTGTATCCAGTTCGGAACTTCCGCACACTTCGCAGCTGTGGTAGTGATCACAACTACCTGGAATTGGTCTTTCCACGAGGTTCCAATCACGTCTTCCTCAAGTGTTTTCGGACCACAACCCAGTCACCAGCTCTCAGGTTGTGTCCTGGATCTTGGATCAGTGGCAGTGTGGTGGCTTCCACCTTCTGAGAGAAAGAGCGTACCACATCAGCCAGACCTTTGCAGTAGTCCAACACCATATCATCTGTCATGTTCACAAGTCTCTCCCCAGTAGGGATATCGGACTTGAGTCACAGACTACGAATGTGTGCAATCCTTCAAAGTTGCCAATTTTAACCTGGACTGGTTCTGTGATTGGATTGGTTAAATACTTATTCGCTACTCCTACAACTTGGACTGTCTTTCCTGAAAGTGGTAAGTTCGAAACTTCTGCAGTTCTCACTGTAGAGCGGGTAGCTCCTGTGTCAACCAAGAATGAAACCTTATGACCCATCAACTTTCCCTTCACATATGGGCCTTTCTGATCTACTTCTAATGAAGCTGCAAGCACACATTCCTCTTCATCCGAATGTTCTCTCACCCAATCATTGTTTATTCCATTCTCACTGTGTAACGGGAACTGGTGTACTGCGTTATTACTTTGGTTAAACTTCCGACCTGTTGAGGAAGCATCACCTGCTTCTGTTCCATTGGGGCTTGAGGTATTTGAATTTGCTGTCTAGGTACCATTTGAACCTGCTGTTGCATTGGCTGCAACTGGGTCATTTGTACACGTGGCATTTGCACCTGCTGCATGGGTTGCATTTGTATGAAAATTTGGATTAAGACCTCTCATTCTTGGTCCTCTCATGTTTTGGAAGGAGTTGATGTCATCTGTTTTCTGAACCACACCTTCCTGTATCATCATCGGACACTCCCAATTCCAATCTCTGAGCGCTCCGCAAGTGTGACAAGGCAACAATCTCTTAATTCCCTGCGCATCATTCTGAACCACTACAGTACCCAAATCAGAACTATGATTTCCATGACCAATTCCTCTGTGACCTCCACCTCTCATCTGATTTTGGAATACCACATTTCCCTGCTGCTGCTGTGGAAAATGTCCCTGCATCCCTGTTTGTGCAACTTTAATCTGCATTACCATCACCTTTTCTTTCAGCTTTCTCTGCTTTAACTCAGTCTCGTCACTACAGTACTTTGCATATTGCAACACCTCATCAATCGACTTTGCTTGCCAGCAAATCAAATGACTCTTAATCAGGTCTTAATCCTTCCACAAATCTGAACACAAAATGAATCATGTCTTTTGGCTCGATCGTTTCTGTACCACTGTAATGCTTAAACGCCTGCAACAATCTCTCATAATACGCATTTATTGGCTACTTTGCTCCCTGAGCTGTCCTGTCTATTCTCGGCCAGTCAGTGTTTTTGGGTGAAATTCTCAGCTTCAAGAATTTGATCACTTTGTTATAATATTTCATTAACTAAGGAGATGGGGCATCTGTATTAGGACCTCTCTCTGGCTCTTGTGTCAGCCAATCTATACTCCTCTTACACTCTATCCATAACTACTATCTCTAACAGAGTGTTCAAGTCTTCCCACAGGCATTTTGCAAGTTTCACAAACATGTCTGTCTGCTGGTACCATTGTACTGGCCTTTCTCTCAACCTGGGATAATCATTTGTAAAGGACAGAATGTCACTTCTGCTCCAAGGGACATGAACAAAATTCCCTCCTGGAATCTCTCTCATCAGTAAAATTTTCACTGGATCCTTGCCCTGCTGCACATTTGAAGTCAGCTCTGCAGAATCACTTTTTCTTTTATCTCTTTTCTTCACCCATCTGCCTTCCCATTTGTCTAATGCTCCCCATGTCTGGACACTTTGGAGTAACTCCCTAAGGTGCGCATCATTCCTGCAGATCTCATGTGTTCAAAATCTTTTGTGTCAAAATCTAACCTGTAACTCATTTTCAAATGTTTTCTCTATGTGTCGTATTTTTCTGCCAAGTCTGCTAGTCTCTGATGTAAATTGCTCACTTCCCTCATGATCTTCGGGCACAGATATCTCAACTCTGCTTCTGTGTAAGACTCTAGTCTATTCACACCCATAGTCCCTTCAATGATCTCACCCACTTCTATTCCTAGTCTCGTATAGTCAAGTACTCCTCTCCCCTAGGAGCACTCTGCTGGGTATTCAGCTTGTCTAACCATTCAGTCAATTGCTGGGCAGTCAAACCTTGCAGCGAAATGTTGTTGGCCTGGGCATGTTGCATTGGTTGCACAACTACATTTGGAGACTGCAGTGTAAGTAATTTCAGGCTGTGACTAATGTTTTGACCCTGTAACAGTATCCGGGGGAACTCCGAATGGACTAAGGTCTAGCAATGATCTTGTTCCGTCAAAGGTCTGTCTCAATGGAGAGACTACTCGGGTATTCTTATTGAGTCCTCCCCTCATTGAGTTCTGACTCACGACTCCCTGTCCACCTGCTCTGTCATTCTCCTGTGCAAACAAAGGTACGATTGGGCAAATGGTAACAGGTACAGATACAGCATCTGGGCTTGGTCTGACACTCAAGTTCTGTAGGTGCCTAATTCCCGTATTCTGGTTCATCAGTACAGACATATCTGACTGTGCCCCTGTTATTGGAGTGTACTTTGGCAGTGCTTGTGACTGCACTTGAGGCAGTAAAAGTGGAGTTGGCTCTGTCTGAACCAATGTCGGTTTCGGGAAAACTTGTCCTGTAAGCACTATTAAGTTTGTGGCAGTTTTCACTATAGGTAAATTCTAGGGACATTTGACTGTGGCACCTGGTTGTGTGCTACCAGAGTAATAGGTGCATTGAGACTGCTCTGCATTGGGCTCAGTGTCATACCAGGATTAATCTGCACTGGACTCATTGTCCCGTAAACCTGTGTCAGAGCTGAAGGGTTTACACTGGTACTCGGACCACTCTCATGTGCCGCATATGGTGGGGGACGATTTCTCAATAACTGCAAATAAACTTATCATCATCTGACTCTTCCTCAAATGTCAAAGATCTCCTAGCCTTCCTTGAGCTCCGCTCCCTACTCTCGGAAGGGCTTCTGTTTGTCTTTCTAGTGGATTTCCTTCCTTCTCTCTCGCTGTCCTGTGTAATTCCTGTGAACAATTTAATCCCCTGTAAAGTCTCGGTTCTCCAGAATTTCTGATCACTGTCCCATCTAGCCTCTGCTAGTGTCTTTTCTGTCTTTCTCATCCTCCTCTCAAATGTCTGTTGCCATTGCTGTCTAGCTTGCCAGATTGCTAATGCCTCAAACTGTGCTGGTCTTGGAGGGGACTTCAGATCATACAACACCCTCCTCAGATTCTCTAAGCTCCTCAAATTAAATGTTCAGTGGGCAGGAAACGCTAAACGCCCATCTTTCTCTGTTAGTTTGCACCACTGCTTCAGCCAAAGACAGCACCATTTTCTTCGATTACGATGTAAGCTGGTGTGCCTTCTGGCAGTGCAATATCCCTTATACTCGTTGTAATGTACATATCTCCTCTTAAAGCACTCTTTAAAGCTTTGAAAAATTTCATTTTTGTGACCTTTATGTTATTCTAAATCAAATCAGGAAGTGACTTTTAATCTCAGAATTCTCTTCACCCACCTTCTCAACCAATTGCGCTTCACTGTTGTCTGCCAATCTGTGCGCGACCCTTCTCACTATCCAACCTATCCCACGTAATGTGGCTGACATAGTCTTGCGGCTTGTCCTCCCAAATGCAAATTCACACAAAACTACTGCAATTTATTCGAGCACTAAACAAAATCAAAACCCAATTTGTCCGTTTACTACAGGTAAGGTAAAACAATCGCTTCAGAAACTTTATGGATTTTTCACTGACAGCATTTCGCTCTAGCAGCTACTCCTTCTTTCTCAGTTTCCCTGATTCGCAAGCAAAATTCGACCAGCAAATTTCACTCTCAACTGATCAGTGTGTCAGTCCTGGTGCACATAGGACTCGCCAGATCTCAGTGGAAAATGTTTACACTCACTTTGACTCACACTCTGACTCGTCGACCACGCCCGAATGACCTATTAAACTAGACAAATTGCAACAAAAAACCAAGTGTCTCATATACATTTTTAGTATACTCTGGAGTCTTAGACCACGCAGGGTCTGTATACCAACAACCACTTGGACAATATTTTAGCACAAAGCACCACACACATGTGAAGTTCGACGACTTCCCTACTCTCACACATCGGATTAAGCACACTCCTTCTACAATTTCATTTGGAGTACGCAAACTCCCTAAACCCTCACAAACATCACAATTCACCTGCGATTTGCATAAGCTGTGCAAGGGCAAAACCTACTTCATTCACACCATCACTAGAACGCTGAGAACATCTGCAAACAATAATTGGCAAGCTCCACGATTCTGGGAAAGTCATTTTAAGTACTTAGGGGCACAGGTTCTTTCCAATTTGAATCATCAAATAAAAAAATAAAAAAATCTCTGGGAAAACCTGTTTTCTTCGCTTACTATCTCTGGGACCATATACTCTAAAACCTATCTCCAAACTTTATGATAGGCTTTTAAGGAGACAACTATGTACCGGACTTTTATGATGGAGACAAACCATCAATCTCTGCTACTATCTCTGTTAGCGCGTCGGACCTTAACAAGGAGACGCGTATAGGGCGATGGACCTTTTGACTGCGCTTCGAGTAGATCCCACCATGTAACCCAATACCAATACAAATCAATAACAATCAGTGAAATCAATAATCAATAGGAGTCAGTAATTTCCACACACCATGACCTCACGGTCATGATTAACCACGCCTTTATGTAAGAGTTAGAATGTTTATTTCCCTATATGAACAATGCTAATGTCACATAACTTAGTCTCAAAATCAAATGATAAACATACAGAAACAATACTGGCTGCCCAAAGCAACGAAAGAATCACAATCTAATCAAAGCTTGAGCCACTACACATTCTAAGGTTACAGTGCAAATCAATAGCAAGAATAACTGTGCAAAATAAATAAGATACATTTAGATTCAGCAAAGAGAAGACATCAGTTGTTATTCCAGGTACTGTACCTCACCAGTGAAAACCCTAACTAACATCTGATTAGAATAGCATGTTTGGACTTCATGGAAAACAATTTAGTCATGCAAATTTGGAAAAAACATGTAACTATGGCTCTATCAAAAATAGTGGTTGGTACCTCGAAACAAAAGAAAATAGACATAACAATCAGTAACATCGTCTTATACCTGTCTTCAATATGGATCAGCAAGCTGTGACAGTTTTCGCCAACAAGACATCAGTTCAGTCAGCAAGACATCAGGATTCAGCAATAGAATTCAGAAAAGCAAAGTCTCTTTAAGCAATAAAGTTAATCGCGTCTCTTCTCAGGACGGTCAAGAAAATAATGGCGAAGTGGCAAATGGAAAGATGGTGTCCTCCTCCCGGTGTATTCCGGCTAACTTAGATTTTCTAAAACTACTTCCCACATCCTTATTGGTCAAAGAATCACGTTTGCAGTTAGTCCAATGAAAATAAACCACCAAATCTACAGGTTTCATTAATACTCGGTTCCCATGTCGATGATTGGCTCCTCTTCTCCGGTTCCCATTGTTTGGCTTGTCAGGTATCAATATTGTTGCAGCGGATACTCTATCAGTGCATCCATTGTCTTCTCCTTGGAAGGTCAGTCTTACACCTACTACACTAATCATTGTATCCCTAGCTAATACATCATCCTCTATCAAGCAGTTCTCAAGAGAACTAATTTCAGTTAGGAGTAAGCATCCATTTTATGGAAATGCAGCTTGGCATGAGGCCGTGCAACTAGGCCCAAGACCTCGCTAAGTTAAGGCCTACAATTAATAAAGCTAATACTTAATACATAAACTTTAATATGACATATTACTACTTTAATCAAACATAAGCTCAACATTTTAGGTTAATAATATATTAATAGGTACACTTAGTGGACATTGGCGGCCACTAAAATGGGCACAACTTAAAATTTGTGCATTAATTCTCTCTAAGTTAATTCATTTTCTATGTAAATTCAACACTCAGAATACATGAATATTTATTTAATAAAATTCTGCGTTAACATGGGGTCAATGAGAAAGTGATGCCCAGGGATGATGCATGGGAAAATCCAGATGCTCTATGATGATGGTGCCACGGTGGAACAGGCGCTGCGTTGGTCCTACAGGCGCTGTGTCGATTCTTCCACCGCAAGTCAGGGGCTGTGTCAATTCTTCAGCCACAAGGCAGGCGCTGCATCGATTCTTCTGCCACAAGCCAGGCACTGCATCGATTTTCAGCCACGGCACATCGATGCATGCATTTTCTTCCTCAGGACACAGTTTCCACTTCCAAGGGCCCAAGAACTGGATTTGGCACCACTTGGCAAGTAAGGACTCTCAGCAGAAGAGTCCAGGCACTGGCAGATGAAGTCTTTGATGTCCCTGAGACCTTTGTGTGATTGTCTAGAGTGAATTCACAAACAGCCCAAATGTCATTCTGACCCAAATATGTACTCCACAGCCAGGCAGAGGCATAGAATGGTTAAGCAAGAAAGTGGCCATTTTTATAAATGTGGCATTTTAAAACTTACAATTTAAAAAACAACTTCACCAAAAGATGTATTTTTAAATTGTGTGTTCAGAGACCCCAAACACCATATCTCTATCTACTCTCAATGGGAAATTAAAAGGCAAGTCCGATGTTAACCTGTGCGAGAGATAGGCCTTGCAATAGTGAAAACCGAATTTAGCAGTATTTCAATATCAGGACATGTAAAACACACCAGTACATGTCCTACCTCTTAAATACACTGCACCCTGCCCATGGAGCTGCCTTGGGCCTACCTTAGGGGGTGACACACATGTAGTAAAAGAAGGCTTGGGTCTGGCAAGTAGGTACACTTGTCAGGTTGAAATGACAATTTAAAATTGCACATTCAGGCACTGCAGTGGCAGTTCTGAGCCAAGTTTACAGGGCTACTAATGTGGGTGGCACAACCAGTGCTGCAGGCCCAATAGTAGCGTTTGATTTACAGGCCCTTGGCACACATGGTGCACTATACTATGTACTTACTAGTAAATCAAATACTCCAATCATGGATAAACCAATCACTGATACAATTTAGATAAAAAGCACTTGCGCTTTAGCACTGGTCAGCAGCGGTAAAGTGCCCAGAGTCCTAAAGCCAGCAAAATATTAAATTTAGCACACGTTCCAAAATAGGAGGTCAGAAGCCAAAATACGGGAGAACCCACACCAAGAGATGAAAGGTGCAACACTACACCATTGCATTTTAACTCTTCTAAACGGATAAAAAATTAGTAAACGTCTCTCTTAGGGTGAAGTGTGAAGGACCTAACAAAGCCATAATGTCTCACCACCTACAGGGATGATGTGATCCTATGAATGACCAGCAGGGAGGGCCACCTGCTGGTTAGGTATGCATGTGCAGCATGTGAAATATTTTGTCACATGTGAATCCTTGCTCTCCACCTCGGTGCATACCGGATCATGCCAGATTATATTATGTGACCACTGATGATATAAATGTCCTTTATAGGGCTTGGAAAAAGCCCTGCCACCCACCCTGTATTATTTTGGCAGCCACATTTTTCCCTCAAATGAAATCAACAATCTGAAAGTCTTCAAAAAAGCTTTTTAATGAAAGGCGATACACAGTCACCTAACAAAACCCTAGTCCCCCCCCCCTACAAGGAATGATCAGGGGGCCCCTCACAATGCCTGTATCCTGGCAATCACCAACTACCCTTTAGAAGTACTTCACCTTTGCCGCCTACAACCACATGACATCAGAAGGAGTTTCCTTGATATGTTTAGACTCAAACAGAAAAAGGTTATCCTTGTAGCATGAACATCATCTACAAACATGCACACTGAAAGCTGAGCTATGGTCATGTTTTTCTTACAACATTAGTATTTTTATTAACAAACTAGAACTTTAGGGGCTGAATCTGTGTTCTCCTCACTAGCACTAAAATAAGGGGTTACTTTTATGTGGGATGTGCAGATGCAAATTAAATTTAACCACCAAAAGGTGAAAATTAATGTTGTATATGTTTTGGCAGAGTGAGTTAATCTACCATAAATTTACAGAACTTCCATTTTATGAGACTGGCAGTCCCCTTTCCATTAATGCTTTATTCTGAGTGCCCTGGGGTAGCACCTAGTAATTCCACATCCCAGAGTTACTAATACGAGCGCTACCTGGTAATCTGGATGGTGGAGTTAATAGTAAAAGTTGAGTCCTCGTCTTCCAACGTTCTTTTGTAGGTGGTGGTCGATCCACCACAGGGTCTCCGCCATCAGGGTCAGTATTGACTGACAGGCAAAGTTAACTTTGGCTGCCAATTACAGGGTAAAGCTCCATTTGTGTGGCAGCCATTTTTGGGGGTTTTCAAAAATAAGTGAACAGCTTTTCTAGTTACTCTCTGGAGAGAAGGCATTGGTTATGACTGATCTAGAAATGCCAAGATTCTCCTCTTTGGTGAGCAGACAGGAGATACAGACCAGACGGTCTGTGAGTGTGATGCCAGGGGTATGAATTACATCACATCATTTAATGTGTTTCATTTTTTATTGTTAAGCTTTTACTTCACTATCCATTTATTTTTTTAAATCAGGAATGGAGAGCAAACAGTTGTGTTGTGAATCAGTATTACTGGCACCACACAGCTGTTCTCACCAACATTAATAGGAATATGTAAAAATATGCGTAGAGGATATGCTCCTGAAATGCTGTTATGAAGGTTGTGGTGGCACTGCAGTCTACCAGGTGGGCATTTGTTAGTAATATTTTTCAATATTATTTTGATATCTCCAACATGGCGGCCATAATGGCAACTCATTTATTTATCCCGCCTACTCGCACTTATCTTTTTAGGATTCTAAAGTCATTCATTATGCACACAGATGACACAGTTATATTGACACTCGCAAATGATGAATGATGCAAGAATCTATCATTACTAGCTGTCTGGCAGAAGCCTAGCATATCTCGAAGTTTTGAGGTATTTCTGCTGTTTGAACTTGTACTCCACACTGTCTTGTAGTGCCACCAGCAACTTTCTAATAGGTTTTTTGGACACTGCCAGAGTTGGTACCTCTAAAATGCTGGTAAGGCTGTGGCAGAATAAGTTATATGTAGGAAGTGTCTGCTAGACACAACTGACTCAACAACACCTCTGCTGGCCTTCCTTAGATACCAGCATGGTGTGCAAAACCTGTGTATTTCCAGAAAGGCCAGTCCACCATGGATGAAAGTAGCCTCTCTGCTTTTGACTCCAAGGCCTTCCCTTGTTGAACATCCCATGTTTTCTGATTTTCTTTCACCCTAGTGCCTCTTGCTGGTGAGCTTTTTGGTGTCTTGAAACTTTTCCCAGAGACCCCATGCCTGTAAACTAGGTTGGGAAGGCCATGGTGGCCTTAACAGTGATATTAGGCATTAGGAGTCTGATAGCTGCAGTTAGCTAGCAAGACTCCCTGTGTGCCCAAGACACACTCACTCGGGAACACACACCCTGCATGTTTCCCCATAGGCTGAGCTTATGTCACCCTGGAGCTTTGATACAGGCTAAGTAATTATTCATTGTGTCTTTGCTTCTTGAAGCCCATTGCATGCTTATCTCACAGTTTCGAGTGCATTTTGTTTGAAATGCACACTCTGAGCATGTATTTTGGCTGGGATTGGGCCTTTGTTTCCTCTTGCGAGAAGGCGTTGTAGCAACATTCATGTAAAGGGATAATGCAAACAAAGAAAGTACCCCCCTTGCGCCCACCAAATGTCCTCATTTAGGACAACCATAATATGGGTAGCAAGCCCTCTCACTCCTCTGAGCACTAGTACACTCATCACACCTTTATACATACAGGTGCCTTAGGGCCAAATTTACAAGGCCCTAGCGCCTCTTTCCGCCACATTAGCGTAATTTGTTTTTACGCTAATGTGGCTCAAGGAGGCAATTTTCATGGTGTCATATTTACAAAGCGGTGCAATGCATGCATTGTGCCACTGTGCAACCTCTTGCGCCACATTATGCCTGCGTCAGGCCTAATGTATGCAAGGGGGGCATTTTTTATCTCTAGTGTAGCAAAGCGCAATGTTGACACTGTTGTTCTAATTACCTGGTGCACCCTATTATAAATACGGCACACACATGGTGTCGTTAGGTGGGACAAGAGAGACAAAAGAAAAGTGGTTCGTCAGTAATGATGCACCACTTTCTTGTAAATCTGGCCTTTGGTTTCTGTCTGCACTCCTCATCTCCTTTCCTCCTTTCACTTTCTCTTATCTGTCAATGCTTACACTATCTCTCTTTCCCATTATCCCTCTTACTCATCCTGTCTTCTTCCTGCCTTTGTCATCCCCTTTTTACTTCATCTTCAGAGCTCATCTCCATTTCTTTCTGTTTGCCTTCTGCATTTCTGCCTAGACTTACTCTATATTCATCTCCCTGTCCCTCGCCTTTTCTCCATATCATATTCCTACTTGTCGCTTTTGATCATCTTCGTTCCTTAATATGTGACCTTCATATTTTTTCAGTTTTCCTTTCCAGTCCCTTTTCCTTGTATTGCTATTCCATCAGTCCTTTTCTGTCCTCTTTCATTTTGTCTTTGTCTCCTTACCCTCCATATTTATGCACTCTATTTCTCTCTCTACACTCACATCTCCCCCCTCCATTACTCTTTCTCTCCATATCTTTCCTCCCTATTGCTTCAAACCTGTTTCTTTCAGTTATTTCTGACAATCCTACATTTTCTCCATTCTTCTCCCAGACCTTCCCTTTCATTCAATCATCTCTTTAATTCATATGTTCTACTTTTTCTCTCCCATCCTGTTGCTATCTTTCCATTATGCTTTTAAGATCTCCTTTGCTCTTTTTCCGTCACTCATTTATCTTCCTTGTTCGTATCTGTTATACCTGGCTTTTTGACAGGGTCATCCCCAAACTTTTTGCCTCCTTCCTCCTATGTTTTCTGACCTGTTGTGGTTGGCTTTTGACCTCTGGGCACTTTACCGCTGCTAATCAGTGCTAAAGTGCATATGCTCTCTGTGTAAATTGTGCTATTGATTGGTTTATCCATGATTGGCTATTTAATTTACTCGTAAGTCCCTAGTAGAGTGCACTACATGTGCCTAGGGCATGTAGATTAAATGCTACTAGTGGGCCTGCAGCACTGGTTGTGCCACCCACTTCAGTAGCCCGTTAACCTTGTCTCAGGCCTGCCATTGCAAGGCCTGTGTGTGCAGTTTCACTGCCACTTCGACTTGGCATTTAAAAGTACTTGCCAAGCCTAGAACTCCCCTTTTTCTACATATAAGTCACCCCTAATGTGTGCCCTAGGTAACCCCTAGAGCAGGATGCTGTGTGGGTGAAAGGCAGGACATGTACCAGTGTAGTTATATGTCCTGGTAGTGTAAAACTCCTAAATTCGTTTTTACACTACTGTGAGGCCTGCTCCCTTCATAGGCTAACATTGGGGCTGCCCTCATACATTGCTGAAGTGGCAGCTGCTGATCTGAAAGGAGCAGGAAGGTCATATTTAGTATGGCCAGAATGGTAATATAAAATCCTGCTGACTGGTGAAGTCGGATTTAATATTACTATTCTAGAAATGCCACTTTTAGAAAGTGAGCATTTCTTTGCACTTAAATCTTTCTGTGCCCTTCAATCCACGTCTGGCTAGGTTTCGTTGACAGCTCCTTGTGCATTCACTCAGACACACCCCAAACACAGGGTACTCAGCCTCACTTGCATACATCTGCATTTTGAATGGGTCTTCCTGGGCTGGGAGGGTTGAGGGCCTGCCCTCACACAAAGGACTGCCACACCCCCTACTGGGACTCTGGCAGACAGGATTGAACTGAAAGGGGGCTTGGTGCATTTCTTAGACACTCTTTGAAGTCACCCCCACTTCAAAGGCACAACTTGGTATAAAACAGGGCCTCTGCCCTACCTCATCAGACACTCGTTGGAGAAGAAACTTGAACCAGAAACTACATCCTGCCAAGAAGAACTGCCTGGCTGCTCAAAGGACTAACCTGTCTGCTTTTCTACAAAGGACTGCTGCCTTGCTGTTGGCCTGCTGCCTTGCTGAACTCTTGTCTGGCTGTAAGAGTGCTCGCCAAGGGCTTGGATAGAGCTTGCCTCCTGTTCCCTGAAGTCTCAGGACCAAAAAGACTTCTCTCTTTCGCTTGGACACTTCGTGCGCCAAAATTTTCGACGCACAGCTTGTTCCGCGGTGAGAAAAACGCCGCACACGACGCCGATCGACGCGACGCCTTCGGGTTGACCGGAACTTCAATGCACGGCCTCGCAAGGACAACGCCGCCCGACTTCCAAGGAGAAATCGACGCGGCGCCTGCTGTGAGAGCGAAATTTCGACGCACAGCCCCGCGGAACAACGCGCATCCGGAAAACAAGCAGGAGAATCCACGCACAGACCCGGGACATCTGGTAATACCCGCGAACCATAGAAGGAGACGGTCCGCGTGCCGGAAAACGATGCACGTCTTCCCCCGAGCGAAAAATAATGACGCAAGTCCATGTGTGAAGGGGCGCAACCGACGCACGCACCATTTTTCCTCCTGTAGAACGACACACGTCTCCCCGCGTGAAAAATAACGACGCAAGTGCGTGTGTGAAGGGGCGTAACTGACGCACACACCATTTTGCCACGCATCTCCTCTTCTGCGGCCCTCTGCGGAGATTTCCCACCAGAAACCAGGTACTTTGTCCTTTAAAGAGACTTTGTTTGCTTTTTAAAGACTGAAGACACTTTATATCACTTTTCAGTGATATCTTTACAAATTCATATTGCATCTTTGATCGTTTTGACCTGCAAATACCCAGATAAATATTATATATTTTTCTAAACACTGTGTGGTGTATTTTTGTGGTGTTATATTATGGTATTGTATGATTTATGGCACAAATGCTTTATACATTGCCTTCTAAGTTAAGCCTGACTGCTCGTGCCAAGCTACCAGAGGGTGGGCACAGGCTCATTTTGGATTGTGTGTGACTTACCCTGACTAGAGTGAGGGTTCTTGCTTGGACAGAGGGCAACCTGACTGCCAACCAAAAACCCCATTTCTAACATTGGTGATCAGCGGTGAGGATAGGACTTGTGTTTGTGCAGTGACATACAGTAGCTAAGTATTTCACTACCTACCCACAGTTGAAGGTCAACTTGATTTTTCATCTTTTTTTGTTTTTGGTTCTCTGATGTCCTCCTGGATATACTATTGATATTTTGGACTTTGGATTTAGTTTTTTGCTGGTAAGACCTTATCAGCAATGAGATTGCTTACCTACTCACTCTTTGTGCCTACTGACCACCTCACTAAGGCTGACCTAAGGAGGCTTTTCAGAAAATGGGGCCTTCCTGTATCAAGGAGATCTACTAAGATGGAAATGCTACATGCCTACATAGTCTGGGGGAAGAAATATGGGCAGAGGGAGAGGCGGAAAAAAACAAATGACTAAGTACCCCTCAGATGAGGAGGGGGACTGCTCAAATGAGGAGGAAGACTACTCAGATGAGGAAATAGAACCAGTGAGAGATGAATGGCTCCTAGCTCAAGAGCGGTGGATGAAAGAGCTAGATGAGCAGCTTGAAAGGGCTGAGGCAGCAAGACTCTTAGCCCTAGAAGAAGAAAGGACTGCAGCTCAAGAGCTGAGCTGTGAAGAGCTGAAACTGGAGGCCGGAAGGGCTGAGTCCAGTTCAGATGGTGGCAGCAAAAATCTTGCATCCAGTACTGCTGAAGAAGGGCACAAGCCCAGAGATGTGGTGCCCAACTTGAAGAAGGGAGTTGGCACACCCCAGGTGGTTCAAGGGTATGAGGTAGTTCCCATTATGCACAGGGTCCCTGAGAAGGATTGGGGAACTGGCACAGGGAGTCATATTCCTACTTGGGGGAGGGACACTTTACTGACTCTAGCAGAGAGTGACAGAGAAAAGGGTTCCCCCCTGGTGGACGTCCTGGATATAGAGTGTGGAGACATCCCAGAAGAGTATGGGTTGAGTGTCAGGGACAGGCAGATACTGTCTCACCAGTCTCAGGAGGGTGATGTAGAGTGCTTTTCCAAGGCTGAGTTACTGGGTGGTTGGGTGAAGGGTACTGTGGTTAATACATGTGAAGGGCAGAGTGATGTAATTGCTGGAGAGCATATGTCTGGTCCTTATTTTCCAGAGCTACGCCAACACCAGGTGGAGTGTGAGTTCTCTGACCCCAGGGAACTTACAATGGAGGCAGACTTCTGGGTGAGTACCAGAGAGTCTGAAGAGGCATTTGGGGGTGCTCCTGAAGGGAGTGGTCTAGGTGGTTCCCAACCAAGTGAGGTGGGAGAGGATTGTAGTGTCCCAGGCAGGTCCTAGAGGGTTCCATGAGGGAACACCAGGAGGGAAGCCTAGCCTGTACCGTAGGGCCACCTTTTGAGGGAAGCCCGCAGTGTCAGAAGAACTTGCCGGGGTGACGGTAGTCAGCATCCCAACAGTTCTGGTGTCTGGCAGTACCACTCCTAGTGAGGGGGTGCAGAAGTCCAGACATAGGGTTGAGAGGGGGTTGCAGACCCCAGTGGAGGACCTTGAGAGTCAGGGGTCAGCTCTGAGAGCAGAGCCCCCCAGGAATGACCCAGGTGAAACCGTTTCTGGTTTGGGGGAAACCCAGACTCTGCCGGATGGGCAGAGGTCGGGAGACCTGCGCCAACCAGACTCTTGTGTGGCCCTTGGGGACGGTGTGTCCCTTGTGGGGGGTGAGAGTGCCCCCCAGGAAGTCCTGGCATGCCAGGCAAAGGTTCAACCTCAGGGTGGTGACTCTGGGTTGGCTAACCAGGTTCAGAGGTTAAACTCTGACCTGGTGGGGGGTAGGTGTGCCCCCCAGAAAGTCCTGGTATGCCAGGCAATGGTTCAACCTCAGGGTGGTGACTCTGGGTTGGATACCCAGGTTCAGAGGTTAAACTCTGACCTGGTGGGAGGTAGGTGTGCCTCCCAGGAAGTCCTGCTGTGCCAGGCAATTGTCCAACCTCAGGGTATTGACTCTGGGTTGGATGGCCAGGTTCAGAGGTTAAACTCTGACCTGGTGGGGGGTAGGTGTGCCCCCCAGAAAGCCCTGGTGTGCCAGGCAACTGCCCAACCTCAGGGTGGTGACCCTGGGTTGGAAAACCAGGTTCAGAGGTTAAACTCTGACCTGGTGGGAGGTAGGTGTGCCTCCCAGAAAGTCCTGGTGTGCCAGGCAATTGCCCAACCTCAGGGTGGTGACCCTGGGTTGGATGGCCAGGTTCAGAGGTTAAACTCTGACCTGGTGGAGGGTCAGTGTGCCCTCCAGGAAGTCCTGGCATGCCAGGCAACTGTTCAACTTCAGGGTGGTGACTCTGAGTTGGATGGCCAAGTTCAGAGGTTAAACTCTGACCTGGCGGGGGGTAGACGTGCCCCCCAGAAAGTCCTGGTTTGCCAGGCAGTGATCCAGTCTGAGGGTACAGACCCTGGGCTGGAAGACCAGATTCAGGGTGTCCCCCCGGACCTGGAGGGAGGGGCTACTGATAACAGTGCCCCTACCATGTTGTCTTCTGAGGAGGCCACTCCTAGTTGGAGGGTGCTGGACCCCAGAAGGGAGGGCAGGGGGAGGGAAACCTCACCCCGGGCCCTAGTCCAACCAGAAGGTACAGACCCCAGGTTGGAGGGCCAGTTGCAGGTTAACAGCCCTGCACTGGTGGAGGAATGGTACAGGGCGACTTCTATAAGCACCCTGACCATGTTGGACTCTGGGGGTACCGCTTCAGGAGGGAGGGTACAGAGCCCCAGAGGGGAGGACCAGGTTTAGGCTGTCATCCCTGACCTGGTGGAAGGGAGAGTGGTTAAAGGGTGCCCAGCACCTGGGGCTACCGCCCCCCACTCTCCACAACCACAGTGGTGGGAGAGCTTTGAGTGGCCTCGGGCCTGGCTCTCATCCCTGGCAGCTGTCAGTAACCACTGTGGCTTGCTGTCCGGGTGGACAGAGTTATCCCTGGGGAGGGGACAAGTGTCACACCCCGAGGGTAGAGTGGGCAACACCACTGTGTTAGTCCTGGTGGTACTATCCTGCTCCTGGGATACATCTGTGAGCAAAGTAAGGTTAGGTGCTGCACAGATGGGATCCGCAGGTAAGGAGAAAGGTTCCCCATGGATGGGCTTAGTGGGCCCTGAGAGTATGGACAGAGGGATCCAATTGGAGTCAGGAAGGCGAAGAACTGGAGCATGCCCCTGCTGTTGTGGGCCTGGGTCCTTGTTCTGTCTCCTCAAACAGGGAAGTACATCAGGATAGTGACTGTTCTCCCCTGGCTTTAGGCTGGTAGGGGGTCATGTTGTACTTGGCTTTTTGACAGGGTCATCCCCAAACTTTTTGCCTCCTTCCTCCTTTTTTTTCTGACCTGTTGTTGTTGGCTTTTGACCTCTGGGCACTTTACCGCTGCTAACCAGTGCTAAAGTGCATATGCTCTCTGTTTAAATTGTGCTATTGATTGGTTTATCCATGATTGGCTATTTAATTTATTCGTAAGTCCCTAGTAGAGTGCACTACATGTGCCTAGGGCATGTAGATTAAATGCTACTAGTGGGGCTGCAGCACTGGTTGTGCCACCCACTTCAGTAGCCCGTTAACCTTGTCTCAGGCCTGCCATTGCAAGGCCTGTGTGTACAGTTTCACTGCCACTTCGACTTGGCATTTAAAAGTACTTGCCAAGCCTAGAACTCCCCTTTTTCTACATATAAGTCACCCCTAATGTGTACCCTAGGTAACCCCTAGAGCAGGGTGCTGTGTGGGTAAAAGGCAGGACATGTACCTGTGTAGTTATATGTCCTGGTAGTGTAAAACTCCTAAATTCGTTTTTACACTACTGGGAGGCCTGCTCCCTTCATAGGCTAACATTGGGGCTGCCCTCATACATTGTTGAAGTGGCAGCTGCTGATCTGAAAGGAGCAGGAGGGCCTGCCCTCACCCAAAGGACTACCACACCCCCTACTGGGACTCTGGCAGACAGGATTGAACTGAAAGGGGGCTTGGTGCATTTCTTAGACACTCTTTGAAGTCACCCCCACTTCAAAGGCACAACTTAGTATAAAACAGGGCCTCTGCACTACCTCATCAGACACTTGCTGGAGAAGAAACCTGAACCAGAAACGACATCCTGCCAAGAAGAACTGCCTGGCTGCTCAAAGGACTCACCTGTCTGCTTTTCTACAAAGGACTGCTGCCTTGCTGTTGGCCTGCTGCCTTGCTGAACTCTTGTCTGGCTGTAAGAGTGCTCTCCAAGGGCTTGGATAGAGCTTGCCTCCTGTTCCCTGAAGTCTCAGGACCAAAAAGACTTCTCTCTTTCGCTTGGACGCTTCGTGCGCTGAAATTTTCGACCCACAGCTTGTTCCGCGGCGATAAAAACGCCGCACACCGATGCTGATTGACGCAATGCCTTCGGGACAACCGGAACTTCGACGCACGGCCTTGCAAGGACAACGCCGCTGACTTCCAAGGAGAAATCGACGCGACGCCTGCCGTGAGATGAAATTTCAACGCACAGCCCCGCGGAACGACGCGCAGCCGGAAAACAAGCAGGAGAATCCACGCACAGACATGGGACATCTGGTAATCCCCGCGAACCATAGAAGGAGACGGTCCGCGTGCCGGAAAACGACGCACGTCTTCCCCCGAGTGAAAAATAACGACGCAAGTCCATGTGTGAAGGGGCACAACCGACGCACACACCATTTTTCCTCCTGTAGAACGACGCACATCTCCCCACGTGAAAAATAATGACGCAAGTCCGTGTGTGAAGGGGCGTAACCGACGCACACACCATTTTTCCACGCATCTCCTCTTCTGCGGCCCTCTGCGGAGATTTCCCACCAGAAACCAGGTACTTTGTCCTTTAAAGAGACTTTGTTTGCTTTTTAAAGACTTAAGACACTTTATATCACTTTTCAGTGATATCTTTACAAATTCATATTGCATCTTTGATCGTTTTGACCTGCAAATACTGTGTGGTGTATTTTTGTGGTGTTATATTATGGTATTGTATGCTTTATTGCACAAATGCTTTACACTTTGCCTTCTAAGTTAAGCCTGACTGCTCGTGCCAAGCTACCAGAGGGTGGGCACAGGCTGATTTTGGATTGGGTGTGACTTACCCTGACTAGAGTGAGGGTTCTTGCTTGGACAGAGGGCAACCTGACTGCCAACCAAAAACCCCATTTCTAACAGTATCCCCTTGGTTTATTGTGATCCCTTTCCTTATGCATGTGTCTCCTTCATGCTTTCTTGCCATTTTGTTTTTCTTTCCCATTGTGTGTGTGTGTGCGTGCGTGTGCGCGCGCACAGATGAAACACCTGCCTGCACGAGTAACTCCTTCTCCTCCGTGTAAACAAGGACGAGCTGGCACTTCAATAGCTGCTTCACAAGCGCATTTATTTCATAACATGAGCTGTGGATTCAACATGATTCGGCTGAACACCAGCCTTGTTCACAATACCAGTTTGTCTGTGGCTTAATGTGTGCCCCCATAACATTAACTTCTAGGGACACCACTGGCTAGTGTTATTTCCAACATCGCAGCATATATTAACACGTATTGACCACCAGCCTTTGGCAATTCGTGTTCTGTAGTGTCTCTTGTATAACTTTATGGTTCACAAAGCTGCCGGGCCTTCCAAACCTAAAATCAAACATTGGCAAAAGAAAAGAATATTTTTGGTCTCCAAAAATCACACATTACCATAGTACTTCCTTGCATTGAAGGGAACTACGTTGTGTGAGGAAGTGCTCCTTGTGAAAAGCAACAAGAGCAAGGTGATCGACGGAATGCTTAAATTAATCTCAGCCACTGCATCGCTCGGGCTGCATCCTAATCCATTTTTTTGTGAAAATGGCAGCATCCTGTAACACATAGGGCCTCATTATGACCCTGGCGGTAGAGAACCGCCAGGGCCAACGGGGGCGGGAGCACCGCCGACAGGCCGGCGGTGCTCCCTTGGGCATTCTGACTGCGGCGCTTTGGCCGCGGTCAGAAAGGGAAAACCGGCGGTCTCCCGCCGTTTTTCCACTGCCCCTAAGAATCCTCCAAGGCGGCGCAGCTCGCTGCGCCACCGAGGGGATTCTGACAATCCTTACCGCCATCCTGTTCCTGGCGGCTCGCCCGCCAGGAACAGGATGGCGGTAAGGATTGTCATGGGGCCCCTGGGGGCCCCTGCAGTGCCCATGCCAATGGCATGGGCACTGCAGGGGCCCCAGTAAGAGGGCCCCGCTAGTATTTCACTGTCTGCGTAGCAGACAGTGAAATACGCGACGGGTGCAGTAGCACCCGTCGCACCTTCCCACACCGCCGGCTCGATTACGAGCCGGCTTCATGGTGGGAAGGTCGTTTTCCCCTGGGCTGGCGGGCGGCCTTTTGGCGGCCGCCCGCCAGTCCAGGGGAAAACTTGGAATACCCTCCGCGGTCTCTGGACCGCGGAGCGGTACTTTGGAGGGGGGAAGTCTGGCGGGCGGCCTCCGCCGCCCGCCAGACTTAGAATGAGGGCCATAGTGAAGTCAGCCAATGACTGAAGTGGGCTGCCACATTCCTCCTTGATGCATGCTGAACAGAACCACAGATAAATGGATGAAGTGTGGTTGAAAACCCCTAAAAGTAACTATGGCATACATTAATTGTTAAACAAGTTTAAACATACTTGGCTAACACATGCCCAAAAAGCCATTTGTTCTGCCATTGCATGCCATCTTCGTGCCTTTGAGAAAGAAGGCAAGAAAGAAGGGAATGAATAAATAAGGCAACAAAGAAGGAAAGAATGAACTGCACAGACAAAGACAGGAGGGAAAAAAAGAAACACCATCAGGAAAAAAGACTGAAAGATATAAGTAAAGAATACTGGAAAGTAAGGATGAAAGAGAAATAATGAAGTGAGACAAGACAAAAGTCTAGAAAAAGGGAAGAAGAAAGAAAGAGAGATGAAAAGTCAGAAGGTAAGAAAGAAAAAAAGACAAGAATAATGCAAGTAAGAAGGAAAAAAGGAAAAAAGGAAAGAAAGACGAAAGCAAAGGACGAAAGAAACATGGAAAGAAGAAAGTATGAAAGAAATAAGTCCAGAATGAAGAAAGAAAGAAGGAAATGGATCAATCAATCAACCAATGAATCCAGGTGCTGGAATCCCACTGTGATCATTCAAAGAGCTAGGTCTTGAGTCCCTTTCTGAATTCCATGACAGAGGATGCTGTTCAGATGTGGAGGTTGTTTCATGACTTGGCGGCGAGGTAGGTGAAGGAGCGACCTCCGCTGTGGCTCCGACAGATGTGGGGAGTGTGGGTGAGAGCGAAGGAGCGGAGCGCAGGTGTATGGATGGTTGGTGGCAGTTGAGGCAGTGGTTGACGCAAGCTGGTCCTAGGACATGAAGGGCTTTATAACCATGTGTCAGCATTTTGAATTGGCATCTTTTCTGGACGGGGTAGCCAGTGGAGGTTCCTGAGGTGGAGGGTGATGTGGGACTGTCTGGGGAGGTTTAGGATGAGCCTGACAGCCGAGTTCTGTATAGTCTTGAGTCTCTTCAGGAGTTGGTGGTGGTTCCTGCATAGAGGGCATTGCTGTAGTCGAGCCGGCTGATGACTAGGGCTTGGGTGAAGGTTTTCCTGGTGTGGACTGGGAGCCACCTGAAGGCCTTTCAGAGAATACAGAGGGTCAAGAAGCAAGCGGAGGTGACTGTGATGATCTGCTTATTCATGGTGAGTTTGCTGTCCAGGATGAATCCAAGGTTGCGGGCATGGTCTTTTGGTGTGGGTGTGGGCCTTAGTTGAGGGGGGCCATAAGGTGTTGTTCCATGGGGAGGAGTTGTTTCTGAAGATCAGCACTTCAGTCTTGTCCGTGATGAGCTTCAGGCAGTTGGTCTTCATCCATTCTGCAATGCTGGTCATGCAGTTAGGGAAGGTAGTTTGGGTGGTGAATGGGTCTTCTGAGAGCGAAAGGATGAGCCGGGTGTTGTCTGCTTAGGAGATGGTGCTGAGCCCATAGGTTCCAACGATGTTGGCCAACAGGGAGGGGCTGAGGGATGAACCTTGTCAGATGCTGCAGATTATGCTCTTGGGTTCTGACATGAAGGGTGACAGGCAGATTCTCTAGATTCGTACTGTGAGGAAGGAAGCAATCCATTTGAGAGCGTCTTCCTGGATCACTCTGTGGCAGAGACCCTTGATGATGGTGTGGTGGGATACGGTGTTGAACGTTGTTGAGAGGTTGAGGAGGATCAGGGCTGGTGTGACTCCCCTGTCGAGGAGGGTTCTGATGTCATCGGTGTCAGTGATCAGCACAGTCTTGGTTCTGTGGTTTGCACAGAACCCGCTCTCAAATGTGTCCAGCAGGTTGTTGTGACATTATGCCTTTCCAGAACCTGAGACAAGTAAGGAAACACAATCTCTGCTCCTAAAAACTCCAAGGAATGTGCCATTGAAATGTTAGAGGCTGAATGGTGTTATCTATAGTTTCAGAAGCTAACATAGCCTTCTCCTTAAGAATCTATCTCAGGGCATTTACCCTGAGAGTATTTTCATACTCAGATATTCCAAGGGACAGACCCATTTTTTCCACAGAAGCTAAGAAGGATTGTGTCAGCTGGGTCGCGGACAGCCTAATGTCTTGCATTATCATACAAGAAAGATTTTCAGTGGTAACGTCTTACATGAGGCCATTCACAAATCTAATAGAGCACAATCTGGCCAACAAAGTCCAAGAGATGAGAGATAACTCCTGCCGCAAGGCCTCTACCCTTGTGCTTCCTGGAAGACCAAAACAAGGGTCCTCCAGTGACCCTCAGCAAACATGTTGTTCCAGAGCCAACAGCTTGGCTCCATAGAGGGCCTATGGAATCAACTTCCTTACCACCGCCCTGTTTATAGGCGCTATTGATAATTCGCCAAACCTCAAATCAAACCATCTCAAGGCATTTACTGTACTTAAAAGCCCAGTTTTCACTCTCTTAATATGGCTATCCTACTTCAAGTTCCAAGCAAGGGTGATACCCAGATATTGGTATTCGTCAGTCTGCTCTAGTGGAGCATTATCTAAAAAACAAGAAAAAAAATTACCTGACACTTTGAAAAAATCATGGTTTTGGTTTTCTCCAAATTTACAGTAAGCAAGTTCCTCTCACAATAAGCATGCAAGGTGCCTAATTTGCGCATCAACCCAATCTGGGTATAGTCCATCAGGAACCAGATCATCCACATACATCAAACAATGAGTGTGCACCTCACCTAACTTTGGTGAAAAAGAATTGAAACTACCTAGTTAAAACAGAGGAGCTTCAAAACAATACTCAAAAGTCTTGTAGAACATTGATCACAAGAAATGTTATTTTCCCTCCAGCAGAATATAAACATGGCAACTTTTCTGCAACACTGGCTTTGTAACTGTTAGCACTGAGATGCAATGTAAAATTAAAGCAAGGTATGTCTGTTTTTAGAACAGACACTTGTCATTTTGTAAAACGGTATCCAAAAATATATAGAACATTTGTATTGCGCAGATATTTTATAGTACTTTCCTGCCCCTACCCTATGAAAAACATTTATATAAATTACGACAGAAATTGCTGTTACGCCCAAACAAAGAGTTAACCAAAGGCTCTCGGGCCTTGATACAGCAGCATAACCACTAGGCCAACAAATACATGCTAGAAAATGAGTCTACATAAGGTAACACCTGAACAGATGGTCTGCATTTTTCTCTGGAAAAGGCGGCAAACCTACCTCTGCTGCAGAAATTGTTTCTAGCTTACGCAACAAGAATTTTCAGTTCTAACAGAGTCCAACATCAGGTTCTGACGGTAAGAGGTCTTGAATGAGCAGGCACATGACATCTGCAGCAGAACTGGAAACCATGATTGAGCCTTCCACAGTGGATTCATCAGAATTATATCCCCTGCATGCCTCTGAACTTGTGAAAGGACTCTGGGAATCATTATGAATGGGGAAAATGCACAACCCAGAGTCAGACCAATTTTGGAGAAAGGCACCTGTTGCTTGCACCATCGGATTTGGGCACCAACTGAGAAAGGTTTGACTCTGATAGTTGAGTCTGGAGGCAAAGACATCTACTCTGCAAGGTCCCCAGAGGCATTGAGGATTCTGAGGATTCTTGGATGAACCCTCCAATGCTATCGTCCCTGAGATCCCTGGAATGCCAGTCAGCTGCTCTGGTCTTCTGGCCCGGTAGGTATTTGGCCAAGGTCAAAATCCAGTGTTGAAGGAAAATGTGCCCAAAATCTTTGGCTATCTCCTCTAAGAGACAGGATCTCATCTTGCCCAGCTTGTTGACATAACAGACCACTGAAATGTTGTCCATCCGACGAAGGACACAACAACCTGTCTTAATCGATGGCAGACTTCTGGTAAAAGAGCCAGCGAGGAGCTCCAAACAGTTGATGTGGAGTCGTAGCTCCATCTCCAACTAATGATTACTATGTAGATCAGACCATATCACACTACTTAGCCCCCGTGAATAGGATGAGGAGGAGTCCGAGTCATGAAGGGCTTTTTCCAAGGGGGACTCAGTAGGTCATGGGGCACCAAACAGAGGATGTTCACTATAGCTCGCTAAAGAATTAGACAATTTTTCAAAGGCCTCCGAATGAGGTCCAGAAGCACTTTTGGACTTGTCTTTCCTCTTCTTGGGTCTGGAAAAGGCTGGATCACCCATTCTCGACCTCTGTGGGCTCCAAACCAGGTGTAGGGCGTAATCATGTAACGGTTTAGTAAAAGGAAGTAAAGCTAGGGCTATGGTCTTATTCACTGAATGCTGAACACTGATATCCAGGGCATCCACAATGTCAAATTCCTGGCTCGCACCAGGTTGCTCCCAGTAGTTTCCATAATCTTCCCCAGAAGGGTTAAATTGAGCTATTTTGCAATGAGCAATAGTCCAGGCACTGGGCGCGTGAAGCCCAGTCAGGCTAGAATCAGAAAAGGATCAAGTGTGGAGGGAGCTGCCTGAACACACCACTCTGGGCGAGACGCCTCACAAATTTTTTTAGAACCCTGGCAGAATTCAGCTGACCAGGGCATCAAGTGAATTTGTGGCAGGACCTGGGGTTTTGATGCGGTGAGGATGTCACCAGGACCCCTAGAAAACGTGCAGCTGGGTACACACAGCTATTTTAAGTCTGCTGTGCTCAGTGTGCTTGGTCGCAGGTCCAGCAACATCTAAAGAGCACTGCGTCCATTCCTGAGGATCTGCTCAGTCTGCTCCACAAGGCAACCAGTTGTCGTTGGGTGACAGCCACTGGCCTGGAGATGAACAAGTGCTCCCAAACAAGACTACAAATTCGACCAACAAAAGTAATGCGTAATACATTGAAACAGCAACAATGGCAGAACGTCAAAAAAGTGACCGCCAAAGGCAGCCCCAATCTTAACCAAAACACATAAATCACACTGTAAGATGTCAATAGTATACGAATGTAAAAGACACTTAACTGACTGTGTAGCAGCAAAGAAAGAGGCCCTTCATGGTAATTGCAGGAAATTGGATTATTAGTTGAGAAGGGTGACCTCCCTGCTCAAATTATAAACAGAATCTTTGTTAGGGTGAACCAGAAAAAAGTCAGTAAATTATCCTCTGCTTAATTCACCCTTGGGTAGCTTTGCTCAAAAGCATTCAATGCTTAAAAGCAAATGAGGACTTAATTGAAGCCGAGACTGCGGACATGCGCGCTCTCCCCCCCCAGTAGGGTGTATGAAATGAAAATACAATTAGAGGGAGACAATGAGCACACAACTGATATAATATTTTGGAAATGATTAACTGGCATGTATGACATTTGTTGACCGAAAAGGATTGGCTGCCAGAATTTGTCCTTGGAGTCCCACGTTGGAAACGGATCATTAAACCTTCCTTCTCACCCCTAGTTCCTATAGAATTAGTTGAGTCATACTCATTCGATTGGGCATTGGGACAGGCCCCCGCACTGTATCGCAACCATGTTGGGTCGGATAAAGATTCTCCCTGCCACATTATTCCAATAAGGTCCCAACCACAGCCTCAACCTCAATATCCTATTAAGCATGAGGATAAAGCTTCTGTGAGAGAGATTCTTGCACAGCTGAAGTACCAGGGTGTAATTGAGCCCTGTGTCTCACCAATGAACAATCCTTTATTTCCTGTTGTTAAACCGGACCATTCATGTAGAATATTCTTAGATTATAGCCATTTAAACAGTCGTACATGCACATTCGCTATTCAAAACTCACCCAGCACAGCACTCATTAACAATACAGTGCTCAAAAACACAAAAGGGTGTTGGATATTTCTAGTGGCTTCTTCTGCTAAACTATAGCACCTGAAAGCAGCGATCTAACAGCATTTAGTGCTTTAGGCTTGCAGAAAAACATTTCAAGGCTTCCACAGGGGTATCAAAACAGTCCTCCGCTGTTTTCAGCTTGTGTGACTTCCATTTACCACAACATTGACCCTGAAGCGTTATCCTATGTTGATGACATCTACCTAACAGATGATGATCTCACTCACCACCCGAAATGGGTGTCCCACATTGTTGTGGGATTTGCGGAATGCAGATACAAATTAAATTTTAAGAAAAGAAAAATTGCGTTTCTCAGTGTCCTATTTTTGGGATAGTAGTTGTCCGATGAAGGCAAGAGCCTAGCTCCCCACTTTCTAGAAAAGTGTACGCCATTGCAACCACCAAACGCCATCTATAAGCTCCAGTGTTTATTGTTTTTTTGAAACATTTTTGGCAGAATTTACATTCCAGATTATGCACAATGCATTAAACCAGTTTATGTTTTAATACACCCAGACTTTTCAAGCAAATATTGGACAGTTGAACACACATGCATTCTCAGAGCATTACCACAAGACATGCTTTCAGCAAAACAACACGAGACATTTAGTCATCAGAGTAATTGCTGGTGCCATTGGTTTCACCTATGTAACATTTAATCAGGGTGATAACATTCCTATTGTATACAAATTACACATGTACTCCACTGTTGAACAACGCTTTGCTCCCACAGAAAAGATTCTGATTGCTGTTCAGATGGCTGTCATTAAACAGGGACCTCTGGCTCAGGGGAAAAACATTATTGTCGTTGATCCGATCCCAGCCCTTGAGGCTCTCATGAATGCTAGGGTTCCTAACACAAACGCATTACATCCACATTGGATTCAATAGGCAACGTCCCTGACAGGCACTGATGTAGACTACATCTTCGATCTAAAATTACAAACTCAAGAATTCCTTCAATACGAAATTGAATATGCAATATGGGAAAACACTTTGCCAACTGACCAATTGACAAAACTGAGGTCCTCATCCTCGGCTCCACCCCCTCCACCTGGGACGACTCCTGGTGGCCTGCCACACTGGAAACCGCACCGACACCCAACGGCCACGCATGCAACCTGGGATTCATCTTGGACTAATTTCTATCAATGACCCAGCAAGTCAACGCCGTCTCTTCCTCCTGCTTCAACATCCTCCGCATGCTTTGGAAGATCTACAAATGGATCCCCACTGGAACCAGAAGGACGGTCACCCAAGCCCTCGTAAGCAGCAGACTGGACTACGGCAACGCCCTCTATGCAGGAACCATGGCCAAGCTCCAGAAAAGACTGCAACATATACATAATGCCTCTACATGCCTCATCCTGGACATCCTTCGCCACAGCCACATCACATCCCACCGAGTGACCTGCACTGGCTCATTGTCAACAAGAGAATCACTTCAAACTCCTCACCCATGCTCACAAGGCACTGCACAACACCGGACCAGAATACCTCAACAGACAGCTCTCCTTCTACACCCCAACCCAACAGCTTCGCTCCGCTGCCCTTGCCCTTGCCACTGTCCCACGCATCCACAGAACGACCGCCAGTGGTAGATCGTTCTCCCACCTCACCGCCAAGACGTGGAACACTCTTCCCACCCACCTGCGACAGATACAGAACCTACTTACCTTCAGGAGATACCTCAAGACTTGGCTGTTCGAGCAGTAGCAGCCACCCCCCCAAGTGCCTTGAGACCCTCACAGGTGAGTAGTGTGCTTTACATATGCTTTGATTGATTGATTGATTGATTGAATATCAAACAATTATTTACACTGACCAGCCATACGCACAAAACATCAATACTCCAGCTGTGAGTGTCGACATCAAAGATGGTTAACTCCATCCACAAAACACTTACACGCAGACCTTAGGAGACTGCACTGCACAACTAGCAGAGCTCAAGGCTCTGCCCATGGCACTGGGCCGCATGGATCCAGAACAGCTAATGCTGATAGTCTGTGTTTGTTATTACTGTGTCCAGTCCTTAAATGAATACCTGCATTACTGGCATCAGAATGGGTTCAGAGTTTCAAAAGACAACACCATAAAACACAGGTTACTGTGGTGGAAAGTAGCGGACCTAAAAAAAACGCTACCCAATGTCTATGTAGTGCATATTTTGGGGCATCAACATGTAGGAGTACAGATTGCAGGCAATCCCTTGGCTGATGAAGTGGCCAAGTCAGCAGTAGCTGCAGCTTCCGTTGCTGCAATAACTCATTCACGAACGAGGTTGGATAATAAAACACTTGCTGCTGTGAAAGCTTCGACCGACGGCATATCCTGCCAAATATTCCTACCACATAACTAGCCTAACCACTGCTCTTGTAACAATACCAGGGGTGGGTGATCGTCTGATCCCCAAACAAGATCAAAGGTCTGAGTTGATAAAAGTGGCACATGAGGGAGTTGCTTCTGCCCATGCAGGTGTGGCGGCTACTATTTCTTTACTGCAGAAATGCCATTGGTGGCCAGGTCTATGCAAACAGACAAAACAATATGTCATTTCTTGTGACATTTGTCAGCAAAAAAAGGTTCCACCATTAAATGCCCACCGCAGACACTCTTCTTAATTTCATACAAACCATTACAATGTGTGTACCTGGAACATTGTGGTTCCCTGACACCTGATGGTGCATACAAATACCTTCTAGTCACTGTCGACTCATGCTCCAGATTTCTATGGGTCTGGCCACAATGATAAGCTGCTATTAAAGATTTGCAAGTCTTTATCATTTCATGTGCAGTTCCGGCTTTCCACTTGGACCAGGGCCTGCTTTCGCCTCAAGAGCATTCAAGTACAACATGGTTGCATTAGGGGTCAAACTACATTTTTTGTCCCCCTACCATCCCAATGGGTAACAGTGTAGTAGAGCAGAAGAATTGAGACTTAAAGCATTCCTTGACAGCAAGAGTATTAGATGGGTTGTAGTTGGCTTAGTCATCTGTATGGAGTCCAGAGAGCACTTAATAATCTGCCCAGAAGGTCCTTGAGGAGGCACACCGCATATGAGGTGCTGTTTGGGACACAAATGTATGTTCCTGATCTTGATGGCTCTGGCGTAGAGGAGGCAGACACACCTTTTGACATAAATGAACATGTCACTCTCTTTCAGGAATTACAACAGTTCTGTGACAAAAACATGTCTGCCTGTGCCATCTCCTTGGGACTAAGGGATGCACCAACATCTACCAGCTGGATTTCAAAAGTTGGGGGTCTAGTAAGAGAAAAGATTGCTGTGAAGAAGGAGTTTGGTTCATCATGTCGTGCACTGGTTTCAGTCCTAGGAATACACAGTGCTGGAACTGTAATTCTACCCCTGCTGCCTGGATCAAAAAAAATAGCTTTGTCTCCATTGATAATGTCAAGTTACACCATATGGTGGATCCTTCACAGCAGACCTAGCGAACTCATGGGTAGTTCCCGAATATAGTTCCCGAATCCCTCGCACTACAGACCATGATGTTCCTCTACAGGTTTTGAGCAGTGATGCTGACACTTCCCCGAGCTTGGGGAGGGTGGAAAATGATCTTTTATTAGTACCACTATCTTCATTTGTGACAAGAAGCGACTGAGATAATGAGCACTACTACTCAAATGCAACACAAATCGTCTACTACGGACCTCTGAGGAAGACTTCTGTTAGTTCTCCTCTTCCTAGCATGGCTCTATCTATTGCACTAAATGCTTCTGGATATTTTGCAGATCAAGATGATTCTGCCTTTGACTCATCTACTTCTTCTGCGACACCATCATCAACAGCACATAAGGTGATACATTGGCTAAAAGATAACTATCTCAATTATCAGTGGAACTATCTATGGTTTTTAATAACTGTACTTGCCTTTCTTCTTTGGTTTGGGATTCTCATCATCTTTTTCTTACTGGTATATGGTCATTACCTTCCTGAACGCTCTGCAGTCAAACTGGTGGAAGAGGTCCTAAAGCCACATTTTTCTTCTCATAAGGTCTGTCGAGACTTGTCCCTTATGAACATTTCAGCTATGCCAATTCCTGATGGGATTGTTTGGGAGAAGGTATCTTTTGATATATTCGGACCGATAGATGTTCTGCAACTACCATATGTTTTTAAACTTTCTTTAAATTATGTCATAATACTAGGGTTGTTTCTAAAGATTGGGATGTGAAAACTGTTGAATCTATGTTATCTGAATTAGCGTACTTTACCGTGTTTCAAAGTGAAGGCATTCACCAAACAAAAGAAAACTATGGCGATATGTTCTGTTACAATTATTATGGACATCATTTAATTCATAGAGCAAGTACCGGAAAGACTATTTTTAGCTATACACGATGGTAACATTGTCCTATCCCGCCATTGGGGAGTTCTAAAACATATATTGATAAGTTTGCATATTTTCTTGGCATAATGTACTAGATTCTGCGTCCTAGTACTTTAAATTACCCTCAATGGAAATGCACAATATATTGTTGACTGACAGATACAAAATTGATTTAGTCTGATTCCTTTGTTTTCCGGTTGGCTATAGAAGGCTATGAATAGTGGATGAAGTGGATTGACTTAAAAAGTGTTTGGGGAACTAAACATTGGCAAATACAGGGAATGGAAGCTTTATTTAGAGCATGCCTGATACCTATGCAAATTATATTTTTAAATGACACTGCGGCAGACAAGTTGTTTAGGCTTGGTCAAAATTAAATAATTAAATGCACCCAGTATCCCCACTCCCACAAATTTTTACAAATTGTAATTGTATTTATATATCGTTTACTACCCCTGATGAGGCATCGAAGCGCTTTCCGACGAGTAGCGCGCTACTCTGGAACCCAAGAGGAATTAGTGGTGCACTAATATAGGGAAATATGAGTACAGTGTTAGTATTATTATGAGTTAATTTGCGCAGAGGATATGTGAGTTTGTTAGTTTAATTGACTAGAGTAATGGAGAGATAGAGGAGGGAAGAATCCAGAAGTGTTAATTGGGAGTTTATAGTAATAGGAAGAGGGTTGGGATGAGTACGGAGGAGGGATGAGTCTGTGGAAAGGGGTAAGGGAGATCATAGTGGCAGGAGAGGTTTTGGATGGGTCAAAAGTGAGATAAATGAGGGAGAATTTAGTAGGGTTGTTTGGGAGATTATGGTAGTAAACTGAGGTTTAGGGTGAGCTAGAAACGGTAAAGCAGTGAAGAGCTTAGGTAGGGTTATTTTGGAGATGAGTGAGAGTTGGGATGTAGGCTAGATTGATAGAGGCATAGGGTGATAGGGAGAGAGAGTAAAATAGTAAAATATTTATTATTTTTTATTTTATTTATTTACATATATGAATACATATATATATTTTTTTATGTATTTATTTTTTTAATTATTTATATATTGAATTTTATTTATTCTCTTTCCCTTGACCACTCCGCCATTAGCTGAGACGCCCTAAGCCCTATGCTTAAATAGCCCTACTGGCCAATAGAAACCTAGTCCTAACCCTAACCAATCAGATCAGTAACCCTTGGGAGACCTAGCCCTATTAACCAATCACACCCGTAGACCTGACAACCAATCACAACACTAACCCTAAAACCACAAATCAATAGGAATCTCAACCCTAGTACCAATCACAATACCAACCCTAAAATCATGAACCAGTAGGATTCTCAACCCTAGTACCAATCACAACACCAGTTCTAAAATCATGAACCAATAGGAATCTCAACCCGAGAACCAATCACAACACCAACACTAATCTTTTAGCCATTAGAAATACTAATCCCAGCAACCAATCACAACAACATATGCACAACCAATAGAAACTTATATAAGGGCCACGTTAACTGAAGCCCCAGCTGCTGTGGGAGGGACGAGGAAACTGCTGCTCTATTCAGGATCTCCTTGGATACAGAGAGGGTGAATCCACACTTCCAAGTTAGCAGATTCTTCTTTCCAGGTAAAGGAGAGTTTGAAAAACACTGAAATACTGCTTATTAGGCACTCAGATATTTGGCATTTAAGGCAAAAACAAGTGATGCAGAAACATTCTAAACACAATTTAAATCAGAGAAACAGATTAAGCAGTCTCCTAAACACAATATGGTTAACCACTGAGGTACATGTAGTATTAAAAAAAAGAGGGAGGTGGGGTTGGCTTTATGCAGTCTTTTGCCACAAACTAGAAGGGAAATTTCAAACAGTCACGGCTAAAAAAAAAACAATTTAAAAAGGCCAAGCTGGCTGACACACAGGGAGCCTACAGAAAACAGGCATGGGTAGCAGTACAAACACTTTTTTTTTAACAAATAACAAGATTTCCCAGAAAGTCTGGGGCTCTTACCAGTCTCCTAGGATTTCTTGAACACTGGGCTGTATTAGGGTGCAAGGAAAAACAAGGCTGACAAAATGGAGGTGGCTGTCTTGGGGTTACCTCCACGAACTCAAAGGACCAGTGCACGTGTTAGAGGAGGGCTCAGGTTGCCTGGGAGTTAGAGAGACAATCAGCAAAGCCAAGCCCCTGTGGGAAGGAGCTGCTGCTCTCTTCAGAATCTCCTTGGACACGGACAGGCTGAATCCACACTTCCAAGATAGCAGATTCTTCTTTCCAGGTAAGGGAGAGTTTGAAAAACACTGAAATACTGCTTGTTGGGCACTCAGATAGTTGGCTCTCAAGGCAAAAACAAGTGATGCAGAAAGTTTCCAAACACAATTTAAATCACAGAAACAGATTAGGTAGTCTTCTAAATGCACTCTGGTTAGCCACTGAGGTGTATGTAGCCTTTTTTCTTTAAAAAAGGGGGGGGAGGCAGTTGGTTTTATGCAGTCTTTTGCCGCAAACTAGGAGGGAAATTTAAAAAAGTCATGGCTAAAAAAAAGCAATTTAAAAAGGCCAAGCTGGCTGAAACACAGGGAGCCTACAGTAAACAGGCACAGGTAGCAGTACAAACACTTTTGTTTTTAACAAATAACAAGATTTCCCTTTAAAAGTCTATGGCTCTTACCAGTCTCCTACGATTTCTTGATCACTGAGCTGTATTAGGGCGCAGGGAAAAGCTGGGCTCACAAAATGGAGGTTGCTGTCTTGGGATTCCCTCCACAAACGTAAAGGCTAAGTAGTGGTGTTAGAGGAGGGCTCAGGTTGCCTAGGAGTTAAAGAGCCAATCTTCAAGCCCCTGTGGGTGGGAGGAGGGAGCTGCTGCTATATTCAGAATCTCCTTGGATACAGACAGGCTGAATTCACACTTCCAAGCTAAAAGAGTCTACTTTCCAGGTAAAGGAGAGACTGAAAAACACTGAAATATTCTTTGTTGCTATTTGGCTTTTTCAAGGCAAAAACAAGTGATGCAGACACTTTCTAAACACAAGTTAAATCACAGAAAAAGATTAAGCAGTCCCCTAAACGCACTCTGGTTAGCCACTGAAGTGTATGTTGCCTTTTTTCTAAAAAAAAAAAAGGGCCGGGTGGTTGGATTTATGCAGTCTTTTGCCACAAACAAGGGTTACATTTCAAACAGACACGGCTACAAAAAGCAGTCTAAAAAGGCAATGCTGGCTGAAACACAGGGAGCTTACAGTAAACCGGCACGTGTAGCAATACAAACACTTTTTAACAAATATCAAGATTTCCCAGAAAGTCTGGGGCTCTTACCAGTCTCCTAGAATTTCTTGAGCACTGGGCTGTATTAGGACACAGCAAAACCTGACAAAATGGAGATGGCAAAAATACATTCATGAGGTGTGAGAGCTGCCCTTTTCGTGCAAATTTTTTGATAGCATGAAAGAGGTCTTTCTTAGTGGCAGCGAATGCTAGACTATTTTGAGCCACTCAATGGTTTGTAAACAGCTTTCCTTGGATAGAGCATGTAATGCTTCAGCAGCAAATTTCTCCAGTTATCTGAAGTGAGTTCCTGTCCCCTTAATTTGACCAGCATTTCAGGTGCTCTCAAATGGAAGTTATGTACTTCTAAACAGCGAGTTCTGTTGTGGAATACGAGCCGGAATTGCCTGCCTAGTTTTGGTCTCCCAAATTGTAACTTGTTGCGGTAAAGTCCTTTTTCTCCCCTACGCAACAGATGAAAGTAGCAGACTTCTGGCCTCATATTGCTACTTCTAATGTAAATTTTGACAAGCTGAGCAGAATAAAAGCTCTATTGTTTCAGGAACATGTAGTGCTGACATCTGCACGAAAGACTTAAGTGCTCCAAGTAGCAAAGTCATCCGCGTAAATACAGTCCCTTTTAAGTACAAACTTTCTGAGACACTGGTGAACTCGTGGAAAGAATATTTAATGCGTCCAATACTGCTGGGATTGTACACTTTTTTAAGGCTGTTGGTTCTGGGTTTGTCAGCACCTTCTCATCTATTTCTGGCATAGTACCTTCAGCCATACAATCAATATGTCTGGCATTTTTGTGGGATTCCCAGTTACTTTGGCCTCAATAGGTGGCATTTTGCTGTTGCTGTTTTTCATTTGCAATGGCTGCCCAATCTCAATAAGGAGGACTGATGGCGCTTCCACAGGCGCAAATGTGTCGTGAATGCATAATGCAGTATTTTGTAGCACCACTCCTTCAGGAACTGGAGTACAATTGGTCTTTCTCATTCAGACCGGTACTGAACTGTGTGGAGCCCATGTTTCATTGCCTTTGGTACCTTTTCGAATGTGCACAACAGCTGTGTCTTTCTATGCAGCGCTTACTTTCACTGGACATTGATCTGTTGATGTTCTCGATGAGGGCTTATTACCAGACATGTGCGTTGAGGGTGCTTTTGCTACGGGAAGCCTCCTCTGAGCTACCCTTTGTGGATCAAGTTGCTCTGAGTATTGCAACATTTGGGACTGCATGGATTAGTGCCGCCTCGGCTGGAGCTGAGGTTTTGGAACATGAGTGCTCTTGGTTTTCATTGGTACCGATTTGGTTGCTTTAACACGTGCCGAAGTGGGATTGTTCCTTGATTCGACTGTTCTGGATATAATTGGCACTTTTCAAAATGACAATGACTTTTAAAGATGGGATTTGGCTTCTAACAATGATATTACTATATATTTTAAATTGACCGTTTTTTAATATGGCCTGCTTTGAGAATGCTAGCTTGTCAACTTGGACATTTATAGATATAGTTTTAATTCATTTTAATGTAGTTTAGATTGGGTTTTTGTCTAATACTTTGAATCAACAAGGGGAGGGTGTTGTGAGGTTATTTTAGTAGCTTTTGTGGGCACGTAATTTTAGCATAGGCCTTTAACTTGTACCCTTTATTGTAGTAACATTTTGTTTTCTGAGTAGAAGCTCTCTTCTGAGGTGATGTTTTATTTTCCTTTATCTCATATGCTTTTAGCACAGACACTGTTTTCATTCCTTTTACTCGGATATTCTCATTCTGTGCTTTGCTCAAGGCTGTCTCCAATATGTTGTCAGTACAAAGTGGCACACCACAAGCTTTGTCACTTCACAAGAAACATACGTGTTGCTTCACTGCAGAAGTCTACTGAGACTTGCCGTCTTTCCATTCACATGAGAGAGGACTCTCAGTAGACCAACAGCCCTCTTCACTACAGTCATATTCAGGTATAGAAGATGGTATCTTCCTAGGGAACCTGAAGGGCGGATTAGGGCTAACACTGCTGTGCTCTAGTAGTACCTTAGTGGCGTAGGTAGGAATCCTGACGCTTAGCACTTTGATACTATGGTGGGACTTTTCTCGTGTTTCACTTTCCTTGTCACTGCATTGCTATTATTCTGTTTTATCATCCTAATAATTGCAGTACATGCTTTCTATCTAGAACGCAGTTGATTCAATAAAATATATTGAACCAATTTCTGCTTCTGTTTGTCTTTGCATGTGTGAGACGAATGTTCCCTGAGAAATCAAAATGTCATGTGCATGGCTGTCACAAACTACCTCCACTTTCAAGTGCTGGTGAGGTACTGCTAGCTGGCCGGAAGGGTTAGGTTGACAGTTATCACACGGAGAGGATTTGGAACTCAGTTCCCCACAGCCTGGTGGTGCTGCCGCCCGAATCCAGTAGTCTCCTTTAGTATAATGAGAGCCAAACAGGGCAACTCTGAAAGAAAGAAAGAATGCTGTGCTGCTGAAGGACTGCCACTCTGCTGGCCTGCACACTGCTGGATTCCTGCTCTGCTGTGCTGATCTGTGCCTACTGGCCTCTTGCCTGGGTGAGAAGGACTGTATCTGCATTTCTTGAACCCTGAACCGAGAGTGACTCCAAGGGCTAGTTGGCTGGCTTCCTGATCTAAAACCCCAGGGGCATCACAGTCTTCGAACCATCTTGCACCTGGATTCTGCCATCTCTGAGTTTACCATTCCAAGTGGTGTCACCCCAGTACTGGACCCTTGGAAGAGGGCCCAAGGTGCTTGCCAACAGAACTGACTCATCTCCTCTGCTGAGTGACGCATCACCGAGCAGAACCGGCACATCTCTTCAACTGAGCGGCATATACCCCAGCAGTCCTCGGAACCACTGTATCGCCTTTGCAGCACAGTGCATCCACAACCCAAGGCCTCTCATCTCTTGATGACTGTAGCCTCGACACAATGCCTGACACCGCATTGCAGCCTTGCAGCTCCTCTGAACCGGACCTTCCCCAGCTGCCCGCTGCATCCCCAATGCCAGACTTCGCATTGCACGCCCTGTCGACAGAATCCTCAAAGATAATGCAACAGGACCTCACACTGCAGCTTTGCCAGATCTTGAACCTGGCAAATCTCTTTGGCTGTGTGATGGATCTTCGACACGGATCTACTAAACACTCCGCAACCAGGATTTAAGGTATTCTTCTCAGCAGGCCTTACTTTGTTTCTGTACCCAGCCCATGCTCCATTGCCATTGGCCTGAACTTTGTCTTGTCTTGACTTTGTCCAGGTCTGGCGTGACCAGATATCCCTAGTAACGCTTTGTGCTTTTTGGCACTATTTTTATTACGAACTTTAAAATACAATATCTCCAGTTCTACTAATTGGATTTTTATTGTTTTGGTCTTGTTGTATTTAATAAATATTGCTCCAATTGTCTAAATATGTTGTGGGCCTCTTTTGTGGTGTGCTTTCAATGTTTTACTGTTTGAAGTGTTGTACAAATACTTTACACATTACCTTTAAGTTAGCCTGTCTGTTCTGTGCCAGGCTTCTAAGGAGGTGGGCACAGGTTCATTTGAGGTTTGCTTGTCCCTTAGCCTGACAAGGATAGTGATTGCTGTTTGACCAGGGCTTACACCCCAGTCAACCAATAACCCAATTTCTTACAGCTCCCATACCCCCTTTTTAAAGTAAGATATTCCTAATTATGAGGCCGTGGGCCCCAAGTGCTCTTGGGTCCCTGCCTTGCAAAGCTTGCTGTCTCCTCTACCCTTTGTTAACACCATGTGCTCCCTTCTCACGCCATCCCTCTGTCTCCCATCTCTCTGATGCCCAAACCAAAGTGTCCCCTCTGCTTCATTTTTCCCCTCCCTTGGGCCATTGCTCTGAGGTTCAAAGCAGTACTGCACTGCAAGTATGCACTGGTCCCCAAATGCAAGAAAGAAAGGATAGTAAAACAACCATAATACTGCAGCAACAATGATACATAAAGATCCGCGAAACAGGCTGTCTACTTTGCCATACTGCATGGGCCATCACTCCAGGCATTCTACCGCCTTGTATAAAAAACAAACTAAAAAAAACACACATTTAGCACCCCTCCCCCCGTTCTGTGGAGCCTGTTCAATGTGCATCAACTGTGACCTGGGCCCTAATGCAAGGTAAATTGACCCCCAAGCCCTTTTCATAGAAAGATAGCTGTAATTTGAGTCCAGTGGGCACTCACATCCCTGGCCCCCAAGCCACAGCACCTGCTGTGCTGATGCTAGTGCTTGCCCTTTAAAAGTAAAGACCCCTATATAAATTGCCCTCCTCCCCAGAGACATCTCTTTGAGGAAGCTGCCTCTGTCTATTTGTAAACAAAACAATGAGGGCCTTTGTTGCTCCCCCTACTCTTGGTCATCTCTTTGGTACTACCAATGGATTTCTCTCTATTCCTTTTTCTCCTGGGCCATTACTCCAAGGTTCCAGAGCTCTGGACTATCGGTGCTCTGAATCTGAATGCATTTTCGCTGAGCGCCTTCTTGCAACCACCTCAACTTACCTTTTTGGAAAAACAGCCTGCCATGAACAGTTAATGCCGACATTGAGGTGCCTTTGCATGAAAATGAAATATGGGGGTGGGGGTTAAGTGAAGGGACAAGGAGCTCTTATAAAGTGAAGCAGTGATAGTGAGCTAAAGGAGAAACATGCCTTCTCACTGGGATGCCTGCTACCTGAAAAAAATGGAAATGTGTGCAAGTGGGTAATCACCAAATATAAAATAAAATATAAATGATATTTGGAGCCATGTGATGATTATTTATTCTTTTAAAGAGGTAATACAAGTGTGGTATCCGAGTACTTCTGCAGCGTGTCCTTTTCTGCAGTGAACACATTAGCCAAGTGAGGATTTATAATGTAAAAAGTAAATTTCCCCTTTTACTTGCATTTATAATGCAGTTAAGGGAAGGTGAAAAAACGTAACAAAATGCAGAATATTTTGTTCCTTGTAGCCTTGTCTTGGACCCCATCTCCACTTCATTGCTGACAGTATTACACTTCTAATCCTTTTTTTGCACTCTGATTGCTATATGCAAATAAAGACGTCCTGTAAATGCTCCAATCATGCTTCTAGACTATCTTTATTTAAGAGTAATTGCAGATGCACTTGAGCCCTACTGGGAATACACTCACGAACTCCCAGGCGTGAGAGCGCTACAGTTTGAAGACCTCTGTTGTAGACTTGCATGTCTCTACTATCTGAAACAGGGGGAGGAGCCAAATTTATAATTGTAAAGTTAATACAGCTATTAAGGAGCATTAGTAAGTCCAGCACCACACATGACCAACCACTGATACTGCAAAACACCCCCATAGAAAATAATGGAGACAGGGGCTTAAAATAAAGATAGTGTTAAATTGAAATAATGTATTTCAGCTTTTTAGAAACATATATGACTTAAATTGAATGTTAAAATGAATCGTTCTCGCACTGTGTGTGTGTGCAGGCATATATATGTAATTATGTTTAACAGAGTGGTGGTCACCACTGTGTAGGTATAGAGCCACAGGAAATAGATTTTTTGGTTTGCTAATAACTTTGGCGCCCTTTGACGATCCTCACAAAATTGTGCACAAAAATGGTTAAACCAACTCAACTCCTTCCTGTAAAGTTTTGAGATAATCTAACCAGTGGAGGCTGAGAAAATGAGGGGAGGGGACCCAAAACACTTTATGAATGCAATTTCTCATAGCATTTTTGCACGGCTCTACACAGATGAACGGAATTACACCAAACATGGCAGAAAGCTAGATCATTTGTGATTCAGTGTAAATCCATTCAGTAGTTTTTAAGAAATTAAGGTTCAGAATGTATGTATATAAAGCAGTGTGATACGTTTGCATTCTGATTGGCTGGCCTCAATCTGAGAAAATGTTCGGCTGCCATTCTATGACTCGGGGACTTGGTCCTGGTGTCACAGGAAATACCAAAATATAAGAGACAGTGGATGGATACCCTGACCTTCTGGATCTTTGGAGGTTTCCCAAATTAAAAATACATTTGTTTTCATGCCCAGAGTGGCCAGTGAAATTTGTTAAAATACTGTGATACAGCAATGCAAAAAAAAAAAAGGAATACTAGGGGTTCTGGGGTGTTATTTGACTATGGGGGTTGCCCAACAACTAGGGGTGCTATGCCCACACAGGTAACATCATTGATGATACTACTGGGCATGTCGTATTTGTTTGGACTGCATTTGAAAAATATATAAAATGAATTTACATTTAGCATAAAATATTTGTCCTGTTTTTCAAGTTTATAAAGTTTTAAAATAGTAGTCCCTAGACCTTTATATAAGGGGACCTCTGCTCCAATGGTGGAGATCTCCTTATGGTAAAGGATAGGAATAAATAAAGTTACTAAAAACTTAAAAAGAAATATTAAGAATATTTTTGTTTTAAATACGGATATAAATTAATTTTACGTTTATTTTAAATGTCATATACAATAATACACATCCTACAGCACTCACTTAATTCTGATTTAAATACAGCATTAATTTAAATATTTCAAATTAATGAACAAATATTTTCCTTAAGTTTAACTAAAAAGTAATCCCACCTAAGTTATAAAGTATATATATATATATAAAGAGTGGACCCAAAGTAAATAGTGCACACACCATGGACAGTGAAAAGGGACATATCCCCACAAGTATTCTCACAATATCAAAAAAGCAGCCACCATTTGAAATGTCCAAGGTCTCATTACATGCCATTGACAATGCATTGTTATGGAAAAATGGCTAAAAATCAATACAAGATATGCAATCAAAATAAACTGCAATTTACAGAATCAAAAATGAACCTGGGTATAATGAATTCATATGACTTGCTAATCGTGCATTGCTCCTGCTGGCTCCAAACGGTTACGCTTTTTATATTGACATGAGGATAACACCATATGTGACAATTCAAATGCAAAAAGTGGTAGCCATTCAGTCATGGCAAATGATTAAAACAACTTAGGGCCTGATTTATATTTCAGCAGATGGGTTACTCCGTCATAACGGTTACAGATATCCTGTCCGTTACAACATAAATCCCATACGAAATAATGTGATTTATATTTCAGCGTACAGGATATCCGTCACCGCTGTCACAGAGTAACCCGTACGCCAAAATCTAAATTAGGCCCTTAGTTCCTCAATCACCCATTACTCCTTAAATTAAGTATCAAAGAGCACTGACACGATTACTGTAATTGCACATATCAAAGTATCATTATGCATGATAAACTTCTTTATACATATTACAAAATTTCTCTGCTTTAGACATTAGCACACACAGTTATAGCCACATCTGGGGAAGTCAGCTGATAACAGATATCTGCAAACAATCAAGCCCAAGAAGGCAAATAATGATGATGCAAATCGAACCAATTGTAATGTAATAAATAATACCCTTTCTTAGCTGATAATGCTCATGTCAGTTCAAGTGAAAATTCCTAAGTGAAAACAAAAGAAAATTTAGAAAATCAATTAAAAGCGGGTTAGAATTCACAAAACTCTAGCAGTTAGAAAAATGTGCATAATGTTTATCACAACACAAATGCAATCAACCTAAGTGTCCTGCTTCCGTAGTTTGTCTTCTCAATTGCTCCCTCTGATATCAAACTCTAATGTGTCCAATACTCTAAACTGGAGTAAATTGTCATTTTAGAAAAGTGTTTCCGCAAAGGGCCTTGCAAATGGATATTGTTTATTGTTACACCGAATGGCCCTCGTGTGTTTCAAGGCCTTTTTGGCGTAATGGATAGTGCTCCCCTTGTACATCTTGTAACAGGGGCATATCAAACAAAAAAATAATAATCTGCATTGCAGGTCAAAAACATCCTAGTCACAAATTCCTTCAATGTATTTGGGACAATGAATCTAGAGATACTAGAACTGCTCTTACAAGCCATTCACTTTGTACAACAAAAGAAGCTACCTCTCTGTTGTAAATCTCTTCTGGTATTCATGTCAATGATTACATTGTGTCTTAGGCTGTCCCTTAGTAAGCTACTGTACTCCTGCGTGCAACCGCGGGATCCTGCCGTCCTCTCTTTCCTGCCTGGCTTATGCCTGCCACAGTTGTGGGGCAGTGCGTCGGCACTCCCTCTTTAGCCCTCATTGTCCTGGTGCCAGGGATGGGGTTTTGGGCCCCTTCTTGCTTTGGCAGGGAATCGCAATGTACTTTCCTGCATTTTCTCTCTGGCTTTGCAGTGTCAGGGGTCCAGGTATGTGGCCCCAGTCCCCCCAAACAGGAGCACACCCGAGGGATGGTGTTTTCAGTTGGTATAAGGAATGGTGAGTGGGCCCCACATAATCTCCTCCGGAACAAAAAGCCAGCTTTGTTGCAATGCCACCTGGGCCCTGGCTCACCCCGGGTAAATTTTACCAGCTGGGCAGCGGAGCTCAAAGGCAGAAAAGGAATCAAAGATTACCAAACTTTGAAATGCCATATCTCAGGCCTTGTTGAGCTGATCTGGAGGATCCTGGGCTAATTTTAATCATGAGGAACAAGCTCTGGTCACCAGTGGCATTCTCAGCAACCCTCCTCACCTCCAAAGCAGTGCAATCCTCAAAGAGCGGGTCCACCTGACTTCCTGCGCCAGCTCTCCTCTTTGTTTCTGGGTGTAAAAAAGTCTATGGCTTTCCCCCAACTGGTCCTCAGGGAGTGTAAGGAGGCCAGCCTCACTGGCACTTGGGGGGACCCACTGGTCCTGATTGTGGGTACTTCCTTGCACAGGCAAAAGAGAGTCTCCCCTCTGTGCAACAGTTTTTAAAGGGGAGAAGAAAGTTACAGAAATCAGGCACCTCTGGCGAATCCTGGGTTGCCATGTCACTGCTCCACCCTGTCCCAAAACCTCCCGCACAGCATGCTGGGACAGTCCAAAATGGCGTCATCAAGGAGCCACAAGTCACATCAGCTACACCCTTCACTGACTTCACAGCTAGGGACTAGCACATGAGAATTTCAAAGAAAGCCCCCCCAATGGGCTTTCTCCAGTTGTCTAGGCACTCTTGTCTGTTCTGTGGGCCTGGGGAGGCCCATCCTTGATACAGTGTGGCAGCTGAGTGATTGATGCAGATCATTCTGCCCCATCCATTTCCTCCTTACGAGCTGGGAGAGGTACTGCTATTTGCTCCTTTTGTGTGGGGTGGCCTTTGTTCCTTTGTGGCCTTTGTTCCTAATGTAATTAACTGGGCACAGGTTACAATTAAATTTAAGACGTCAATGGTCTATGTAGGCCAAAGGGGAGTGAAACTGCACTCTAAGGCAGTCTTCTCCCTATGTGTACAATGGGGTGTCGTTCTACACAAAATAGTAAATCACACTGACGTTCCCTAGTACTGTACACTACCCTTATAAGGCCTATCGCAGGTGAATACCTAATCCTGCAGAGTCCCCATTGTGCCAGGCTCCCTGTGCGCAGTTACTGGGCTGTGGACGACAGTAGTCTCCAACGAGCAGCCCGCACACGTGTGCTCTCATGTTCATGTGTAACTAGCCAAGTGCCCCTTACCCTTGCTGTGATGCAGTGCCCTTATCTTAAAAGGCAGGCACTGTCAGTAAACATGCGCAGTCCATTTGCCATGTGATTACTATGGGTGAGACAGCAGTAGTGAGACTCATCCACAGTAAAAAGTCCAAAACCATGTGATAAACAAAAAGCAAACAATCCGGGCGTACTGAATGGGCAGAACCCAATTGCAACACTAGTGATACGGAGGACTAGTTGTTTCATAACAAACTTACAGAACAAAAAGTGATGGATGAAATACTTGAATTAATCTTGGCCATTGGTCATTACTCAGGCCACATTCCAGACCTGCTCATAGTAATCTACAGTCTGCCTGCTATATCTGTTCCATTAATTGGTCCTTCATTTGTAAACATTGTATAAACCCAACAAGTCTGCATGCAGGATGCGTACCTTATGGACAAAAGATATGTTTATTATCAGAAAGTATTCAGATGTGAAAAACTCTTAGTGACCGCCACAGAATGTGCCTGATAGACACATGGTTTTCTATCTCTTGGTAAAAGATAACCCATAAGATAACCCATAAGAGACACATGGTTTTCTATCTCTTGGTAAAAGATAACCCAAAAGATGACTCTAGGGATCTTCAACAATTGGATAGATGTATCAGAACTAGGAATAACTCTCCTAATTTAGTGTAGTGGAATCACGTAGAATTACCTAAGAATTCCATTAGAGTATGCCAAAAATACACAAGAGTAATTCTGCAACATGATAGAGTTCTAGCCACAGAGTCTTTACCTTAGAATCTTCCCCAGGGGTCATACTAACTCCAAAAATGTTCGAGCAGTACCCCTGCGTGTCGGTAAGTGATGTCGTTAGGCTCCGCGTCAGTTCTTTCCTTCTGTGAAGAGCTACCCCTGACATATTTTTACTTGCTATTTCTAGACTTTTTATCAAACCATTTTGATAAATCATTTATCCTGGTGTGACAGTGATGTCCCCCAAGAAAATGGCTGGTTCAATCCATGTGACGCCTGTCACAGGCAGATGTCTGCTACAGACCCCCACTTGGTCTGTCTATGGTGCCTGTAGAAGGACCATGACTCCAAGACCTATGAGGGCTGCCATGCTGTGCACCCGAAGGCACTGAGGGAGCGCTCCCTCAAGCTCCTCACTGCCCAATGTCGGACAACTCTGCAACACTCACGATCTCAGTTGCGTGGAAGGTCCCAGGACCATTCATAGAGCTGCACCTAGCACTCATCGCCTCTGTCAAAGTTGTCGGGTAGGTTTCATAAATAAGAAAAGGTCCAAGAAGTCGAAGAGGTCTTTGACTTCTCTGCGCCAGTCTAGGCCTTTGGACGAGGCCCAGGAACATCAGCGCAGGCACTGCACTTCTGTGGAACCTGAGAGGGTCAGCTCTGCGTTCCCCTGAGTTTTCCAGAGTTGGAGTACCCCCCACCCAAATCAGAGCTTTATGAGGCCATGCACCTCATTTTTGGGAGGCCTCACAGATCTCTGGAGCACCTTTGGGCCTCTAGGGTATGGACGGAATGGCTCACACCAGATTCTCGCCAGCCAGTTTGCCATCGGCGCCAGTTGGGCTTCTTGCATCCTGTGCTGGATCTGGAACGGCACCGTCAGGGAGACTGAGACCTACAGCAACCGCTTCAGTGCTCGTGCTCCCGGCACCAGCGATGCCATCTCCATTGTCCTTGACTTCTATACGGGGCAGGACGGTCGTCGTCCGAAACTGATCACTGCGCTGTCCAGGCCATGCCCTCTGAGTCAGAGCTAGTGCCTTGTTTTTGGTAGGCATGGTGCTGGGGTGAAAGGGAAGGATATGGTGACCCTGATGAATATTGCCACCCCTTAGATGATGATGAGGACACCTGGTAGACAGATCTGGTGGGCGCTAGTGGGTTAGACATTTCACTTGATACTGGTTCGGTTTCTCATCTGGCTGTGGCTGCAGAGGAGGGGCTCATTTGCCATGGTGGTGCACAGCACAACTGAGATCTTGAGGTCTTGCCCTCAGTGGCAGTCAAGCCTAATGTCTTAATGGAGATGCTTCAGCCAGGGACTGCCCCATCCAACCCCCTGCTCCCCTTCAATGAAGCCCTTTCTGGTGTGCTGCTTGGGGCCTGGTCCAAGCCCTGCACAGGGGCTCCTGTGCACAGGACAATTGCCCGCCACCATCGCCATGCTCCAGGGGACCCCAGTTTCCTCACCCAGCACCCCACTCTGAGAACTTTAGCGATCCAAGCCTCCATCTCTAGGTTAGCCCCGGCATGTTTCCTACCACTCCAACAGATAAAGAATCCAAAAGGCGGGATACCTGGACTGGATGAACACTGCACATGTCTTGAGCTAATACTCTTATATTCTCTGGGATTCTGTTGCACAAATGCTGCCTATGGTTTTGGAGGAGCCCTGAGTCATACTCTCCCAGGCTGCTGCCACTGAGAGAGACACAGCAAAGTTCACCATCAGGTGTGGACTGGACACAGCAGATTCGCTGGGCAGAGCAATTTCTTCATTGGTGGCCTTAAGGCACCACGTCTGGCTGAGGGCAACTGGTTTCTCAGAGGATGTCTAAGCGCCATTCATGGACATGCCCTTTGATGGCTCCCGTCTCTTTGGAGAGAAGGGGGACTCAGTGCTAGAGAGCTTTACGAACAGCAGAGCTACAGGCAGATCCTCGGGCCTCTCAATGGACCTTTTTCACTCACATTTGCCCCATTCGTAGACACAGAAGTGGCTTCCAGCCACAAAAGTACCCTCCCAGCCACCACGTGGGCCAGGTAGCCAGAAGATGGGACAGTCCACCACTCCCTCAACAGCCGCACCCACAGCCACAGTCTCCAAGCCCCTTTATTTTTCCTTTGTTCCGTCACGCCCATCCAGTCAGGGACGGGCAGGATACACCCTCACCTGCACCACTGGAGGTTGAGAACATCTGTTTCTGCAAATTGCCCAAGGGGGGCTACTCTAACCTCTTTGTGGCCATTCCTCCGCCTATGCCACCCACTTATATATTTATTTATTTGGTCTAAAATTAGACCAATAAAATGCATAAAAACAACCATACATAAAAGATAAAACAAAGATCATAGCCTTCACAAAAAAAAAAAAAAAAAATTAATCCACTCCTTGTCTAACAGGACAGGTGTTAAATAATACTCCTGACTTGGTGCCTCCTCGCCCTGGTGGATACCATTTACCAGAACAAATTGAAAGAACCGAATTATATACTAAATCTTTTCTGATCTTGCCTCTTTAAACTACAGAGTGCCATATATTTTAATCTAGACATACATAAATTTACATTTTTTAAAAACACTGTTCTTAACTAAATTATTCATGGAAAATAGTTCATAATGCTTCAAAAAATACTTCATGCTGCAATACTATGAACCAAACATTAAAAAAGTACAGCAAAGTGAGACTCATTTCTCAAATAAATTATTCATAGGAGTTAAATCTTACTACTTACAAAGTGCTATGTGCTACAGTATTATAGATCAATTAGGTAAAGAATCCAATAAAAAACACAAACAACAATAAAACCTAATATCTTTGAAATTAATCCAGAGATAAAACAACATAGATAGTCGTATTTAAATTTCATGACCATTTAAAATTCTCGTCCATTAGCTGCTAGACCTCTCTCCAACTAATAGACCAGAGTCTAAGATAATCCTACTGTGGAGGGTCCAAGCTGCTGACAAATATTTGGAGACTGAGCTTACTATCAACGTGGAAGAATCGTATTTGCATAATCTGTAAGCACTGGCTCGATCATGCAATAGCAAAACCTTGCACAGAGGGATAATCCATTTTCCTCTAGGACACTTGTACAAGGGACAGAAAAACAGAACATGCTCAGGTGCTTCCTTACATGAGTGGCAATTAATACATTTATCAGACATGGAGCTGTTAGTCAACCAACAGGCCGTGAAACTATTAACTGCTAATGTACCGTATCTGAGCTGAAGGAATAGGGCTCGGGCACGTGCTGGTATAGGGAGATCCAGAAAGTTCTCGGGCCGGGGTTCATGTTTAACCAGCAAAAACTCCGCTGTCAACCGACTTGACCCTTTACAGTGAAGAGACTCATCATGAACTTTACCCCGATATCTCTCTTTGGTCAGCAACCTGGCGTTAGCAGGAATCATCTCAGGATTCTCCCAATAATGGGGGAAGCACAACTTGACCCAAGCTGATTTAATCTCCCTCAACCAACGAACTTTGTCCCATCCCTGATAAGGTGTTATAAGATCTTTGATTGCTGCCCTGAAAGGCTCAAGTTCTTCTGTTTTCCACAATCGAACCCAATATAACAGTGGTCTTAAACCCACTGTATCTTTAATACTATTTGAACCCAGATCTAATCTAAGAGGGATCATCGGCGTGCCCTTCCCCAACCTAGATATGTGTCTGAGAAAATGTGTTTCTTTAGTTTGAAGGGTATCCAATTGTCTGTAAGAACCCCAGAGTTCCGCTCCATACAGGGCAGCAGCACGGACTTGGACTTTGTAAATTTCAGAAATGGGAATCCGAGGGGGGCTCGCTACGGCTCTGGCCGTTCGTTCTAACACTCCACCTCCTTGACTAATAATAAGTGCCCCTTTTCTAATGGCTGCATCCCAACTGCCCCTATTCGATAACCTAATGTCCAGATAATCGTACTCCGTGACCCTCTCCAAAAGGACTGAGTCCATCACTATATTTGCTTTTGTTTTCTTATTCGGGGCGCTATATATCATAAGTTTTGTTTTCTTAACATTGACATCCAGCCCATAATCTCTACAAAATGTACGGAATTGATTGACCAAATTTTGAATTCCCATAGATGTTTTAGCCAACAAAATGGTATCCTCTGCGTAAAGCAAACATGGCACTTTCTTCCCTGCCAACTTAGGCGAGTCATTGATACATTTTGCTAGGCAATTAATGCAATTGTTTATATATAGGAGGAAAAGGGTAGGGGCTAGAACACAACCTTGTCTAACTCCTCTTTTAATGGCAACTGGATCTGTTAGATCGCCTTCCTTTCCAGTCCTAATTTGTGCATAGGTGTTCTCATGCAGTCGAACCATAACTTTCAAAAGACCTTTAGGAATGCCCATATTGGCTAATGTCAACCATAACAGGTTCCTGGGGACCAAATCAAATGCGGCTCTGAGGTCAATGAAAACCACATACAAATTTCCCCCTCCTACTTCCACGGTCTTCAATTTGATTGCTAGGAATCTTAAGACTTTATCTATGGTACTGACTGCAGGTCTAAACCCTGATTGCAAATTAAAGATGGCTTTGGATTCTAAAATCCATTCTTCGAGATGGGACAAGACTTGCTTTGCAAAATTGTTTTTGAGAATTGTCAAGTAAGCATATTGGGCGGTAGTTAGCGGGGTCAGAGGGACTGCCTTTTTTAAAAATAGGAACTATCTCCGCTCCCTCCCAGGAGCTCGGGACAGGCGCTCCTGCTGCAACTGCATTAAAAACCAAGTTCAAATATGGGGCCCATATGTCCGGTCTTGTCTTATATAGGTCGTCTGCGATTTTATCAACCTGGGGCCTTTCCCCAATTCAATGAAGCAATCGCAGCCTTGGTTTCTGCCAAGGTAAATTTGATTGGGGAGGCCTCAAAGGTCATAATATCATTCAGTTCCCTAGTAGTAGCTTTTGCAGGCCCTGAGTATAATCGTCCAAAATGTTCAGCCCACACTACGGGAAGAATTGAAGTACCGTGCTGAAGGCAAGATTCCCCACTAACTTTGGCAACCACTTTCCAAAACCTCGAAGTATCATTGGCTTTTGCAGACTCCAGAAGGGCAGCCCATCTTGACTCATCCCAGCTCCTGCGGGCCCTGCTAAGTTCCTGTTTGTAGTCTTTCCTTGATTGTCTTATGTGCTCTGTCTGTCTCCCTCTCAGAGCTCTCAATAGTTTATGCTGTGCTTCTTACATGCCACCCACTTACAACAGGTTGACGGAGGACCTTCTTTCCCTGCTTCGAGGTTCCTATTCCTGCTTCTTTCTCATGCCCAATCATGACGGAGGCCTTCGTCCTATCCTACATCTGCTCCTACTCACTCTCTTCCTCAAGAAGGAAAACTTCAAAATGCTCACACTCCTGCTTCACTCCTGTCTGCCCTAGACCTGGGAAACTGGATGGTGATGTTGGAGTTGCAGGATGGCTATATCCATATCCGATTCACACTGTGCCAAGAGCAGTTTCAATTTGCCATGGTCCCCTTTGTCCTTGCCAGCGCCCCTCCGATGTTCACCAAGGTGATGGCAGCACATCTATGGAGTCAGATATTCCAGTCGTGCCCTACCTCGACAATTGTCTGTTGAAGGCGGGCTCACCCAAGGCAGTTGTCTCCCACCTCCAGACTATGATATATCTCCTGCATTTGCTGGAATTTACTATCAACGTTTCGAAGTCACACCTTCTTCCCTCTCAGGCTCTCCCTTTCATATGAGCTGTTCTGGACACAGTGCAATTTCGGGTTTATCTTTCCCAAGTGGGTAGTCCACGCTATGATGCCAAAGTTTCAGCCTCTGTCCTGGGTTTCAATGAGACTGACTGAGGCTGTTGGGCCTCATGGCCTCCTGCATCATGCCAGTGACATATGCCCAATGGCAAATGCGGGCCCTGCAGTGGGACCTGAAGTTCCAGTGGGCGCAGCATCAGGGTAATCTCTCCAACAGGGTTCAGAGAGGACTACAAAAAATCTGCAGTGACGGTTGACTGACTGAAATTGGGTTAGCAATGGACTCCTCCCCCTTCCTAAACCAGAGATGCATGGAGCTATGGGCTATTTGCTTGGTGTTCAAGCATATCTACCCTACATCAAGGGAAAGCTAGTACAGATGTTAATGGTCAACACAATCGTCATGACGTATTGCAACAAGCAGGGTGCGGAGGGGTCATAGACCCTTTGCCAAGAGGCCCTGCACTTCTATCCATAGCTGGAACATCAGGGCATTTCCCTGGTGGTTCAACAGCTGGTGGGCACTTTAAACACCAGGCAGATTAACGCAGTCGTCAATGCCTGTGGATCACAAATGGCATCTCCATCTGGAGATAGTGCCGGGACGCATCCAAGAGCGGGGAAAGGCTTGGTTAGATCTGTTCACCAACTCCAATAATGCACAATGTCAGCAGTTCTGCGTGTTGGAGTTTCCAAGGCGGCTCTTGCTCTCGCTTGGAGATGCTGTTCATCTTGAGTGGAGCTCCGGCCAACTGTACAACTTTCTGCAGATACCACTCCTGTCTATCGGTTCTCAGGTCAAGCTACCTTTTAGCAAAGATATTGTATTGCAGCAACAGGGGAGGGTTCTGCACCCAAACCTGCACACACCCTGCCTTCATGCGTGGAGTTGAGTGGCGACAGTTGACCTTGCTCCTGAAGTCTGTGATGTTACTCTATGAGCCAGGCATTCCTCCACCAAGGCAGTATACGCCTCCTGTTGAGACAAATTTGTGGCATGGTGTGAAGCCAGAAACATTGATCCCTTCTCTGCACCCCTTTCTCAGATTTTATTATTTGTTCTCTCTTTGGCCGGACAAGGATCTGATATGGGTACAGTTAAGTGTTATCCATCAGCCATTGCTGCATTTTTTACTTACAGGACCAACCTTCCTTATTTAAGTCATCTGTTATGGCTAGTTTCCTCAACTACTTGCAACATGTTTACCCCCCACCCCTCAGAGCATTCATCATGCTCCAGTGGGATTTAAACCTAGCCCTGACTTACTTGAAATGTGCATCCTTTGAGTCACTGGACAACTGCCCTCTAAGGTTACTAACCATCAAGACTGCTTTTCTATTGGCCATTACTTCCACTAGGAGGATAAGCAAATTGGGGGCGCTCTCTTTGCACCCTTTGTACACCACCTTTTACCCAGATAAGCTGGTCCTCCGGGTGTGTGCCTCTTTTCTCCTAAAGGTTACATCTCCTTTCCATGAAGGCCAGAATATCACCCTACCTATCTTCTTCCCCGTCTCACCCTTATAAGGAAGAGGAGAGACTCCACCGCCTGAACCCCAAAAGGATCGCTGTCATTCTACCTTGATCATACAAAAGAGTTCCAGGTAGACGATCCCCTCTTTGTGGAGTATGTTGGGGCCAAGAAAGGGAAGACCATGCAGAAACGGACCATCTCAAGATGGATAATACTCTGCATAAAGATTTGCTATGCATTTGCCAAGAAGCAATCCCCTGAGGGCTTGCACTCACATTCCACCAGAGCCAAGGCTCTGACCACTGCTTTAGCTCGTGGAGTTCATGTCCTGGACATCTATCAGGCAGCAACATGGGCATCTCTCCACATGTTTACCAAACACTACTGCCTGGACAGTCAGGTCGGCCATGACGGGCACTTTGCCCGTTCGATCCTGCAGGACTTTCTGGTTTAAACCTCTTTCACAGACCACCTCTGGGGAGGCATTGCTTAGGTATCTATTCTAAGGTGAAGAATCTGTGGCTAGAAGTCTCTATCAGATTAACAAGTTACCTTCGGTAACATCTTATTTGGTAGACTCTATCCAGACACAGATCCCTTACTCACCCTCCCATCTTCCCCACTCTGTGAACTGATAACAGTATGAGAGTCACCCTTATAAGGGCCCTAGACATTCACACCAGTGACAGTCTTCATCGTGGCTCTGTGCTCCTGCAGTGGAAAGTCGCAAAAATTGACTGACGTAAGTGGTGCCTATATAGGTGCGCTTCATGTGGCTTCAGGCGTGGACAACACCGACGCGGAGCCGAACAACCACACCTACTGGCGCACAGGGATACTGCTCAAAAATATCCAGATCCAGTCTGATGCCTAGGGAATATTCTAAGGTAAAGAGTCTCTACTAGATAAGGCATTACCGAAGGTTAGTAACTTGTTCTTTAGCACTATCTTTAGTGCAAAAATTTCCTCACATCTAAAATGGACTTGAGGATGCATTTTGCACTATGAAATAGAGCTGAACGCAGCAGAACACAATTTACTCTTGCTAAATGTTCTTTTGCAGTAGATTCCCCCCAATTTATGCAAGTAGGAGTAATTGCATAATTATTGGTAAATTCTACCTCAAAGAGTAACGCCGAAATAGAGGCCTAATTAGCACGTCTTTGGAAACTGCTCTTTCAACAACATAATTGAGAGATTGTTTAGGCCTGTTCATTTCTGCTATAAGTTTGGTAATATAAACAACCACATGTCATATATGCAGATGTGAAATTATGGTTGGTATATCAGTATGACCTGTGTTATCTTTGCCATTATTTACTCAGTGTTTTGGTCACCGCTCCTAACATCATCCATGTGGATATTGCTGTGTCAGTAGCGATACAAGTGGAGGGACTCACCAGTGACATCAAAATGGAAGTTTACTTTGAGAATCAGCTGAAAGCAAAGAATTGCAGCAGGCCAGAGACTTTCACCTTAAACAGCAACAACAAATACATGGAGGGCAGGAAACTGAAGGTATGAGACATTTTTCATTTGTCACCTTTTCTGCCCTTCAGCATAGTGCCTTTCTGATCTTTGGAAGCACAATGAGAATCAGCCTAGTTTAACTTACCCTCCTTGTCACCATCATCACAATGACAATCTTCACCTCTGTAGTTGAGAATCCTCCCCTCTATAAAATGTTATGTGGGCATATCAAGTGTTAACAAGCCCTTTCAAAGCCAATAGACCAGCTTGCATTTTGAGTCCTATCTAAAGCATTAAAAAGCCTACAGCACTAAATAAAACCACAAGTTATGTATTTTTTTATACAGTGCATCTATGCGAGAAATATATTCATTTGTGATTATGCAATAAACTTTTGAGGTGCAAAATAATTCTTCATTTGCTGAGATGGAAACACACCTTACAAGGTGGAATGACACATGAAGCAGCCAATATCATGTTGTGAGCGGGTAATAGTTCTCTCTGTAAAGCCAAAGCTCACGCTATTTTAAAGAAGAGATAGCAATAGGTTACAGGCAGCTGCATTGTCAAGTCAGGCTTAAAATAAGAAAAGATTTAGGGGCATATTTATGGAAAAGTGGAGCTTCATTCATGTATGTGGCGTATTTACAATACGGCGCGGTTGTGTCCACATTAGCATCATAATTTATGGCGCTAATTTGGTGCTTTGCTGGATTAGCACCATAAATGATGGCGCTAATGAAGCAAAGCACAAGGAGGCCTATTGTTTTTAATGGGAGTGTCGTCTTAACGCATGCCTTAGGCAGGTGTTAATGACACTAAAAATGGTGCAGTGAAATATAGTAAATTTCACTGTGCAATTTTTCTGGGCCTCCCTATGTGGGAACGCACCCCTTGCATACATTATGCCTGGTGCAGGCTTAACGTAGCTCTAAGAGATTTCTTTGCGTCATTTCTTTCTGTACAGTTAACGCCTGCTCAGAGCAAGCGTTAAAAGGAGGCAAACCATTGTTTACAATGGGCCTCAATGGACTTCGCATGAGAAGCGTCAAAATGTTTGACACTAATCCTGCAAAGCTCAGAACTAGTGTAAAAAATGTTGACGCTAGTTCCCTAACTACCACCATGATGCGCTCTATCTTAGACATATGGTGGCGTCAGGGGGGCGCTAAGGGGCCCTTAGTGTTTATTTTGCTTGAAAACACACACGTGGAAGATAGTTAACCTGCTCTGAACTGCAGGGGGTCTGAATGCTTTTACCCAGTCTGCTGGGTCTGCTGAAGAGGGGCAGTTAGGCGGCGGGGGGGGAGGGGAAGGGTGGCCTAAATTCTTCAATTCCTTTTAGATGGAAGGACATCCCAACAGGAGATATGAAAGCTGAGGCATCTTATTGGAGTACACACATAATGACTATTAAGGGGTTTTGGGCTGTGATGTAAAAATAACTGACGGGGTACATAACACGAAATTTGACATGTTCACAGAGACCAGTTTCTTCTGTGTGACTTCCAACATTTGGTGCAAATCAGGGAAGTAGTTTTTCAGAACTGTACAATTTTAAGACTTTGCCAAACATATATAAAGTGGGTCACTTCATAAATAGAAGATCAGAAATCCAATAGTGAAATTATTTTTTTCCGCTGAAACTGAATTTTTTGCAGCCTGACATTTCGAGGTTCACAAACTTCAAACAGGTTTAAAAAAAATTCTCATGGGTGGAAAACTGTTCTGGACATCACTACACAATGCAAGATGGTTCTTGATCCATTGGTGAGCTCCATGTTGCAAAACATAATCACGAGTGTGGCAAGGAAGCACATGTCAGCGCAGGAGGGCTAAGGGACACCTCCAAAGGGTAAACAAAATGTGTTTTATAAAATGGTAAGAAAGTGTAACTTGAGATTTGTGGGCTTCTATAGGCGTCTGCAGTCCTCGAAAGTGATTGGGGTCAGCAATGCCTAACATGGTTTGCTAAACGTGAACTCGTATTTATCAAGCTTAAATATAGTTTAACTAATTTGGGAAACATTTAAAATAACCACCCTCAGTACTCAAAGGTGGGTAAAAGTCATGCCCTGAGCTCAAAGTCTCGGTCAGCTTTGGTCAAGTGCCACTCCCTTTCTTTTTTTTCAAATATTTGTATCAAGTTTTTCATTATACAATATCTTCACCTCTGAAAACAGTTCTGAGAGATAATAAGTATAGCAAGAGACCTTCTGAACTGTGGAGGTGTTATCATATAACAAGCTAACGTACACTGCCTTCTGCTGTCTATGTAGATTGTGATGATGTCTGTCTCCCGTGAGGTTTGAAAGAGGCCAAGTGAGGGTGGGGTTACTGAACTGGGAATGTGTGTGTGGGGCAGTGCTTAATTTGTGCTTGTGGTTTCCGGTTTGTGGCACCGGCACTTATTTTTGAGGGCCAGCACTTATTTTTCTGCCTCAAGCATTTATTGCGAGCAAAAGACACATATGGGAAAGACGGAGGAAGAGCAAAACTAAACAGTGTCTGCAAAGATCCTTCGGACCTGGTGGTGAGTTCATAGGTAAGTTTATTCATAAAAGTAACTGGGAGGGAGACTCTGCACAACCGCCATAGCCTCCTCCAGAATCCGTCTCCCCGCGCGCGACCCCCCAGCAAAACGCAAGCATTCCACAGCGCGCTAAAACAACATTGCACGAGGACATAGCACATACCCTTTCCTCATAATAATAATTACAAACATTACCTTAAAGCATAACAAGAACATATAGACAAAAATAAAAATAAATAAATAATTGCTATTGTATAACAAAGTCATCAAATCTCTTAGCCAATTTTAACGTTGACTTGTCCCGCATTTTACCCCAACATTATCACTCTCATTGAATGGAGTCTGTAGTACTAGTACTGTTATCCACACTGATTCCAGTGCCATTATCCATATCAAACAATTTTTCCCGTCTGACACACACTGGAACCTTTACAACCTTTCCACGATTCAACGCATTACCATCACTCAGCAACAAGGTGTGTTTGTACACCTTTCTTACCTCCAGAGGCTCCGAAAATGTTGACTCCCCTTTTGCTGATCTTCCACCCTTCACAACACGTTCCCAATCGCCAAATTTATAATCACCCTGCACTTCATCCACTACAACCTTTTTCCTCTCCACTCCTTTCGACAACAATGCCCTCGGGCTCCTACCCGTCATAACCTCGACAGTTGATTTCCCAGTCACGCTATGGGGAGTTGTGCGGTAACACTAAATCAAATCCTTCACTGCCTTCCGCCAAATTATACCATTACTGACTGCTAATTGCAATCCCTCCTTCAACGTCCTGTTCAACCTCTCCACCAAACCAATGCCTTGTGGATTATAAACAGATGCCCTAATGTGCCCTATGTCATATTTGCACAAAAACTAATTTGTATAATTCGACACAAACTGCACCTCATTGTCAGAAACAATTGTTTCAGGAACCCCTTCTGAATCAAACAAATCCAACAAAAATTCCACCACACACGTAGTGCTGACATTCTCCACAAATCTCACCACAGGCCACCTGGAAAAATAATCCACCACAACCAAAGCATATTTAGGAATCTTTCCCAACACATAAAATGGACCCATGATATCAATGGCTATTTTTTTCCACGGTCCATCAGATTTGTTAGACTCCACAGGGGCATTTTTAATGACCTTCTGAGACTTGTCGCTCCATGCACACAACACACATTCCCTCACATGATGTTCCATATCCCTATCTAGCCCAGGCCAACAATACTCAGATCTGACCCGTCTTTTTGTTGCACTCATACCTAGATGACCCTCATGAGCCAATTTCAACACACGTTCCCGTAAAACTGAAGGAACTACCAAAAGCTCTCCTCTGAACATCACTCCTTTCTCCACACACACTCCACGCTAACTTGACGGAAATACTCTGCATCACAAGAAGAACCTCCTCTAATTGACCACCCTTGTCGACAATAATCCATCACTTCTTGTAACACAACATCCTTTTGAACCTCATACACCCACTCCTCATGAGAAACCCTACTGTCTGTCACATATCCCACATCAACTGCAACTATAGCTATGAGCTCATCAGGTTCAGGATCACCATCGCCATCCTGATCAGACTGCACCGGAAGTCTAGACAGACAATCTGCTAACACATTCCTCTTCCCAGGAAAATACTCCAATTCGTAATTGTATTCCAACATCCTTGCCACCCATCGAGCTATCCTAGGCGTAGCCCTACCTGTCCCCTTAGTCGAAAACACCTCGATCAGGGGACGATGATCTGTTCGAATCACAAACTTCATACTCCATACATACCTGCGAAAATGGTTTACACCCCACCAACAAGCCAATGCCTACTTTTCAATGGTGGAATAATTCATTTCAGACAAACTCAACGGTCTGGGAGCATACGCAATGGTCACTTCTTCACCCTCTCTATTTTGCATCAACACCGCACCCAGTTCCATTGGACTGGCATCAGTGTTAATAATGATGCAATCCCTGGTGTCAAAAGGCTTAAGAGCTGGTGCTGAGGCAATCTGTTTTTTCAACTAACAAAACTCCAAATCACAACTATCACTCCACACAAACCGCTGTCTCACTCACAACAACTTCCTCATGTGTTTAGTCTTGTCAGCGAACCTGGGCATACATTTTGAGTAATACTCTGCCAGACCCAAATATGATCTCAATTGATCCTTTCTAGCTGGAGAAGGCGCATTTTCTATCGCCTCCACCAAATTAGATTTAGGAGAAATTCCATCTTTGTTTATCCAATGACCTAAATACTCCACCCCAGGGACGCTCATCTTACACTTTTCCAATTTAATCGTCAAACCATTCTCCCTCCAAGCACTCAAAACCCTCCTCATCATACTATCATGCTCTGCTTGATCCGAACACCAAAATATCATCCTGAAAATAAGTGACACAAGAGATATCCTTTAACAAATAATGCATCACTCTTTGAAATACCGATGACGCCGATGCCAAACCAAAAGGCATGTGTTTAAATCTGTATGCCCCTTCTGGTGTAATGAAAGACGTCAACGCACGTGACTCCGGATGCAACTCTATCTGGTGATATGCAGATGATAAATCCAATGTGGAAAACACACTTGCCCCCTTCACCATGGATAACATATCTCCAATATTAGGTAGAGGATGTCTATCCACCCTTATCGCAGCATTCAGATCGCTAAGATCAACAAACAAACGTATGTCCCCATTAGCCTTCTTGGCAATCACCACCGGTGGCAACCACTCAGACGCCTCAATCACATCTTGCTCACACAACCTAGATAACTCTTGCCGCAACTGCTCCCTTATCACTATAGGAACAGGACTGGGTTTATGCGCCTTAGGAACTGCATTCTGCTTCAAAACAATTTTATGCATAAAACCTTTCAATTTTCCTAACCCCTTACTAAATACTTGTAGAAATTCTTCTACAAAATTGGCCTTTTGAACCATGTGCACACTGGACCTTGACCCCAAAACTTGATAGGGATGATTAGGATCAAGAATGATACCAAGATCCTTTTGTTGCGGCCAACCCAAAAGATTAGTACCCTCCTCCACAAAATACACCCTAGACATTACTGCTATACCTTGGAACTCCAGTGAGGCCTCCATATATCCCACCAGCTCAATTGGTTTGTTACCATAAGCTACTAACCGTACATCTGGTGGTTTGATATCATGCGTTGGAAATTTGGACATGTTTTCTTTTCCAATCAAAGTATATCTAGCTCCTGAGTCAGCCATCACCAAAATATCTACTCCATCAATCTTAACAACACAATGCAGACCATTAGTTCCCACACTACCTACATCTACCACTTGCAAGATAAATTGTTGAGCACCTACATCCTCACTATCACTTCCCACTGAATTAATTGTTCCTTCACTTTTCCTCATACCCACTTGCTTTCTCTTGCACACTCTAGCAAAATGTCCTTTGGATTCACATTTTCTGCACACTTGGCCAATAGCAGGACAGCACACAACAGGCACAATGTGTCCCTTTAACCCACATCTGTAACAAGTTAAATAATTTTCCCCATCCAATTTAGTAGAAACTCCAATTTGATCCATCTTTTTAAACTTTGAACTTTCTGCGTTGACGGCACTCACAGCTCCAGGAGCAGTGGACAGCTCCTTCAAAACCTCATTGGTTATCTCAACTCTTTTAGTTATGTCTATGGCCCTTTGTAGCGTCAGATCCTCTGTATTCAGCAATTTCTCTTGAATTTTTTTATCGTTCACTTTCAAAACCAATTGGTCCCTCAACATTTCATCCTGAAAATGTCCATAGTTGCATGTAGCTGCCAAAACCCTCAATCCCGCCACATAACTTTCAACCGATTCTCCCGGTAACTGGCTTCTTTTTAACAATTTAAAACGCTCCACAACATTTTTTTTCTTCCCAAAGTTGGTGTTCAATTGTTCAATTGCAATCTCATATTCATCGCCATCCTAATCCTGCTCTACATAGGTGTTGGAAAATGGGTTATTGGTAGGGCAGGTAGGTACCTACACCTAGCAACAAGCCACTAACCTCCACCTAGGTACAGTTAGGTCTCAGTAAATTAATCCCAGCTCAACCCTTGGTAGCTTGGCAACGAGCGTCAAGGCTTAACTTAGGAGACAAAGTGTAAAGCATTCAAATATCACAAAACAGTAATTAAATAAAACACAGGAAACCGTTTAAAAATCCAAAACCAATTTATAAAAATAGTTTATATTTTTATCTTTAAAATGACACAAAAACGATTAAAATCGGTTCAGGGGAACCGGATATATGAATTTTTAAAGAATTATTACTTTTCTAGCGCTTAGAAACAAAAAGCGCCAATCGGGTCATCTGGTTGCACCTCGACCGGGGCAAAGTCAAACTTTCAGGCCGACCGCGATGGAGCCCTGCTCGGCTACAGGTCGCGGGAGGCCTCGGTTAAAAAGTTACCTTCTGACTTAGTCTTTATTTTGAAGTTTTTCTTCACCGGGACGAACCTGCCAGTTGAATCCGACCTCCTGGAGCCCTTGTCCGGATACGCGATGTGGTTTTCCTCGGTGGAGACTTTTACCTTCGGACTTAGTCGTTTTTTCGAGATGAAAATCCTTCGACCGGGGTAAACCTGGATCTTGATCCGACGTCCATGGAGCCCTTCTCGGATACGATGGCTGGGAGGTCCCGGTCAACTTTTTACGTTCGGACTTAGTCTCTTTTTCGGATGTTTTTCTTTACCGGGACGAACCACGAAGTCAGGCCGGGTCGCGGTTGAGGCAAGCCGGCTAGAATTTCCGCGGCGGGTCGGTCCCTCTCTGGAGCTTTTTTACAAAATTTGTCAAATCTTCTCCAAACTTCTGGGGCTTCACCCAGATGTTCTTTTAAGGTTCTTTTGGGGTCCACAGCTCACCCCAAGGGTCCAGAAGTTCTGTGATGGTCCTTGGGGGGTGCGGACTTCAACTCCCAGAATGCACCTGGCGCAAACTCCTTTTTGGCCACTGGACAGTGGTCAGCTGGTCGCTTTCTTCAGGAGTTGGTGCAGGGGACTCTGGTTTAGCAATTTTTCACCTGTAGCAAACAGGGAGTCCCTCCTTGAACCAGTTGAAGCCAGGCAAAGTCCTTCTTGTGGTGAAGCCCAAGTGTGCAGCTGGTGCAGTCCTTCTGAGTGCAGGTTCCAGGTGCAGGCCAGGGGTCCAGCAGGGCAGTCCTTCTTCTCCTTAAGTTCTTTCTTCTTGAAATTTGGTGGGGATCTGAGGTGTGGGGGCAGGTCTGCCAGTTTTATCCTTGCTCCTGGGTGAAAAGCAGGGGGGCCCTGGTTCTCCAATCAGGTACAGGGTCGTCCCCCTGTGATGACCACTTCCTGGGAAGTGTGGCAAAAATCCATCCCAAAAGGCAACAGTCTCTAAAAATCCAACATGGCTGAATCTGATTTTTGGAGGTTACATCTGGCTGAGCCCACCCACTGGTGTGGCTAAAAATCATAAACACACCCCTCTCCTGCCCTCTCCTAATCTAATCAAGGGGGCACCTAGCTGTCTGGGGTTGCAGGATGTGGGGGTGTTGCTGGGTGCTGCAAACGTCCTTCTCTGCCTTTGAAGACCAGTTTGGCAGCCCTCCCCCTTCCTACCTCACCATCTGCTGAGGGGAGATTCTCTCCCCCAAGCACATTCCTTTGTGTGAAGCCAGGCCACTTCACACCTAATCAAGGCAGCCTGGCAGAAGCTGCTGCAGGCTGGCCAATCAGAGCACAGCAGCAAAAACAATGCAGAGCTGAAATTGGCAACTTTTTAGGTAAAGTCTAAACTTTTTACCTGAACAAGTTATATTAAATCCAACAACTGGAAGTTGTGGGATTTATTACAACAATTAATTTGATACCAAATTCTTGGTATGTAACATTTAAGGAGACTTTAAAATTTAAAATAAAGTCTGCCCATTCTAGCCTATGAAGGCCATTTACTTCAATGATGGAAAAACGAATTTGGCTGTTTTTACCTCACCAGGGCTTATAAATCTATTTTTATAAAGTCCCTGCTTATAGTTACATGGCTCCCAGCCCTAGGGGCACATAGGGCACACCTTAGGGGTGACTTATATGTAAAAATAAGGTAGTTTAAGACTTTGGAAGTACCTTTAATTCCAAAGTCGAATTTGCATATAACTTTAATTTAAAAGCAGCCAGCAAGGCAGGCTTGCTTTTAAAATGACACTGGGCACCTCAGCAATGCACCTAGGTGTGCACCACCTATGCTGTGGTCCCTAAACCTACATGCCCTACCATATACTAGGGACTTATAGGTAGGTTAACTTAGCCAATTATAATTAGCCTAATTTGCATATCCATTTTACACAGAGCACAGGCCCTGGGACTGGTTAGCAGTACCCAGGGCACCTTTAAAGTCAGGAAAACACCAGCAAAAAGTGGAAAATGGGGGCAAAAAGTTATGGGGCCTCTGCAATCAGCCCTGTTTTCTCACACAACCCCCCCCCAGCCCACACGCCCAGGAGACTCAGCCCAACCCTGGGAGAGTCTTCCTGGCTTGTTAGGCGAGGAAGACAGTGAAGAAAACTGGCTGTCCCTTTGCAGGGCCTACTCTGCCTTACATCCTCCTGTCAGGGTCACTCCCTCTGGGTAGTGAAGCCATCCCAACAGTAAAAGGACCCAACTCAAACTGAAACTTTCCTCTAGGGGGGTCTTCCTCCTTTCTCTCTGCCAACTTGGGTAGTGAGGTGCCCACCTCCCCTACTCCTAACTTTGCTAGGGCAACACCTAGCTTACCCAAAGAGGTCACCCAACACTTGAGCAACCCCACCATGACCAATAGGGCCAGGGGGCCTACTTTGCTATTGGCCCTGGGGTCTGCCTCCCAGGCCAAGTACAGTGCTGCCAGGAAGGCTAGCACCCAGCAGAGGCTACTGACAGCTGTCAGTACCCAGAACCACACCCTAAGCTCTCCACTGACAGGTGGCTGAGCTGCTTTAGGGGCATCTTTGGGGTCCTGGCACCCCTCTTGCTGTCTAGAGTGGGGGCCTACCACCTCCTGTGGCAGACACCCTCCTTCCACTCTCCCTTCTGTCAGTGCAGGGGCAACACCTTGCATCTGGACAGCTGCCTGACTACTCAGGACTTCCTTGGGGTCAGGTGAGGCCTCACCAGTGCCAACTCTGGGCTCCCCCCTTACTGGGGCAGAAGGCCTTTGGCTCCCTGGAACTCTCTTTAAGAGTGGCCTACCCTTCCTTTTCTTCTTTCCTTTTCTTGGGGACCCCTGTCTCCTAACTGTAGGGACTGACTCCCCAGGACTTTGGGTTGGGGGGGCGCCCTGGGCGACCACCCCATCTGTGACCAGACATACCTCTGGGAGGTCATTGCCCAGGATAAAATCTAGGGGAAGGTCAGCACTGACTACCACCCTAATCCAGTCAAGGATACCCTCCCTCTCTAGGGGCACTATGGCTACAGGTTTGGAGGTGACCTCCCCTGTGGCTATCCTGACTTTCTTTGTCTTTCCTGGGACATACATGTCTGGGGTCACTAACCGGTCACTCACTATAGTGTGACTGGCACAGGTGTCTCTCAGGCCAGTGGTAGGGATCCCATTCACTTGAATGTGGTGGAAGTGCCTACTCCCACCCTCAGGGATCACCAGCTTACCATCTGGTCCTGTCTCCCAGCTCAATGCTAAGAGGACTTCATCATCTGAGGAATCCTCCTCCGTGGCTACACTGGACAGCCCAATGCTAACCACCTTCTTTGGACAGGCTGCATCTCCTCTGAAGTGACCTGTCTGCTGACAGTCAAAGCAAGCCCTGCTGTCCAATAGTTTTTTTAACCCTGGGTCTCCCTGTCTCTGCTTGTCAGAGTGGGAGTGGGATTTACTCTCCTCCTTCTTAGGGTTCTGGGGTACAGAGGGAGTCTCTGTGGTGGGCTTACCACCTCCCTCCTTAGGTTTTTGGGGACCTGTCCCCCCCTTCTTGGAGTCTCCCCCCTGGGACTTGACAACCACCCTGGTTCTCAACCACTCATCAGCTGCCTCCCCTAGCTCTCTAGGGTTGGTCTGCTTAGAGTCCACTAGATGCTGGCGTAACCTTTCTTGGGTACAATTGGTCAAGATGTGCTCTCTCATGATCAGATTGTATAACCCCTCATAAGTATCTACTTTGTTACCAATAATCCAGCCCTCTAGTGCCTTTAGTGAAATGTCCACAAAGTCAACCCAAGACTGGGTACTGACCTTTTGGGTGTCCCTGAACTTCATTCTATATTGCTCTGGGGTCAGACCAAACTTCTTGGCTAAGCACCTCTTCATACTAGGGTATGAATCTGCCTCCTCCCCCCTTAAGGTCAGAAGCCTATCCCTCCCTGAGTTGGGGACCAACTCCCACAAAAGGGAACCCCAGTATTGAGGCCTAACCCTTCTCATTTGGAGTGCCCTCTCAAAGGCCCCCAGCCACTTATCTATGTCATCCCCCTCTACATAAGCAGGAACTACCCCCTTGGGTAATCTGGGGCAAACTCCCCCACCCATGGACACCTCAGCTTCTTTATCGCTGCTTCCATCTCTTTTCTCTTTGTATGCCCACTTTTTCTTTTCTAGGGCCAGCTTCTCTGCTTCCAAAGCTATGTATGCTAGCTGGGCCTCCAGCTCTCTTTCTCTGATGGATGGGTTCTCTCCTCCTGAAAGGACCCCCTTCCCACCACTAGCTTTGGATCTGCCCCTAGTGACTGTATTTACTGAGGACCGTTCTTCCTCATCCTCACTTAGGGTCAGATGCCTTCCCTCCCCTGAGTGGTTAGAGCTTGCATCCTCCCTTCTTTCTCCCTCCTCTGGAGCTTCTTCTGACTCTACCTCTTGGGCCTCAGCCCATGCTGTCAGGGATGTGATCAGGATTTGCTTCCTGAGATCAGTGGTTGCAGGCAACCCTCTTTCAATACACAACCCCCTAAGCTGGACTACTGTCAGTGTGGGTAGGCTAGCCAGATCAAGCTCCATGGTTCCCTAGTTTTGTGTCAACAAAAACTTTTTGCAAAAATTGGAAACAAGAATTTAGAAAAATTACAAAAATTCAATAATTGAAATTAATCCAAATTAAAAATTAAAAACAATTTTTGCACTAGGACAATTTAAAGGATTTTTAATTTGTTTTACCTAAAACTGTAACGTGATATTGAACACAAGTACAGGATCCCGTCGCTGCTTCCAATTATGTTGGAAAATGGGTTATTGGTAGGGCAGGTAGGTACCTACACCTAGCAACAAGCCACTAACCTCCACCTAGGTACAGTTAGGTCTCAGTAAATTAATCCCAGTTCAACCCTTGGTAGCTTGGCAACGAGCGTCAAGGCTTAACTTAGGAGACAAAGTGTAAAGCATTCAAATATCACAAAACAGTAATTAAATAAAACACAGGAAACCGTTTAAAAATCCAAAACCAATTTATAAAAATAGTTTATATTTTTATCTTTAAAATGACACAAAAACGATTAAAATCGGTTCAGGGGAACCGGAGATATGAATTTTTTAAGAATTATTACTTTTCTAGCGCTTAGAAACAAAAAGCGCCAATCGGGTCATCTGGTTGCACCTCGACCGGGGCAAAGTCAAACTTTCAGGCCGACCGCGATGGAGCCCTGCTCGGCTACAGGTCGCTGGAGGCCTCGGTTAAAAAGTTACCTTCTGACTTAGTCTTTATTTTGAAGTTTTTCTTCACCGGGACATACCTGCCAGTTGAATCCGACCTCCTGGAGCCCTTGTCCGGATACGCGATGTGGTTTTCCTCGGTGGAGACTTTTACCTTCGGACTTAGTCGTTTTTTCGAGATGAAAATCCTTCGACCGGGGTAAACCTGGATCTTGATCCGACGTCCATGGAGCCCTTCTCGGATACGATGGCTGGGAGGTCCCGGTCAACTTTTTACGTTCGGACTTAGTCTCTTTTTCGGATGTTTTTCTTTACCGGGACGAACCACGAAGTCAGGCCGGGTCGCGGTTGAGGCAAGCCGGCTAGAATTTCCGTGGCGGGTCGGTCCCTCTCTGGAGCTTTTTTACTAAATTTGTCAAATCTTCTCCAAACTTCTGGGGCTTCACCCAGATGTTCTTTTAAGGTTCTTTTGGGGTCCACAGCTCACCCCAAGGGTCCAGAAGTTCTGTGATGGTCCTTGGGGGGTGCGGACTTCAACTCCCAGAATGCACCTGGCGCAAACTCCTTTTTGGCCACTGGACAGTGGTCAGCTGGTCGCTTTCTTCAGGAGTTGGTGCAGGGGACTCTGGTTTAGCAATTTTTCACCTGTAGCAAACAGGGAGTCCCTCCTTGAACCAGTTGAAGCCAGGCAAAGTCCTTCTTGTGGTGAAGCCCAAGTGTGCAGCTGGTGCAGTTCTTCTGAGTGCAGGTTCCAGGTGCAGGCCAGGGGTCCAGCAGGGCAGTCCTTCTTCTCCTTAAGTTCTTTCTTCTTGAAATTTGGTGGGGATCTGAGGTGTGGGGGCAGGTCTGCCAGTTTTATCCTTGCTCCTGGGTGAAAAGCAGGGGGGCCCTGGTTCTCCAATCAGGTACAGGGTCGTCCCCCTGTGATGACCACTTCCTGGGAAGTGTGGCAAAAATCCATCCCAAAAGGCAACAGTCTCTAAAAATCCAACATGGCTGAATCTGATTTTTGGAGGTTACATCTGGCTGAGCCCACCCACTGGTGTGGCTAAAAATCATAAACACACCCCTCTCCTGCCCTCTCCTAATCTAATCAAGGGGGCACCTAGCTGTCTGGGGTTGCAGGATGTGGGGGTGTTGCTGGGTGCTGCAAACGTCCTTCTCTGCCTTTGAAGACCAGTTTGGCAGCCCTCCCCCTTCCTGCCTCACCATCTGCTGAGGGGAGATTCTCTCCCCCAAGCACATTCCTTTGTGTGAAGCCAGGCCACTTCACACCTAATCAAGGCAGCCTGGCAGAAGCTGCTGCAGGCTGGCCAATCAGAGCACAGCAGCAAAAACAATGCAGAGCTGAAATTGGCAACTTTTTAGGTAAAGTCTAAACTTTTTACCTGAACAAGTTATATTAAATCCAACAACTGGAAGTTGTGGGATTTATTACAACAATTAATTTGATACCAAATTCTTGGTATGTAACATTTAAGGAGACTTTAAAATTTAAAATAAAGTCTGCCCATTCTAGCCTATGAAGGCCATTTACTTCAATGATGGAAAAACGAATTTGGCTGTTTTTACCTCACCAGGGCTTATAAATCTATTTTTATAAAGTCCCTGCTTATAGTTACATGGCACCCAGCCCTAGGGGCACATAGGGCACACCTTAGGGGTGACTTATATGTAAAAATAAGGTAGTTTAAGACTTTGGAAGTACCTTTAATTCCAAAGTCGAATTTGCATATAACTTTAATTTAAAAGCAGCCAGCAAGGCAGGCTTGCTTTTAAAATGACACTGGGCACCTCAGCAATGCACCTAGGTGTGCACCACCTATGCTGTGGTCCCTAAACCTACATGCCCTACCATATACTAGGGACTTATAGGTAGGTTAACTTAGCCAATTATAATTAGCCTAATTTGCATATCCATTTTACACAGAGCACAGGCCCTGGGACTGGTTAGCAGTACCCAGGGCACCTTTAAAGTCAGGAAAACACCAGCAAAAAGTGGAAAATGGGGGCAAAAAGTTATGGGGCCTCTGCAATCAGCCCTGTTTTCTCACACAACCCCCCCCCCCAGCCCACACGCCCAGGAGACTCAGCCCAACCCTGGGAGAGTCTTCCTGGCTTGTTAGGCGAGGAAGACAGTGAAGAAAACTGGCTGTCCCTTTGCAGGGCCTACTCTGCCTTACATCCTCCTGTCAGGGTCACTCCCTCTGGGTAGTGAAGCCATCCCAACAGTAAAAGGACCCAACTCAAACTGAAACTTTCCTCTAGGGGGGTCTTCCTCCTTTCTCTCTGCCAACTTGGGTAGTGAGGTGCCCACCTCCCCTACTCCTAACTTTGCTAGGGCAACACCTAGCTTACCCAAAGAGGTCACCCAACACTTGAGCAACCCCACCATGACCAATAGGGCCAGGGGGCCTACTTTGCTATTGGCCCTGGGGTCTGCCTCTCAGGCCAAGTACAGTGCTGCCAGGAAGGCTAGCACCCAGCAGAGGCTACTGACAGCTGTCAGTACCCAGAACCACACCCTAAGCTCTCCACTGACAGGTGGCTGAGCTGCTTTAGGGGCATCTTTGGGGTCCTGGCACCCCTCTTGCTGTCTAGAGTGGGGGCCTACCACCTCCTGTGGCAGACACCCTCCTTCCACTCTCCCTTCTGTCAGTGCAGGGGCAACACCTTGCATCTGGACAGCTGCCTGACTACTCAGGACTTCCTTGGGGTCAGGTGAGGCCTCACCAGTGCCAACTCTGGGCTCCCCCCCTTACTGGGGCAGAAGGCCTTTGGCTCCCTGGAACTCTCTTTAAGAGTGGCCTACCCTTCCTTTTCTTCTTTCCTTTTCTTGGGGACCCCTGTCTCCTAACTGTAGGGACTGACTCCCCAGGACTTTGGGTTGGGGGGGCGCCCTGGGCGACCACCCCATCTGTGACCAGACATACCTCTGGGAGGTCATTGCCCAGGATAAAATCTAGGGGAAGGTCAGCACTGACTACCACCCTAATCCAGTCAAGGATACCCTCCCTCTCTAGGGGCACTATGGCTACAGGTTTGGAGGTGACCTCCCCTGTGGCTATCCTGACTTTCTTTGTCTTTCCTGGGACATACATGTCTGGGGTCACTAACCGGTCACTCACTATAGTGTGACTGGCACAGGTGTCTCTCAGGCCAGTGGTAGGGATCCCATTCACTTGAATGTGGTGGAAGTGCCTACTCCCACCCTCAGGGATCACCAGCTTACCATCTGGTCCTGTCTCCCAGCTCAATGCTAAGAGGACTTCATCATCTGAGGAATCCTCCTCCGTGGCTACACTGGACAGCCCAATGCTAACCACCTTCTTTGGACAGGCTGCATCTCCTCTGAAGTGACCTGTCTGCTGACAGTCAAAGCAAGCCCTGCTGTCCAATAGTTTTTTTAACCCTGGGTCTCCCTGTCTCTGCTTGTCAGAGTGGGAGTGGGATTTACTCTCCTCCTTCTTAGGGTTCTGGGGTACAGAGGGAGTCTCTGTGGTGGGCTTACCACCTCCCTCCTTAGGTTTTTGGGGACCTGTCCCCCCCTTCTTGGAGTCTCCCCCCTGGGACTTGACAACCACCCTGGTTCTCAACCACTCATCAGCTGCCTCCCCTAGCTCTCTAGGGTTGGTCTGCTTAGAGTCCACTAGATGCTGGCGTAACCTTTCTTGGGTACAATTGGTCAAGATGTGCTCTCTCATGATCAGATTGTATAACCCCTCATAAGTATCTACTTTGTTACCAATAATCCAGCCCTCTAGTGCCTTTAGTGAAATGTCCACAAAGTCAACCCAAGACTGGGTACTGACCTTTTGGGTGTCCCTGAACTTCATTCTATATTGCTCTGGGGTCAGACCAAACTTCTTGGCTAAGCACCTCTTCATACTAGGGTATGAATCTGCCTCCTCCCCCCTTAAGGTCAGAAGCCTATCCCTCCCTGAGTTGGAGACCAACTCCCACAAAAGGGAACCCCAGTATTGAGGCCTAACCCTTCTCATTTGGAGTGCCCTCTCAAAGGCCCCCAGCCACTTATCTATGTCATCCCCCTCTACATAAGCAGGAACTACCCCCTTGGGTAATCTGGGGCAAACTCCCCCACCCATGGACACCTCAGCTTCTTTATCGCTGCTTCCATCTCTTTTCTCTTTGTATGCCCACTTTTTCTTTTCTAGGGCCAGCTTCTCTGCTTCCAAAGCTATGTATGCTAGCTGGGCCTCCAGCTCTCTTTCTCTGATGGATGGGTTCTCTCCTCCTGAAAGGACCCCCTTCCCACCACTAGCTTTGGATCTGCCCCTAGTGACTGTATTTACTGAGGACCGTTCTTCCTCATCCTCACTTAGGGTCAGATGCCTTCCCTCCCCTGAGTGGTTAGAGCTTGCATCCTCCCTTCTTTCTCCCTCCTCTGGAGCTTCTTCTGACTCTACCTCTTGGGCCTCAGCCCATGCTGTCAGGGATGTGATCAGGATTTGCTTCCTGAGATCAGTGGTTGCAGGCAACCCTCTTTCAATACACAACCCCCTAAGCTGGACTACTGTCAGTGTGGGTAGGCTAGCCAGATCAAGCTCCATGGTTCCCTAGTTTTGTGTCAACAAAAACTTTTTGCAAAAATTGGAAACAAGAATTTAGAAAAATTACAAAAATTCAATAATTGAAATTAATCCAAATTAAAAATTAAAAACAATTTTTGCACTAGGACAATTTAAAGGATTTTTAATTTGTTTTACCTAAAACTGTAACGTGATATTGAACACAAGTACAGGATCCCGTCGCTGCTTCCAATTATGTTGGAAAATGGGTTATTGGTAGGGCAGGTAGGTACCTACACCTAGCAACAAGCCACTAACCTCCACCTAGGTACAGTTAGGTCTCAGTAAATTAATCCCAGTTCAACCCTTGGTAGCTTGGCAACGAGCGTCAAGGCTTAACTTAGGAGACAAAGTGTAAAGCATTCAAATATCACAAAACAGTAATTAAATAAAACACAGGAAACCGTTTAAAAATCCAAAACCAATTTATAAAAATAGTTTATATTTTTATCTTTAAAATGACACAAAAACGATTAAAATCGGTTCAGGGGAACCGGAGATATGAATTTTTTAAGAATTATTACTTTTCTAGCGCTTAGAAACAAAAAGCGCCAATCGGGTCATCTGGTTGCACCTCGACCGGGGCAAAGTCAAACTTTCAGGCCGACCGCGATGGAGCCCTGCTCGGCTACAGGTCGCGGGAGGCCTCGGTTAAAAAGTTACCTTCTGACTTAGTCTTTATTTTGAAGTTTTTCTTCACCGGGACATACCTGCCAGTTGAATCCGACCTCCTGGAGCCCTTGTCCGGATACGCGATGTGGTTTTCCTCGGTGGAGACTTTTACCTTCGAACTTAGTCGTTTTTTCGAGATGAAAATCCTTCGACCGGGGTAAACCTGGATCTTGATCCGACGTCCATGGAGCCCTTCTCGGATACGATGGCTGGGAGGTCCCGGTCAACTTTTTACGTTCGGACTTAGTCTCTTTTTCGGATGTTTTTCTTTACCGGGACGAACCACGAAGTCAGGCCGGGTCGCGGTTGAGGCAAGCCGGCTAGAATTTCCGTGGCGGGTCGGTCCCTCTCTGGAGCTTTTTTACTAAATTTGTCAAATCTTCTCCAAACTTCTGGGGCTTCACCCAGATGTTCTTTTAAGGTTCTTTTGGGGTCCACAGCTCACCCCAAGGGTCCAGAAGTTCTGTGATGGTCCTTGGGGGGTGCGGACTTCAACTCCCAGAATGCACCTGGCGCAAACTCCTTTTTGGCCACTGGACAGTGGTCAGCTGGTCGCTTTCTTCAGGAGTTGGTGCAGGGGACTCTGGTTTAGCAATTTTTCACCTGTAGCAAACAGGGAGTCCCTCCTTGAACCAGTTGAAGCCAGGCAAAGTCCTTCTTGTGGTGAAGCCCAAGTGTGCAGCTGGTGCAGTCCTTCTGAGTGCAGGTTCCAGGTGCAGGCCAGGGGTCCAGCAGGGCAGTCCTTCTTCTCCTTAAGTTCTTTCTTCTTGAAATTTGGTGGGGATCTGAGGTGTGGGGGCAGGTCTGCCAGTTTTATCCTTGCTCCTGGGTGAAAAGCAGGGGGGCCCTGGTTCTCCAATCAGGTACAGGGTCGTCCCCCTGTGATGACCACTTCCTGGGAAGTGTGGCAAAAATCCATCCCAAAAGGCAACAGTCTCTAAAAATCCAACATGGCTGAATCTGATTTTTGGAGGTTACATCTGGCTGAGCCCACCCACTGGTGTGGCTAAAAATCATAAACACACCCCTCTCCTGCCCTCTCCTAATCTAATCAAGGGGGCACCTAGCTGTCTGGGGTTGCAGGATGTGGGGGTGTTGCTGGGTGCTGCAAACGTCCTTCTCTGCCTTTGAAGACCAGTTTGGCAGCCCTCCCCCTTCCTGCCTCACCATCTGCTGAGGGGAGATTCTCTCCCCCAAGCACATTCCTTTGTGTGAAGCCAGGCCACTTCACACCTAATCAAGGCAGCCTGGCAGAAGCTGCTGCAGGCTGGCCAATCAGAGCACAGCAGCAAAAACAATGCAGAGCTGAAATTGGCAACTTTTTAGGTAAAGTCTAAACTTTTTACCTGAACAAGTTATATTAAATCCAACAACTGGAAGTTGTGGGATTTATTACAACAATTAATTTGATACCAAATTCTTGGTATGTAACATTTAAGGAGACTTTAAAATTTAAAATAAAGTCTGCCCATTCTAGCCTATGAAGGCCATTTACTTCAATGATGGAAAAACGAATTTGGCTGTTTTTACCTCACCAGGGCTTATAAATCTATTTTTATAAAGTCCCTGCTTATAGTTACATGGCACCCAGCCCTAGGGGCACATAGGGCACACCTTAGGGGTGACTTATATGTAAAAATAAGGTAGTTTAAGACTTTGGAAGTACCTTTAATTCCAAAGTCGAATTTGCATATAACTTTAATTTAAAAGCAGCCAGCAAGGCAGGCTTGCTTTTAAAATGACACTGGGCACCTCAGCAATGCACCTAGGTGTGCACCACCCATGCTGTGGTCCCTAAACCTACATGCCCTACCATATACTAGGGACTTATAGGTAGGTTAACTTAGCCAATTATAATTAGCCTAATTTGCATATCCATTTTACACAGAGCACAGGCCCTGGGACTGGTTAGCAGTACCCAGGGCACCTTTAAAGTCAGGAAAACACCAGCAAAAAGTGGAAAATGGGGGCAAAAAGTTATGGGGCCTCTGCAATCAGCCCTGTTTTCTCACACAACCCCCCCCCAGCCCACACGCCCAGGAGACTCAGCCCAACCCTGGGAGAGTCTTCCTGGCTTGTTAGGCGAGGAAGACAGTGAAGAAAACTGGCTGTCCCTTTGCAGGGCCTACTCTGCCTTACATCCTCCTGTCAGGGTCACTCCCTCTGGGTAGTGAAGCCACCCCAACAGTAAAAGGACCCAACTCAAACTGAAACTTTCCTCTAGGGGGGTCTTCCTCCTTTCTCTCTGCCAACTTGGGTAGTGAGGTGCCCACCTCCCCTACTCCTAACTTTGCTAGGGCAACACCTAGCTTACCCAAAGAGGTCACCCAACACTTGAGCAACCCCACCATGACCAATAGGGCCAGGGGGCCTACTTTGCTATTGGCCCTGGGGTCTGCGTCCCAGGCCAAGTACAGTGCTGCCAGGAAGGCTAGCACCCAGCAGAGGCTACTGACAGCTGTCAGTACCCAGAACCACACCCTAAGCTCTCCACTGACAGGTGGCTGAGCTGCTTTAGGGGCATCTTTGGGGTCCTGGCACCCCTCTTGCTGTCTAGAGTGGGGGCCTACCACCTCCTGTGGCAGACACCCTCCTTCCACTCTCCCTTCTGTCAGTGCAGGGGCAACACCTTGCATCTGGACAGCTGCCTGACTACTCAGGACTTCCTTGGGGTCAGGTGAGGCCTCACCAGTGCCAACTCTGGGCTCCCCCCTTACTGGGGCAGAAGGCCTTTGGCTCCCTGGAACTCTCTTTAAGAGTGGCCTACCCTTCCTTTTCTTCTTTCCTTTTCTTGGGGACCCCTGTCTCCTAACTGTAGGGACTGACTCCCCAGGACTTTGGGTTGGGGGGGCGCCCTGGGCGACCACCCCATCTGTGACCAGACATACCTCTGGGAGGTCATTGCCCAGGATAAAATCTAGGGGAAGGTCAGCACTGACTACCACCCTAATCCAGTCAAGGATACCCTCTCTCTCTAGGGGCACTATGGCTACAGGTTTGGAGGTGACCTCCCCTGTGGCTATCCTGACTTTCTTTGTCTTTCCTGGGACATACATGTCTGGGGTCACTAACCGGTCACTCACTATAGTGTGACTGGCACAGGTGTCTCTCAGGCCAGTGGTAGGGATCCCATTCACTTGAATGTGGTGGAAGTGCCTACTCCCACCCTCAGGGATCACCAGCTTACCATCTGGTCCTGTCTCCCAGCTCAATGCTAAGAGGACTTCATCATCTGAGGAATCCTCCTCCGTGGCTACACTGGACAGCCCAATGCTAACCACCTTCTTTGGACAGGCTGCATCTCCTCTGAAGTGACCTGTCTGCTGACAGTCAAAGCAAGCCCTGCTGTCCAATAGTTTTTTTAACCCTGGGTCTCCCTGTCTCTGCTTGTCAGAGTGGGAGTGGGATTTACTCTCCTCCTTCTTAGGGTTCTGGGGTACAGAGGGAGTCTCTGTGGTGGGCTTACCACCTCCCTCCTTAGGTGTTTGGGGACCTGTCCCCCCCTTCTTGGAGTCTCCCCCCTGGGACTTGACAACCACCCTGGTTCTCAACCACTCATCAGCTGCCTCCCCTAGCTCTCTAGGGTTGGTCTGCTTAGAGTCCACTAGATGCTGGCGTAACCTTTCTTGGGTACAATTGGTCAAGATGTGCTCTCTCATGATCAGATTGTATAACCCCTCATAAGTATCTACTTTGTTACCAATAATCCAGCCCTCTAGTGCCTTTAGTGAAATGTCCACAAAGTCAACCCAAGACTGGGTACTGACCTTTTGGGTGTCCCTGAACTTCATTCTATATTGCTCTGGGGTCAGACCAAACTTCTTGGCTAAGCACCTCTTCATACTAGGGTATGAATCTGCCTCCTCCCCCCTTAAGGTCAGAAGCCTATCCCTCCCTGAGTTGGGGACCAACTCCCACAAAAGGGAACCCCAGTATTGAGGCCTAACCCTTCTCATTTGGAGTGCCCTCTCAAAGGCCCCCAGCCACTTATCTATGTCATCCCCCTCTACATAAGCAGGAACTACCCCCTTGGGTAATCTGGGGCAAACTCCCCCACCCATGGACACCTCAGCTTCTTTATCGCTGCTTCCATCTCTTTTCTCTTTGTATGCCCACTTTTTCTTTTCTAGGGCCAGCTTCTCTGCTTCCAAAGCTATGTATGCTAGCTGGGCCTCCAGCTCTCTTTCTCTGATGGATGGGTTCTCTCCTCCTGAAAGGACCCCCTTCCCACCACTAGCTTTGGATCTGCCCCTAGTGACTGTATTTACTGAGGACCGTTCTTCCTCATCCTCACTTAGGGTCAGATGCCTTCCCTCCCCTGAGTGGTTAGAGCTTGCATCCTCCCTTCTTTCTCCGTCCTCTGGAGCTTCTTCTGACTCTACCTCTTGGGCCTCAGCCCATGCTGTCAGGGATGTGATCAGGATTTGCTTCCTGAGATCAGTGGTTGCAGGCAACCCTCTTTCAATACACAACCCCCTAAGCTGGACTACTGTCAGTGTGGGTAGGCTAGCCAGATCAAGCTCCATGGTTCCCTAGTTTTGTGTCAACAAAAACTTTTTGCAAAAATTGGAAACAAGAATTTAGAAAAATTACAAAAATTCAATAATTGAAATTAATCCAAATTAAAAATTAAAAACAATTTTTGCACTAGGACAATTTAAAGGATTTTTAATTTGTTTTACCTAAAACTGTAACGTGATATTGAACACAAGTACAGGATCCCGTCGCTGCTTCCAATTATGTTGGAAAATGGGTTATTGGTAGGGCAGGTAGGTACCTACACCTAGCAACAAGCCACTAACCTCCACCTAGGTACAGTTAGGTCTCAGTAAATTAATCCCAGTTCAACCCTTGGTAGCTTGGCAACGAGCGTCAAGGCTTAACTTAGGAGACAAAGTGTAAAGCATTCAAATATCACAAAACAGTAATTAAATAAAACACAGGAAACCGTTTAAAAATCCAAAACCAATTTATAAAAATAGTTTATATTTTTATCTTTAAAATGACACAAAAACGATTAAAATCGGTTCAGGGGAACCGGAGATATGAATTTTTTAAGAATTATTACTTTTCTAGCGCTTAGAAACAAAAAGCGCCAATCGGGTCATCTGGTTGCACCTCGACCGGGGCAAAGTCAAACTTTCAGGCCGACCGCGATGGAGCCCTGCTCGGCTACAAGTCGCGGGAGGCCTCGGTTAAAAAGTTACCTTCTGACTTAGTCTTTATTTTGAAGTTTTTCTTCACCGGGACATACCTGCCAGTTGAATCCGACCTCCTGGAGCCCTTGTCCGGATACGCGATGTGGTTTTCCTCGGTGGAGACTTTTACCTTCGGACTTAGTCGTTTTTTCGAGATGAAAATCCTTCGACCGGGGTAAACCTGGATCTTGATCCGACGTCCATGGAGCCCTTCTCGGATACGATGGCTGGGAGGTCCCGGTCAACTTTTTACGTTCGGACTTAGTCTCTTTTTCGGATGTTTTTCTTTACCGGGACGAACCACGAAGTCAGGCCGGGTCACGGTTGAGGCAAGCCGGCTAGAATTTCCGTGGCGGGTCGGTCCCTCTCTGGAGCTTTTTTACTAAATTTGTCAAATCTTCTCCAAACTTCTGGGGCTTCACCCAGATGTTCTTTTAAGGTTCTTTTGGGGTCCACAGCTCACCCCAAGGGTCCAGAAGTTCTGTGATGGTCCTTGGGGGGTGCGGACTTCAACTCCCAGAATGCACCTGGCGCAAACTCCTTTTTGGCCACTGGACAGTGGTCAGCTGGTCGCTTTCTTCAGGAGTTAGTACAGGGGACTCTGGTTTAGCAATTTTTCACCTGTAGCAAACAGGGAGTCCCTCCTTGAACCAGTTGAAGCCAGGCAAAGTCCTTCTTGTGGTGAAGCCCAAGTGTGCAGCTGGTGCAGTCCTTCTGAGTGCAGGTTCCAGGTGCAGGCCAGGGGTCCAGCAGGGCAGTCCTTCTTCTCCTTAAGTTCTTTCTTCTTGAAATTTGGTGGGGATCTGAGGTGTGGGGGCAGGTCTGCCAGTTTTATCCTTGCTCCTGGGTGAAAAGCAGGGGGGCCCTGGTTCTCCAATCAGGTACAGGGTCGTCCCCCTGTGATGACCACTTCCTGGGAAGTGTGGCAAAAATCCATCCCAAAAGGCAACAGTCTCTAAAAATCCAACATGGCTGAATCTGATTTTTGGAGGTTACATCTGGCTGAGCCCACCCACTGGTGTGGCTAAAAATCATAAACACACCCCTCTCCTGCCCTCTCCTAATCTAATCAAGGGGGCACCTAGCTGTCTGGGGTTGCAGGATGTGGGGGTGTTGCTGGGTGCTGCAAACGTCCTTCTCTGCCTTTGAAGACCAGTTTGGCAGCCCTCCCCCTTCCTGCCTCACCATCTGCTGAGGGGAGATTCTCTCCCCCAAGCACATTCCTTTGTGTGAAGCCAGGCCACTTCACACCTAATCAAGGCAGCCTGGCAGAAGCTGCTGCAGGCTGGCCAATCAGAGCACAGCAGCAAAAACAATGCAGAGCTGAAATTGGCAACTTTTTAGGTAAAGTCTAAACTTTTTACCTGAACAAGTTATATTAAATCCAACAACTGGAAGTTGTGGGATTTATTACAACAATTAATTTGATACCAAATTCTTGGTATGTAACATTTAAGGAGACTTTAAAATTTAAAATAAAGTCTGCCCATTCTAGCCTATGAAGGCCATTTACTTCAATGATGGAAAAACGAATTTGGCTGTTTTTACCTCACCAGGGCTTATAAATCTATTTTTATAAAGTCCCTGCTTATAGTTACATGGCACCCAGCCCTAGGGGCACATAGGGCACACCTTAGGGGTGACTTATATGTAAAAATAAGGTAGTTTAAGACTTTGGAAGTACCTTTAATTCCAAAGTCGAATTTGCATATAACTTTAATTTAAAAGCAGCCAGCAAGGCAGGCTTGCTTTTAAAATGACACTGGGCACCTCAGCAATGCACCTAGGTGTGCACCACCCATGCTGTGGTCCCTAAACCTACATGCCCTACCATATACTAGGGACTTATAGGTAGGTTAACTTAGCCAATTATAATTAGCCTAATTTGCATATCCATTTTACACAGAGCACAGGCCCTGGGACTGGTTAGCAGTACCCAGGGCACCTTTAAAGTCAGGAAAACACCAGCAAAAAGTGGAAAATGGGGGCAAAAAGTTATGGGGCCTCTGCAATCAGCCCTGTTTTCTCACACAACCCCCCCCCCCAGCCCACACGCCCAGGAGACTCAGCCCAACCCTGGGAGAGTCTTCCTGGCTTGTTAGGCGAGGAAGACAGTGAAGAAAACTGGCTGTCCCTTTGCAGGGCCTACTCTGCCTTACATCCTCCTGTCAGGGTCACTCCCTCTGGGTAGTGAAGCCACCCCAACAGTAAAAGGACCCAACTCAAACTGAAACTTTCCTCTAGGGGGGTCTTCCTCCTTTCTCTCTGCCAACTTGGGTAGTGAGGTGCCCACCTCCCCTACTCCTAACTTTGCTAGGGCAACACCTAGCTTACCCAAAGAGGTCACCCAACACTTGAGCAACCCCACCATGACCAATAGGGCCAGGGGGCCTACTTTGCTATTGGCCCTGGGGTCTGCCTCCCAGGCCAAGTACAGTGCTGCCAGGAAGGCTAGCACCCAGCAGAGGCTACTGACAGCTGTCAGTACCCAGAACCACACCCTAAGCTCTCCACTGACAGGTGGCTGAGCTGCTTTAGGGGCATCTTTGGGGTCCTGGCACCCCTCTTGCTGTCTAGAGTGGGGGCCTACCACCTCCTGTGGCAGACACCCTCCTTCCACTCTCCCTTCTGTCAGTGCAGGGGCAACACCTTGCATCTGGACAGCTGCCTGACTACTCAGGACTTCCTTGGGGTCAGGTGAGGCCTCACCAGTGCCAACTCTGGGCTCCCCCCTTACTGGGGCAGAAGGCCTTTGGCTCCCTGGAACTCTCTTTAAGAGTGGCCTACCCTTCCTTTTCTTCTTTCCTTTTCTTGGGGACCCCTGTCTCCTAACTGTAGGGACTGACTCCCCAGGACTTTGGGTTGGGGGGGCGCCCTGGGCGACCACCCCATCTGTGACCAGACATACCTCTGGGAGGTCATTGCCCAGGATAAAATCTAGGGGAAGGTCAGCACTGACTACCACCCTAATCCAGTCAAGGATACCCTCCCTCTCTAGGGGCACTATGGCTACAGGTTTGGAGGTGACCTCCCCTGTGGCTATCCTGACTTTCTTTGTCTTTCCTGGGACATACATGTCTGGGGTCACTAACCGGTCACTCACTATAGTGTGACTGGCACAGGTGTCTCTCAGGCCAGTGGTAGGGATCCCATTCACTTGAATGTGGTGGAAGTGCCTACTCCCACCCTCAGGGATCACCAGCTTACCATCTGGTCCTGTCTCCCAGCTCAATGCTAAGAGGACTTCATCATCTGAGGAATCCTCCTCCGTGGCTACACTGGACAGCCCAATGCTAACCACCTTCTTTGGACAGGCTGCATCTCCTCTGAAGTGACCTGTCTGCTGACAGTCAAAGCAAGCCCTGCTGTCCAATAGTTTTTTTAACCCTGGGTCTCCCTGTCTCTGCTTGTCAGAGTGGGAGTGGGATTTACTCTCCTCCTTCTTAGGGTTCTGGGGTACAGAGGGAGTCTCTGTGGTGGGCTTACCACCTCCCTCCTTAGGTTTTTGGGGACCTGTCCCCCCCTTCTTGGAGTCTCCCCCCTGGGACTTGACAACCACCCTGGTTCTCAACCACTCATCAGCTGCCTCCCCTAGCTCTCTAGGGTTGGTCTGCTTAGAGTCCACTAGATGCTGGCGTAACCTTTCTTGGGTACAATTGGTCAAGATGTGCTCTCTCATGATCAGATTGTATAACCCCTCATAAGTATCTACTTTGTTACCAATAATCCAGCCCTCTAGTGCCTTTAGTGAAATGTCCACAAAGTCAACCCAAGACTGGGTACTGACCTTTTGGGTGTCCCTGAACTTCATTCTATATTGCTCTGGGGTCAGACCAAACTTCTTGGCTAAGCACCTCTTCATACTAGGGTATGAATCTGCCTCCTCCCCCCTTAAGGTCAGAAGCCTATCCCTCCCTGAGTTGGGGACCAACTCCCACAAAAGGGAACCCCAGTATTGAGGCCTAACCCTTCTCATTTGGAGTGCCCTCTCAAAGGCCCCCAGCCACTTATCTATGTCATCCCCCTCTACATAAGCAGGAACTACCCCCTTGGGTAATCTGGGGCAAACTCCCCCACCCATGGACACCTCAGCTTCTTTATCGCTGCTTCCATCTCTTTTCTCTTTGTATGCCCACTTTTTCTTTTCTAGGGCCAGCTTCTCTGCTTCCAAAGCTATGTATGCTAGCTGGGCCTCTAGCTCTCTTTCTCTGATGGATGGGTTCTCTCCTCCTGAAAGGACCCCCTTCCCACCACTAGCTTTGGATCTGCCCCTAGTGACTGTATTTACTGAGGACCGTTCTTCCTCATCCTCACTTAGGGTCAGATGCCTTCCCTCCCCTGAGTGGTTAGAGCTTGCATCCTCCCTTCTTTCTCCCTCCTCTGGAGCTTCTTCTGACTCTACCTCTTGGGCCTCAGCCCATGCTGTCAGGGATGTGATCAGGATTTGCTTCCTGAGATCAGTGGTTGCAGGCAACCCTCTTTCAATACACAACCCCCTAAGCTGGACTACTGTCAGTGTGGGTAGGCTAGCCAGATCAAGCTCCATGGTTCCCTAGTTTTGTGTCAACAAAAACTTTTTGCAAAAATTGGAAACAAGAATTTAGAAAAATTAAAAAAATTCAATAATTGAAATTAATCCAAATTAAAAATTAAAAACAATTTTTGCACTAGGACAATTTAAAGGATTTTTAATTTGTTTTACCTAAAACTGTAACGTGATATTGAACACAAGTACAGGATCCCGTCGCTGCTTCCAATTATGTTGGAAAATGGGTTATTGATAGGGCAGGTAGGTACCTACACCTAGCAACAAGCCACTAACCTCCACCTAGGTACAGTTAGGTCTCAGTAAATTAATCCCAGCTCAACCCTTGGTAGCTTGGCAACGAGCGTCAAGGCTTAACTTAGGAGACAAAGTGTAAAGCATTCAAATATCACAAAACAGTAATTAAATAAAACACAGGAAACCGTTTAAAAATCCAAAACCAATTTATAAAAATAGTTTATATTTTTATCTTTAAAATGACACAAAAACGATTAAAATCGGTTCAGGGGAACCGGAGATATGAATTTTTTAAGAATTATTACTTTTCTAGCGCTTAGAAACAAAAAGCGCCAATCGGGTCATCTGGTTGCACCTCGACCGGGGCAAAGTCAAACTTTCAGGCCGACCGCGATGGAGCCCTGCTCGGCTACAGGTCGCGGGAGGCCTCGGTTAAAAAGTTACCTTCTGACTTAGTCTTTATTTTGAAGTTTTTCTTCACCGGGACATACCTGCCAGTTGAATCCGACCTCCTGGAGCCCTTGTCCGGATACGCGATGTGGTTTTCCTCGGTGGAGACTTTTACCTTCGGACTTAGTCGTTTTTTCGAGATGAAAATCCTTCGACCGGGGTAAACCTGGATCTTGATCCGACGTCCATGGAGCCCTTCTCGGATACGATGGCTGGGAGGTCCCGGTCAACTTTTTACGTTCGGACTTAGTCTCTTTTTCGGATGTTTTTCTTTACCGGGACGAACCACGAAGTCAGGCCAGGTCACGGTTGAGGCAAGCCGGCTAGAATTTCCGTGGCGGGTCGGTCCCTCTCTGGAGCTTTTTTACTAAATTTGTCAAATCTTCTCCAAACTTCTGGGGCTTCACCCAGATGTTCTTTTAAGGTTCTTTTGGGGTCCACAGCTCACCCCAAGGGTCCAGAAGTTCTGTGATGGTCCTTGGGGGGTGCGGACTTCAACTCCCAGAATGCACCTGGCGCAAACTCCTTTTTGGCCACTGGACAGTGGTCAGCTGGTCGCTTTCTTCAGGAGTTGGTGCAGGGGACTCTGGTTTAGCAATTTTTCACCTGTAGCAAACAGGGAGTCCCTCCTTGAACCAGTTGAAGCCAGGCAAAGTCCTTCTTGTGGTGAAGCCCAAGTGTGCAGCTGGTGCAGTCCTTCTGAGTGCAGGTTCCAGGTGCAGGCCAGGGGTCCAGCAGGGCAGTCCTTCTTCTCCTTAAGTTCTTTCTTCTTGAAATTTGGTGGGGATCTGAGGTGTGGGGGCAGGTCTGCCAGTTTTATCCTTGCTCCTGGGTGAAAAGCAGGGGGGCCCTGGTTCTCCAATCAGGTACAGGGTCGTCCCCCTGTGATGACCACTTCCTGGGAAGTGTGGCAAAAATCCATCCCAAAAGGCAACAGTCTCTAAAAATCCAACATGGCTGAATCTGATTTTTGGAGGTTACATCTGGCTGAGCCCACCCACTGGTGTGGCTAAAAATCATAAACACACCCCTCTCCTGCCCTCTCCTAATCTAATCAAGGGGGCACCTAGCTGTCTGGGGTTGCAGGATGTGGGGGTGTTGCTGGGTGCTGCAAACGTCCTTCTCTGCCTTTGAAGACCAGTTTGGCAGCCCTCCCCCTTCCTGCCTCACCATCTGCTGAGGGGAGATTCTCTCCCCCAAGCACATTCCTTTGTGTGAAGCCAGGCCACTTCACACCTAATCAAGGCAGCCTGGCAGAAGCTGCTGCAGGCTGGCCAATCAGAGCACAGCAGCAAAAACAATGCAGAGCTGAAATTGGCAACTTTTTAGGTAAAGTCTAAACTTTTTACCTGAACAAGTTATATTAAATCCAACAACTGGAAGTTGTGGGATTTATTACAACAATTAATTTGATACCAAATTCTTGGTATGTAACATTTAAGGAGACTTTAAAATTTAAAATAAAGTCTGCCCATTCTAGCCTATGAAGGCCATTTACTTCAATGATGGAAAAACGAATTTGGCTGTTTTTACCTCACCAGGGCTTATAAATCTATTCTTATAAAGTCCCTGCTTATAGTTACATGGCACCCAGCCCTAGGGGCACATAGGGCACACCTTAGGGGTGACTTATATGTAAAAATAAGGTAGTTTAAGACTTTGGAAGTACCTTTAATTCCAAAGTCGAATTTGCATATAACTTTAATTTAAAAGCAGCCAGCAAGGCAGGCTTGCTTTTAAAATGACACTGGGCACCTCAGCAATGCACCTAGGTGTGCACCACCCATGCTGTGGTCCCTAAACCTACATGCCCTACCATATACTAGGGACTTATAGGTAGGTTAACTTAGCCAATTATAATTAGCCTAATTTGCATATCCATTTTACACAGAGCACAGGCCCTGGGACTGGTTAGCAGTACCCAGGGCAACTTTAAAGTCAGGAAAACACCAGCAAAAAGTGGAAAATGGGGGCAAAAAGTTATGGGGCCTCTGCAATCAGCCCTGTTTTCTCACAATAGGGATATGGTAAAAGTTTCAAAATGCGTCTTCCTTCCGCTCCCAAACAATGGGTTTCAACATAGCCAATTTCCTAGACGCCGTAAATATATCTCTACCCACAGCCAAAACATATGCTTTAAATCCTTCCTTTCAGTCCTACGATGATGTGATTGGATCCCCAGGCGTGTTTAAAAAAAAACTTGGCACTGTAAATCCTTCCATTATAGCACAAGAATGGTCAACTTGTACTGTAATGTTAAATCAACATCGGAGTGAAAACACAACAATGGATTGAAACCATCTAAATAAAAAAATAATCCCCCACCAAATAAATCCATAAACAAAAAAACTAAGGGGGTTATTACAACTTTGGAGGAGGTGTTAATCCATCCCAAAAGTGACGGTAAAGTGACGGATATACCACCAGCCGTAGTACAAGTCCATTATATCCTATGGAACTCGTAATACGGCTGGTGGTATATCCGTCACTTTACCGTCACTTTTGGGACGGATTAAAACCTTCTCCAAAGTTGTAATAACCCCCTATATCATAAAATTGAAGTGAATATTGCTCCAATAGTCTGGAAACCAAAAAAACACAGGAAAAAAAACTTTTCTGCTGCTTATAACCAGCCAGCAACCGTGCCTGAGCCTGAATCCCATTTCAGAAATGCTTCATCTTGCCCATAGTCTGTGCAGACAAACAGCTCTCCTCTTGTGTCTCCTGTTACTTAGCAACAGACACCAGCTCGATGATCTCTAAACATTGCTTGACGCAGTGTTGCTAAGCAACTTGCAACAATTTAACACTGGGTCAATGACTTTTCTTCCTTTTCTCTTACGCTACTCTGTAACTGGAGTTCACCCTGCACACAAACAGAGCCACATGTAGAACTCCTGGATCAGAGCTTCTGGCCTCGCAGCGTTGTGTTGAGCCAACAATGAAAACGTGATCCACTGTGTCGCGCCCCGCTGCACAAAACAGCCACAAGGCAGAACACCGCCGTCTATCCTCCCGGTCACAGCTGCTCCGCACCCTCGTTGCCAGTGAAAAGATCCATTGGACCTGGTGGTGAGTTCATAGGTAAGTTTATTCATAAAGGTAACTGGGAGGGAGACTCCGCACAACCGCAATAGCCTCCTGCAGAATCCGTCTCCCCCGCTCGCGACCCCCAGGCACAACAAACGCATTCCACAGAGCACGCTGAAACAACATTGCATAAGGACATAACAGCTTCACAAAGGAAGAAAGCAGAAAACTGAAGCTGAAGGGTCAGGGAGTGGCTGTAAATGGATTAGAGAGGCAGGAGATGGCTTCAGGAATACGCTGCCTCAATATTCTGTTCTCACACATTTAATTGTAAAAGCCAGGTGTTTCAAAGGAAAGCTTTGGGCACCGGTACATTTTTATTTACAAATTAAACACTGGTGTGAGGGGGTATGAACTGGAACTGAAGGTGGGCAATAAATCAGTATCTCAGATACAGAAAGAAGCTCCTTGGAGGGAATATAGGTAGGTTGATGAAGAAATAAAGTAGCTAGGGGAGGAGGATCAATTTAGACACCGCGATTCGTCCATTGAGGGCCAGGGGGATTTTTTTTCTAGAATTGCACTTGAGATCGTAGGGTAATGTAGGTTCTTTGAAGGTTGCCCTCAAATAGGTCGTCTTGGGAAATGTACAACTGAACCCCCAAGTGGCGTCGGGCTGTGGCCTGCCAGATTAGGGGCACTGGGCCTATGGCGATGGGGTGAAAGATGTATGACTTTCCCAAGTTAATCCAGAGTCTGGCCACTGCTCCAAAAACTTGGAAAGCGGCCTGTAGTGGGGTAGTGTCAAGCAGTGTGTCCCATATGTAGGGTAAGCTGTCATCCGCATAGAGGGACACGGCATGCATGTCTCCGTTCATTGGTATTCCCCATGCAGGTCTATCTCATCTTAGCCAGTGGCTCCATAGCAGTGGAGAAGAGAGGGGTATAAAGGGCAGCCTTGCCTAGTGCCTTGGTTGATGGGGAATGAGGGGGATAGGAAGCGACCAACCTGGACGCGCTATGAGGGTGTTGTGTATAGCAATTTGGTGTGTGCAAGGAGACGGGGTCCGAATCCCATGGCTTGAGAGAGAGGGAATCAAAGGCTTTCTCTATGTCTAGGATCAGGCAGCCAGCCCGAGGATACCGTAGGGAGGTCTGGTCCATCACATGGAATAAGCAGCGAAGTGTTGCAGCTAGGTACAAAGCCATTTTGATCAGGGTGGATCAACTGTGGGAGTATCTGTAGGTATAGCTTGGCCAAAACTTTGCTGAGGATCTTGTTGTCGGCACCTAGTTTGGCAATCGGGCGGTACGAGGAGGGCTTGGAGGGGTCTTTGTCCGGTTTTAATAGCGAGACCAACAGGTACTCCTTCATGAACTGAAGGAGGGATCCTACCGCTAGGGCTTTGTTGTAGACCACCACTAAGCAGGGGGCCAGGATGGTGGCATAGTGGGAATAGTACTCGATGGGGAGCCCATCGAGGCCTGGTTTTTTTGGTTGCACGCTAGGGCTTGTATGGCCTTCTTCACCTCCTCTACAGTAATCAGTTTGTCCAGTTTGGTACGTAGAGCTGCATTAAAGATTGGATGGGAGATGGGGGGTCTAAAAAAATCTGTGACTGCCACCAGTGAAGGGTCAGCTGCTTGTGTGTAGAGGGAGGAGTAGTAGGTGTGGAAGGCATCTAGTATGGCCGGCTGGATGGCCAGCTTCTGCCCAGAAGGGGTGATGATTGCTGTGATTGCAAGATTCTGCCACTCTTGCCAGGCCAGCCATGCCAAGAGGCGATCGGATGTGTCTCCCTACATATGGGTTTGGGCTGTGTATTCTTTAAAATTGTGACATTGGAGGCGCTCTACCAAGGCGGCCTGGCGCTTTTTTGTTTGTAATGGGTGTTCTGGGTGGATGCATCTGGGGGAGGTCTGTTATTGAGGTCTGTGTTCTCTTTGTCAGTCTTCTTAAGTGACCTTTCCAGTTGTCATTGGACACCTATCGTGGTTTGGATGCAGTGCCCAGGGGTTACCACTTTGAAGGCATCCCATTCTGTGCCTATTGTTGTGGCCATTCTGTGGTTGTCTGTGAAGTAGCCTGTGATGTGGGTTTGGTGGGAATCGGTGATCGCAGATTCATCTAGGAGGGCCTTTTGAAGCCTCCAGAGGGGCACTGGGGGACTAGGGACTCCGCAGAGATGACCCTGCCCAGATAGTTTGTGGTGGGTATGCGGGCAATGAGTTTGGGGGAACAGAAGAACCTATCTAGGCATGTGTACAGTGCGGGAGGAGTAGAATTGTGTGGAAAGAGACAAGTTTGGGGGTTGTGGGCCATCCAGGCATCTTGTAGTCTCCAATGGTCGACCCAGCCGGAGAATGTGTGGGAGGTCGAGTGGATTGGGGCAGAAAGGAGGGGAGGATGGGAATGATCCAGTGACAGGTCTATGACATTGTTATAACCACCTCCTAGGAGCCAGAGGATATCCACCGATTGTGTTAGTGTTTCAGAAAGGGTGATGCAGAACGGGGCTTGGTCTGAGATAGGAACATAAATGCTGCTTTAGACCACTCGTTCGCCATCTAGATATCCCTTGGCAAATGCGTATCTACTGTCTCTATCTACAAGTGACGTGTGCAGTTTGAATGGGATGCCCGGGCGGAGCCAGATGATGTCTCCCCTTGCGAATGCGGAGTATCTGGTGCCTATTATGGTGCCCCTCCAGCAGTGTCGGAGGTGCTGAAGCTCTCCCTCTGTGAGGTGCGTTTCTTGTAAGAGACATATTTGTGCATGCTGACGTTTGAGATATGCATATGTGGAGTAACACTTACAAGTGGAGTGTATCCCTCTCACATTCAGTGTGAGAAACCTTATCTTGTGCGCTGGGGACATTGGTGTAGCTGTGTGGTGGGAGGGGGGGGGGATGAGGGAAAATGCTGAGAGGCGATTAAACCTGAGGTGCCCTTGGATCGAATGCAAATTGCCATTGGTGTTGTGTGTATTGCCCTGGCATGTGGGGGTAATGAACAACAAAGCAATATGTTGAACTGAAGTCAACTCCAATTAGGGCCTGACACCGTGAGGGCCATGCCCAAAGTGGTAACAAGATGTGCTTTCTAGAAAAAGGGGGTGGCAGAAGGGTCTTTAAGAGTTTTCGAAATGTGTTGGTTGGGAGTCGTTTGGCCAGCAATCAGTAGATGTCTATGGTGCTAAAGGAGAGCATGAACAGCGGCGGGTTAGTGGGCGTGGAAGAGAATGGATGTAGGTTCTGAATGGTTCAGTGGCATCCCTGCTTGTTTTGAGTCTGGAGTTAAGGTTTTTAAAGTTCGTCTGCAGTTTGGCGTGTCACCTCCGGATCCAACTAGTATTCCAATGGCAAGTCATCTATGAAGTGACTCTCTTCGTCACTGACAGGGGTACTGGAGTAGGAGTGGCGGGATGGTGTAACCTGGCAGATGTCAAAGGGCGTGCCGAATGCTGACTGTGTCAGGATGAGTTGGGAGATGGAGCCCTAGGTGACGACAGCGGATGTCTGTTTCGTGGTTTGCTTCTGCGTTCTTCCATGGCTTGGGCTGCTGTCGGGATGACTGGGAAGCTGACGGTCTGTGAGTGCCCTTGAAGTGGGCCTCTATTTAGTCTCTGGCGGTGGAGGGTTCTTTGAAGAAGCACATCTGGTTGTAATGCAGGATTTTTAGTTTTGACGGAAAGAGTAAGGAATATTGGATATCAGATCTCAAAGCCTCCACCTTACTGCCAGGAAAGGGGTATGATTACATTGGGTTTGGGGTGTGTAGTCTAGGAACACATGTACTCTGGTGTTTCTTGTATTGCAGGGGTGCTGCAAATCAGGCTGCTTGGAGGATCGCGACCCCTTCTTTAAAGTGAAGCAGCTGGACCACCACCAGGCACCGGGGGTGACCCTGGCAGTGGTCTGCAGGCCAGGACCCGGTGTGCTCTTTCAGTGGTGAAAATGGGGGTCAGGGTGTCGGCCGGCGTGATTGTTGGGAGCCTTCTGCTCCTTCCGGAAGGCCTACGATGCAGACATTGTTGTGCATTTCCCTTCCCTCCATGTCCTCAGCTCATGCTTCCAGGCACTTCACCTGATCCGTGAGATCTCTAGTGCTTTGTTTCTGTGAGTCTAGTCATGGGGTGAGATCTGAGAGCTGGTGTTCTGTGTCAGTGACCCTGCCATCAGTTTGCGCTGGTCTACTCCAAGGAGTCCGAAGTAGACATGTATTTAATCTATGTGGGCCTCTACAGAGGATCTTGAGGATTCCATCGCTTTGACAATGGCATCAAGCTTGTCAGCCGGGATGTGTTGGGATTTGGAAGTTTGTGGATCACGTAAAGAGTGCAATTCTTGATGTGGAGCTGGAGAGGGAGTGCGGAAGGTCGGCTTGGTGGTCTTCTGTCTGCCCATGGTGTGATTTCAGTGCAGCCGTCTACGATTTCCTTGGGAGCCACCCAGGAGGGCCTTCTCACGTGCCTTCTCAAGCCATCAGGGGTCAGGCCTGGGTATCGTTCTGGATGGTTTGGGCAGTCTCCCTGATGCAGGATGGGAAGCTGTTTGTGACAGTTCGGATGTGGTCCTTGCCTTGAGGGCCATCGGTTTGGTGTGCAAGGTTGGCAAGTTCAGGCATTGCAGGGTGACAGGCGGCACTGGGCCCGCTCCTTGGGCCAATGAGGGTCCTTCCACAGGCAGAAGGTCACCCGGTAGAGACCCAGAATGGCTCCTCAAGGGGTCCCACGGGCTGCCCCCCCCGAAGCAGCTTCACTATGTAGTTGTTCCGTTGGCATGAGTCCTATTGGTGGGGATATGGATAGTGGCCTCTTGCTGTGTGCATGGGCCTCCGCCACAGTCGCACTCTGCTAACAGATGCTGTGGTAAGGTGGGGAGTTTTGAGGCTCCCGCTCCCTTGTGTGGTGAGGTCAGGGCCCCCCTGGGTTTCTTCTCCTCTCCCCAGTGCATAGGATGGCTCAAAGCCCTTGCTTCGCTTTGATGGCAGCTGATAGAGAAGGTGCAATCTGGTTGTTTTTGCCATTGTGTGCTAGGGATGTCCTGGTGCCCTGCCGTTTTTCCAGCTGCCTCGTTTCTCATGTTGTGCAGCCCGAGTGGGACTCCTCTATATGCATGCTTTTGCGCCTTGAGTCTTGTCTTTAGTGGGGTGAGGCGGGGGGAGATGGATCTCCTCAACCTAGATATGAGCTCTTGTGGGTGTGTGGGGGTGTAGGCAGGCTGTGGTGTCAGTGTCCATGTTCTGGGGTGCAATGTCAAGGGTGCGGCAGGGGGGCAGAAGTTGAGCACTTAGGGGCTGTGGGCTGCCCTCCAGGGCTCAATCCTGTTCTACCCTCTGTTCTAATCATGGCGGGGGAGAGTCATGGGTGCTGTTCTCAAGGTTGTGTGCCTGGATATTGCCCGCCTGCCCCCAGCGCCGCTCGCTCTCACCTCTGGGTGGGGGCTGGCCAGCCTCGCTGGCAGGGTGGTGGCTGATTGAGTTGTGTGGCGCTGTTGTGGCCTTCTGTGGGCCTCGCAAGCATGGAAGGCTGCTTGTGTCAGTCTGGAGGTTATCTTCTCGGTCTCTGTTGTGCTCCCCGGGCCCGCTGCTCGTCTCCACCTCCGGGGGGGAACCAGCACACCCCACAGATGAGTCTGAATGTGTGTGGCCTCCTTGGGGCTGCCGAAACAACCCCCCGGTGGGTCTCCAGCGTTCGCCCATTGCCTCTATGAGGCCAAGGAAGGGAACCCCAGGGATGTCTCATGCGGCGCTGTCATTGGGGCCTTGCACCCAGCTCCGTCCCCTCTGCAGGCCACAACCACCCATGGGAGAGCGGCCCCACGAGGCCCAAGCTGTACAAAGTCATCAGGCAGGGGGCTGTCGGCCATGGTTTTGGGCACCTTGGGTCCACAGTGTGTTGCTGTCACAAGAACAAGAGCAATTGAGGAGGCTCCCCAGGTAATTACTGCTTCAGGATGGCTTGTGATTGCATCCTAAGCAGTTCAATCCGGGTCCGCCACCTTTATCACCTCCCACGCTGTCCACTTCCTTTCTTATAAGGAGTTGAGAACCCCAGGTGGGCACTGCAGGACTCTTCCCAGCTTATAATTAATTTTTATACACACACACACATATATATATATACACATATATATATATATATATATATATATAAATATATATATTCAACAGAAAACACAAAATAAAAATATAGCACGCTCAGGATTCAGGGAAAGTGAAAAACATATTTAATCAAAGCACAACGCGTTTCGGCTGACACTGCAGCCTTCGTCACGTGATGTTCACCACCAATCCACCATTGCTAAATACTATTCATTCATAGACATAAAAATAAGACAAAAACAGCAGATACCAGATAAAAGATGGAAAATCATAGAGTCACAACCTCATTAAAAATGATAATATTTCTGTGGACATCAATGGACACTTTGATGTGCTGGGTCTCCCTTTCAATGCTATGAGCCTTTGGCTATCTGAGGTCTAGGGGGTTGGCCCTCACGACCCGTGCACTGAAAAGTGGCATAAATTGTATATATATAATAAAGGAAGAAGGTGCTGTATTAATTCACCTTGAACCCCATTTTTCTCATTTCAAGAATTTCACTATAAGGTTACTTTACCTTAGTTTTTTCAGAGAATTTCTAAGATTCCTTTTTAATTTGAAGTAGGATATAATTACAGTTCCTAACTATAATCTTTCGTCCTCATTTACAAGGAGCTTGTGCCACTGTTGTGTAATTTGTTTTGATGCAGCGGCCATGCAACCAATAATCCATGCTGCTCCATATCTACAAATTACAAATTTACGCAGTGGGCCTAATGCGTCAGTTTGTAGAGACCTGCGTCACAGTATACCTGCATCAGGTGTAATGTATGCAGGGTAGGCAGTCCCACATTAAAAACCGTGCAGAACTGACACAATGAAATTTACCACTTTCATTGCGTCACTCTGCGTATTGACTGCATCAAATTCCTTACGGCTGCTCAGACCAGGAGTAAGGAATGACACAGGGCTTTTAACATAAGACTCTCCTCTGTGTTGTGATACATTGCTGGAGTTGCATCAGTTTTACGACGCAACTGCAGCAATGCTTCACTTTAGCACCAACTGATGCGTCAGAATTTCTGACTCATCTGTAAAAACTTTCACCAAGGAGCTCTGTATTGTAGATACAGCACATCCATTGCATTGTTAGAGCATTTGCGGCAGTGCAGAAACTATGACACATTGATGACGATGAGTCAGTTCTTGTAAATGAGGCTCTTTGTTTTTTTCAAGATATGCAGCTTTGCGCAGCATGGGTTTGTTGCGGGGCCTATATGCAACCTCACCAGGCAATCAACCATGCATGGCCTTCGGGCATGCTTGGTGTGGGTTGGCCATGGGGCTAGGCCTGTGACCTGACACTTTATCTAACCCTTGTGAACAACCAAATCCGTACTGTGCAGGCTTGCGGCCATATGCAGTGTGAACTGGCCACCGCCCTGGCCTGCAGTCAATCTCTGCATCCAACCCATTAGGGCCACCACATTCCCTAATCCACTACAGGCTCCGGGGACCCCATTCCCTGGGATTTATTTTTCTTTTTAAAGTGGAGGAGGGCATGCAGCCCCCCCCAGCCAATTTGAAACCTGGGGCCACATCCTATGGACCTTACTTTAATTAAGTGGAAGATGGGATATAGGGGGCCATTATGACCCCGGTGTTAAAAACCCCCTACCGCTGCGGTGACGGCCACCAAAAGACCATCCCCGCGGCTACCAGCCATCTGCCGGATCATGACCACAGCCGGATTTCTGCCAGAAGGATGGCGGAAATCCGGCTCTGGCCATGCTGGCGGATGGTGGTAAGGTGGCGCTGCTGCCACCAGCAGCGCCAACCCAGTAGACGGCTGCCAGCAGTAGCGCCATACCAGTAGACGGCTGCCAGCTGCATCATGACACATGATACGGCCTGGTGGTGTTCTGCTGGCGGATGCTGCTGCTGGTAGCAGAGCCCCTTCCCGTCTCCTGCCGGAGGACCCCCTAACAACAGGTAAGTTGGGTGCTCCGACAGGGTAGGGGGTGAGGGGTGTTGTGTGTGTGTGGGGGGGGGGTGTGTTTGTCTGTGCGTGCGTGTATGCGGGTGTGTGTTGCGTGTTGTAAGTGTGTGTGGATGTGTGTGTGAATGGATGTATGCATGTGTGTATGAATGTGGGAATGGGTGTGTGTGCATGTGTGAAGGGAGGGGTGTGTATGAAGGGGGGTTCTGAAGAGGAAGGGGAGGGGTGGGGGTGGAGAAGACCCCTATCAGTGACAGGGAAGGATTCCCTGTCACTGATATGGCCTACCGCCATGTTTTTCATGGCAGTAAGGTTGCCACAAAAACCATGGCGGTCATAATCACGCAGGCGGGCAAGTGGAGGCCGCCGGGCTGGAGAGTGAAGTCTCCAGCCCCGCGGTTGTTACCGCCGTGGCAGTAGGTGTGGTACATTGGCGGTTTGGCTTTAGCCAGTTTCATAGTATGGAGAAAACTCAATATGGAGGAAAGTACTGTTGACAGTACTTTGCTCCATATTAACGCTGTCTGCCGGGGTCAGAATGAGGTCTATAGTCTCCCTTCCCAAGTCAATACTGCGGCTGAGGGCCCAATCCCCAAGACCATAGTTAACTTAAAGAGGATGGGATTGTAGCCCCTCCCCCCAACCAATCCTTAATAGGCTCCAGGGAACCTATCCACCAGGGTCAAATTCCTTTCAAAAGGGTAGCAGGAGCATGCAGCCCCTCTTCCTACGCCCAAATGGGCCACGTGGACCCCCATCCCCTGGGGCTGAAACATTTTAAGGGGAGGGAGTGTTGGGCTCCCCCGCTCCAATCCATAACAGGCCCCAGTTTCCCTATCTTCCGGGACCGAATTGCAATAAAAACAAGCATTTACAATGCAATAGGCCTCACATTTACAGGAGTTGGAGTTGTAGCTATTGGTATTGTAAATTACATGTTTTTTTATCTATGTTTTTTTGTTTGTTATGTAGTGGTTGTATGTGGTTTGTAGTGGAAGTATGTGTTGAGTTGAACTGTAACTGTGGAATTGTGTTGGGTGGAATGTGTGCTGTGTAGTGTATTATGTGATATGGTGAATTGATAGATGTAACAGCTGCACAGAATAGATAGAAAGGAAGATAGAGAGGTATAGGTGGTTTGTATCCCTCATCACAATAAGCCCTTTCCTGCAATCAACAAAGACTATGTGACCTTGCAAACAACAATGCGCACTGTACCACAACACTGGAGGCATAGACATAAGACTGTGCATTGGGCACAGAGAGGGACACTGTGGCATATGACAACATGTGCGCTGTTCCCAGTGTGGGTTCCTACCTGCACTTGGAACAGCATATTACTGATGGACCAGATGTTTGAAGCCACCGATCCTCCTTTGACTTTGCAGGCTGCAGCCCTGGTGGGTGCATTAAATCACTGCACCCACTTGCAGCAGGATATCTGGGGCTCCCTGGAACCTCCTATGACCCCTCTCAAGCAACACATGATAGAATGGGTATCAGCACAAGCGCTTTGACCTGTTGTAATCTATCTGTGTCTCTCCTTCGCGCTCATGTTCATGGCAGCCATGGCGCTTTGAATCGGCTTGCTTATGTCTACTAATGTTTTACTTTTAATTTTCTGGTTGAGAAAGCTGTGTGAGTGTTATTCCCACCATATGCCTTACCAGTCGGTGCTTAGTGGAAAGCACATTTGCCATATCTTCTAATGATTCTGAATGCAAAAAAAAGCCCACGCTGCTATGTTTAAGTGTTTTGGTTATTGTTAACATTCCCTCATCTTTTAGGTGATTTTCACCTAGCTAGACACTACTGTGTCAAATTTATGTGGCTAAAAAAGTCCAGTTAGGAATTTACAACACCAATAGCTCTAACTCAAGCAAATGCGAGACGTATTGCGTTGCAAATGCTTGGTTTTTTTTGCAGTTCATATAGCGCAAATTCGACCCAAAGGTATTGGAGCCCTTTACATCAGCACCAGTTACATTACACAAGGACAGATTCATTTCTTGGTAGGCACAGTGAGATTAAATGATTTGCCCCCAATAAGTACGAATCTAATATATTTTGTTTAGGTTTGGTGATGTTTAAGGAGCTCTCTCATAACCCCAGTATGTATTGATTAATTTCTGTAGTTCCTGGTGGTTTTAGTATTGTTTTTTGGCAAGGTTACGCAGTCTTTGCTAATCACAGCAAAGGGTTTATTATTATAAGAGGGATATGTTGGTTTCTGAGGAACTTTGAAATATGCTTGTTAACATTAATTATTAACTCATTTATTTTTAGTAGGCACTGGGAGATTAAGGCCCTCATTCCGACCCTGGCGGTTTCAAACCGCCAGGGTGGAGGGCAACGGAAGCATCGCCAACAGGCTGGCGGTGCTTCCAGGGCTATTCTGACCGCGGCGGTAAAGCCGCGGTCAGAAAAGGGGATCCGGCGGTAAAACCTGCCAGGAACAGGATGGCGGGAACGGGTGTTGTGGGGCCCCTGGGGGCCCCACCATGATTTTCACTGTCTGCTTAGCAGACAGTGAAAATCGCGACGGGTGCTACTGCACCCGTCGCACCCCTGTAAATCCGCCGGCTCCATTCGGAGCCGGCTTCCTCATTGCAGGGGCTTTCCCGCTGGGCCGGCGGCCGATCTTCTGGAGATCGCCCGCCGGCCCAGCGGGAAAGTTAAAATGACCCCCGCGATCATTTGACCACAGTGCGGTCTTTGGGCGGTTTCCGCCCAGCGGACGGCGCCCGCCGCCCGCCGGGGTCGGAATGAGCCCCTAAGTGATTTACCCAAAATCACATTATTACAGCTTTACTGGTGTAATATTATTTCCTTACATTTTTTTAAAGAATATGGTGCGCTTTGTTTGAATTAGGCGATGCTTAAAGCGCTACATTGTAATCCCAATGTGCATGGGTGACTGCCAGTAATTCCTGTTTGCTTTAGTAGGTATAAAGTAGGTATAGTCGGATGCTCTATGAAGAGAAAGTTTCTCTCTTCTGGGGTAAGAATTTCTCTCGAGCACCAATGGTTCAGTAAATCCCTCAGTTTCTTTTGGATTTCCTGGGTAGGGTTACGCAGGTGCCTTTTGTAGCATGTGGTATCATTGATTTGTCGAAAGGCTTCCGGTAAGTAGTCATTCTTATTAAGGATGACAATATTGCCCCCTTTGTCTGATTCTTTAATTAAAATTGTATTGTCTGTTTGTAAGACACAGATTGCCTGTCTCCGTTTAAAGTTAGTGTTAAGAGGAAGATATTTTTGTTTTTTTATACATTTTTGGTATTCCTGGTCAAGGTCCTCCATTATGGCTGTGAAGAGCAGATCAATGGAATTACCTGATGGTAGTACAGGTGTGAAGGATGATTTGATCGCTAAGTTTGATTGTTTGTTGAATGATGTATCAATGTTTAATTCATTAGCTATCTCCAAGAGTGATTGTTCTTGCTCCTCGGTTCTGGAGAGGTTACTAAGTAGCTGTATCGTCTCCAAGTCATGGGCAGTGATATTGCTCGTAATGTGTTGTTGGGAGGATGGATTTTTGTCTCGATTTTGTGTGAAAAAGAAAGATTTTGGTTTCAATTTTCTTGTGAATTTAAACAAGTCAACCTTGGTTTGAACTAGGTCTCAGCCTGCGGTAGGGCAAAATGAGAGGCCTTTTGCTAAGACTTTCATTTGGGGTCTAGATAATGTTTGATCAGAGAGATTGACGATTAGTTCTGTGCTTAGGTTTTGTTCCTGGCTTCCTTGCTGCAAGCCCTTGTCTGTATTCCTGAAATATTTGGTTCTGAAGTTGTGGATCTGGGTGGTTTTGTTTGATTGTCTTGTGCTGTGCCCAACCTTTATTGTTAATAGTATAATTGCAACATATTAAGATACCTAAAAGTTTATATCTTTCACAACTATATTATTAAAAATGATATTACCAACAATAATATTCTCATCAACAATATTCAGTACCTGAAAAGAAACAATATTCTTGACAAAGATATTTCTGCATCACAATATTTTTGTATCATAATACTTTTTTCCTGATATTTCTGTCTCCTGATATATTTACAACTCTATATTTTGACCAAAAACCAACAACAACTCCCTCAAAATAATCAAGGCAGCTTACAATAGTTGGTATCTCCTACATATAATCTTTGTCCTGTTGGAAACATTTTAGCAAAAGCAAACTACTAATGACCAACACACTGGACAGAACTTATCAACTATCATGTGCACACAGTGTTATTCCTGTACACAACAATTTATAAGGAGCTCAACACCTCTACACACCCATGACACATAAGTAGGAAAAACATTTTGTTAAGACACCTATTAGCAGAAAATTAGGTAGATAAGTAGGATGCTAATTATCTGCCACTATGTGAAGCATAAAAGAAAGAAACTAACAAACTTGTTTGACTATGCCATCAGTGATGTCATCAATGATGTAGAGATGTCATCAGTGATGTCATCAATGATGTCATAGAATATACCATTAGTGATGTAATATGTGAGGTCATAAGCAGTGCATGGCTGGAGGTGCACATTATAGTGAACAGTGATCACTATGACTGCTGAATTTGTGTGGTTCTTAATTCAGATTCCTTTGAAGGTGCCATAGTTCGAGACATACAGAAAAGGTGACCTGATTAAACAATAGAAATTAAGGGGCTGATTTGCAAGTCTTGTGCGCTGCCTATGCGTCACTTTTTGTGACCTACCGGTGGCGCATAGTGCAGGCCCATTGGCGGCACATAGTGCAGATGCCTTACAATGCGTTAGGGAAGCTTTCCATGGGGGTTGCGGTGGGTTTTCCCACACAACATCCATGGGTTTTGATGCATTCCCAGATCGACAAGAATCTGTAAACCTGGGAATGTGCCAAAATCTTAAGCCTCCTCAGGGAAGGGCAATGAGGAGAAATATATTTATTTCTCCTCTTTTTTCCTCTATCTATGTGTGTTGCATTCTGCACCACACATAGCAAGAAGAAAATGTATCCCTTCCTGCACAAAAGCAATCCTGTCTGTGATGCAGCCATCCTCCTTGCAGTCCATTGTGCGGCAGTGCAGGGGAGAGGACACAAATGCACCATGTCTTGTAGATATGGTGCATTTCTGCCCCTTCCCTGTGGTGCAGGGCAGAGCAGCATGGTCAGTTGCTGCTCTGCCCTTCGCCACAGGGCTTGTAAATAAGCCCCCAACTGCGTCTTATGAAAAAAAGGGGGTGCAAATGAACTATCAGATTGCACTGTATGAAGAAAATCCTAAATAACATTTCGCAATACATCCTAGGTACATTGTAAATATAGGCCCTCATTACGACTTTGGCGGTCCTTTCGCTAGTAATGGAGGTCTTTTGCCTGCCATATTAGGAGTGTTCTGCTGGGCCAGTGGGCGAAAACAGTGTTTTCACCCGCTGGCCCAGCGCAACACTCACCACAACATTGACGCCGGTGGCAATGTTGTGGTGCTTCAGGTGCAACAGCACCCGTTGCACATTTCACTGCCCGTAATTCGGGCAGTGAAATGTGTGATGGGGCTGTGCATGGGGGCCCCTGCACTGTTCATGCCAAGTGCCCACAGGAGCCCCCGATACCTCCATCCCACCAGCCTTTCCATGGTGATGTTTACTGCTATGGGAAGACTGGAGGATGGGGACAGGAGGATTACAACTGCCCAGACACCTAAGCTGCAGGCTGGCTGCTGCCTGTCGGTTTCGGCGGTTTGACCGTTGTGGCTCTGCCACAATCATACTGGGGCGGTCGGACCGCCCTGTATGCGGCAGTCCGTCCACCATCGCGAGGCTGGCAGTCTTAAAACTGTCAGCCTCATAATGAGGCCCATAATGTTGAGTTCCTTTAAACAATAGAGCCCCATCCACCCATTCCTGTCTCAGAAGGGCAGCCAACACAATACATAGGGAAAACCAAGGTTGCCAGCAGAAGCCACCCTCCAGAATTTTTATGCATCAGAGTATACTACTGAACGAATAAAAAGCATTGAACTCATTACATTCATGAAAGACCTCATAAGAGTAAAAATAAAAGTATCGTATCCCCACGAAAGTGCTCCAGACACCCAAATATGTGAAGATGAAAGGTTAGGGAGCTCCTGCCCATTTGGGCATCACCCCATCTCAACTGAGATTGCCTTCATTTCTTTCTGTGAAGTGAAAAAGAAAAGGAGAAACCATTTGGCAAAATTAAAATATACTGGGAAACAACAAAAGCTGCTCAGACCCCATAGCTAAACAGATGCAGTCTTACCGATTATTTTTGTCTCCAACATAAGTTCTTTATTACCACCTCGTATGTTGTGTAGAATTTGATCAGTGGCAAAATATGACGGTTTGCAACTGTCTCTGTGTTGCCTGTCTTGAAAATGCTTTGCCTTGGGATAGTGTAGATCACATTGTAGAGTCACTCTCACATATTCTAAGGGCCTCATTACAATGCTTGCGGTCTTGAGCCCGCCAGCCTCGCAGTGGCAGTTGAAACACCGCACTCCTGGTGGTCTAAGCGCCACATTACGACACTGGCAGTAGGACTACCAGGGGGCTGCTGTCCATGCCATATACATGGTTCCTGATGAGCTGACGGCAGTTGGATTCGTAGTCAGCCGCTGCGGAGCTGAGTTCAGCACTGCTGTGTTGATCATGAGTCCCCTTTCCGCCACCCTTTTCATGCTGGCAAAAAGGAAGTGCTGGTGGTCACAGAGGAGCCCTTGCACTGCCCACTGCCCAGTACCCTCAGAATGCTCACTGTCTGCTTTGCAGACAGTGCGCATTCAAGGGTGCTGTTGTGTTGTGGTAATGGCCTCAGCTACCTTAAGGGAACCAAGACCAATACCATAGCACTGTTTCCGCCAGACTCTCAGGAACGTTGCAATGCGATCTTCCCATCAGTCAGCCCAGTGGGACCTCGTAATACGACTGGGGATGTGACAGCCGGATTGACAACGGTCTAATCCCCGCGAGTTTGGCAATCAGCTCGTCTGACCGCTAAACTCGTAATCAGGCCCTAAGACTTTCTTTTTGACTGGATGTATCATACTGCTCACATAACGTTTATTACATGGGCATTCCAGGATGTAAACTAAATATGGGCCTTGCATGTGAAGAATTGGTTGATTGTTTTGGTACTTTTCCCCTTTGGTACAGTAAAGACCTTGGTTCTCGATGTTTCTTGACTGACACCACTTACATCTGAATGGCTTAATGAAACGTTTATGGACTTGCTTATGCTTGTTGTTGCCTGGTCTTCACAGCAGGGTTCCACTGCTGCTGGCAATGAGCTAATTTGTGTATCAATGTTCCCATAGTTTGGGGAGGCTGTACAAAAGCTCACGTCTTTCACCATTTTGTGATATTTCATAAAGAACCAATTAGGAAACTGCCAGAAAAGATCAGGAGTGTTTGTTTTCTATCTTTTCTTCGTTTAGAAATATACAGTAGGATAATATCTATTATTACATCATGGGTCATTTTCTCCACAAGCACATACAGGGGAGATTTGCTAACATGTTGCGCTCACTTTGCATCACAAAAGTGAAGCAAACCAGTACAAATGTTTTTTTAATATTTAGTTTCCATTGCAAAACATGTTTTGCTCTGGAAAGTGACTAAAAGTAAAGCAAAGTGGAGCAAAGTGCTACTTTGCTTTACTTCGCCTCAAGGGGAAGTTACATGGATGTTCCCACTCAACCACTCACTCTTTTTGATGCAAAACCCTATCTACTAAAATGTAAGACATGGTTTGGCGTCCAAATATAATGTATTTTGAAACCAGGCGCTAAAAGGACAACTGTTTTCATTTCTCCTTTCTTTTCTCAGTTTGCATGTGGGCTGCACTGTGCAGCACACATACAAAGGGCCTCATTTACTATGTTTTGGCGCAGGGCAGTGCCGCAAGCCTTTTTGCTGTGTTGCCCTGCACCAAAACAAAAGGGCAGGAATGTGCTTTATCTATAAGATACGGCGCATTCCTGTCCCTGTCCCCTGTGCTTGCGCGCAAATTGCTGCCTAGCGGCAATGAAGGCACCCTTTTTCCGGTGGCGCAGTGTGCTGCTAGGGCCTTGTAAATGAGGCCCAAAGTGAGAAAAGATTCTAAATTGCCCAGGCATAGTATTTTGTACTGGAAGAGTATTCTTCCAGTACAAAGCCTATGGTAGACTCATGCACACACTCTTGCACTATGGTGCAAAGGTGTGTGCCTGACACACAGCAGCTAAAATCAGCGCCATACTAGGAAGGGGGAGGAGAGAACCATATTTCTGTAGACATGGCGCTCTCCTGCTCACTCCCTGTCACACAACGCACAGCATTTTTGGCTGCTACTCTGCATTGCCTGACACTTTGGTAATTCTGTCCCACAGTCTTTTGAATAGTTAGGTTTTACCTCTGTTCATATGTAATATTGTTGATACGGGTTCTTTCATAAAGTCTGAGTGGCCTCAGTCTTTTCCAAGTTTAGTCCCATTGATCACCAGAGCCCTGAGAAAGAGACGGGTAAGTAGCTAGTAGACTTCCTATGACTATGAACTGCTCTGAATTTCTCTAGTCCTCCCTCTGCGTCTAACCACACAAGTACCACTAGTTATCACTGGCCTAAGGGAGGGGTGGGGAAGTAGTCATCACACCTTATACAAGTCCCTCTGCATCTTGCATAACACCTGCTTAACCTTCTCCCTTTGCTCCACCCCTTATGCCCATTAGAGTAGCATGCTAAAGAACCACCCCCTTTCCCAACCTACAAACCCACATTGGGCGACATGGCAAAATGCCCTTGTGGGTCTTTAAGTTGTCACATACAACAGGCTGCTGAGGAATCACGGTTGAACCAGTACATGGAGTTTTCCTTTCCTACAAAAGGACCTGTTGCTGTGGTCCTGTACCCGTTGCCGTCCCTGCTGTGTGGTGGATCCAGCATATGAGAAACATAATCCTGGGCAGTGATTGTTCTGCCAGCTGCGGGCTGCTCTTCTTGCAGCTCTGAGGTTTCAAGCTTAGCTGCCCTGGCTACAGGGCTGTAGCTCAAACAAGACTTGGCCATTGTGGGGAGCCCTGACTCCAACAAAGCAGCATCATGACAATACCGTTCTGGGATAAGAAACTGTGTCTTACATGGTCTACACAGAATTCTCATGTGGGTGTGCAACCAAGTGAATTTTCTTAGAAGGATCTGCTTCTCTGTGTGCTGCAACAGCAAAAGTTTGACAGCCCACTAGTTCCAGTTGTCAATAGCATCTAACAAATGATCTTTCCTCTCGTAGATCACAGCTCAGGATGTGACAACTTGTAAACTTGATATTCTGAAGAAACATAAATATATCCAACTAGTAGCTGCAGGCCCAGTGTTTCCGAAAGCCAGAAAGGTTCCCATCCTGCTCTCCACCAAGAAGGGGTACCTGTTCATCCAGACTGAAAAGCCAATCTACACACCTACCCAGGAAGGTAAGTGTCCCCCTATGAATACATGCTTTCCTCTGAGGGGTTTCATCATAATGTTAGTATGCTGCATAATCACACATGAGAAGACCTTTGAAATGTTTAACTCGTAGCACTTCCTGTTGAAAGTTAGAGGGTCAAGTGTAGGCGACACCTTACGATAAGCTGATCCTAATTCTTCTAACATGAAGATCTGTTTTTAGTATTATTTTCCTGACTGCAAACTGAGTGTATTTTATGAATCAAAAAATCAGATCTTTCTACTGAGGTTTTAGGTTACAGCCACCACTGCCTTCAACCAAAAGGCTGGTGTGGACTGATGATAGATGGACAATTAACCCTCAAGTGTCCCAATTCAATTAGAAAGTGGATGGTGATTTGGTGGTTTGGTTAGTATCAGTAGAGGTTAAGCTCATTTACTGACCGCAGAAGTCTGCATCAGTTTTTACACTTAACCTGACAGGTATCAACCAGGAGAAGGATGCCGATGAGCAGTAGGTGAGGGTGCTGCTTAGCGTGGACTTTATGCTGCGAGGGGGCTGTCCAGCAATGACTTCATTTGAATGGGACACCTAGAATACATTTTTTTTTTTTTAATCAGTGAATTCTGTGAGTAGTGTTCTTCATTTGCTACCAAAGTAACCAATTGGATTAATGTTACTGACACCAATTATTTTTAAACAAAATGAATTGAATCATGGTACTCCTATGCTGATGTGGAGCAATCTGATAAAAATATTGGTGTGGTACACCGCATACAGTTCATTACTTGGCACTGGCCTCTGGTGGGTCGTTCTCCACTATTTCAAGAAGTGCTGCTTTGTGGTAAAGTATTGATGGGCTTTGATTTCATTTCAGTGCAGCACTATGATATGATGTTTCTCCTGGACAGAGTACTCATGGTTTATTGTTTTACAAACACACAGTATTCCTGATGGCCTTACCTCTTGTGGCAGTGTACTTACATTTGACTGTGCTCAGTGTTTCTGAACAAGGCAATTTGAAACACACACTGGGCATTGTGGGCTATTAGTTGAAGTGGGACTAGCCCTCTTCAAGTAATAATGGCACTATTCCTCTCTAATTTAAACCTGGGTTCAACCCTTGGTAGCTGTAGCACAGAGCACACTGGCCTAACTTAGGAGAAATGTGTAAAGCATTTATAAGTCCTGAAAACAGTAGATCACAATAAAAATCCCACTCCAACTTATGAAAATGTAGGGAATTTTAATGAACAAATAGAAACCAAAACAACATCAATTGTATGCTGGGAACCAGAGATATGATTTTTCAAAGTTAGATGTCAAAAAGCACAAAATGCCAACCGTGAATAACATGGGTATCTGGTCACACTAGACCAAGTCAAAGTAAAATGAAAAAGCTGACCGCAATGGAGCTAGATTGGAATATAGGGACCAGCTTTGATCCGGTGAAAGTTTCACTTGTTCTTCCTTTTGAATAAAAATTCTTGTTGATGAAGGAGTCTAGTCAAGGGGTTGTTCTGTAGCCTGGATCGGAATAACAGCTCGCTGCCAGTGCAATAACGAAGTCCTAGTCCCCGCACAAACTTCATTTTGGCAGGAAAAGAAGGGTAGTTGTTGTTGAGATGAAAAGCTCCATGTGGGCTGTATCCTTGAATGTCTTGTGGGATGCACTAACTGTGTTGACCTTGGTGAACTCTGTTCACAGGGAAAGGGAGAGGGATAGCTATTGCAATTTGTGATGAACTCTGTGCGAGATGTCCGGCCAAGTGAATCCGACTGGTGATGTGTCTACAGTGACTGCAGTTTCAGCAGTATTCCAGTATGAGCCTCTAATTCTTTTTAGAAAATGTTGAGGACAGTCTCTTTGTGCCCAGTTTTGCAGTCCTTGCAGTAGACAAGTGTACTCTAACACCAATCAAAGGGTCCAGGATATTCTGGGCACCTCTTGGGAGTTAGGACTCAGTCTCCCATAAGCCACCATCAGGGTCCAGGGCAATTTCAGTTGTAACAGGTCAGCTGGGCTCAGTTAAATGGGAGCCAGTCAAGTTCTGAGAGTTTATCTCCACTGGTTACTGGAGATGCAGTCCTCTCTCTGAAGTCTAGGGTTCAGCAGGCAAAGTCCTTCTCCTGTCTTCCATAGTTTCAGAGGTGTTCTGAAGAAGGTACCCAAGGGTACTGCTTTTATGGCTGGCACTAGCTTGTAGGTGGTAGAGACTCTCTAGCTAGCAGGGTGAAAGCTCCAAGGGGCAAACTTAACTACCTTGACATCATTTACTGGGTGTGAGGCTCTAAACAATCCCATGGTGCCCTCCACCCCCACTGGGACAGTGGGATTGGTGCCACTCAGGCTACTTGGACAATGGCAGGGGCCGTCCTAGGTGTGAGTTACATCTGTCTGTGACAGGGGCTGACCTTTTGATGTTCATACAGTTGTGTGGCACATCCCACAGGCTTTTTTGTAAGAAGAGGTCACATCTCTTCCCAGCCAAGGCCCTTTTGTTTTCTTTTCTGAGAGCAATTACCGCCTCCCAGCAGGCTGCCAGGTGCCATTTCAGGATTGTTGGACCTGGCCATTTTTGCAGGGCTAGAACCAGACTTTTGTCTTCTGTTGCTGAACCCATTTTTGTTGGCATTAGGACTCTTAGTGCACTTTCCCGTGCCTACCAGCGGTAAAGCACTTGTGTTATTTCCCTAAAGCATAGTGCAGTTGGCTTACACTGATTGAAACTTTTAATTTACTTGTAGGTCCCTAGTATATGGTACCATGGTTACCAAGGTCATGTAAATTAAATGCTAATAATGGGTAGCAGCACTCATTATGCCACCCACTCATGTAGCTTTTTAAAACATATCTAAGGCCTGGCACTGCAGCCTCTAGTGCATGTTTAAAGTGCCATTTCAACCTAGCAAAATAAACATTTTGCCTAGTCTAAACCTTCATTTTTAATATGTATGTCATACCTAAGGCAGTCCCTAAAGGCCTATACAGGGGGTAATTTGGGGCATAATTAAGAGTCCCTAGCACCACTGGGGCGTCACTTTAAGTGACGCTCCGGTGGCTCTATGCCCTGCGCTGTATTTACAAGGTGGCGTTAAGCCACTTTTTGTGGCTTAACGCTACCTTGTAAATATGGCCCCTTCACATGCAGCCCTTTGCATGGAAGTGGTGTGCAATGTGTGTTGCTGTGGGCGTGCCACAGCAACGACCATTGCATTTTGACTCTGCATCAGATTCATGAGATTTTGTAAACCTGAGGCAGCACCAAAATCTAACGCCACTATGCAGCATGCATAGAAGAGCAAAATGCCAGACATGATTATTTATGTGCCGGAAGGTGTCCCTTCCTGTACCTAAACAATCATTTCAAAATGACGCTGCATTTTGCAGAGCACACAGATTTGCCAAATCGGCATCAGTGATTGTTTATGTGTAGGAAGGGGCACTTTGCCACACATAACAATCAAACCCCTCAATGCAGACATCCTTGCACAATGATGCAAGGATGCCTGCGTAGGTGCTAGGCAGCTCAACTTAGCGCTAGAGCAGGGGACAACACAGGGTGCACTGTATTCAATTAAATACGGCGCATCCCTGCATTGTGAAAATGATGCTGCCAATTGTGGCGCAGTGCCGCGCTCTGTCATTTTCTGTTAAATATAGGCCATTGTGTTTAAGATGTGATCCACATGTACAGTTATTTTTCACTTTTGTAAGCCTTATTTCACCCATTGACTAACACTGGCTTGCCCTATTATATTTAATAAGTGCTAACTTTGGATAGAGAGAAGATTGATGTATGGGGGATAGAATATGTGTAAGTTAATGATTGTTTGATATTCAGAAAGGGATTTACGAGTATAAAATTTAGAAGTGCGGAGTCTCTGCACATAAAAAGATAGGTCAGTCCCATGATGTTTACCCTCAAATGAATTGCAATTTTAAAGTGAAGTCAGATTTTAAGTGACAATTCTGAAAATGACACTTTTAGAAAGTTGGCATTTTCTTGTCCTAACCATCTGTGCCTTCTGCCAGTGTCCTGGGTCACATGCTTGTGAATGACCCTGCTGTTGGGGATTTGTGTATTACTTCCAGACAGAGACACAAATAGGGCTTAGGTGTGGACATGATGATAGTATGGATGGGGGAAGGGAGTACCCACCCTGACTTACACTTCAAAGGGCTTTGCCTCCTGCACACCATGAATCTGACACCAGGCCTACCTGCCTTTTGTCACCTCTAGAAGGTTTGTACCATTGACAGAGCAAGGGGGGGATGTAGTGAGGCGCTCAAGATAGCGGCCGCAGGTTTAAGGAGCTCTTGAGACAAACTCCCATGAGAGCGCCTCTCTAGTGGACCCCGTCAACCTGCACTGCCCGAGAGGTGGCCAGCACCCTGCTCACCCCTTACACCGCTGCCCTAACTGTGGGGAAACAGCCGTGAACTGCAGTGACTACAGCCTGGGTGAAGAGATTTATCCTGCTTGGGCCTGAACACTTTGGGGGGCCCAGGTTGGATGGAGGTGGCCTACAGTTGCAGAAAGCAGCATCACCCACTTGGCTCTTGCAGTTGTTGGGAGACACCGCACCTGCCTGGCTGCTCCAACCCCCTGTGTGGTGTTGAGTGGTGGGCATGGCCTAAAAGACAGCCGCACCCTCATCCTCCAGGGTTGTGGCCTGCAATACTACTGCCGCAGAGGAGGCCTATGTCTTGCACTAAAGCCAAGAGGCCGTGAGTACCTGGGACTGAGGCCCTACAAGGGGGGCTGTGCTGCCCTAGATCCTACACAAGTGGCATACGTGGGACCCTGGCATACCTGGTGTAGCTGGACAGTTGGGGTCGAAGTGGACAACAGAACTGGGGGGATAGGCCTCCCAATCATTTCCATGTTTGCAAACCCTGGGGGCCCAGTGACACCGCGGGTGAGGAGCAGATCGTGAGGGGGACATAACCTCTGATCTACACTGCAGGGCCTGGTGAAGTACCAACTGGTCTAACCCCTTGGTAGAGTAGAGATGCCCGTGAAAGACTCTGTTGCTGCAGTGGATCGCATTTCCTACTGGTCCTCCCAGATGGCATACGCTGCAGGTGGAATAAAGTGAATGACCGGTTCAAATTCGAAGTGGGCTTGAGGCTGCTTGTGCCAGCCCTGTCATGGCCCGACTGGTGGCCCTTGCTGCGGGACCTAGAGTGGACCTGGTGTGGGCACCTACACATTTCTCGAACCCGGTGCCCTCCTCGAGGCTCCCCACCTGGACCCTGATGTCGGTCGAACCAAACTGGCTCAGACAACAGTGCCCTGCTGCACTGGTAAAGGGGAAATCAGGGTGCTGTGGGGGTCACCCCAAAACTCTTCTGATTCCTCACCGGTGGCAGCCCCCACTGGCTCCACTCTCAACAAACTGGAATGGAGAGCTATGGAGATTTGTGATTCATGCTCCACCCGACACCTTGCCTCTCGGCCTGGGAGTCTCCCGAGAGGATCAAAGGAGACTATGGGAATGAATATATCATCACGCCTCTACACTACAGGATATTGTCCCAGGCTACAGGACTGAACAGCTCAACTCACCTGCCTGGTAGACCACATGCACCTCCTGCACATAGAGGGCAGACCCCACAGCAATAATATTCGAGTGGTGGGAAACCCCAAAAGAGCAGAGGGAAGAGCCTGGTAGACCCAGCTGGCCTCTCACCAATGTATGTTGTGTAGTGTGCCCACAGAGTGCCAGCTGGACAATGTCCATTGGGCATGGCCTCCAGCCCAATGGTGGCCAGCTACCTAATTACTGAGGCCTCAATTACATTCTTTGCCAGGCGAGAACTTCAGACCCCATCATGGTGGACTCTCTAGAGTGATGCTCTTCCCTGACTTTACCCTGGCAGTCCAGAAGTCTAGAGGATCCTACAGAGAGGCCAAGAAAGACCTTGATCTTCAATATATCCTTCACTTTCCCTCACATCTTCACATGGTAGCAGATCGATTCCTTGAAAGCCCTGCAGAGGAGTGGGCCTGGCTGGGTCTCCACTACAGTCGAGTGGGTTCTCCACCTTGTCAAGCTCAAATGCTCTCTCCCCTAAGGGAAGGGCAAAAATGTTGCAAGAAATGTCGACCACAGATGGCTCCCACATTGGATCAAGCCTGGATGTCGGGCTGTACTGAGATTTGCTGAGGCCTCGCTATCTGCACCCCCCTCCGCCTCCATGATGGGAACCTCAGTATCCCTATTGGACTCTGACTCACAGTCCTCACAACCAGAGTGATCCTGAGTCACACCGCAGCCAGCAGATGAGCATGTCTGACCACAGCGAATGCAGATGACCCCAGAGGAACATTAAACTAGACCCAATATAAAAATCCTTACTAGCCTCCTTCTAAAAAAGGAATGACAACAACTAATCCTCAACCCAAACCCCCGGGTCGGTGCTCCTTTCTAGCCCTTGAAAAGCTTGCCATGAATGCTCTTCCCTGCCAGATTCCATTCCTCTCCCTCGGCAAAGGCTACTATGCTTTTTCTACTCTTTGGTTACGTAGTAAAGTTTGGATGGCCTGTTGGTCTCGGTCCCTCCAGTTCAGAGGTTTTGATATTCTTATAATCTCTATTTTAGAAACTCTCGCAACCCTCCATTTTGTCTACCACCACAGGAATAAGGCTGACTGCCTCAACACCCCACTGAGAGTGCAAACACTTGCAGTCACACTACAATACCTCAGACACGGCCTGTGACTGATAGTTTCCTAACCTGGCAAGTCTTGGACACCAGATTCATGGCCCAGCATTATAACCTTTGCTCCCAGCTCAGAAGATCTGGGGCCCATATTGGGCCAAGAGCTGCATATCAACAGGTAAGAAGGAGAAGACTTTGCTGCCAGTGGCGTGGCCAGCTAGTCTACACTTCCTTTTACTCCTAATACAGGGGTGCAGCTATCTGGATCTGCCGCGGAGGCCCCTCTACGGGTTACAGATTTGGTGGTGGACAAGGATGGACGCTATGTCCTGCTTCGAGGCAGCCTGGACAGACCAGCATAAGTCCTGGGATGCCTTTGTGCTCCTAACTTTAAACTAACAAGCCTTGATATTTCGCCACCCTCTCTTCACTCCTAGCAACATTAATAGATTCCCCATAGATACTGGTGGGTGATTCCCGCTGTGTAATGGATCTCACCCTTGATCGATCGCACACCCCACTTCCAGGTGCTCACGTTGGCTATAATGCCACTGCCTTGTCTGAATAGTTGTGCTACCAGTCCCTCAGTGACAAATTGCATGTGCATCACACTCATGACAGAGAATACTCATTCTTTTCTCTGCCACATAGACTAAATGCCCACTTAGACTGCATAGTATGTTCCACTGGCCATGCTCCACAGACTTCAAATGCTACTTACCTCTGCAGAACTTCCCCTGACCATAACTCACTCTATATTGATATGTGCTGTGGATGATTGCTGAGCCCAGTCCCGACATGGAGGCTACAGCCCCAATGGCTAGAAGACACAGTTTTCAAATCTACTGTCCATGGCACTATCACTGCATACTTCCCAGTCGAAGGGTCTACCGCCTCCCCACTCATGGAGTGGAAGCTTTCAAGGTGGTACCATGTGGTGTGTGCATCAGGACAGTTGTGGGATCCTGTTGCACAATCATAAATCAACTCACTGAGTTGGATAGAGCTCTGGGTTCCCTGGAGACACTGACTGACACCACACACAGAGACAACCTGGACAACATGTGGAGGACACTCAATACCTATTGGAGCGCCTCCCTGCCCAGACTGGATAACCCACATAACACAGGGAGGTGATCAGAGCCCTTCCCAGGGGCGTGTCGTCGGACCCTGATGGTCTGCCACTTGAGTTCTTTGCAGCATGTGAGCCTTCCTTGACTCCTTGCCTTATACAACTTTTTCAATCGGTGAGAGAGGTGGACTCCCTTCCTCCCTCCATGTGGGAAACTTAGGTGGTACAGTTCTTGAAACAGGGTTGGGACCCCTAAGTCCCATCCTCGTACAGGTTCATCTCCCTCCTCTTGATGGATTACAAGATTCTCAGCAAGGTCTTGGCGGCTCACATCCTCCCCCTCCTTCCTGAGCTTTCCACGCTAACCAGAATGACTTCCCCACATCACAACACACTGCTGAATATATGGCGCCTCTATTCAACTATGGAACAAATCCCTTAGGTGTGGCCCCAAGCAACATGCCTGTCCTAGATCCTACACAAGATCTGGCATACTCCTTAGATAAATTGAATTGGAACTATACGTTCTGGGACCTCCCGCACTTTGACTTTGGCCATTAGATGCTGGGCTGGATCCATCTCCTACACTCTGACCCCATGGCTAAAGCAGGACACCATATCTCAGAATCTTAGGGGGTCATTCTAACCTTGGCGGACGGCGGAGGCCGTCCGCCAAGGTACCGCCGTCAGAACACCGCACCGCGGTCGAAAGACCGCGGCGGTGATTCTGACATTTGCCCTGGGCTGGCGGGCGGCCGCAAAAAGGCCGCCCGCCAACCCAGGGCAAATCAACCTTCCCACTAGGATGCCGGCTCAGAATTGAGCCGGCGGAGTGGGAAGGTGCGACGGGTGCAGTTGCACCCGTCGCGTATTTCAGTGTCTGCAAAGCAGACACTGAAATACTTTGCGGGGCCCTCCTACGGGGGCCCCTGCAGTGCCCATGCCATTGGCATGGGCACTGCAGGGGCCCCCAGGGGCCCCGCGGCACCCCCTACCGCCATCCTGTTCATGGCGGGAGAGCCGCCATGAACAGGATGGCGGTAGGGGGTGTCTGAATCCCCATGGCGGCGGAGCGCGCTCCGCCGCCATGGAGGATTCAGACGGGCAGCGGAAAGTCGGCGGTACCCCGCCGGCTTTCCGCTTCTGGCCGCGGCTGTACCGCTGCGGTCAGAATGCCCGGCGGTGCACCGCCAGCCTGTTGGCGGTGCTACCGCCAACCTCCGCCCTGGCGGTAATTACCGCCAGGGTGAGAATGACCCTCTTAGTCTATACACAGAGGCACCCACCAGGGCTGCTCTCTGTGCTCTCTACTGTTTGTACTGAAGTTGGAACCACTAACAGTGCAATTGCAGGCTTGGGGCAATGACTGAGGCATCCCTCTGGACGCCTAGGTGGAGACAACATGATTATCTACATCCAAGATGTCTACGGGGACCTGACTGACCTCTCCTCCATCCTGTCTAGCTTTGGAGAGTTGTTGGGCCTTAAGATCAATTATACTAAGATGCTTGTCTTCCCCCTGGTGGAGCTTCTGGTCCGGATGGGTGCTGGGCACCTTACCTAGACCTCTCAAACCATTTAGTATCTTGGGATTCTGATATATCCAACAGTGGGTAACCTTGGTAAGATAATGGGATCCCTGAATTCTCAGATCTCCCTCTAGACATGCCCTCCCCCTATGTGGTGGGTCGTGTAGCTCTCTCCAGAATGGTGATGCTGCCCCGTCTGGTAAACCATTTTACCAACATGCCATTTCAGATCCCAAAGACCACCCTCCAACACCTAGACTCAATGTATATAGACCTTATATGGGGCCCTGGACAGAAGAGAGTGGTGCTTTGTACATTATAACTGCCGGCCTCTGCGGGGGCACTGGAGCCCTGAATTTCACATGCTATTATCTGGCTGAAAAACTTCACTGGGTCGTCTGCTGGTTGTCAGGTCATCACACTGAGGAGATGGAGACTCTGCAGGCCGGAGTCTTCAAAGGCTTTTTAACACCATTACTTCTCCCGGGATGCCAAACAAAGGGTCTCTACCCACTCCTTCTTCACACGCCCGAGAGTGCTTGTGAAGGGAGCTGGTGCCATACAACCCTAAACCCCACTGATCCTGCTCCTGGGACTTCCTCTGCAGGACATGTTCATGTTGGGAGCTCTGATGTCCCTCCAAGACCTTGATGAGCTCTATGGTATTCACAGGGAGAGTTCCTGACTAACTGTGTGCTTCAGGCAACACTGCAATGGTACTGGGGGGTTTGCAAGCTGGAACTGCTGCAATACCCACTGCACATACATTACATCAAATGTGACAGGGGAGGAGACTGGTAATGTGGATATACTGAGTCTTTGCCCACAACCCCCAAGAGGCGTTGGCCCACCTGTGGTTCAGTTAGGAGGATTCTTTGGAGCAACCATTCCATGACTATGAATGGCTCAGGGTGCAGGATGACCCCAACAAGAGCCAATATAAATAAATACAACTCTGCCTTTTGCACAGGGCCTATCTAACACCTCAATGTCTCCACCACATCTTTTCTACATTTGCAAACGAGTGCCCCAGTTGCAATGGATTCCACGGATGTAGTTCACATGTTTTTGACCTGTGGGACCTACAACTTTTCTGGGACACTCTTTTGTCAGACTTCACAGGCTATGGGCAGGAACTTCTTAGACACTGCTCAACAATGTTTGCTCAACCTGCTCCCCCATCACAAAGTTCAAAAGGCCACAACTTGATTTACTAGCCTGGCTCTCCTCATGGCCAATAGAGTTATAGCAATGCAATGGAAATTAGTCATACCCCCCTCGATCCTGCTTTGGCGTGCTGTCTACACTAAGTGGGCACAGGTGGAGAACTCGGTACTTCACAGGGAGGAGTGCCCTTCAAGGAGAACTGAGATTAGATTCTGTGTGACTTCATACCCTGGACCGCAGATGACTCCCAGCCACCTTAAGAGCTTATGCCTAGCCTCACGCTTGAACAATACCTTACCAACCTTTCAAGCCCCCTTAAGGTCTCTGAACCCCTGACCCTCCCTAGACCAAATACCCCTGAACAGTGCTGCTCTCAACCTTTAAAATCCCCATCCCAGGCAATCATACCCAGAATTGAAGCATGTGAGTGTTGGGTGGGGGGGGGGTGGGTGAGATTATCTGTTCACCTCAGGTTGTTAATTTTGGTTACTTTACTCTTTCAGGAAAATGATGTTGCATCATAAACACAAGATAACCCATGAACAAAATGGGAGTGTGTTGTACCACTTCCCACATGGTCCCATTGTACCGGTGCTTGCATGGAACAACACCTACAATTGTGCTTGAAAGTACATTTGCTGTAATGTATTCCATCTTGTATGTGTCAAAACAAATTGGTTTAAAAATAAAAAAAGATGGGGGGAGGGGAAAACCTTTCCACAACCAAGTGTGGGGATAGAGCAGGGACTTAACCCCCCCTGCACACACAGGCTGGGACCAGGTATGAATAATGGCTCTCCTGACCCACTCTTCAAATCACTACTGTACCTGTGAAAGTTAGAGAAGAAGGACTGCCTTACTCCTTCAAGGACTGCCTTGCTCTCTGAGAAGGAAGACTGAACATGCTTACCTTCACCTCTGGCTAACCTGAGTGACTCCAAAGGTCAGTTGACTGACCTGTGTGAGCTACACACATCTAGCTCCAGAGGCCTCACTGCAACTGCCCAGCAGACCTGCTGCACTGGACCTACCTGAGCCCTGCCGACCTCTGTTGGAGTGAGTGCCTTATCCCCAAGAGGTGCCTCCCCAGGTACTGGAATCTTGGCTGGCATCAGAGTGTACATCTCCCAAAAGAAAAGGTGAAATCCGTAACTTTGGGCTCTTTGCGAGTGCGAGCTAGACCCTTTGTGTCCAAGACTCTGCTGTCAGTGTTGACTGCCAGTGAGAAGCTCTGGTGGGACCTGCTCTTCGCACTGCAGACACCACCAGCGACGTATGACCATGTAATATTTGCACCACGCACTACAGCAATGACAGCTTACGGTGACCACCAATGCAAAGCAATCACCTCCTGCAATGCCAGACTGACTCTTTTTGCTACAGTAATGAATCTGCTCAATTAATAGCAAAAACCTCAATTTACCAATATATTGTGAAAATGCACTCCAAATTGCACCACCACTTACCTCCTAGACTCTCTCGCAGCCAGGCTTTGGCTGATTTGGTATACTTACTTTTTAAATAACTGTAGTGTATTTCACTAGCTTCAGTGAGGTCACATTAATGGCCAACACCCCCCCCCCCCCATCCCTACTCTTAAAATTATTCCAGCACAAATGTGCAAGTCAACATGCTATGCTGTTACCTATGCAGCAGGAAGTTCCAGCTGACCAAGTACCATTGGTTTCTGCCATAGTCAGTCTACTAAGGAGGTGTGGAGAAAGATGTGCTTAATTCATTCAAATGTTTTGTAGGAGGCTGGACTGGCTTGTAGTGAGTACCAAGGGGTACTTGCACCTTGCACCAGGCCCAGTTATCCCTTATTAGTGTATAGGGTGTCTAGCAGCTTAGGCTGATAGATAATGGTAGCTTAGCAGAGCAGCTTAGGCTGAACTAGGAGACGTGTGAAGCTACTACAGTACCACTTAGTGTCATATGCTCAATATCATAAGAAAACACAATACACAGTTATACTAAAAATAAAGGTACTTTATTTTTATGACAATATGCCAAAGTATCTTAGAGTGTACCCCCAGTGAGAGGATAGGAAATATACACAAGATATATATACACAATAGCAAAAATATGCAGTATAGTCTTAGAAAACAGTGCAAACAATGTATAGTTACAGTAGGATGCAATGGGGAAACATAGGGATAGGGGCAACACAAACCATATACTCCAAAAGTGGAATGCGAACCACGAATGGACCCCAAACCTATGTGACCTTGTAGAGGGTCACTGGGACTATTAGAAAATAGTGAGAGTTAGAAAAATAACCCTCCCCAAGACCCTGAAAAGTGAGTGCAAAGTGCACTAAAGTTCCCCTAAGGACAAAAGAGTCGTGTTAGAGGAATAATGCAGGAAAGACACAAACCAGCAATGCAACAACTGTGGATTTCCAATCTAGGGTACCTGTGGAACAAGGGGACCAAGTCCAAAAGTCACAAGCAAGTCGGAGATGGGCAGATGCCCAGGAAATGCCAGCTGCGGGTGCAAAGAAGCTTCGACTGGACCGAAGAAGCTGAGGTTTCTGCAGGAACGAAAAGGGCTAGAGACTTCCCCTTTGGTGGACGGATCTCTCTCGCCTTGGAGAGTCGTGCAGAAGTGTTTTCCCGCCGAAAGAACGCCAACAAGCCTTGCTAGCTGCAAATAGTGCGTTTGGCGTTTTTGGACGCTGCTGGGGCCCAGGAGGGACCAGGAGGTCGTAAATTGGACCTGAAGAGAGAGGGGACGTCGAGCAAGACAAAGAGCCCTCACTGAAGCAGGTAGCACCCAGAGAAGTGCCAGAAACAGGCACTACGAGGATGCGTGAAATGGTGCTCGCCGAAGTTGCACAAAGGAGTCCCACGTCGCCGGAGACCAACTTAGAAAGTCGTGCAATGCAGGTTAGAGTGCCGTGGACCCAGGCTTTGCTGTGCACGAAGGATTTCCGCCGGAAGTGCACAGGGGCCGGAGTAGCTGCAAAGTCGCGGTTCCCAGCAATGCAGCCCAGCGAGGTGAGGCAAGGACTTACCTCCACCAAACTTGGGCTGAAGAGTCACTGGACTGTGGGGGTCACTTGGACAGAGTCGCTGGATTCGAGGGACCTCGCTCGTCGTGCTGAGAGGAGACCCAAGGGAGCGGTAATGCAGCTTTTTGGTGCCTGCGGTTGCAGGGGGAAGATTCCGTCGACCCACAGGAGATTTCTTCGGAGCTTCTGGTGCAGAGAGGAGGCAGACTACCCCCACAGCATGCACAAGCAGGAAAACAGTCGAGAAGGCGGCAGGATCAGCGTTACAGAGTTGCAGTAGTCGTCTTTGCTACTATGTTGCAGGTTTGCAGGCTTCCAGCGCGGTCAGCGGTCGATTCCTTATCAGAAGGTGAAGAGAGAGATGCAGAGGAACTCGGCTGAGCTCATGCATTCGTTATCTAAAGTTTCCCCAGAGACAGAGACCCTAAATAGCCAGAAAAGAGGGTTTGGCTACCTAGGAGAGAGGATAGGCTACTAACACCTGAAGGAGCCTATCAGCAGGAGTCTCTGACGTCACCTGGTGGCACTGGCCACTCAGAGCAGTCCAGTGTGCCAGCAGCACCTCTGTTTCCAAGATGGCAGAGGTCTGGAGCACACTGGAGGAGCTCTGGACACCTCCCAGGGGAGGTGCAGGTCAGGGGAGTGGTCACTCCCCTTTCCTTTGTCCAGTTTCGCGCCAGAGCAGGGGCTAAGGGGTCCCTGAACCGGTGTAGACTGGCTTATGCAGAATTGGGCACATCTGTGCCCAACAAAGCATTTCCAGAGGCTGGGGGAGGCTACTCCTCCCCTGCCTTCACACCATTTTCCAAAGGGAGAGGGTGTCACACCCTCTCTCAGAGGAAGTTCTTTGTTCTGCCATCCTGGGCCAGGCCTGGCTGGACCCCAGGAGGGCAGCTGCCTGTCTGAGGGGTTGGCAGCAGCAGCAGCTGCAGTGAAACCCCAGGAAGGGCAGTTTGGCAGTACCAGGGTCTGTGCTACAGACCACTGGGATCATGGGATTGTGCCAACTATGCCAGGATGGTATAGAGGGGGCAATTCCATGATCATAGACATGTTACATGGCCATATTCGGAGTTACCATGGTGAAGCTACATATAGGTAGTGACCTACATGTAGTGCACGCGTGTAATGGTGTCCCCGCACTCACAAAGTTCAGGGAATTGGCTCTGAACAATGTGGGGGCACCTTGGCTAGTGCCAGGGTGCCCTCACACTAAGTAACTTTGCACCTAACCTTTACCAGGTAAAGGTTAGACATATAGGTGACTTATAAGTTACTTAAGTGCAGTGTAAAATGGCTGTGAAATAACGTGGACGTTATTTCACTCAGGCTGCAGTGGCAGGCCTGTGTAAGAATTGTCAGAGCTCCCTATGGGTGGCAAAAGAAATGCTGCAGCCCATAGGGATCTCCTGGAACCCCAATACCCTGGGTACCTCAGTACCATATACTAGGGAATTATAAGGGTGTTCCAGTAAGCCAATGTAAATTGGTAAAAATGGTCACTAGCCTGTTAGTGACAATTTAAAAGTAATGAGAGAGCATAACCACTGAGGTTCTGGTTAGCAGAGCCTCAGTGAGACAGTTAGGCACCACACAGGGAACATATACATGCACACCTATGAGCACTGGGGCCCTGTGTGACAGGGTCCCAGTGACACATACATATAGGCCACAAACCTATGAGCACTGGGGTCCTGACCAGCAGGACCCCAGTAACACATAACAACCATACTGAAAACATAGTGTTTTCACTATGAGCACTGAGGCCTGGCTATCAGGATCCCAGTGAGACAGTGAAAACAGTGACAAAACACCCTGACATACACTCACAAACAGGCCAAAAGTGGGGGTAACAAGGCTAGAAAGAGGCTACCTTCTCACATGTTTCAACTGGTAATTGATTGCTAATTGTGTTAATTAGTTTTAGTTATTTGGATGTAGTTAATTACATTTGTGTTGTTCCATTAGGCAAGTATATTAATTTTCAAAAACCCATATATTTTTTTTAATCGTTCTAACGATACAACTAAAGGAATTCTGCGATGCCATGTGCCTCATATTTGGGGGGGCCAACCCTTCCGGCACACCTTTGAGCCTTGCAAGGTTAGCAGGGGCCCCTGCTGGTTCTGCGCCTGTAGCTCTGTCCCCAGCACAAGTGGGGACCCAAGGATCCACTTCTGGATCCAGACTGATGCCTGTCGTAACACCTCCACCTTCCCTGACCCCGATGACGACTCTCCCAGTGCCTCAGACACCAACTGGCGGCGGATATACCATTTATATTCCCAACTCTGATATGGAGTCAGAGGAGCGTTGCTCAAAACCGTATCCGGCGCTATCAGGAGATATGCCTCCCAGATCACATCCTGAGCCGTATTCCTATGGGCTTGGACTCTGGAAGGAATGGGAGGTGTCACTGGACCCTGACGCAGTTCAGCCTTATGAGCAAGATCCATATCTGGTGCTGGAGCTAGTGGCCTGGACACTTCCCCAGATGCTGGCTGGCTTTCTCCCCTTATCATGGCTACAGAGGAGGGAGTGTCTCTTGCCATGGTGGTGCAGAGGGCTGCAGAGGTCCTCCACCTTCAGTTGCCCTTGGTGGCAGTCAAGACCAATGTCAGGGTGACTGGATAGTAGTGTTGGACTTGCATACATATTTTCTCATCTACATCCTGCCTGCCCAAAAGGCATTACCTGCGATTCACGGTCGGCCATGAGCAATTCCAGTTTCCTGTGTTCCCTTTTGGCCTGACCAGTGCCCCTCGGGTCTTCACGAAGGTGATGGCGGTGGTTGCAGCTCACCTGCAGAGATCAGGGGTGCCATACTTCTCCTATTTCGATGACTGGCTGTTGAAGGCGGTTTTGCCCCAGGCTGTCATTTCCCACCTCCTTACTACGCCAGACCTCCTGCACTTGCTTGAGTTCAATATAAATGTGCCGAAGTCACATGTGACTCCCTCTCAGAATTTCCTTTTTTGTCTGAGCTGGATACAATGCAGTTTCAGGCATACTCGCCAGAGTGGCGAGTTCGGGATATTCAGGCTATGATCCCGATGTTTAAGCCTCTATATTGGGTTCTGGTGACGTAAACTCTGAGGCTTCTGGGACTTATGGCCTCCTGTTAGTAACAAATACACTTTGGCATATGCAGGCTTTGCTGTGGGACCTGATGATCCAATGGGCCAGCATAAGGGAAATCTCTCTGACATGGTCCAGATCTGAGAGGGAACTGCAAAAGATTTGCAATGCTGACTAACAGACAGGGATGTGGGTCAAAGGCAGACCTCTCTCCCTTCCCCAACCAGACACACAGTAGTGGCAAATGTGTCACTGCTGGGATGGGGCAGAGATCTGGGAGAGGTGGAGATCAGAGGAATCTAGATGGAATATGTACTCCAAATCAATTGCTGGAGTTGCGGGCGATCCTAATAGCATTGAAGGCCTTCCTTCCTTCCATCAAAGGGAGGCTGGTGGAGTTGTTCATGGACAACACCAATGCCATGTGGTAATGCAACAAACAGGGTGGTGTATTTCAAGAGCGCCAGGGCATTTCCCTGATGATTTACACCTGGCCGACTCTCTGAACACCAAGGTGGACAAACTTATTCACAGATGCTTAGCAGATCACAGATGGTGTCTCCATCCAGAGGCGGCACAAGGTCTCTTTCAGCAGTGGGGAGAGCCTTGCTTAAATCTGTTTGCCTATGCTGAGAATGCGCAATGTCAGCAATTTTGTGCATTTGAGTTTCTAAGGTGGCTGTCGCTGTGTGCCACTTTTCGTTTAGAGTGGAGCACATGCATCCTGTATGCCTTTCTGCTCATCCCCACCGAGCCTAAGCCATCCTTGGGGCCCCAGATTGGCCACAGAGAGTCCGTAATCCCGAGCTCCTTAGCATGACAATTGATCCTTCGATCAGGCAGCCCCTCTGGGAGGATCTTCTGTTGCAGCAGCAGGGGAGGATTCTCCCCTCAAACCTGTCCAGTCTCCGTCTTCTTATGTGGAAATTGAGCGGTGGCAGTTGACAACCTTTGGCCTTCCCCACAAGGTCTGTGATGCCATCTTGGCAGCCAGGCGCGCCTTCACCATGACTGTATACGCCTGCTATTGCAAGAAATATTTGGCTTAGTGTTCTCACAGAAATGACGATGTCCTTTCTGCTCCCCTTTATCAAGTTCTTCTCTTTATTCTCTCTTGCAGTGTTCTGCTCCAGGTACTCTCAAAGTTTACCTTTCTGCTATCTCTGCATTCCTTTGATTGCCTGGTCAACCATTTATCTTCAAATCTCCCATTGTACGTAGATTCTTGAAAGGTTTGGTTCATCTTTTTCTCCCTTTATCATGCCTCAGTGGGACTTTGATCTGGTTCTCACATTCTTGATGTGTGCTCACTTTGAGCCACTTCACAGTTGTCCCCTGTGGTTGCTCACCATCAAAACAGCTTTTCTTGTGATCATAACATCTCTCTGATAAGTTAGTGAACTATAGGCCTTGTCTTCCAAACTTTATATTTTCATCCTGACAAAGTGGTACTTAGCCAGCGGACCTCCTTTCTCCCGAAAGTGGTCACACCCTTTCATGTAGGTCAGTTCATCATCTTACCTCCTTTCTATTCTCCACCTCACCCTTCCAAAGATGAGCAGTGTCTCCATCGTTGGGACCCTAAATGAGCATTGTTGTTCTACTTTGACTGCACGCGGGAATTTCCAGTGGATGACCAACTCTTCGTGGGACATGTAGGAGCTAAGAAGGGTTGTGCTGTGCAGAAAAGGACTATCTCCAATTGGGTTGTGCTCTGCATTAAAATCTGCTACAAATTGGCCAAGAAGAAGCCAAATCTGTAACCATTGTGTTAGCATGCAGAGTTCTGTTCATGGATATATGCCAGGCAGCAACCTGGGCTTCCCTCCACACGTTTACCAAACATTACTGCCTCAACAATCAAGTCCGCAGTGTCAGGCATTTTTCCCCTTCGGTCCTGCAGGGCTTCCTCATTTGAAATTGTTTCACAGACCCACTTCCGGGGATGGTACTGCTTGGGTATCTATTCTAAGGTAAGGAATCTGCAGCTAGACGTCCCTGTCAAATGAAAAAGTTACTTACCTTTGGTAACACATTATCTGGAAGAGACTATGGCCCTCATTTAGACCTTGGCGTTAATAAACGCCTACTGCCACGGCGACTGCCGCCAAAAGGCCATCGCCGCGGCTACCGGACGTCTGCCATATCATGACCACAGCCAGATTTCCGCCAGAAGGATGGCGGAAATCCAGCTGTGGCCATGCCGGCGGATGGCGGTAAGGTGGCGCTGCTGCCAGCAGCAACGCCACACCAGTAGACTGCCGCCAACTGTATTATGAGAAATAATAACAACACCCTATATCTAGCTGCAGATTTCTTACCGAGCTACCCATCCTTCCCAATCTGCGAATGGATTTCTAAGGATGGGGCTGTATCCCTTTCAGGGCCCTAATTATCTACACCAGTGGTCAATATTATTCATGCTGTGCAGACAGTGAAAAGCAGTGTGGGGCTGTGCCAGGGGGCCCCTGCCCTGCCCATGCTAAAGGCATGGGCAGTGCAGGGGACACCAGGGGACCCGCGACTCCCCTTCCCGCCAGCCTTTCCATGGCGATTCCTACCACCATGGACAGGCTGGCGGGAAGGGGACTTGTAATTCCCTGGGCAGCGCTGCAAGCAGCGCTGCCCTGGCAGATTAAACCCGGCGGAACAACCATGGCGGTAAACCGCTTCCGCCGCGGTTGTTATCTGCAAGTTTGTACCGCCAGCCTGTTGGCAGTACAACCTCCAAAACAGCCCTGCTGGTCTCTACCAGATAAGGCATTACTGAAGGTAAGTAACATGTTTGTGAAAGGTATGAAAACAGGGCCACTTTTAATGCCATACAGCAGATATTTGTCTTGACTATAAGCACATTTTTCTTACTCTGCACTTGACTCTGATATTTGGATCAATTTTGCAAGGGAACAAGAACCCTGCTCATATTTTGGACTGATTTTGCGACGGACAAATACAGCAGCGCCACTTCTAAAGATGCCAGTGACCTGCAGCCAAGGCCCGGGGTTGTTACAGTGAGGGAGAATAGCATGAAGAGGGGTCTCAGCACAATGGGGGTCATTACAACCCTGGCGGTACAAGACCGCCAGGGCTGAAATTACGGAAGCACCGCCAACAGGCTGGCGGTGCTTCCCTGGTCATTACAACAGCGGCGGAAGCGCCGCGGTTGCACCGCCGGCGGTTTCCCGCCACAATGGCCCCGGCGGTAGTAATCCGCCAGGTTAGTGCTGCTAGCAGCGCTGCCCAGGGGATTACGAGTCCCCCTACCGCCAGCCTTTTCCTGGCGGTTTGAACCGCCAGGAAAAGGCTGGCGGTACAGGGAGTCGTGGGGCCCCTGTACTGCCCATGCCCCGCGGTACGGGGAGTCGCAGGGCATGGGCAGTGCAGGGGCCCCCTGACAGGGCCCCATGCAGCTTTTCACTGTCAGCTATTCAGACAGTGAAAAGCGTGACGGGTGCAACTGCACCCGTCGCACGGCCGCAACACCGCCGGCTCCATTTGGAGCCGGCGCCTATGTTGCGGCCGAGATCCCCGCTGGGCCGGCGGGCAGAAACCAGATTTCCACCCGCCGGCCTAACGGGGATCTTATAATGATCGCGGCGGGGTGCGGCCGCCCGGCGGTCAGATCTTGGTGGGCAGCTGTAGCCGCCAGCCACCCGCCAAGGTCATAATGAGGGCCAATATGTATTACACAAGATTAGCATTATAATACTAATACCATTACCACACAAGGCACCAAATTGCACATGCTTGCATGACACTGATAGCATCAATGGCCTACATTGCATACCAACCAAAACCACAATGGCAATGAAGGACTTTAGAAAGGTAATCCCTGTGTTGTAGGTCAGAGTGCAGAAAGTTGATTTACTGCCTGGCTTCTGTCTCCTGCTTCAGAGTGAGGTTTGGCTGGCAGCCTGAGAGAGACAGCCCAACCTTAAAAAGATCAATTTGTTTAGAGATATGATCGTATCGCTAAATAAATCTATCTATTTAATATTTTTTTATTTAATGTGTAGGAATTTCAGAGGGCACAGCCCCAGAGTCCTAATGGAGAAACCACCCCTGGTTGTAGGTCTGAGTCTTCATCCAGTCTTAGCAATAGCACATCCCATCACAAGATTAACAAGTTTTGGCCAGACTGACAGTGAAGATGTTGTATCGTGTCATCTTTGTCCCTTTCCCATTACCTCACATTGCTGCTCCATGCCACCACCAGTGGTGCAAAGCCTGTCCTACAGTGCATTTCTAGCAGTCTGCATGCCAACAATAGTGTCAAGTCTAAAAGACTATTCCCTCTTTGTCCGTCTTTGGGGTAGGAGGGGTGTTTACCAGGCCCAACAGGCATGTCTTAGGCGCGTCGATGATGTGTTGTTCACCCATTTAAACTGTGGTCCAGAAAGGGCGTAGTTTTTTTTAAAAAAACATATGGGACAGGTGAAATTGTTTATAAATGGCCAGCTTGAGCGTCCACGGGGATGTGCGTTCTCCGTGTAACGCGTATCCTCCTTTAAGGTTTCTGCATCCATTTTTTCTGGGATTTGTAGTCTTTATTCAATTCCAGTAAAAACAATTGTTCTAATACACAGAAACATTGATTTGTATATACAAACCCTCTAAGGCCTAGGACTGGAAACATTCTATCCACGCTATTTCCTGATTTACTGGGTGGCCATCCTTGAAATTTTATAGGAGTATACTCGCCGATAGGCATGCCTTCTACAGCAATTTGTTCTACACATTGAAGTCTAGGCCAGTGACAGGTACTCTTTTGTTTAATATGGAGTGCCTATCTATCAGCAACAGCCATGCTTTTTAGTAGCATTCATCCAACAAAGAGTATGTTGTTTTAAATCCTTTGTCTTTAGTACTTAAACATGCGAATACAAAAATCCCCATGCCTTTTATGGCGGAGCCAGGAATACCAAAGTACAAATGGAAACAATGGTACAAAAATTTTGATAGCTATTAGATCGCTATTAATGGAGACAAGTTCAATGCAAGGAGGACATTTGCATTGCTTTATAACTATTTGGGCCAGAAAGGCAATGCATATTTGATCATCTACAGTTCCATCTCGCAACATCATGTGAGATGCCTACACTGAGGCTATGATTAGACTTAAGAATCAGTTTCAGGGTGATACCAGCATAATTGTAGAGCGGCATAGGTTTTTCACTAGGAGACAGTCACAATTTGAGTCCATTGATGCCTTTCTGGCGGAACTAAGAATTTTAGCTTTGACTTGCGAGTTTGATGGCAATTTGGACAAATATTTCTGGGACCAAATTGTAGTTAATTGCTACTATGACCAGCACATACAAAAATGTTGTGCTATCGTAATCCCAACCTGCATGAAACATTAGAAATAGTGAGGGGAATTGAAAGGTCAGTACAGACATCCAACAAACTAAATAAAGGCAAGGAGTAAGTTGTGTCTAAGCAAGTAAATTCAGTAATTGCCGAATCCAAGTTACCACAGAATGCAGTTAAGGGCAATAGGAAAGGAGGTAAAACACTGATTATCTGCAATATATGCTTCAGGTGTGTTTCTAGCACTCACTTTGCTAATGCCAGAGGTTGTTCTGCCATTGGTAAGGTTTATGTAAAATGCAAAAAATTGGACTTTTTGCAAGGATGTGCAGGAGCTTGCAGAAACTAGCATTCATCAAGGATGAGGAAATCACAAGGAATATTAGAGACTCAGTGAAGGAGGATTTGAATAGCAGAGTGGTTGTGTCCCTCAAAATGGTAGAGACAAGACACAAATTGTTCAAGGGTGGTGACATTAGCATTGGCAAAGTCAAAATAATTGTTACAGTGGACTCAAGGGCACCAATCACTACCATCACTGATTGCTTATATTGGTCACAATTGAATGGGGATCAGTCCTGTTGTTGCCTCTCAACATACATACTGTAGTGTTTGGGGGGCACACCATTGCTTTGATGGATTACTTTGTAGATACAGTTGTTTTTCAAGATACAGGCATCTCTATAAATATATATGTTGCCAAGAAGGGTTACAACATCTTGGGGTGGAAAGGACAGGGTGTGTTTGGCATGGTTTTGAGGCCAGGCTCCGTCTGCTCCTATGTTATTAGTTGAATCTGTCAGTCCTCTGTTACCTGTTTCCAAGTTGTTGGATAAACATGAAGCACTGTTTGAAGACCGATTATTTTACAAGGGTTTTAAAAATGAAATTTTGCTTAAAGCAAATGCAGTGCTGGTCATACACAAGGTTAGGAATGTTCCTTTTAGTGTTAGGAGCTTGTTAAAAGATAATTTAGCTAACCTGTGTTCTGAAAAAGTTATAGAACCTGTGACTCATCTCGGTGGATAGCTCACATTGTCATAGCCAAAAATAGAATGGAGACATGGGTCTCTGTGTTGACCTAAGATTGCTGAATAAAAGTATCTTAGTTTATTTGTTCCCCTTACCCAAGATTCAGGAGATGCTGGCACAATTGGGTGGTGACACAATGTTCTCCACCATAGATCTGATGACAGCTTACCACCAGGTAGAATAAAGCACTTGTTCCAGATCATTAACTGTGTTTAACACTCCTTTTGGCGCATAAAGATTTCTGTGGTTATGATTCAGTCTAGCTTCAACTGCTACTGTTTTTCAGAAACTTATTTTTCAACTTTTTGGGGACTGTAAGAAAGTATTGGCTTATCAGGATGATAACCTGGTATTTACTAAAAGTGAAGAGGAACACTTGAGGGTTCTGGATGAAGTTCTAGGTACTTTGAGAGTACAAGGGTCCACAGTGCATGAAGAACAATTCTGTTTTATGGGACCAGAGGTGGAGTATCTGGGGCATGTTCTTTCTGCGGGTGACATCGAACCTAAAGGTAATTTGGGAGACACAATCAATTGTTGTCCAGAACCTGGAGACAAAGACCAATTAAAATCATTTCTGGGCCTTTGCGAGTACTATTCCAGATTCATAGAAAACTTTGCTTTTCGAACAAAACCACTCAGAAAACTTTTACGCAAATTTGAAAAGTATGCATGAGGGACTGTGGAGCGTGAGACATTTGAGGGATTAAAAGAGTTAATTGTGGAGGCCCCTGCACTTAATCTATTCAGAGTTGATATGATGTCCATTGTGGGAGTAGATGCCAGTGGAGCAGCGTTTGGTGCTGTCGTTTCTCAGATGGTGAATGGAAAAGAAAATACTGTGGCCTTTGCTTCTAGGTGCGTATCCCTGGCAGGGCAACACTACAGCCCCATCGAAAGGAAAGCACTGGCATGTGTGTGGGCAACCAGGCATTTTGTGACATATTTGCAGGGACGAAAAAAAATTCTTATCATCTATCATAAGACCCTACTATATCTGTTATCTGAAAAGAATTTAAACAAAGCTAGTCCTTGATTGGTAAGACTCCTTGCTAGGATGTATGAATTCAATTTCAGACACATTCCTGGAGCGAAAAACTCATGGGCAGATCTCTTGTCCAGATGTCCAATTAGTATTAGCCATGAGCTGCTAGGAGATAAAGAGGTTGAGTGTTTGGTTGGGACAATGTATGTGACTGTAGCTGGTGGGAGAGGAGGGGTGATATCTTTCCAGGAGTGGGAAGAATGTGCTGTGAATGATAGTTGCCAAATTTGATGGTAGATAAGTGTAGTGCTGCCAAATCCTATGTCCTGTTGAGTTTCCCAAAGGTCCATGGAAGAAGCTGGGCATTGACTTTGTGGGACAATGTACGAACTGCCAGTAACTTTTTAGATATGCTTTGGTTGTTGTGGACTATTTTTCTAAGTGAGTGGAATGCAAGTTCATGAGGTAACCCAACACTATGGCTGTCATTAGGTTTCTCTCTGCATTTACTAGGAGAGAAGGTTTTCCCCATGCGTTGGTTACCGATTATAGTGTGCAAATTAAGTCTAGTGCTATGCAAACATTTGTCACTTTGTAGGAAAGTGCTCAGGCTTGTTGGCATCCTTCCACGAAGTTCTTTTTGCACCGTACAGCTCCGGCCCCCAGCACCCTATCCTGCGACGCACATCTTCCTGAGTCGTTCTCCGGCGGTGTGGGATCCTTTGTTGTAGTGCTGCATAGGTCTCCTTTTGCACCTTTTTGCCCCCATGCCCTGGGACTCCTGTGCATACTGCCTGGTTTTCTGTTGGATCTCTGAGTTACTGAGAGCCCCCTTTGACTCCCTCTCCTGGGTAGAGTCTACCAGGTCCCTCCTGGTCCCAGGCAGCGCCATTTTCCGCAAACCACGAGCTTTGCGTGTGCCAAGGTTTGTTGGCGGAATCCAGCGACGCTTACCAGACTGCAATTTTCCATCGGGTGTGGGACATCATTTGCACCAACCAGGAACCTGCATCCGTCTTCTTGGGTGCAGTACTGACTGTTGTTCTTCACTGGTGGTTCTTCTTTTGCATCTTCATCCGGGTTAGCAGGGGCTCCTGTTCTCCCTGGACTCTTCTGTGCTTCTTGGACTTTGTACCCTTCTTAAACAGGTCTTCAGGTCCAAGAATCCACTGTTTGTGTCTTGCAGCCTCTTCTGGTTCTTGCATTATCTTCTTTCTCGTGTTCTTGTGTGTTCTAGGAAAGTTACTGGGATTTACTCCTGTTTTCCTGGGCTCTGGGGTGGGTTCTATTACTTACCTTTGGTGTTTTCTAATACTCCAAGAGCCCCTCTACACACTACACTTTCCTAGGTGGGAAACCGATATTCGCATTCCACTTTCTTAGTATATGGTTTGTATTCCCCCTAGGCCCATTTCTAACTATTGTGATTTTCAATATTTGCACTGTTTTCTGTTTTCACACCTGTTTTTGCAAACTAGTGTATATAATTTGTGTATTACTTATAGTCTCTATGGTATTTTTGGCAATTATGTCACTAAAATAAAGTACCTTTCTTTTTGTAGCACTGAGTATTTTCTCTTTCAGGTGTGTGAGTACTGTGTGACTACAGTGGTACTGCATGAGCTTTGCATGTCTCCTAGAAAAGCCTTGGCTGCTCAGCTACAGCTACCCCTAGAGAGCCTGGCTTCTAGACACTGCCTACAATTCACTAATAAGGGATAACTGGACCTGGTATAAGGTGTAAGCACCGTAGGTACCCACTCCAAACCAGGCCAGCCTCCTACACAGTTGCCATGGTATCAAACATCTTTCAGTCACTCCTTACAGCCCTCAAGGGAACGGAATGGTGGAAAGGGTCAACAAAATGCTGAAGAAAACATTCCAAGTGGCTTTAGCTTCTGGGGAGGAGGTGATGAAGTCAATACAGGATAGGTTATGGAGCTGCATGAACACAATGCACCCTTCCACAGGGGTCACCCTATTTGTCTTGTTAAGAAGGGGGTACTCCTCTTGTGATTTGTCCCCAGCATGGGTCTTGGACAAGACTAAGGGGGTCATTCTTACTTTGGCGGGTGGCGACTAACCGCCAATTGGCCGCTCCGCGGTCAAAAGACCGCAGAGGCCATTCTGGCTTTCCTGCTGGGCCGGCGGGCGCCCGCCAAAGGAGCGCCCACCGGCCCAACGGGAAAGGCCCTGCAACATTGAAGCCGGCTCCGAATGGAGCCGATGGTGTTGCAGGGGTGCGACGGGTGCAGTTGCCATGCAGACAGTGAAAATCATGCTGGGGCCCTGTTAGGGGGCCCCTGCACTGCCAATGCCAGTGGCATGGGCAGTGCAGGGGCCCCCAGGGGCCCCACGACACCCGTTCCCGCCATCCTGTTCCTGGCGGTAAGAACCGCCAGAAACAGGCAAGCGGGAAGGGGGTCGGAATCCCCATGGCGGCGCTGCTTGCAGCGCCGCCATGGAGGATTCTCCCAGCCGGGGGAAATCCGGCGGGAAACCGCCGGACCCGGCTGGGCGACCGCAGCTTTACAGCCGCGGTCGGAATTCCACTTGAAGCACCGCCAGCCTGTTGGCGGTGCTTCCGTGGACCTCCACCCTGGCGGTCTATGACCGCCAGGGTTGGAATGAGGGCCTAAGGCTGGTAAAAAGGTACCGGGTATGGAGGAGGTGCATTGTAAGGTGGAAGAAAGGCAAAGTAAGAGTAATGCGAGACAGGATGTATTAAACAAAGTGAAATATATATTGTTTCAGGTGGGTGATCTAGTGAAAATCAAGAGGATACATGGGCAGAAAAGGAATGGTTCTATATTTTTTCCTGCCACACGTGTTGTAAAGGTTTCCAGTCATGCTATAGTGGTAGAAAATGGGAAGTGGTGGACCTAGAGGAACACTGTTTTGGTCAAGAAGATGATTAGTGATGTTGTGGTGGAGGTACCTGCAATCAGCACAAGTGTGGGCAGTGGATGGTGGATTGACAATAAACATGAAAAGACTGATGAGACAGGGATGCAAGGGATCAATTCAGGTGTAAGGGACTCCAGGGCCATCCACGGTGGATTGTCTGATTCCACTTTAGATTATGACTCTTCAAGGGATTCCTCCAATGTTATTCAAGGAGCATGCACTAATACCACCAATTCCATGATCTTCCCCAGGAGCGAAGGTAGAAGGAATACCAATTGCCCAAATATTTACGGGATTACATTTTAGATTGATGGGAGTTTTTTTTCATTATGTTTTGTTCCTCTGCCTTCTCAGTTAAGGGGGAAGATGGTATTATGTGCAGCAAGGTTCTCACATAGAAGCTTTCATGTGGAACTTAGATGCTTCCTGTGGCACATCTTGCTCTGGCAGTTGCTGGAGATCTGGACCGACTGCAGTAGCAGCCGTGTGCTGTCCGTATACTACAAATAAAGAAGTTCATATTTTCCTTCCTGGTCTCTTGTTCCTTACAACGTAATACCAAAACGGCGAAAGGGATTTTTTGAAAAGGTGACATTTTGGAATGGTGTATTGCTGCTTTAATAAGTAAAAAAAAAAGTAATTTTTGCTAATAAGTGCAGTGGTATAGAACTTGAGAAGATAACTAAGAATTGGGTAATATGGTACTCGTAGATGGTTTACTTATTATTCACGGCAGTGTCCTTTTGCTGCTTGAACCCTATGGATTCCTAACATAAAGTTGGTGTGGGATGAAATGTCCTTCGAGGGGTGTCATAATTGTGGCCTCATGTTGGATTGGTAATTGTCTGGAAGTAGAGGGATATTAAGTAAAGAGTTAGACAGCAAACTGGTGATAGAGGAACCTTATAACTAGGAGGAAGAAATCAAAAAGGCTTAACTCATGTTTAGGAAGGATCTCCTATGTGGATATGTATGTGTAGAATATGATATTTCTGAGTGAGTGCAGGTAATGTAAAATACAAGGTCTGTACTAGTAAAATTGATACTGCACTATTTTATTAATACCAGCCGTCTGAGTCCATCTATTCAAGTGTTGGTATTGCTCATAGACCTGAGCCCATTGTTATAATATGCTGGAGTGACACATGATGTGTCAGTGTCGCACAGTAACCAGTTATGTAGTTCTGCATCCTTGTTAAGTCTCAGGTTAACTGTGTCAAATTTCAGTATTGGTTCACTATCTTGTTTACAAGGGTCTCTTCTTGGTTTCCCTATCATGGGTTTTTCTTTTGTCTTTGAATCTTGTAGAATGGGAATTTGCCTTGGTGTTGATGATGTTCCTCCTAATGTTCAACCAGCAGCTCTATGTTGTCTGTTTCCTGAATGACTCTGCAGTGTTCTTGAGTACTCTGAGTGGTCAGATGGTGCTCCCCATATGTAGGGTTCATTACCAGAGCATTTGATCACGTATACCACAAAGGTGCTCTTACAGTTCAACCAGTTGTCAATGTAATGTCAGTGCCCATTTATAGTAGATTCCAGTGTTTTATTTTTCTGAAGTTTATCTATAGCGCAATTCATTTTTGCATGTGTAGAAACCTTGTGACTTTTTCCAGAAATGTGCCTTCTTTTCTTCTTTCATGCGTCAAAAATGATAGGTGTAATTTGTTGAGCAGATTGGGGGACCTCTTGAAGCTCACCTGTGGATATGATGATGGCCATTAGAAAACTCTGAAATTAATCAGATCTGTGGTTTGGTACCTATTCTCTTCTGTCAAGCTGTTCAACTTTCTTCACAATCTGGATCAAGGTGGTTGGGCATAACCCTATTACTTACTTTATTGATGATTTCATTGGATTGAGGCAAATAATCTTCCTTGTTTGTTGTAATTTCTTCTTGCTGTACGGAATTCTCTTCTAGGGATGTTAGATATAGTGGTTTTGGGAAGGCAGCTGGTAGCATGTGTTGTTGAGTTCGATGTTGTAGTTTTCCTTTATATTTTGCTATAGTTGATTGTCTTGTAAGTATATAGTCGGATATTGGTATTGAATTTCCTGTCTGGAGATGAAAGATGTCATGGTTATGCCCCATTTGCTGCTAGATAGTTATTGATATAGTCTGTCAGTGAAGACTGTGATCCTTGCTATTTCGATAGAACATCAGCAACATATTATCCACAGAGGCTGGCTGTCCATGTAGTGGGCAAGACTAGGCACACTGTGCAAGGGGTCCAGGCAACCACACATTGGTCTACAGACGTAAAAATGCTCCAATTTTTAAGGTAGCTTGGTCAAGCAGTTAGGACAATCTTGGAGAAGTGCAAAGCATTTGTTGTACTTACAGTATCAATCATGCAACTCACACATTTGAAGGAATAACCCGGAGTCAATTTATAAAAATACTTCAGATTTTCATGTAATTTTTAAGACGAAGATCAAAATGAGTTAAGTATTTTCTGAAATAGGGATTTTTGAACTTTAAGAAAATTAGTCATTGGTGGCCAAGATGGCGATCAGAGCGGACACTTGAAACTCAGCTCTGCTCCAAGCCCTGCGAACATGCTGCATTTACTACCTCACCAAGATTTGTAATCTCACTAAAACAGTTGCCCCCACTGCTGGCAATCAGATGGGAGTCCCAGTTGCAGGCGGGCCATACTGTAGTGGACCTGCAGCGCGGGTGGAGGAGCGCTGATTTGGCCTGCCTTTGATGCATGACCACGGCGGTGTGCCAGGTGCGGGGCTGGGAGCTCCCGCTGCTTCACTCCCAGCGATAGGCCTGGAGCCGGGGACGAGTGATCCGCCCGATCTGCGCACCTGGGTGCCGCACACCATTCGGGCGTTGTGCCCACAAGCAACGCGGGACAGTTGGTCCTCGTGGACTGTGGCGTGTCGCTGCTACTCATTGCTGGCCTGCTGGTGCCTGGAGAGTGGAGTATCACCGAGACCACAAGGTGCGTGGATGAGAACTCAGAGAGGGATCCCAGAGGTCGGGACCCACCATTGAACACATAGTGCTTGAAGTGAGCGGCAGCACCGGGACAATCGGAGGGGAACGTCCATCGCAGCCCCCCCACCTGCCCTAGCGGGCCGGGACATGTGAACTTAGTGTGGTGTGGACTACCGGGTGGGGGTGATGCTGACTGGACAAGGCGGGGTGGCACCAGAGTGCGTTGATTGCAAGTAAGGAGATTGCACAGACTGGGGGGGACGCCAGTGGCACTGAAGGAGGTCTGTGGGGGCATTCCTACTCAACAACAAGACCTATTCCCCGTTCAGGACCTCCCTGCCTGGGCTCCTCCCCACCTTTTCATCCCCTACGTGGTGTATGGAGCATAATGGGAGTGCCTTTGTGGTCGGGAATGGGCTGAGAGTCTTCCTGGTCGCGCGGGACGCGGCAATCAGCGATGCAACTCACATCCCTGGGGAAGTAGATGTGGCTTCTCAGGGCACCCTAGCTCCACCAAGGACCCACTGAATGGGACTAATCACGAGAACTGCTGCTGGAGGCCAGCGAGATAACCCCTGCAGCGGCAGTGCTAGCTCTAGAGCTGAGGTGGATCGCACGAAGCAGGATATACCGACAGCAGGTGCACCTGAGATGCATGGCTGCAGCGCAACTGGAGGACACTATCATCCCCAGCCTGAACCCCTGGCAGCGACCCTAGCGGCACATTCGCAAAGGTTTAATGAGATCTTAACTGCTGTCATTAGACATTAAAGCAACACTGGGGCCCAAGATTGACGTTCTACAGATAGATATGGCCCACATGCGAGGAGACCACAAGAAATTGAAGGAGCGTGTTGACGCTACAGAATCTACAATGGCAGCCCTTAGACCAACAGTCTTGGATGCCACCTCACACATCAGGGCCCTACAGAGAGAAATGACACAACTACGACAATGAGCAGAGGACCAAGAAGGCAGATCCCGCTGCAACAACATACGTATAGTGGGCCTCCTGGAGTGTGTGGAGGGCCCTAGCATGGACCTATACATTGAGGAATGGCTCTCAGGAACAGTACTGCAGGGTAAACACACTCAACTTTCTTCTCAGCCGAGTGTGCTCATAGGGTGCTGGGCAGGCCTCCACACCGGGTGCCCCTCCACACCCTGTGATAGCTCGCCTATTAAATTACCGAGACAGAGATCATATACTTCAGGTATCATGCACAAAGAGCCCTTGGATGGTGCAGGAATCCCAGGTATACATCTATCTGGATTATACTTTGAAGGTACAATGCAAGTGGTATTACTTTTCGTCAGTTAAACGCAGCCTCAGAAACAACAATATTAAATATGCGTTGCAATTACCCATAACACTCCGCATTGTGCACTACGCTGCTACCACATTCTGCCATACACCAGAGGAGGCTTGGATGTGGATGGAAAAAGGAGGCAGAACTAAAACCATGGCGGAGGAAGCAGTTCGAGTGCTGGGAGAACTGAGGCAAAGGAGCAGGGGCCAGTGCTGCCGTCAGTTACGGGCGGGACCTTCCAGAGAACAGGCAGCTAAAGAGAGAGCCCGGATGATGGCGGAGGTGGAGCAGCATGCGATGTCTCAGTCCCCTCCTCCGTCCGTCCTGGAACGCACGCACAGTCGATGAAACCCTAGGGGCCGACAGAGCCTTGCCAAATATGCTACTGGGCGGTGGTCCCCGGGTGACCCCACAGACAGCAGACGAGATGATATAAGAACCACCTGAATTCTGGAACACTAATACATACCAAGGGGTGCTCCTCCTAAATATGCTTGAGATAAGTGGCGGGGTCTATGACCACACTATAAGGGCCAGGTATTGAACTACTCAATGTAGAAGGTATTTACATAGACTCCAGGCCACGTTTTTTTGCTGGCGGCGGTGCCTGTGGCGGCAGTGCATGTGGCGTTGCCGGTGGCGGTCTTGTCCGCCGTGCAGGTTGGCGGCGACGTTGACTTGCCTTTCTTTTTCCGGCCCTTCCCCACCTTGGATGGTGGCACAGCTGTCTTGCAACTCCCAACTGTTGTCCTGGCTGAGCCCTTGGTGGGAGGTGTTGTGGCCTTCTCCTTCCGGGATGTGGGCAACTTCTTCTGTTTTGGTGGTGGGGAAACGTCCTTGGCCTCGCTCCTTGGGACATTGGCAGCCCTGCTGCTTGGCACACTCCAGAATCCGGTTACTGCTGGCACCACTGTGCCCGGTGATGTGGTGGCTGAGGTGCTGGGTTGGGACCTGGAAAGGCGGGCCCTAGGGGATGGAAGGGGTTGGGGAGGTGAAGGGAAGAGGTCAAGGTTTGACAGGAAAGGTTTTTTAGACACTGGGACGGGTAGATGGAGGGGGTTTGTGAGTGGAAGAAGAGGTAGTGGTTGTAGGAGGTGTTTGTTTACTGACTTTGGGTGAAGGTGCATGGGCTGGAGGCTGCCGTGAGGTGGATGGCTTTTGGGTGGGTGTGTGACTGCGTTTGGGTACTTTGGGAGGAGGGCTCACAGACACACTGGTCGAGGACACGGGATGTGTGAATGGTAGTGGGGGTGGTGATTGCACGTGAGCAGTGTGTGGTGATGGGCGTGCTGGTGATGGAGGTAATGGCTGAGGATGTAGCGCATGCAGGTGTGCATGGGTATGATGCTTGTGTGAGTGCCTGTGGGATGTGTGGTGCTTATGTTTGCCAGAGCTACCCTTGTGTGTTAAGATGTGTGCATGCTGGTCTGATGGTGTGCTTGGGATAGGCTGAGGTACTAGGGATTGGGTCTGGGTGGAGGAAGTTGGAGGGGGGGGTTGGACACAGAGACAATGGCTGCCATCAGTGCTGAGGCAAGAGTCTGAAATGCTCGCTGTTGGGCTGCCTGGCTAGAATGAATGCCCTCCAGGTATGCATTTGTCTGTTGCAACTGCCTCTCTACACCCTGGATGGCATTCAGAATGGTAGACTGCCCAACAGTGAGGGATCTCAGGAAGTCAATGGCCTCCTCACTGAGGGCAACAGGGCTGACTGGGGCAGGGGCTGAGGTGCCTGGGCGAATGAGATGCCCACCCTCCTGCGTGAGCGGCCACGGGGCACACGCTGAGGGGCTGCTGGGAGGGCGGTGTTGGTAGGGGGGGTGGCGGCTGTACCTGTAGATGCGGGGGGCACAGAGGGGCCCGCCACTGCAAGGGAGCTCCCATCAGAGGAGGAGTCCGTGTCGCTGGTCTCTGCTCCAGTCCCCGCTGTGGAGCTCCTGTTGCCCTCCGTCCCACTGGTGAATTCTGACTCCGTAGTGTCACCCTCCACGGCCATGTGGGATGCAGCTCCCTCCTGCTCCGGTGGCACAGCTCCTCCGCCTGCTGATGCTAATGCACACAAGAACAGGGAGACCACAAAAAGGGGGGGAAAGAAAGTAGAAAGACATGTTCAGTACATGCAATACCACTACCGTTGGCGGACACTACAGACACAGCAGCCATCTGCACAACGCCATGCACTTAGAGTTCCCTAATTCCTCATGTGGACATGGTGTACATGGCCTATGCCCGATTGCTGCACACATGGAAGTCACAGGAGCCTGACTAGGTGTAGATGGCTCTTACTACTGGTGGGGTTGGGGTGCCACTTAGCCTGCCTCACAAAGGGCCCTTGCCTACAAGGCTCGCCCTAGCCCAGGGGAACCCACAGCCCACCTACCACACCCAGACACCTCCAATGCACGCAGAGTCAGATGGATGTGACAGTACTCACCCCCTTGTGGCTGCTGTGATGCCCTCAAGCGCCCATCCAACTCCTGATCCGCCACCGCCAGGATCCGGAACATCAGGGGAGTCATGGTGCGACGGGCACCTCTCACACGTTGGGAGGCCATCCCCAGCTGGGCCTCCGCCGTCTTCTTGCTTCAGCGGCGAATGTCCTCCCATCTTTTACGGCAGTGGGTGCTCCGTCTGTGGTGGACCCCCAGGGCCCGGACGTCCTTGGCAATGGCACGCCAAATATCCTTCTTCTGGTGGGCGCTGACCTACAGGAATAGTACAGGGGAAAAGGTACAACATTAATCGTCTGGACCGTCACAGTCATTGGCCCACGTTCCCACCCTTGCCCTGACGCACATACACTCACCGTCAGATCATGCACGCCTCATCCCCCCCCATCTACCATTCACACCACTCCAAACAGGCATTTCCCATACAGCATGCTCACAGTGTACTCACCTGTTTGTCTGGAGGACTGTAGAGTACCCTGTACTGGGGGAGGACCCCATCCACTAGTTTCTCCAACTCCTCCGATGTGAAGGCAGGGGCCCTTTCCCCAGACACATGAGCCATCGCCACTTCCAGACTGAGGTCACAGCAGCACTTGCAGTGTAGGTCCTCTCCTGTTGAAGATCAGGTATCAAGTGAGTGAACAGAGAGAAAATGGCAGTCACGTCCGCAACGGTGCGTACCGTCACCTCCGGCGTACTTCGTCATTGGCTCCTGGGACCCATAGGGTCCAATGTTAACCAACGTAGGATTGCGATGCAGTCTTCGACCGCCTACCGCGACGGTGCACAACGCCAGCGCAGTTACCTCATATCCCCTTGTCCCACATTACAGGTGAGGCAGCCGCAATTTTAGGGGGCCACATGGCATTATTTTTAAATGCGTCACACATATCCAGGCGTTGCATACACACTAAGACAGGCACATAGCGGATTGACAAATGTGTGCAATAAAGTTGTTGTTTTAGTACCTCAGTGTTGGCTTACCCTCTGCTCGCTGTTTTCATCCATAGAGCACGTCAGCTGGGGCAGGTGATGAGATGGCGGCATCCACCGGTGTACAGACCGCTGGTGGACCTGTCGACAATGGAAGAGCGACATGTAATTGTCACCTACAGACTTGATCGTGCCACAATCCAGGAACTGTGTGCCCAGTTGGAGACAGACTTGATGTCAGCTATCCGCCATCCCACAGGAATCCTCTAGTGCAGGTCCTGTCAGTACTCTATTTCCTGGTAAGTGGGTCTTTTCAAACAACAGTGGCCATAGCATCAGGGATGTCCCAGCCTATGTTCTCAAACGTGTTGTCCAGAGTGTTGTCTGCCTTGCTGAAACACATGAGCAGCTACATCGTTTTCCCTCAGGTGGAGGATTTGCCTACAGTGAAAGGTGACTTCTATGCCCTGGGACATATCCCCAACATCATAGGTGCCATTGATGGGACACATGTGGCCTTGGTACCCCCCCGCAGGAGTGAACAGGTGTACAGAAACCGGAAGAGCTACCATTCGATGAATGTACAGATGAGATGGTGTGTTTGGCCGACCAGTACATCTCCCATGTGAATGCCAAATTTCCTGGCTCAGTGCATGACAATTACATTCTGAGGAATAGCAGCATCCCTTATGTGATGGGGCAACTCCAGAGGCACCGTGTGTGGCTATTAGGTGAGGACAAGGACCCTATACAATGTGAATAGTTGTCTGGGTCTGGGGTTGTCCCTAAGGGTTAGTGTGTGTCTAACAGTTGTCCCTTGACATTTGCAGGTGACTCTGGCTACCCCAGCCTGCCATGGTTACTGACCCCAGTGAGGAATCCCAGGACAAGGGCAGAGGAACGCTACAATAAGTCACATGGGTGAACTAGGAGGGTTATACTGTAGAGACGACCTTTGGCCTCCTGCAGGCCAGGTTCCGGTGCCTCCATATGACAGGTGGTTCCCTATACTACTCACCAAAGAAGGTGTGCCAGATCATCATGGCCTGCTACATGCTGCACAACTTGGCTTTGCGACGACAGGTGCCTTTTCTGCAGGAGGATGGTCCAGAAGGAGGTCTTGTGGCAGCTGTGGAGGCTGTGGACAGTGAAGAAGAGGAGGCAGAAGAAGGGGACATATACAACAGAAACACCGTGATCCAGCAATACTTCCAGTGAGACACAGGTAAGAAGACATCACTGTCTCCTACATCTGATAAAATTGTTCGAACTATCATCTGTCTGTCACATTCACCCAGTGTATGGACCCTAATGTGTCTCTTTCCCTTTCGATTTCACAGATGTGGGTCCCACTGTGTGACCTCTACTATGTTACCTCATGGCCTAGAGCTATGTGACATAGGTATGTTGACAATACAATGGACATTGCTATTTCCCTCAGTTATTGCAAATACACATTTGTGAAAGCAAAGACTGACTCCAGATTGTTTTGTGATTCAAGGGTGTTTATTTAAGTGCTAAATAGTGGAGGGGGTTGTAAAATGGGCTGGGGTGATGGTGGAGGAATGTCCATGGCAGAGTCCAGTTATTAGTCTCACAGGTGCATTGTCCAAAGGGGCATAGGAAGTGGAGCTATGGCAGTTTAAAGATGGACAGGGTGACAAAGTGGGACAGAAGGATGACATTCAGGGTGGTCTCATTTCTTGGCGGGGGTCTTGGCATTTTTCTCTGTCTTTTTCCTGGATCTCAGGGACCGCTTGCGGGGTGGTTCTCCATCTGCAGGGGGTGGAGTGCTGGTGTTGTGGTCCTGTGGTGGTGCCTCCTGTCCAATAGCGCCGGCGGAGGTGGTGGGCAGTTCTTCGTCCAGGCTAGTGTCAAGGGCCCCTTCTTCTGTCACAGTGTCCCTCCTGGTGTTCACGAGGTCCTTCAGCACCCCTACAATGGTGCCCAGGGTGATGTTGATGGACTTGAGTTCCTCCCTGAACCCCAAATACTGTTTCTCCTGCAGCCGCTGGGTCTCCTGAAACTTGGCCAGCACCGTTGCCATCGTCTCCTGAGAATTATGGTATGCTCCCATGATGTTGGAGAAGGCCTCGTGGAGAGTGGGTTCCTTGGGCCTGTCCTCCTCGTGTCGCACAGCAGACCTCCCAGTTTCCCGGTTGTCCTGGGCCTCTGTCCCCTGAACCATGTTCCCACTGCCAGTGCCCCCAGGTCCCTGCTGTTCTTGGGGTGGTGGGTTAGCCTGGGTTCCCTGTAGTGGTGGACACACTGCTGCTTGACGTGTCCTGGGGACAGAGGTATGGGCCCACTGGGTGGGTGCTGTGCCGGTGTTTCCTGAGGGGGGAGGCTCTGTGGTGGCCTGTGACTGTGTGAGGGGAACCGACTGTCCCGAGGTCCCAGATGGGCCGGGCTGGTCATCTAGATCCAGTTGGACAGAGCTGCTGTCATCACTGTGGGCCACTTCTGTGGGGGGAGTGGACATGTCTGGAACCTCCTGTCCAGTGACATTGGGTAGGGGTCCTGCAGGGGTGTAAAGGCATGATTATTGCATCTGTCTGTGCCAAGGTGTGTAATGGGTAGGTGACCCTGTACCCCGGTGCTTACATTCTTGTGTGATAATTGTTTAGGGGTCTGTGTGGATATCTGTAGTGGACATGCATTAATGATGGGTGTCCATGCTTTGTTGTTGCATGCAGGGCTTGGTGTTGGGATGTGTGGTTTGTGATAGTGGGACATATGTGAGGAGTTGGAGTGATGGGGGTGAGGGAGAGGGTGGGGGTATGTGATAGCACACAGGTAGGGTGGGGAATGAAGTAGTGAAAGATTTGACTTACCAGAGTCCATTCCTCCAGCTACTCCTGCGAGGCCCTCAGGATGCAGTATAGCCAAGACCTGCTCCTCCCATGTTGTTAGTTGTGGGGGAGGAGGCAGGGGTCCACTGCCAGTCCTCTGAACCGCAATGTGGTGTCTTGAGGCCACGGAACGCACCTTCCCCCGTAGGTCGTTCCACCTCTTCCTGATGTCATCTCGTGTTCTTGGGTGCTGTCCCACTGCGTTGACCCTGTCCACGATTCTGTGCCATAGCTCCATCTTCCTTGCTATGGAGGTGTGCTGCACCTGTGATCCGATTAACTGTGGTTCTACCCAGATTATTTCCTCCACCATGACTCTGAGCTCCTCCTCACAAAACCTGGGGTGTCTTTGCGGTGCCATGGGGTGGTGGTGTGTGTTGTCATGTGTGGGATGATGTTTAGGGTTGTGTGTTGTTTTGTGCCTGGATGTGTATGAGTGATGGTGTTGTGTGCCTCTGCATGCTGGTGTGGTCTTTGCTTTGCTGTCTCTCTGCTTCTTCCAAATTGTTTGTTGTAAGGGTTTGTGGGTAATGTGGGTGTGTCTTTTATATTGTATTGGGTGTGTGGGAGTGGTGTGTGTATGTGTATCAGGTGTGTGCATTTGGAATTATCCAATGTGGTTGTGTTTTGTAAATGTGTGTGTATTTTGAGCACGGCGGTGTGTACCGCCTATGGAATACCGCGGTTGAAAGACCACCACGTGGATTCGTGGGTCGTGATAGTGTGGGCGTATTCCTGTTGGCGTGATGGTGGAGGTTTTGTTATCGCCAATTTATCACTGACCTTTGATGTGGCGGACTTGTGTGGGTGTCTAGATTTTGCCGGATTCTGAGCTGTGGGTCGTAATAGCTGTGGCGGGATTCCACGGCCGCGGCAGTGTGTTGGCGGTCTTCTGCAAGGTGGTAAGCGGGATTTACAGCCAATGTTGTAATGAGGGCCAAAGTCTCTCAGAATGGCAAAGGGTGATGAAGAATGGCGAAGAATGGCTGATTTCTCTTCCGGTTACGCCGTTATATCAAAGTTGTCGAACAAGTCTCTAATTTCCCATTGGGCAATATTTGGTGCATCGTTATCTCTGTCTAATAATCCGTCACACACCTTACTAGAATTTTCACCTCAGACTATTCTCATGCAGTTTATTGGCTCCTGTGATTGACGTCTTCAGCGGGTGGAATGTCAGGTAAGAAAAGTCACACTTGTCGCTCCAGTCAGTAGTTCCATTGTCTTCTCCTAGTCCAGACGACCTTGCACCTGTTGCGAATTACACTGTTGCATTCTGCAAGAATGTCTCCTTGAGCAAGTCGGGTCCCATCAGAAAGAATTTACTACGGCTACATACATATCTCTAGCTTCTGGAAAAGTACAGCTTCGTGTCCTTCAGGAAAACAGTACATTGCACGTTAGAAAACACAGTCAATATGAGACCAGGAAGCTAGGCCCAGACCCTTGCTAACTAAGGCCTACTGAGTAATTTAGCATAACCCTAATATATAACTCTTAATGCTAATACAAAACCATACATTAGTACACTGTTAATTCATTATTAATCAGTTTCATTAATCATCATATAGATTGGTGGCCACTCCCCGTGGGCACATTTCAAACGCGTACATTAATTTTCTTCTAAGTTAATACATCTTCTATGCGGCTTCATTACACATTATATTGCAAGCTTTTCATGTTAATATTGATTATAAGAGTCACACTCCAACAATCCCTCCTCTGATGACTCTTGTCATCACACAAACCTTTCTTTTACTATTTAGCATCTTTAAAATTCTCTCATCTCAATTTCTTCCCTCACTTTTGCCCCTTCTAATTTTGCTCTGAACATTTTCTCCCTTTTCCTTTCTTCCCTCCTCTTATTATTTTTCGCCATTTTCAATTTAATTCTTTTACTAATTTTGCATGACAACCATAATCCAAATAAGCAAGCTAAAACAATCAATATTCCCTGTATTATTTTTCCCAATATCCCATGCCAAATATTACTAAACCAGCTTCCCACTTTAGCAAGTCCCTTTCCAACCTTTTCCCAAACTCCAGGTTCTTTCAGTTCCTTCAGATCTGTACTATCTCTTGTTAGGTTAGTTAGCATACTCCCAATCTCATTACTATTATCAGTAATAGGCACAACAGTGTCGCTCATTAAGCAGTTTACAAACTACGCCATTTTTCGCTAAAAGAATGTCTAAAGCAAGCCTGTTTTGAAGAGTCATAGCCCTCTCCGCAGGAAGTTCAGTATCCATCAGGAGTATAGCCCCTGTAAAATTTGTCAGCATGTTATTCACAATAGTAGACAACTTTCGTATCTTTATGGAGTTCAAGATAACTCCCACTGAAGGAATTATTGCTCCAAATATGTCTCCTACTACACCAGCAGCAGTCTCTCTCCTTTGTCTAGTACGATGTAATTCAGACAATTTCGGAAACTTTTTCAAGTCCTCTAATTGATATATCTTTGAGAAAACTATCCCCAAATAACATGTCCCATACCATCCCTTTGGAAGACGGTAATAAGCATTAAGTCCACATATATAATAGATCCCAGGGATCGCTGGATCCTGTCCATTTAACATAAACGTCCACTTACTCTGAAACAAAAACACATGCTTACATTCACTCATTTCCACAAACACATTATCATAATATGACTTTGGTCGCGTAATGCAAAGCTTGCCTACGTGTAGTGCATCTAAAGCTAATTTCCCTTGTTCCCTAATTGCACTATAGCTCTCACTATTTACAAAAGCTCGCTGCTGCAATTCTTTCTCTAATTTCCCCTTCCATGCCCTCCTTCTATCTTCTGTGTGATCTAGAAAGCTTTTCTCTACAGATGTAAGCAAACATGTCAGATTATTGCGGTGTGCATAAGATGTACTAATTGTTAATGTCGCTTTAAAGAACCCTTTAACTAATTTCATGTTGTAGTATTTAGCTAAACTATTTAAGAAAACACAAGATCATTATTCGAATAAAAGTACTGACTGGTTATAGAATCGTGTTAGCAACAAACTACAGCATATCCCATACGTTAAAGGCAAACTATGGTAAGTAACTCCCTCTTGCACTGAAACAGGAATTTGTGTACACACATAACAATCTTTTGCATCCATAGTGTCAACATACTCACTCGTCAAGCAATAGAAAACATTAGTTGATAGTTCCCCTTTCACGTCAGTTCCCTCATGCAAATATCTTGTGTCCTGCTCGAACCTCTCCCAAGCTGTTAGTGTAGCTGCGGTCTCAGGAATTGTAACATTGTTAGTTTCCCTCTTATCCACCAATGGCATTCCCACAATCATAACTATGATGAATATCACACACACTACACCCAAACCAACACCCAAACATTTACAACTCCTACTTCCCCTATTATCATCTCTAGTGTTAGCCATGATCTGTAAAGAATCAGAAAGCGAAATATTATAAGTTCAAACAACAACCAACTAAGGCTGGATAAATCCCTCTCTTTTTCCTTTTTTTTCAGCAAGTTAAAGCAAGCGAAAGTCTTTCTTCAGCAATTATTTACAGCTTCCACATTCACTCCCAGGATCCTTGTTGATTCCGGTTAGCAGCTTGTCAAAATCAGTTTTCAAAGTCAATTCAGTTTAACAGTGTCACATCCGATAATTTATCAGTGTCTTTTCTCAGTTTTCTTTAGCTCAATTTTCACATCAACACAGTCTCTTTCTCTGGCCAGACTCAGGTGCCAAAGTACTGACCTGGGTCTTCTCGATCAAAGCAGAACGCCAAGAACTCTTGTTGCCACTCAGCCGACGTTGCATATGCCCATTCAGGACCTGCGTACCTTCTGTTTGCTACTCTCTTTCTTTTCAACTTGCGATCACCTTGCAACTCTCCTTGACTCAGATCTCTTTCCTTGTGGTATCGACTTCCTCCTGTATTGCCTCATCAACAAACACTCTTCCCTTTGTCACTTGCAATTCTAGCCACTTATCTCCTTTCAGTGTCTCTTTGGCCTTTGATCTTCCTTGTGGCAGCCTGTCGCCCTCCTCTGACTCTATAGTGTTTTCTCTTGATGGACCTGTAATTTGCTCAGGAGGAGTCTGGACACTCTGATTTTCTTCCGCCTCAACTCCTTCGCCTTCTGGGTCTGTCAGGGGCTCAAATTCTTGCCTGTATCCGCCTGCTTCTGGGAGAACCTCCTTCTGACTCGGTCCTCCTGGTGCCTCAGTTGAGATAGGCTAACGGTCACCCCTCTGAGTCTCTTCTCCTTCGTCTCTTATTGGAGTGACTAGGCCGTCCTCAACGGGCTCTCCTTCTGTCTCAGTTCCCCTTTGATTACTCTCCGGCCCTGAGACTTCCTTTTCTGTTGCTGATACTTTTGACAATTCAATTTCCTCATCAGATGGACACGTCACCTTTTTCGTGTGACTGGCATGGATCCAGTTTGGAATTCCCGCACACTTCACAGCAGTGGTAGTCGTTAATATTACTGGCCCCTTCCAACGTGGCTCCAAACACGACTTCCTCACGTGTTTCTTGATGACAACCCACTCACCAGCTTTCAGATTGTGACCTGGATCATTTTTCGGTGGCAGTGTGGTGGCTTCCACCTGGTGAGAGAAAGAGCAGACCATGTGTAGGAGGCTGCCCTGGCTTGTAGTGGGTACCAGAGGTACTTACACCTTGTGCCAGGTCCAGTTATCACTTATTAGTGTAGAATAGGTGTTTCTAGCAGCTAGGGCTGATAGAAGGTAGCTATGGCAAAGCAGCTTAGGCTGAACTAGGAGACATGTAAAGCTCCTACTATACCACTGGTGTCATATGCACAATATCATAAGAAAACACAATACACAGATATACTAAAAATAAAGGTACTTTATTTTTATGACAATATGCCAAAAGTATCTCAGTGAGTACCCTCAGTATGAGGATAAGTTATATACACAAGATATATGTACACAAACCAAAATTATGCAGGTTATAGCAAGAAAAGTAATGCAAGCAGTGTAAAGTTTCAATAGATTGCAATAGGAGCACATAGGTATACGGGCAACACAAACCATATATTCCAAAAGTGGAATGCGAACCACGAATGGACCCCAAACCTATGTGAGCTTGGAGAGGGTCGCTGGGGCTGTAAGCAAACAGTGAGGGTTAGAAAAATAGCCCACCCCAAGACCCTGTAAGGTAGGTGTAAAGTGCACCTAAAACCCCCAGAGAGCACAGAAGTCGTGATAGGGGGATTGTGCAAGGAAAACCAACACCAGCAATGCAACACCAGTGGATGTCCGGACCTGAGTACCTGTAAGACAAGGGGACCAAGTCCAAGAGTCGCGACAGTGTCAAGACTGGGTAGGAGCCCAGGAAATGCCAGCTGAGGGTGCAAGGAAGCTGCCACCAGATGGAAGAAGCTTGTTGTTTTGCAAGAACGACAAAGACTAGGAGCTTCCCCCTTTGGAAGATGGATGTCCCACGTCGTGAAGAAGCTTGCAGAGGTGTTTCCACGCAGAAAGACCGCAAAAAAGCCCTGCTAGCTGCAAGGGTCGCAGTTAGGGTTTTTGGATGCTGCTGTGGCCCAGGAGGGACCAGGATGTCGCCACTTGGATGAGGGGACAGACGGGGTGCCCAGCAAGTCAGGGAGCCCTCACAAAAGCAGGCAGCACCCGTAAAAGTACCAGAGCAGGCACTTGGAAGAGGAGTGAACCGGAGTCCACCCGAAGTCACAAAAGGGAGTCCCACGACGCCAGAGGACAACTCAGAAGGTTGTGCACTGCAGGTTAGAGTGTCGGGGACCCAGGCTTGGCTGTGCACGAAGGAAATCCTGGAAGAGTGCACAGGAGCCGGAGCAGCTGCAAATCACGCGGTACCCAGCAATACAGTCTAGCGTGGGGAGGCAAGGACTTACCTCCACCAAACTTGGACTGAAGAGTCACTGGACTGTGGGAGTCACTTGGACAGAGTTGCTAAGTTCCAGGGACCACGCTCGTCATGCTGAGAGGGGACCCAGAGGACCGGTGATGCAGTATTTTGTTGCCTGCGGTTGCAGGGGGAAGATTCCGTCGACCCACGGGAGATTTCTTCAGAGCTCCTGGTGCATGAAGGAGGCAGGCTACCCCCAGAGCATGCACCACCTGGAAACAGTCGAGAAAGCCGGCAGGATGAAGCGGTACAAGGTTGCTAGTAGTCGTCTGGCTACTTTGTTGCGGTTTTGCAGGCTTCCTGAGCAGTCAGCGGTCGATCCTTTGGCAGAAGGTGAAGAGGGAGATGCAGAGGAACTCTGGTGAGCTCTTGCATTCGTTATCTAAAGCATTTCCCAAAGCAGAGACCCTAAATAGCCAGAAAAGGAGGTTTGGCTACTTAGGAAGGAGGATTGGCTACTAACAGAGGTAAGAGCCTATGAGAAGGAGTCTCTGACGTCACCTGCTGGCCCTGGCCACTCAGAGCAGTCCAGTGTGCCAGCACACCTCTGAATCCAAGATGGCAGAGGTCTGGGGCGCATTGGAGGAGCTCTGGGCACCTCCCCTGGGAGGTGCAGGTCAGGGGAGTGGTCACTCCCCTTTCCTTTGTCCAGTTTCGCGCCAGAGCAGGGCTGGGGGATCCCTGAACCGGTGTAGACTGGCTTATGCAGAGATGGGCACCATCTGTGCCCATCAAAGCATTTCCAGAGGCGAGGGGAGGCTACTCCTCCCCAGCCCTGACACCTATTTCCAAAGGGAGAGGGTGTAACACCCTCTCTCAGAGGAAGTCCTTTGTTCTGCCTTCCTGGGCCAGGCCTGCCTGGACCCCAGGAGGGCAGAAACCTGTCTCACGGGTTGGCAGCAGCAGCGGCTGCAGTGGATACCCCGGAAAGGCAGTTTGGCAGTACCCGGGTTCTGTGCTAGAGACCAGGTTGGCATTGGGGTGACAATTCCATGATCTTAGACATATTACATGGCCATGTTCGGAATTAACATTGTGACGCTGTACATAGGTAGTGACCTATGTACAGTGCACGCGTGTAATGGTGTCCCCGCACTCACAAAGTCCAGGAAATTTGCCCTGAACAATGTGGGGGGACCTTGGCTAGTGCCAGGGTGCCCACACACTAAGTAACTTTGCACCCAACCTTCACCAGTTGAAGGTTAGACATATAGGTGACTTATAAGTTACTTAAGTGCAGTGGTAAATGGCTGTGAAATAACGTGGACGTTATTTCACTCAGGCTGCACTGGCAGGCCTGTGTAAGAATTGTCAGATCTCCCTATAGGTGGCAAAAGAAATGCTGCAGCAGATCATAGGGATCTCCTGGAACCCCAATACCCTGGGTACCTCAGTACCATATACTAGGGAATTATATGGGTGTACCAGTATGCCAATGTGAATTGGTGAAATTGGTCACTAGCCTGTTAGTGACAATTTGGAAAGCAGAGAGAGCATAACCACTGAGGTTCTGCTTAGCAGAGCCTCAGTGAGACAGTTAGTCATCACACAGGGAACACATACAGGGCACATACTTATGAGCACTGGGGCCCTGCCTGGCAGGGTCCCAGTGACACATAGACTAAAACAACATATATACAGTGAAATATGGGGGTAACATGCCAGGCAAGATGGTACTTTCCTACACCACGTCAGCCAGACCCTTGCAGTAGTCCAACACCATATCATCTGTGATATTCACAAGAGCATTTGCAGCCACTGCGGGCAATCTCATAGCTCGGCCCATGAGAATTTCATGAGGAGACAGTCCTGTTTTCTTGTTGGGCGTGTTTCTCATTGACATTAACATCAAAGGCAATGCATCAGGCCATTTCAAATTCATGGCTGCACACATTTTTCCCATTCTCGACTTCAGGGTACCATTCATTTGTTCCACTAATCCTGATGCTTCAGGGTGGTAACTACAATGCAACTTCTGCTCGATGTTTAATGCTGCACACAATAGCTTAACCACCTCGTTGTTTACTTCCCCTATCTGATTCTAAAGAGATCAGAAACCCGAAACGTGGAATCAATTCCCTAAGCAGCAGCTTCGCTACTGTGAGACTGTCATTTCTGTGTGTAGGGTAAGCTTCAATCCAGTGACTAAAGATGCACACAATCACTAACACGTATCTCAGACCTCCACACACAGGCATCTCAATAAAGTCCAATTGCATTCTGCTAAATGGACCTCCTGCTCTCCCAATGTGGCTCAAATTCACCTCTGTCCCTTTCCCCGCATTCATCTGCTGACAGATGATACACCTGTGACAAATCACTTCTGCGGCTTGTCTGAACTTTGGGTTAAACCAATCAATTTTGAAAAACCTGATCATGGCATCTCTTTCGATATGTTCTTGACCATGGTAAAACCTTGCAAACTGTGACTTTAGACTGTTCGGCAAGACCATTTTCCCCTCGTCTGAAACCCACAAATCATCTGGTCTTTGTACACACTGCATCCTAACCCAAGAAAGTTTCTCATCTGTGTTGGCACGTCCCTGCAACAATTTCAATTCCTCCAACGTGTCAACCACCCTCAATGTGTAACCTGTGCATGTCTCATTTTCTGTTTTAGGTAACAATACCCACTGATCCTTGAACAATATACAGTTCAATGCACAAAACCTTGCGACTTGATCCGCATATCCATTTCCCATTGACACAAAGTCTTGTGATTTCAAATGAGCGCTGCATTTTACCATGGTAATTTCATGAGGTAACTGAATCGCGTGCAACAACTCCTTAATTCTTTTACCATTTTTCACTGGAGAACCAGAAGAGGTCAGGAATCCAATTGGGTATCTTTAATATCAGGCCTCGGTTTGGTGCTCATTTCTGTTACCTCAAGACAATCATGTTCTACATCATCAGCATCCTCAACTTCTGTGTTTTAATTTGGAAGTAAAGTTGTCGGGTTCAGCACTGTACATCTTTTCAACGTTACATTTGGTGACCCTAGTATAATCGTTTCATATTTTGTCAGTCTTGCATTTGTCATGTGCTGCGTTTTGGTACGGGTTAACAAGATCTCAACTGAGTGTGGGACCATAACTGTTAAAGGATGTCCCATCACTATGCCTTCACATTGTGCGAGGCTTTGACCAACTGCTGCTACTGCACGCAGACAACCTGGTAAGGCTGCTGTGACTGGGTCCAAAGTAGCTGAAAAATATGCTACTGGTCGGTTTACACCTCCATGGACCTGTGTCAGGACAGACAAAGAACATGCATCACATTCATGACAAAACAGGACAAAAGGCTTTGTGTAAGCAGGCATACCTAAAGCTGGAGCCCTACACATACACTCCCTCAGCTCGGTAAACGCCTTTATTTCTTTCTCTGTCAGTGTTAGGACATCTGGCCCATCCTTAACCGTCAGTCTCACCAATGGCTTGGAGATGACTGAGAAATTCGGGATCCACTGGCAACAGTAGCCCGCCATTCCCAGAAACATTCTAACATCTCTCCGTGTCATTGGGGGATTCATCTGCAATACGGCGGTCACTCTCTTCCTGGATAACTTCCTCGACACTTTCTCAATTACTTGACATAAGTATTTCTCCTCTTTCTGACAATACTGCAGCTTTTTTGGAGACACCTTGTGCCCATTCTTTCCCAAGTGGTTTAGCAAGGCAATCGAATCATACTTGCAGTTGTCTCTCGTTTTAGATGCAATCAACAAATCATCAATGTACTGCACTAGAGTCGATTAAAAAGGCAATTCCAATGACTCCAAATCTTTCTTCAGTATCTGATTGAAGATGGAAGGTGATTCTGAAAACCCTTGGGGAATTTAACACCAACTGTAGACCTTGTCCAAGAATTTGAAACTAAAAAGAAATTGTCTGTCCTCATGAAGAGGCACAGAAAAGAATGCTTGGGACAAATCAACTACTGTGAACCACTCTGCATCGCATGGAACCTGGAACATTATCACAGCTGGATTTGGCACTACTGGGCAACATTTCACCACTATGTCATTAATTTTTCTTAAGTCTTGGACAATTCAAACTTTCCCACAAGGCTTTCCCAGTCCCATTATTGGTGAATTACAGGGACTGCTCATCACTTCTTTCAAAACTCCTTGCTTCACAAAGTCCGCAATTATCTGTGTTACCTGTATAAGGACATCTTGCGCCATGTGGTACTCCGGTACCTGAGGGTACACAGCATTTGGCTTCACACTGACTTTAACTGGTTCTACTCCTTTTATCAGTCCCACTTCCTTTCCTGTCAAGTCCCACACTTTCTCTCTGACTGTGCCCTGCAAGTCTGCTGGCAAATCAGTCACTGTGAACATTGGGAAGAAGTTAATCAGAGGATACTCCTCATCTGTCGTCTCCGTTTCAGGATCTGATATTTGACCATCATCCCCTTCATCATCACTGTTTGTCTGTACTTCAATTCCCTCATTGGAACAGGTGATAGAACATCTTGTCTTGCACAGTAAGTCTCTTCCCAGTAGGGACACGAGACTCGAATCACAAACTTCAAACCTGTGCAACCCCTGAAAAGTACCAATCTCAACCTGGACCGGATCTGTGATCGGGTTAGTCAAGAGCTGGTTCGCCACTCCTACTACCTTGACTGTACGTCCCAAAAGAGGCAACTTCGGAACCTCTGCACTTCTAACTGTAGAGCGTGTAGCTCCTGTATCAACCAAGAATTAAACTTTGTTACCCATCACTTTCCCTTGCACGTAAGGTCCCCTCTGATCTACTTCTAGGGACACTGCAAGCCTACACTCCTCACTATCTGAACTCTCATCCCGCCATTCATTGTTTATTTCATTTTCACCACGCAATGGGAACTGTTTTACTGCGTTATTTTGACTAATTCCTTGACTTGTGACCTGTCGAGGAAGCATCACCTGTTGCTGTCCCATTGGTGCTAAGGGCAACTGCATTTGCTTTCTAGGTACCACGGGAATCTGCTGTTGCACTTGCTGCATCTGCACTGGTTGTACACGTGGCATCTGTACTTGTTGTTTGGGTTGAAAACCCTGCATCTGAACCATGTTATTCTGAAAGTTCGGATTAGGACCTCTCATCCTTGGTCCTTTAACATTTTGGAATGCATTGACATCATTGCTTTGTGGAACAACACCCTCCTGTACCATCATCGGGCACTCCCACTTCCAATGTCCAACGCCCCCACAAGCATGACAAAGTAACACCTTCTTCATCCCCTGCACATCATTTTGAACCACAACGGTATTCAGATCGGAACCATGGTTCACAAAACCTCCTCGACCTCTGCCTCTCACTTGCGCCTGGAACATCCCGTTTCCTTGCGGCTGTTGCACCATCTGCTGTAAACCATTTCCCTGCATCCCTGCTTGTGCTGCCTTAATTTGCATTACCATCACTTTCTCCTTTAACTTTCTCTGCTTCAACTCAATCTTGTCACTACAGTTTTCCCATACTGCAACACCTCGTCAATTGGCTCTGCTTGCCAACAGATCAAATGATTCTTAATCATCTGACTAATCTCGGGTCTCAACCCTTCAACAAACCTGACCACAAGGTGATTCATGTCTTTCGCTTCTATGACCTCTGTACCACTGTAGTGCTTGAACGCTTTCAACAACCTCTCATAGTAGGCAGGTATCGACTCTTTGGCTTCCTGTGCCGTTCGATCAATCTTTTGCCAATCAATATTTTGCGGCAAAACTTTCTGCTTCAAAAACTCAATCACCTTATAGTAGTACCTCATCACGTCAGGAGACAGTGCTCCTGTGGCTCTGTCCCTTGCCGGTTCAGCTGTTGGCCAATCCACACTTCTCTTGCACTCAAGCCACAAATCAGCTGGAACTATAATCTCAAAGAGGGAATTCAGGTCTTCCCAAAGACACTTCGCAAGCTTTACAAACCTATCTGTCTGTTGGTACCACTCTATTGGTTTCTCCCTCAGCCTGGGGAAATTATTTGTGAATGACAGAATGTCACCTCTTGACCATGGTACATGGACAAGAACACCTCCTGACATCTCTCTCATTGGTAACATCTTTATTGTACCGGTATCCGGCACTGGTTTTGCCTGTTGTTGCTCCGGGCAGTCACTTTTCCTTTTATCTCTTTTCTTTGCCCATCTGCCTTCCCACTTTTCTAAGGCTCCCCAAACTTGTGCACTCTGCAGTATTTCTTTAAGATGTGCCTTCATACCAGTAGGCCTCATGTGATCAAAATCTTTGGGCTCAAAGTCTAACCTGTAACTTCTCTTCAGATGTTTAGTATTGTCTAAGTCTAAGCCGTATTTATCTGCCAGGTTTGCCAACTTCTGGTGCATCTTGCTCACTTCTTTAGTTATCTTTGGGCACAGATATCTCAATTCTGCTTCAGTATATGACTCTAGCCTGTTCACTCCCATGCTCCCTTCTATTAGTTCATTTGCCTCCATGCCCAACCTCACAAAATGCAGGGACTCTTCGCTCTCCGACCACTCTGCTGTCGCAGGAAGGGTCTGTGGTGAATTTAACTTGTCTAACCATTCATTCAGTTGTTGCGCTGTTAAGCCTTGCAAGGAGATATTTCCAGCCTGCATTATCGGTGTTTGTGGTACATTCACACTTGAGATCTACGGAGTCAGCAGTCCCAAACCTGATTGTCTCATGGTATCTGGAGGAACCCCAATCGGACTGAAGTCTAACAGGGACCTAGATCTCTCTATTGTCTGTTCCACTGGAGTCATCCCTTGAGGGCTCCCTATGAACCCTCCTCTTGCCACTTCTTGGATCATTACTCCCTGGTCACATACACCAGACTTTGCCTGTGCATACAATGGTACTGGTGGACCAACTGTGATAGGGAAGGATATGGCGGCTGGCGACTGCCTGCTTCCCAAAACCTGTGGAGCATTAGCTCCCATATTCTGATTCATTATCAGTGCTGTGGCTAACTGCGGTCCCGTGACTGAGGTGTAATTCGGAATCATCTGTTGCTGTGTCTGAGGCAGTAAAAGTGGAGTTGGCTCAGTCTGTATCAGCTTTGGTCTCGTATATATCGGATCTGACGGCACCATCAAATTCGTAGTGGTCTCTAATATTGGGACATCAGGGTAGAGCCTCTGAACCGGTGGTGGCTGCAGCTGTGTCTGCATCTCTGGAGCGGTAGACACACTGACACTATTCTGTATCGGAACTGGTGTTGCAACAGTATTTACCTGTACCGTGTTGTTGTCCCCTGGGTTTGAGTCAAATTTATAGGACCTGCACTAGTACTTGGTCTATTATCATCTAGGGCATATGGCGGTGGTCGATCATGTAGTAACTGATTAAGGAACTCATCATCATCTGAGTCATCTGCTTCTGCCCAAGGGTTCTTAGTCTCCTTTTCTTTGCTAGAACCCTTATCCGTCTTACAAGTGGCTTTCCCTCCTTGAGTTCCGCCTTCTTGAGTTATTGCTGGAAACATCCTGACTCCCTCTACTATTTCCCTTCTCCAAACCCTCTGTGTGCTCCCACCTAGCTTCTGTAGTGTCTTCTCTGCTTTCCTCATTCTCCTCTCAAACTTTTGTTGCTGTTGTCGTATTGCCATCAGTTCCCAAATTGCTAGTGCCTCAAACTGTGCGGGCCTCGGAGGTGGCTTTTGCTCATTTAACACCCTTCGCAAATTTTCCAAAATCCTTATATTGAACGTTCCGTGCTCCGGAAATGCCAAACACCCTTCTTTCTCTGTCATTTTGCACCATTGCTTTAGCCAAAGACATGGCGTGACTCCCCTCTCCTCCATTATGGCATAAGCCGGTGTATCCTCTGGTGGTGTAGGCTCCCCTACACTTGCGGTAATGTACACATCTCCCCTCAAAGTGCCCTTTAGAGCCTTGAAAAACGTACTTTTTGCGTCTTTTATTTTCAAATAATCGAATCAGGAAGTGTCTTTAATTCCCAGAACTCTCTTGGCTCACCTTCTCAACCAATTGCCTCTCACGGACGGCTGCCAATCTGTGTGCAACCCTGCTCACTAACTGACCTATCCCAGCGCGGCTCCAATGACGTCACACTCGCACACACTGCGGCTGACAAAGTCTTGGGCTTGTCTTCCTCACTCTCAATTCACACAAAAACTAATGCAATATATTGCGAGCACTAACAAAACTCAAATTTGCCGGTTTACTACAGGGAAGGGTAACACAATCGCTTCAGAACTTTACAGAGATTTTGCTTAGCCTCGGCCGCTACTCTCTCCTTCTCAGATCCCACACTCACAAGCAAAATTTGACCCGCAAATTTTACTCTTGACTTGTCAATGGGTTGTTCTAGTGCACTTTAGAACTCACCAAATCTCCATCGAAGTTTTCATTCACTCACTATGACTCAAACTCGACCCATCAACCACGCCCGACTGACCTATTAAACAGCGCAAATTACAACATAATCCATCAATATACTCCGGAGTCTTAGACCATACAGGGTCCGTACATCACCAACAACCACGTGGACAATTTTTGAGCACAAAGCGCTACACTCACATGAAGTTCGCTGACTTCCCAACTCTCATACTGCGGAGTACGCACACTCCTACTAAAACATCACTTGGCCTAAAATTCTCACAAACCTCACAATTCACCTGCGGTATGCATAAGCTGTGCAAGCGCAAACCCTACGTCACTCACACTATCACTAGAACGCCGAGAACATACCCTACTCACTTCGGCAAGCTGCGAGATTCCAAGAAAGTCATTTGGGACTTAGGGGCACATCATCTGTCCAATTTGCATTATCTCAAAATAACTTTCAAACAATGGTCCCTCGTCCTATGGCTCAAAAGGGCCTAAACCGTCCTCTGCTACCAGAACTGATAACGTGTCCCAAACCTTGATAATTTAACTTACAAGGGGACTCGTTTTAGGCCAATGAATCTTTTTACCACGTTTGGGGACTTCCCAAAACGAGATATCCGTTTAGCATTTCAATCAATAGATCAATTACCTAATCAATATTCACAATAACTAATCAGTCAAGCTAATCAATAACGTTTAATAAGAATCAAACACACCATGACCTTTCGGCCATGAATAACCACACAAATCTAGTGAGATTTAGGATATTTATTCCCTATTACACTCTAGTATCATATTTATTAGTCGTAATATCAATAAGCACATTAATACGACTATAACTTAGCAACTCGAGTAAGACTTTACCAAAGCATAGGTCATGAACATTAGAACAAAGCACGACGTTAACATTAGTCAACTTTAGCAGAGTATCATTAGTACATTATTCAACAAAGCAAGAATTCAGTAATTTGTCTATTTGCACCCAATATTAGTGGACTCCTTAACTAACCTCGAATTAGCATCAGCATGTTGGGCTTCATGCAAAGCAATTTAGCAACATGAATTTGAAAAACATCTAACTATGGCCTCTATCAAAAGAGCGGTTGGTACCTAGAAAGAAAAGGCAAACAGACAATTACAATTTATCATCAGATAGTTACCCATCCGAATGAGTCAGCATACGGGATCAGTCTTCGTCCTCAGGACATCAGTCGATTCGCCTTCAGCCAGGATAGAACAGGTAAGTCTCAGTAGGGCATAGCAAGAAAACTCTTCCCTCATAAGGAGGAGAAGTGCATATCAGGCAAGGGGTGGGATGAGGTGGTTTAAAGTATCAGACAGCTAAAGACAAAGGCCCTCATTCTGACCCTGGCGGTCATGGACCGCCAGGGTGGAGGGTCACGGAAGCACCGCCAACAGGCTGGCGGTGCTTCCAGGGCCATTCTGACCGTGACGGTAAAGCCGCGGTCAGAAAAGGGGATCCGGCGGTTTCCCGCCGGATTTCCCCTGGCCCAGAGAATCCTCCATGGCGGCGCTGCTTGCAGCGCCGCCATGGGGATTCCGACCCCCTTCCCCGCCATCCTGTTCCTGGCGGTAAAACCCGCCAGGAACAGGATGGCGGGAACGGGTGTCATGGGGCCCTTGGGGGCCCCTGCAGGATTTTCACTGTCTGCTTTGCAGACAGTGAAAATCGCGACGGGTGCTACTGCACCCGTCGCACCCCTGCAACTCCGCCGGCTCCATTCAGAGCCGGCTTCATTGTTGCAGGGGCTTTCCCGCTGGGCCGGCGGGCGATCATTTGGCGGTCGCCCACCGGCCCAGCAGGAAAGTCGAAATGACCCCCGCGGTCTTTTGACCGCGGTGCGGTCTTGCGGCGGTTTCCGCCTGGCGGGCGGCGCCCGCCGGAGTCGGAATGAGGGCCAAAGTCTCTCAGAATGACAAAGGGTGATGAAGAATGGCGAAGAATGGCTGATTTCTCTTCAGGTCACGCCGTTATATCAAAGTTGTCGAACAAGTCTCTAATTTCCCATTGGGCAATATTTGGTGCATTGTTATCTCTGTCCAATATTCCGTCACACACCTTACCAGAATTTTCACCTAAGACAGTTCTCATGCAGTTTATTGGCTCCTGTGATTGACGTCTTCAGCGGGTGGAATGTCAGGTAAGAAAAGTTACACTTGTCGCTCCAGTCAGTAGTTCCATTGTCTTCTCCTAGTCCAGGCGACCTTGCACCTGTTGCAAATTACACTGTTGCATTCGGCAAGAATGTCTCCTTGAGCAAGTCGGGTCCCATGAGAAATAATTTACTACGGCTACACACATATCTCTAGCTTCTGGAAAAGTACAGCTTCGTGTCCTTCAGGAAAACAGCACATTGCACGTTAGAAAACACAGTTAATATGAGACCAGGCAGCTAGGCCCAGACATTCGTTAACTAAGGCCTAGTGAGTAATTTAGCATAACCCTAATACATGACTCTTAATGCTGATACAAAACCATACATTAGTACACTGTTAATTCATTATTGATCAGTTTCATTATTCATCGTATACATTGGTGGCCATTCCCCGTGGGCACAGTTCAAACACGTACATTAATTTTCTTCTAAGTTAATACATCTTCTATGCGACTTCATTACACGTTATATTGCAAGCTTTTCATGTTAATATTGATTATAAGAGTCACACTCCAACAATTCCACTGGACAGTGCCTTATGCCTGTCTACGTAGCAGTGCTTTAAGGGTCTTTTGCGTAGTTTGCTGTTATTTCCAAGGAGCTGCGAAGGCTGTGATGTGTGGTCCTTGTTTGAGTTGCATTACGCACCATCAGTTGCAAGAAATCTGTTGTCGATGCTTTGTGTCAAGTTGTATAGGTTCCAATGAAAGTAGCATGTGGGCGGGTAGGCTCTGCATCGCTCGGCATCGATTCTGTTGAGGCTGTTGGTTCCGATGAAGTTTGTAGCCGTGGAGAGAGGCTTTGAGGGACTTCGTGCCAGATTTACTGGAAACCACAGCTGGGCTGGCAGAGCACCTTCAGGCCCATTTCCAAGACTTGGAAGGCACCACTTGGTGGGGTGGCAGGACTCACAGCAGGCAGTTTCCAGGTGCAGGGTTCAAGAAGTTTAGAGCCTTATCTGTCCCTGAGGCTCTGATCAGGAGTCCATCCAGCTGGCCTCTGGAGTCACTCTGATGGTCCTAGGTTCCAGATGCAGTTCCATTCCTTCTCACTTGGCAGCAAGGCAGCAGAGTAGAAGGGCAACAGAGTATCAGTCCTTCTTGAAGCAAAGCAGCACAGGAGTCCTTCTGAATATTCCACAGGTCTCCAGATCTGTGCTGAAGAGTTGGGTCTGAAGGTTCAATATTTATACTTTGTTTCACCTTTGAAATGGGAGAAGTTTCTAGAGGCTTCCACCCCCCAAAGGTGTTTGGAATTTCCTTCCTCCATACCCTGGCCCAAGCTCAAGCTGGTCTGGGGGCACAAATGACTACTATCAAACCCTTTGTGAGTATGCTGGGCAGGGCCTTTGTGCTGTGCAAGTATGGTAGGTGACAGCGCCTCCCCCTTACCCTGACAGAGATTACCGATCCTGCCAACACCTATGCTCCCTTTGTCTCACTGTCTGGAAGAAATACACAAAGACCAATTGCCAGCTACACCTAGAGCCTGATTACGACCTTGGTGGAGGGGATTACTCCGTCCCACATGGGACAGATATCCTGCCCCCCGTATTACAAGTTCCATTATATCCTATGAACGTGTAATACGGCAGATGGGATATCTGTCACATTTGTGAGGGAGTAATCCCCTCCACCAAGGTCGTAATCTATCCCCTAGTCATGTAACCCAGTATACAAGCTGCAGGCACCAACCATTTAGGCCAAATTTCTAAAAGGGGCATTTTCAGAATTGTGATTTAAAATCTGACTTTCCCATTTTAAGGAGGGGCTTAAAATACAATTATTTAGACATCAAACTCAACTTCTCACCTGCTCCCAATTGAAAGCTATCACTTATAAAATGTAATCATGTAACCCAATTTTATCCCATGGGAGAGGCAGGCCTTTCAGTACTGAAAAACAAAGAGTTTTCCACTACCAGGACATGTACAACTTTAAACTTTAAAGTACATGCCTACCATTTTAAAAACATGGCACCCTGCCCTCTTGGTTGTGTGGGGCCTTCTCCAAGGGTGACTTGCACGTACTAAAAAGGACGGTTTAGGCCTGGCAAAAGGTTTATTTTGCCATGTCAAAAAGGCAGTTTTGTAACTGCAAACACAGGCTGCAGTGGCAGACCTGAGAAATGTTTAAAATGCTATTTAAGTGGGTGGCACATTAAGTGCTGCAGACTCACAAGTAGCATTTAATTTGTCCAGTATTGGATCTTTCATATATTCACATGCTTGAATCATTCCCTGTTATCAATCACTAGTAGCATTCCATTTTTTCAGTATTGGACCTTTGATAGATTCACATCGAACCACGGTAAAAGTATAAAAACTGTACAATGCTGAACACAGCCTGTAAAGACTATAGAACTTTCACTTTAGTAACATATTATCCTTTAAAATAAACAAAACTCCAACCATTCAGATTGCAGCACCCTCTAGAACGCTCACCACTTCGACTTTCCACTCTCAGATTTTCAACTGCATGTTGTGTGAAAGTCTCCCCTGAGCTGAGTTGAATTTTACCTCTGACTGAATTCAGAGAGATTCAGAGAGATTATCATTACTGCAGTTTACTTTAACAACAGCTAACACTTGATGGACAAATCTGACTGCCTACAATGTCAGACCAGACTACAAAATGCCTTTTCAGGCCACATGGAACCTGGGGAAAGATGAAACTGCATTCTGAAGACCAGCACGAAGACTGCATATACTGTCTCAACTCATCTCCCAAATTAAAATATTGCAACTTTTTTCAAAAACCTTGCAAGATAAGGTAGATTTTTACTATGTCTTCACAAGCTAAAAGCCAAGGACAACACAGTTTCTGATTGGGATAGTGAGGACTCGTCTTCATCTGCCAAGAGGGATCATAAGAGAGCTACCTTAAAAACCTCCCAAAAAAGGCTTAAAAAAAGACTCACCATGGGTCTTCTAGGGAGCAAAGTCCATCGGAAAAACACCCTTATAAACATATAAAGCATGAATTCTCCTCAGAAAAATCGAAGACATCAAAATCTGAGCCAATCACACCATCTCCTCATGTTCTCTTAAAATTCAAAAAAGCACTGTCAGCACAGTCAACAGAGAAATCGTTGACGAGTACACTGTTCATGAAGAAATCGTCTTCAACATTGTCGACAACAGAGGCGGCATCTACCACAATGCCAGTGATCACAGCGATCATTGTGAGTTCACCAACGACAATAACCACGGTGACGACCACACATTCGATGATGACAATACTGTAGATGGTTAAGGTAGTTGCTATGTCTTCAATGGTACCACAGTTGACAAATCAATACCGTAGATAAAGCTTATGAGAACATCGATGGCGGTATTGATGATGACATCTTCGTCAACACCATTGATGAGGGAAAATGAGAAGGAGATGTAGGAGGTTCCTATTTCTCTGATGCCTGCACATAGATCGCCAAGTAAAGAATTCCCATTACCACCAATTAATTTTCTAGATGAGGACAAGTCTGATGACAATGACCTGTTTGATGTGGCTTATAGCCCATCAGAGCTACATGCTGAATACCAACAGGATGAAGAAAAAGAGGATGAATACTATGGATAGGACTATTACCCCACCCAACTAGAGGTGCTACATTACATAGACTAATTTCAACCATATCTGCAACATCAGTTGCAGGGTGTCATGGTATGTGTGCCAAGAGCACTAGTCACAGACCTACAACTTATGCTAACAGACTACTACAAAAGAGTACCTGCTCAATCTCTGCATATACAACCATCAACCCCACAAACACCTCGTAGTTTACCAACAGCCACTTCTCAAAGACATAGATCACAATCAAAAGATATTCCAGTCGGTGATACTAAGGGCCTCATTATGACCCTGGCGGGCGGCGGAGGCCGCCCGCCAGGATCCCGCCCTCCATTATACCGCTGCGCGGTCTGAAGACCGCGGAGGGTATTATGAGTTTTTCCCTGGGCTGGCGGGCGGTCTCCAAAAGACCGCCCGCCAGCGCAGGGAAAAACTCCCTTCCCACGAGGATGCCGGCTCGTAATCGAGCCAGCGGAGTGGGAAGGTGCGACGGGTGCAGTGGCACCCGTCGCGTATTTCAGTGTCTGCAAGGCAGACACTGAAATACTTTGCGGGGCCCTCTTACGGGGGCCCCTGCCGTGCCCATGCCATTGGCATGGGCACGGCAGGGGCCCCCAGGGGCCCCGCGACCCCCCCCTACCGCCATCCTGTTCATGGCGGCTTTCCCTCCATGAACAGGATGGCGGTAGGGGGGGTCAGAATCCCCTCGGCGGCGCAGCGAGCTGCGCCGCCTTGGAGGATTCTAAGGTCAGTGGAAAACCGGCGGGAGACCGCGGTCAGAATGACCAAGGGAGCACCGCCGGCCTGTCGGCGGTGCTCCCGCCCCCGTTGGCCCTGGCGGTAGAGAACCGCCAGGGTCAGAATGAGGGCCTATGTCTTCAGAGGAAGAAAGAGAGGAAGAAGTGTGAGAAGGAGAAGTAAATGCATAGTGAGATGATTATTTACTTCCTGTTCCATCGTCTCCAGTGCCACAGCATGTTGATTCTCCGCCAAAAGATTTAGATGGATTTCATAACCTCCTAGAAAGAGCCAGTGGCTGAACTAAACTTAACCCCCCTCCCTGGCCCACCACCAACCATTTTTGCTGAAGGGGTCCACCTGATGTTTGGAGCCCCCCCATACCACGGGGGCTGCTGGGGCTAACGTTCAGCCAACGGAAAGAGCGGCAAAAACATTTGAACTACAGATGACTACAAAACAGCCAGTCTATGATTTTAAAGAGGTATCTTGCAAAACAATAGGAGCTATTCCAATCGTGGAATATATATGTGAGGAAAATGTTAAAACAATGAAAAACCTGGTGACAGCAGCAGCAGTCTTGCCACGTTTGGGCAAGAAATAGAAAACTCCTGAGAATTAGCCAGCTTCTCTAACCGGAAACCCGAAGCATGACTCAGTAGTAACACAGTCTCAAGGATGTCCAAATATTATCCTCTTGAGTCTTGGGCAGAAAAGTACATATTACAATCAACATTGACTCTTGAGAGATAGATCCAGTATAATTCCCTTAACAATGATATATTAATTATTATTGTACTAGTAGTGATCTATTTCATATATTACATTTTATTACAATAATTTCTTAAATCACCAAACTTTGTAGGATATACAACCCAATCTTCTCCACATTATTGTGTATCTTTAAAACAAACTTGCATGAATTGGTAATCATATGAACAAGTAAAACAGTTTGATATGTGGTATGTAGTCCTTTGTACACTGCCCTTATATGCAAATATTTAATGAGTGACGGCCATTGTGACATACGCGCGTACATTCGGTCATGTCATTTTCGGTAGTCCATCATAAAAGTACTAATTGCCTATGTCCAAATATTCTCTGTCAGTAGTAACATAGGCAGCTCAGACCTGTTTGAAAAACCCTTAAGCGCCAATACCCACACCGCCTGATAGGGAAGGAAGGTGCTTTGATAACACTGGAAAACTTAACTAGAGGAGAAAACCAGGACCACTGAGTAAGAATCCAGTAAGGCGACAGTGGCAGAGTACAGGCACTGGCTGCAGTTCGACCCATTTTTTATGTCTCAGAGGCCAAGTATTCAACTGCCAATCCGAATGAGGAGCACAAACGGACCAGTGGCTTTTGGGCCTAATTGCATATAGTCATACACTGAAATTCATTCAAAAAACATCTTCGACTCTACCTCTAAAGTCACTGCAAAAGCATCTATATCTTTTGAAGTTAGGAGTCAAACCATGTTCAGCAAATGAGCCATAGAACAAGTCCCTGGGAATAAGAAATGAAGGCGGTTTTACTCCTGTTTCTTCTTACTAAGGAATAAGTCAGCGGAATGGAGACCCATTCTGGATTTGTGAAACTGAAATAAATATATGGGAAAAAAACTATATGACAACTTTAGAACTCCAAGATGCTTATTTCCATGTTCCAATTAATCCACACCATCTACAATTCTTACGGTTCATAGTAGCCAGCAGCTAATACCAGTTCAAAGTTCTCCCATTTGGTCTAAAATCAGCTCCCCATATTTTCACGAAGTGCCTAGCTCCAGTAGCTGCTTTCCTGAGACAGAACCAACACCAGGTCTTTCTATACATAGATGATTGGTGAGTCAAAGTGCCTTTTCATCAAGCTGCAAAGAAATCAACCAAAGCATGTCTACGTCTTTTCGAAAAATAAGGTCTTATGTCGAACCCACAAAATTCAGCCCTTCTTCCATCCACAAAGATAACATTCCTGGGGGCTATTCTTTATACGGTGGAAAGAAGGTGTATCCTGCGGCAGAGAGGCAAAACTAATTTTTGCATTTGGTATGTGCAGTTCAAAGAAAAAAATCACTTTCAGTTTGCCTATCCAAATCCCAACTGGGAATGATGTCCTTATGCATTCCTTTGATACTGTTCTGCCACCTTTGAATGAGTCAATTGCAAGAAGAATTAGACAACCAATAGATACAAACACAAGAATCCTTTGATGGTACAATTCGCATCACTCTAGGGATACGAACAACAGTCTCTTGGTGGATTCAAGAAACAAGTCTCTCCACAGGCCTCACTTTCATTCCTTACATTCCTCATTTACAACAGATGCTTCCTTAGAAGGTTAGGGAGCTCATCTTCAGGATTTGCAAATCAGCTGCAAATGAGAACCATCTCGGTTAAGTCTACATACCAATCTTCTGGAATCCATAGCAGTAAACATAGCTTAACAAGCTCTATTTTCAAGGATAAAAGGCTCAGTAGTGCTCATCCGCATAGACAAAACCACAGCTATGCATTATATCAACAAATAAGGGGGCATAAAATCCCGAGCACTATCTTGAGATGCACAGAAAATATGGGAATGGTCAATCAGACATCAGATAATGCTGAAAGCAGAACATATGCCTGGGAACACACAATGTCATAGCAAATACACTAAGCTGCATGAGAGACAACTGCCACAAATGGGAAATCAACCAAGAAGTTCTTGCAAAACATTTTCTTCAATGGGCAGACCAAATCTAGAAATGTTTGAGACTCCCCAGAATTGGAAATGTCAGTTCTAACATCCTCAACCAGAGTTGTTGGGGAATGCGTTTTCGATAGCATGGTCAGAAATCTTTGCTTACTCTTCTCCTCCGATACCACTGCTACGGAGGCTTCTCAGAAAGATGAATGTGTAACCTTACAGAATGATTCTTATAGCTCTGAATTGGCCAATGCAATATTGGTTCACAGGGCTATTTCTCCTATCAGACAAACATCACGTCTAGTTGCAACCACTTCCTTATCTACTAATGATGAATCAGGGCCGCATATCCATTTGCAACCACTTCCTTATCTACTAATGATGAATCGGGCCAAGTGCTTCATCCAGACCCAACATCCTTATACTTGTCAGTTTGGCTCCTGAACACAATGAATTTGCACACCTGAACATCTCAAGAGAATGAAAAGAAATTTTAGCCAGAGCTAGAGCAGATAACAAATACAAGACTTATACTCTTTAATGGAAGCATTTTTGTATCTGTTGTGTAAAAGGTCAAAAACACACCCTATAGCATCTACACCGGAGGAGATTCTGCCTTACGTATTACATTTAACACAGTCAGGTCTCGTTCATGCCTTAATTAAGGTACCACTTGGCAGCCATATTGGTTCAGAAGGTCTTTAAAGTCACACTCGTTATTGTCTAGGAGGCTTATCAGAGTTTCTAAAAGGACTTCTTAGGGTCTATCCACCAGTTAAGCATCCTCCTCCGCTCTGGCAATTGAATAGAGTACTCTTGCAGGTAATTCATAGCCCATTTGAGCCCATCTACAAGGTAGAAATTACGTTTATTTACTGGAAGATGGTGCTTTTATTTGCATTTTTGGCAGTATCATCAGCAAGGAGAGTAAGCGAAATACAAACTTTCACCATTCAGGATCCTTTTATGCAGTTCAGGAATGATAGAGTGATCCTATGAACGAAGCCAAAATTAATTCCTAAGGTACCATCAGAATTTCATTTAAATGAACCGATGGTGTTGAAGACATTCTTTCTTGATCCAAAAGGTGTAGCAGGAAGAACATTGCATTCTGCAGACGTCAAAGGATGTTTGAAGTTTTATCTTCACAGTACTAAAAAACTTTGTAAATCAGATCAGCTACTGGTGGCATGCAGTGCTCCTAGAAAGGTTTTCTGCTTTCAAAACAACATTTTGCATGATGGATAGTGGCTGCTATACATTTATGTCATAAAAAAATCTGGCAGACCTTTACAGACTAAAGTGAGAACACATTCTACCCGAAGTGTATCAACTTCCACAGCCTTGTTCGCGGGTGTGTCTATCCACCACATTCGCAGAGCAGCAAAATAGAATAATAGACATACAATTACGCAGCACTACTGCTGAGATGCCACAGTGCTACATGATGCAGCAGTGGGGCAGGGGCCATTACAACATCTATTCAAGTAAATGTGAGCTCACATTGTAATTTCTCAATTGCCACCTTCCACTGTTATCTTGTGCATGTTTACAGTTACACATGTTGATATATGTATACATCTATTATATTATATATACGTGTGTGTGTGTGTGTGTATATAATCAAGATTTTCTGTCCTACTGGGTGAGAAAATTCGGAAATATATTAATGGGATTCCCGATCCCATATCAAGACCGCCATAATTGAGCCTCGATAAGTCGGGTGTTTTTCTGGTATGTAGATATATGGTAGCAGCTGTTTGTTGTAAACTGGGAGCGCATATGCACACTTGAAGGTCATGTGCTCTGTTACCTGGAATGCTTTGGGAGGAGGAATGGACATACAGGCACTTCTTCCATGCCTGTCCCACATAAGCCGCCATGAGGAGGCAAGAGGGCAGAGTGGAAGTTGGTGGTGTGTATATATATATATATATATATATATATATATATATATATATATATGTATATATAATATACATATCACGTGCAAAATGTAATTGAATAAATTAGAGACCTAAAACACCTGGGAGTGCAGCGAAATTGTGTTGTCATGTGATGTATGATGGGAAAAGTGGTCCGCCCATACGCTAGCCCCAGCAGCTAAGAGCGCGCAGCCTTTGACCACATTTGTTTGCTGATTTATTGATGGCAGCAGCGCCTGGGACTGTGAGGACTTCAAAATGCAGACACAAAGGGTGATACTAATCTTTGCAAGTATAGTGGAGACTGGGAGACTATTGAGAGCCTGGATGGGCATGGACTCCCATTTTGCTCCTTTGGAGAATTTCTACAAGTAAGGGGAAATCTCACCAAAGGGCAACTAGTGCGTATTTCCCTGAAAAGGATGCCTCCAGATCGATGCACCTCCAATGAGGGCAGAACTGGTATTTAGGAGAGAAACCAGGTGCCTGCAATTATTTGCTGAACTCAAGCATTTGGCCTGTGAACAAAGACGAAGATGTCTGAAACACTTAAGGCCTGAAGAAATGATAAATAATTCTCTGTATGTTGCTGGCTTTGCTGCATTCCAAAAATAAATATTAACCTGTTGGGAGTGTGCTTTTCCTCCGAGGACATCTTTGTTTGAATATATATATATATATATATATATATATATATATATCCATATATATATATATATATATATATTAAAAGGAGATTCCAAGTACCACCATCACTGGTACCTAAAAAAAATAAAAAAACACACTCCAAACACTTGTTTCTATGTGATAAAGAAATTTAATAGCAACGAGTTTCGATCTCCCAGAGATCTTCCTCACAACCAATGAAAGTAATGTGCACCACCTGCTTTAAATACAAATAACATGCTTCAAACATAAATAAAAAGACTATGAGCCATTTACAAAGTGCACGAAGAAAGAAAGAACAGTATATATATAAATACGAATAATCAATCTCTAATCACATTCATGATACAGCTACCATATTGTACAAACACATTTTTGTCAGGTTCTGTTACCATTCTGTAAATATGCAAATCATGTATTTCGGCCAATTGACCATCTTACACATCCAAACAACTAATTTTATATTGCATCACCTCGATTATAAAATGTGATCACATTTTTATCATTCTCTAAATTCCTTATACAAATGTCTGTACCCTGTGCTCAGGTCAAGTGGCCATACATCATAATAAATTAAATTTCTAAAGTGCTAATGTCCTATATTTCAGTTCAGTAGCAAACCAGAATTAAATAATACATAAGAAAAAATTAAATATGAATGCTCACATCATTGATACCTGCAATTCATTATTCAAGAGGACCATAAAGTCATCCCATAAGAAAACTGATTTAATTACATGATTTATCTGACCGTACACTCATAGTCCTTACTAAATCTCATTATAGAGATTAGATACCCATCCTACATATTAACCAAATAAATTCTATTTTCTCATGCCACTCTTCTACCAAAACACAACGCCGTGCACCCACATAAATGAATATGTGAATATATAAACTAAGGAGAGTACTGAAAAGACTTCTACCCATAATTCCACTATAGCAAACTGAGAAAGCAAAAAATGCATTGCATATAGAAATTCCCCTAGCTCTTGTCTTTCATAAACACAATCATAAACATAATACAAACAATGAACAAATTGTTACTGATTGTCCCATGTTATAAATACTTTCAACCTACTAGGATCGAAAGTTCCTCATCAAGGTTCAGACCCATCGGGGCCTTACTGTTAAGACGCACAATATATTCATACTCCAAGATCTGGAGTTTCCTCTCTCTGTTGCCTCCTCTTGTTGATACCTCCACCCTGTCAATACCAAAAAAGGAAAGAGTATCAGAATTTTTGGTATTCCATCCAGTGGTTTGTGTTCTATAGCTGTTCAAAATTCCCTATGGAAAAATGAATAGGGAAAAGATGTTTTGGGACCCCCCTTTTTTAGGGCTCTCGTCTGACGGATTACCCAAAAATTTCCATACAGCAGCTCACAAGAGCAGCAGATTTTTGGGAACATTTTGGCAACATTCTTCAACCGTTGCCAAGGATATAGGCAAGTAAAAAAACGCTTTTTCTATAGAAACTAGGTCCTAACTATAACTACCTAGTGGCGACCGCCCCTGGGTAATATATATATATATATATATATATATATATATATATATATATATATATATATATATATTTATGTATTCCATACTCCTAAACTGCTTTTTATTCTGATTCAAGCATGTGAATATATGAAACATGCCACTACTTGAGAAGAAAATAAGTTACTTACCTGTAACTGTGGTTCTCCAGTTTTGGCATCTTTCATAGATTCACATGCGAACCACCCTCCTTCCCTGAGAGCTTCACCGTTCTATTCATATTTTTTCAGATACACACTTGTGCTCAAATATCTAAGAGAGGGAAGCCTCTGTGGGGAGTGTTCTAGAGGCTGCTGCGACCTGATTGGTTGGAGTTTGGTTTCTTTTAAAGGATAGGGACATGTTACTAAAGTGAGAGTTCTATATCCTTTATAAGTTTTATAGCTTTTATAGTTTTTTCCATGAGACTACCAGTTCAACATCGGTGAATAATTCAAACATGTGAATGTATGAAAGATGCTAATACTGAAGAACCACAGTTAGAGGTAAGTAACGTATTTTATTACAGGCCCTCTCTACATGTAGAACCACTTTACTAGGGACTTACAAACAAATTAAATGTGCCAAGGGGGTATCAGACAATCTTATCATGTTTGAAGGAGAGAGCAGAAGCACTGTAGCAGTGGTTAGCAGCAGTAAATTCCTAAAAGCCAATAAAAACGGGTTCAGAAAGCAGGATGGAGGAGGCAAAATGTTTTGGGATGACCCTGCAGAGAGAGCCAAGTCCAACACATGATAAAGTACTTTTCCTATTTATACTCAAAAGCACTGACTGGATAATAATTGAGTGTTTGTTACATACCTGTCGACTGAAGTAGTAGACCTTGGACTGCGCTGCTTGCTACCCTAAGGGTGTCATGGGCTACAAGGTGGTGCCTGGTTTTTGCCTATTTGAGGTAGAGTAGACTTGATTTCCCTGTCAGTATTTGGGCAACCTTTTTGTCAAGATGAACTTGATCTTTGTGAAGCTAGCGTTTAGCTTTGTGTTATTTAGATTCAATCCATCAAAGACAACTGGTCTGCATGTTTATTAAATACATTCCAAAGCAGATAGCATTGTTTGGTTAGTAATACCAGACAAATGCAGAGGATATGTAGAAAAGATTCCTTGAAACAGTGCAAAGCCTACAGCCGTAGTCGCAGTCATTTTTTTGCCACAATGGGAAGCTGGGAACCTGTATTACACCTCTGAATGCTTGCAAGCCATAAATGTGTGACTGCGGAAATAAATTGGAACTTGAGCATTCTGGAACTTCTGTTGAACTTTCCGCATTTTGAAATGGGGTGTGGGAGAGTGACATTCTGTGAATCCATATTCTCTGTGCCTGGATCTTCGGGAATCCAGGATCCCCACACACAAGGTCGGAAGTATTTATTGTTTATGACTTCAGTAGAAATCCCTAAGAGAGCTGCACTGGGATTACAGGTAAGAAACCATTCCTTCTGCATTGTAGGATCCATAAACATACAATACTTCTGTGCATCTGCCGCAATCTGGGAACACTTGCTCTTCAATCATTCAAAGTCAACCTTTTTATATGGAGGTAGTACCTAAATATCCATAACCTTTACGTTACCTCCATTAAACAACATGACAGACTTGCTTTAACTGGATTTGACTGAATCATAAAAAAGAATCTAATTAATAGAATGAGACCAAATTGCAGTATCTGACAAAAGGCAATGTTGAGTTTAATCCTAAAAACGCCTAATAGGAGCATACAGAGAGCATACAGAGAGAGATGAAAGGGGTTCAACGGCTGTAAGGGTAACAATACACTGATACTTTAAGGAGCCAGCAGCTTCCCTTCCCAAAATGCACTGTACTGTTAGTTTGCCTCACAACCTCAGTTCTTTTTTCAGGCTCATGCTGAGAGGATCTCAGAATACTCTCTGGGTTACTTTACCCAGTCTTTTCTTATTTTGTGTCTCAAAAAGTTAGTTTTTTTTTTTCATTCAACATTTTTGAGGCTATGCAACATTCTTCACCAATTTTTACATCTACAGGAGAGATTAATTTCGAGAAAATGTCTTCACTTTTTGTGAAATGCCCTTCATGTGGATAATAAAACTTTCTTCAGACTCTCATTCTGTGTGTGTTGTCTGCCTTCCTTCTTCTTGCTCAGTAAAAGAGTACAGATTTCATCAGAAAATGCCAAAAAGATCCCTAAAAGACCAAGAGGGCATTCACTTCAGGGGGAACCGTGAGAACCTGCATCAGGAAGAAGAGAAGAAAAGACAGAGGAAAAAGGACAGCTCCTTCTTCTGACACCAGAACATCTTGCACTACAGACCCCCATAGAGGAAGATCTAAAGAGAGGAGGCATAGAAAACGTCACCACCATCACTCTAGGTGTTCTCACCACTCTTGAGGACATCAGTCGATGTCAAGACTGGCGTTGGCACCGATTTGCTCGCTGTCAAGAAGGAGGACAACAGCACCACTGACATAATTTACAACACGTCAGGTACTGTTGAACCCACCATCAACATTGATACCAGTTCCTACACCACAGCTGTCAATGGTTAGGCTTTCTACTGTGGAGTATTCAACACCGATGCATCACTATTCGACGGTGAGAAGATTTGCCTCACTTCTATCGGCTTCAATATTGCCATGAAGACACTCAATGTTAAGGAGATCAATGTCGAGACAATCCCAAATTACCATTTTCTCCATTTATTGGATGGTAATCAACCAGAAGAAGAAGACCCTGTTAATCGGCCTACACCAGCTTTAATTATACCACCAAAGGAGCCTGTTCAAGAACCTCTTGTTCCTCTAGACTTGCCACCTGGAACTATTTCTCCAATAATTCCTGCTACGCAACCATTGGAGCCAGGATCAAGGCCAAGTGCCACATGTTTAACAGAAACTGAAAGACCACCACAGTCAGCTACTCTAAGACATTCAATTCCCATAAAAAGAAAAAGAAGATCACCTACAGACTCTTATTCTACATATACTCTTACTTCTCCAGCTGTGTCACCTCTCGGATCATCTCTTGTAAATGACATTCTCACTTTTCAATATATATTGGTAAGAGGTACCAACACCTCAAAGAGCAGTTTCAGCAATAATGGAAACTCTGTAACCAAGAGCTTCACCACGACCTACTTTGCCACTGGTACCACGTTTTGCAGAACCTGCAGAAGAGAAATTCCTTATACCAGATACAGCTGTAGGACCTTGACTTCTAAAAAAAACAAAGCCTCAGATGAAGATCCTATTTATTTGAGACAAGATTCCAAACCACATTTGGTAATAGGCTCTTCTGTTAGAAAGAAACTTCCTTTTTCTACAGGGACATCAGTCCCTTCCGGAAAGGCGAGTAAGAGTCTGGATGCAATAGGCAGAAAAATGTGCAATTATGCAGCTGTGACCTTTAAGAACGTTAGTGCATCAGCTCTGTTATTAAGATATGATCAAGCACTATAGGAATCGCTCGCTGATTTTTGACAAGACAAGACTTCATGGAAATTGTCCAAAAGGGTCAAACTGTATCTAATCAATCTATCAGTGCATCCATGGGTGAAGCAGATCTGACAGCAACACAGTTCTATTTCGGTACGTCTATTCGCAGTTTGTCTTGGCTAAGAATAATCTCTTAGCCATCTATGTAATCTAAGCTCATTTAAAAATCATGACTCGTTCTCTCACTAGGCCTGTCCTTTTTGAGCCTCACCCAACGAAAAAATGTAGAGAATGAAGAAAGAGGCAGAAACCCGGTAAGCAGTGGGTTTAGAAGAAAGAGGGAAGTTCTACAGCTCCCAATACCATCGCAGGGACTATAGATTTCAATCCAGAAAGAGGGCACTATTCCCTCAGTGGTTCTTCTATTCTCAATCCCAAGATCGTCAACAGCAACATCAACAACAGCAGTCGATCCTAGGGACAATTGAGAAATAAGTCAGCAGCAACACACACAGCAACAGTATTCTTCCAGGTCACTAGCAACAGCAAAACAGTAAGAATCACACTCTCCTTGTTCTGTGTCCTACTCCAGTGGGGGGAGTGTATCACATCACCTAGAAGATTGGACGTTAATAACCATTGTCAAAGGGGTTTTGTTGATCATTCAAAATGGCTAAACCATCCAAAACAAAAATCCTCCATCTTCAATACCTCCAAAGCCAGCAACAAAACATCAATTACTGCTATTAAAGAAGGCACAATCCCTACTCCAAAAAATGTGCAATAGAATCAGTTCCTTCATCTCAAAAAGGAAAAGGCATCTGGGGGGTCATTACAACCCTGGCGGATGGCGGAAAACCGGCGGTAAGACCGCCAACAGGCTGGCGGTCTTACCTTGGTGTATTATGACCATGGCGGTTACTGCCATGGTCATCCGCCGGTTCTCCGTCCCGCCCGCCGGTCTCCAGCCCGGCGGCCGTCAGTATACCGCCAGCGGTATTTGGACCCGGCTTACCGCCGTGGATTTCCAGCGGTTTCAACCGCCATGAAATTCATGGTGGTAAGCACTATCAGTGCCAGGGAATTCCTTCCTTGGCACTGATAGGGGTCACCCCCACCCCGACTCCCTCCCCTACACCCCCCACTACCCCTGCCACCCCCCAAAGGTGGCAGGGCCCCCCTCCCCACCCCGACCCCCAACATAACATTACTCACACACACCCGACACGCATGCAGGCACCACCAACACACACATGCACATACCCCAACATGCATGCCTACATCCACACACACAGTCAGACACGCACACCCACATTCAAACATACACGCACACATCCATACAGACATACCCACAGCCATACACGCACTCATTCCCATACACACAACACCCCTGCAAGCATACACGCACTCACACACCCCCTCTACATACACACACGCACACCCCTATGCACGCACGCAACACACAACACCCCCCACCCCCTCCCCTAACGGACTATCGACTTACTTGGTCCGTCAATCCTCTGGGAGGGGACGGGAGCCATGGGGGCAGCTCCACCGACACCACACCGCCAACAGAACACCGCCACGGCGAATCACAGGACGTGATTCGCTGGTCGGTGTTCTGTTGGCATGGCGGTGGAGATGGAGCAACCTCCACTTCCCCGCCGCCCGCAAGTATGGCTGTTGGCGGCTCTCTGTCGGAATAACGACGGAGAGCAGCCAACAGTCATAATACGCCGAGCGGCAAACCGCCTGCACAGGTGGTCTTCCGCACGGAGGTCCCTCGGCAGTCTTGCAAAAAGACCGCTGAGGTCGCAATGACCCCCTAATCAAGATATTTTTTAATAACCAAGAAAACCAAAACAAACAGAATTCAGCCCTATCCTCGACCTAAGATGAGAAAACAAATGGATCAAGAAACAAAAATTCAGGATGTTATTGCTGCATCAGACTTATCCATACTAAATGAAAGGAGACTGGATGAATTCTGTGGATCTCCAAGACACATATTTTCACAGATTCATAGGGAAAAAACACAGGAAATTCTTAGGATTTACAGTGGGGAAAGCCCACTATCAGTACAAAGTCCTTCCATTCGGGCTCAAGCACCCAGAAGATTCTCCAAATGCATGACGTTGGTGGCAGCTCAACTCCGAAGAAGGAAGATTTACATTTATCCCATTCTAGATGACTGGTTAAATAAGGTATCACAGTTAGGTTTCAACATAATGACCAAACTCTTTACAAAACTGGGCTTGCAGATCAACTATGAGAAGTCTGTTTCTTTACCTCACCAACTTCTCAGCTATCTGGGACCCACTCTGGGTACTCTAAAAGGAGAAGTGTAACCTCCGTAGGAGAGAGTGTCTATCAGAAATGTCATCAGCTACTTCAGATATTACATGCAATGGCTCAGTAGATTTTACCTCTACTCAGGTCCATGGATTCATGCATTTATCAAGTTCTGAATGCACGTCTTCAAGTGAGACCTCTACAACAGTGCCTCAATGACCCAATGAAAATACAATTTGAAAGACAAACCTTCTCTCACCCCACAAGTCAAAGTCACTGATGCGGTGGTCCAAGAAAAGAAACTTACTAAAGGGAATTTCCTTTTTCCCGGACCTTCCAGAACAAACAATTGTCACAGATGCTTCCCTCACAGGATGGGAAGCTCATCTACAAAATCTCATGGGACAAGGTCAGTGGTCAGAAAAAGAGGAATTGTACCACATAAATGTTCTGGATTTGAAGGCAGTCCATCTAGCATTGAAGGTTTTTGCTCCATCCCTAACATTGAACAGAATATGAATTCAGATGGACAATAGAACAATGATTCACTCTTTAAATAAACAAGGGAGCACCAGATGAAGGATACTTTCTTTAGAAGCTCAAGCAATCAGGCTTTCATTGCTAGCAAGCAATCTAATGATTCAAGCAATTTATTTGCCAGGCATCCAAAATTGTCAAGCAGATCTACTAAGCAGGTGCTTCATAGACAATCGCAAAGGGGAATCAGACAATTCAGTCTTACTAAATGTTTTTCAAGGATGGGGTTTTCCCCAATATAAACTTATTCATCACAGGAGAAAATACAAAGGGTGTCATTACGAGGCACCGCCGTGCTGAATTATGACTGCTGGCAGCCCGCCGTCCTTTTTCGTACAGAAAGCCGCCAGCAGCTATACTGGCGGACGGCGGGAAAGTGGAGTTTGCTCTACCTCCACTGCCATGTCAACAGAACAACGCCCACTGAATCAAGTCCCATGATTCTGTGAGGTGGTGTTCTGGACATGGTGTGCTGGCGGCGGAGCTGCCCCCATGGATCCCGTCCCCTCCCGGAGGATCAACGGGCAAGGTAAGTTGATCGTCTGTTAGGGAAGGGGGTGGGGGGGTTTTGTCTGTTGTGTGCGTGCATGGGGGTGTGCGTGTGAGAGTGTAGAGGGGGTGAGTGAGTGAGTGTATGTGTGCGGGGGTGTTGTGTGTATGGGAAATGTGTGCCGGTCGGACGGTGTGCATGTCTGAGTGTATGTGTGCAGGTATGTGTTGTCGGGGTGTATGTGTAGGGGTGTGTATCTGTGCATGTTGGGGGTGTGTGCATGTAGGGGTGTGTATATGTGCATGTTCGGGGTGGGGAGAGGGGTTGTGCCACCTTTGGGGGGAGGCAGGGGTATGGGGGGTGTGGGGGTAGGATTCGTGGGAGGTAGCGGGGTGGGGGAGACCCCTATCAGTGACAGGTAAGGAATTCCATGGCACTGATAGTGCCTACCGCCATGGATCTCATGCCGGTTCCCAACAACCCGAGATCCATGGTGGTATGCAGGGTCCTGATATCGTTGGCGGTCTAGTGACGACCGTCGGGCTGGAGACCGCAGTCTCTAGCCCAGCGGTCTTCACCGCCATGGCGGTCGGAATGATGAAGTGGCAGATGACCGCAGCGGTAACCGCAGAGGTCATAATTCCATTTTTTTTTTCGCCGGCCTGTTTGCGGTCTTACCGCCGCTTTACCACCGACCGCCAGGGTTGTAATGAGGGCCAAAATGCCTAAAGTTTGCAATGAGAATGTGGAACCAAACTTGACAGGCAGTAGCCTTTTGATCGATTAGTTGAAAGGTTTTCCTTCCCTCGATCCCATTAATTTTGACAGTATTACTCAAACTCAAAGCATTGGATGCCTTAATGATTCTAATAACTCCGGAATGGCCAAGACACTGGTTGTATCCAGAGCTACTTCACATTTCTGTCAGATCCCGCAAGAGTTTGCTGTGCAAACACACCCTTCTGTCGAGGATGCAAGGCAGAATCTTTCAGAGCGATGCATACTGCTTGAATTTGGGAGAACGGCTCCTGAAGTCATTCAATATTGACTTTTAAGTCTTCCACCAGACTGTATACTCATTGTGAAGACAGCTAAAGGCAACAAATACAATAGCATCTAATACATTTAAGTAGAAAATATTTATCATCTGGTGGCTACAAAACAATAATGATCCAATAAAATGCCAAGCGGATGTTATTTCACATTTCTACTTCATTTAGCAAAATCAGAACTACAGTTCAACTCATTAAAATTACATGTAGCTGCCAAAACAGCATACAGAAAAGGAGCATCCTATACCTCATTCTTTACTGTGTCAGTTGTTAAAGACTTTTTAGGAGGACTGAAAAACACTTTTACTCCTATTAGTCAACATGCTCCTCCTTGGGAATTGAATCCAGTTGTAGCCAGATTTATAGCTTCTCCTTTTGGGCCTATACATATGACCTCATATGACTTCAATATATATATATATATATATATATTTTAGGAGGGCATGGCTGTCAGCTATGATCAGACATTAAAGCTGTGCTCAATTGGTGCATTTTTTTCCAAATACTGCTTGTACTAATATATATATATATATATATATATATATATATATATATATATATATATATACATATATATATATCTATATATATATGTATATATTACCTACTATAGTTATAGTTAGGACCTACTTTCCATAGGAAAAGCATTTTTTGGCTTGGCTATATCTTTGGCACCATTTGATGAATCTTTATGAAATTGTCTCAAAAAAGTGTTCTCTAGGGTCTTGTTGTACATGGAAAGTGTTTGGGTGATCCGTCAAGTGGGGGGGGTTGAGAAAAAGGGAGGGGTTAAAAAAAAGGGTGTTTCGCTTGTTAATTCCCATAGAGATTTTAAATGCGACTACAGCCTGAACCACTGGATGAATGGAATAACACCAAATTTGGCAGAAAGATAGCTCTTGGTCCAGAAAGCACAGTTTTTGTTATTTAGTGTAAATAGTTTTTCAGAAGTTAAAGAAAATCCAAATTTGTATGTCTAGAGTTGCAGCGACTTCGCAAATACTCCTGATCTTGTGCAGAGATGTGATTGGCTGCCAACACTTCAACCAGGAAGTGTTGGCAACCATTTTGGGACTCGACTTCAGCGGAGTACCAAAAATAAACGCAAAAAAAAGAAAAGTAGGCATAACCCCATAGCCGGGTTGTCCATGGCACCCCGCCAGAAGAAAAAAACATTTTTCTTATGAATTCCTGGTGAAATTTGGGAATATTCGTGAACTTTGCCGTGAACTAAAAAAAAGAAATCAAGCGTGGTCCCCTGCACTTGTTTTTAGTGTAGCCTCTGAGTGTGCCAGGTCCCGGGGCAATGCAGAGTTTATTAAAAAAAATGGAGTGGGGTGCACAGGGCCCCACTCAAGGGGCTTTTTAATGCTCCAGCAAGGGCTAATTTGAAATAAATATGTAGGATGGCGCGCAGAACCCCAGGCTCTGGGGACCACCCATGTTCCTGGGGCTTTCGGACCCCCCTCCTAGAGCTTTCAGAAGCACCCAGGGACAACCACCTCCCTGGGGAGAAATTGAAAATGAAGAAGGGACCCCGGGAACCACCAACTCCTCTGGGCTATTACTTTGGTAAAAAGAGGGAGGGGCCATGCAGCCCCCCGCCCGGGCCATATACGGCCCTGGGAACCACCACTTCCCCCGGGGCCAGCCCGTGTACAACAAAAAAGGGGAGCCACACAGCCCTCCCTTTTGGAGCCATTTATGATCTGGGGAATGCCACCCCTCATAGTCGGCTCCTGCTATCTCCCAAGGTGCCCACTCTCAGGAGATAGCTGCTTGCTATTGCTTGGCGGGAGCTGTGACAGCTCCCAACAAACTAAAGCAAACACTCCGCTTCCTGCAAGCGGCAGCTGTCAAAATGCTCCTGCTTGCTGGAAGCTGAGTTTGCAAAGACATGGGGGCAGGGAAAGAGATGAAAGTATTGCTCCAACACGCAGGGACCTGCATATCCAGCAGCTTCCTGCGTGCCGGAGCAGTGCCGGCTCTCTCAGGAGGCGGAGAGCTGGCTGGCACCGTAGGGGCCTTGAGGCTTCCCCTGTGGCCCCTATGTATTACCAAGGCAAAGCAAGTGGTTTTCTCTGCATTTCGACCATGAAGAGTTAACTGTAATCCTTGATGGAGGTGTTTGCATCCTTGCTTTTTTCAAGCGCAGTATGTCATGTAGTGACGGTGACTAGTGGGTTCTTTCTTGTAATCTGCTGCTGAGATCAGAGACTGTCTTCTCCTTTTTAAAAACTATGTGAGAAAGTTATCCTTTTAGCTCTGATTAACCCCCAAACCTTTTGACTGATACTGGTGTTTACCGATTCTGACTATGCTTTGGGCACTGCTAACCAGTTCAAGGGCCAGTGCTCTCTGTAAAATGGTATATGTAAATAAGGCATAAATATAATTGGCTCTAACAACCTACCTTTGAGTCACCAGTATATGGTAGGGCATGTAGGTTTGGGGACCCCAGTATAGTCTTTTGTGTCATTGTCAAAGTAGGCCTGCCTTACTGGCTGCTTTTAAATTAAAGTTAACCCCAAATTTGACTTTGGAATTAAAAGTATTTCCAAATTTATTTTTACATATAAGCCACCCCTAGGGTCTGCTGTATGTGCCCCAAGGGTTGGGTATAGTGTAAATATAAGCAAGGGCTTTATAAACGATGTTTCATAAGCCCTGGTGAGGGAAAAACAGATACATTGTTTTTTCTCCTTTGTAGTACACAAGCTCCATAGTCTAACATTGGAAGGCCTTATTTAAAATTAATAAAGTTTCATTTCCACTAGAAAAGAGCTAAAGCTGTCACGTTTGCTATCAGATTATATTTTAGAATAAATCCAACAACTAGCCAAGGTTGGGCTTATTATAACTAGTACAGAGAAAGAGTTTTAGAACTCTTTCTGAAAGTTACCAAAATCAGCCCTGTAGTGCCCTTTCATGAGCCAGGCCTTAAAGAGGTGTGAAGTGACCTGGTATGAAACAAAGGAAGCATCTGGTGGGAGGAGAACTGCTGAAGCAGATGGCAGAGCAGGATGGGGGTTAAGTACCCAAACCGGTTTTCAAAGGAGGGAAAGCCACCTGGGACAGTAACTTGACCTCCCCCATTTCCTGCTTCCTCATCCAGAGGGGAGCCCCAATACTTACATTGTGAGAGGGGCTGAAAGGGCTGTATTAGAGAACGATAGCTACACCAGTGGGTGGGCTCAGCCAGATGTAACCTCAAAGCAGAGGTTTTCTCCATGTTGGATTTTTAAAGAATGTTGCTTTCTGGGATTGATATTTTCCACACTTCACAGGAAGTGGTCACCCCAGAGGGTGGCACTGTGCATCCCATTGGTCAGGGGTGCCCCTCTGCTTGCCAAACCAGGAGCAAGGATAAATCTGGCAGAGCTGCCCAACAATTCAGATCCCTGCTGGAAGAAAGTACTGCAGAAGAAGGCCTGCCCTGCTGAACTCCTGGTCTGCACCTGAAGGACTGCACCCACACGGACTGCACCAGCTGCACACTCTGCGCTTCACAACAAGAAAGTCTGTGCTTCTGCAACTCCAGGAGTGGACCGCCTGTAAGCTATAGGTACAAAGGAGCTGACCTGAGTCTCCTGCATCAAGCCATGCAAGAAGAGCCCAGCTGACCAGAGTCCAGAGACCATTTGAGGAGTCTGACTAGGTGCATTCTGGGAATTGTAGTCTGAACTCAGAGCTTCTGGAACCTTCGATCAAGTCTGTGGGCACTTAATGGGCCCAAGAAGGACTTCTGGAAGAACATCCAGATGTTTGGAACAACTTTGTAAAAAAGCTTCATAACTTGATCAACCAAACCCCGTGAGTGAAGCCGGCTACCTTCAACCGTGACCCAGCCTGAATTTCATGTTCATCCCTCTGAAAACTCCAAAGCTCCAGACTTCCACGATTTGACCAGGGTCTCACGGAAAGGCAATCCGACGACTGCATATGGAATTCGGCTTACTGGAGAGAACTGCACAACGTCGAGGGAGAAAAGCTACAGAAAGATTTCTAAGTGTAAAGGTAAAACTTTGACCGAGGACTCCCACGCAGTGTATCTGAGTAGGGTTCCATTGCGGTCACCTCACTTTTGACTTTGCCCCCGGACAAGCGCGACCAGATGTCTTCGATTGGTGCTTTTTGTTTTTAGGCACTAGAAAGTATTTTCATTCAACAAATTCACATCTCCAGCTACCTACATTGGATTTTTGTCATTTTGGTGTTATTTTAAACATAACAATATTTCCTATATTTATAAATTGGTGCCGGATGTTTATTGTGTGTTGTGCTTTATTTATTTACTGTTTTGCTGTTATTAAATGCTTTGCACACTTGTCTGCTACATCAATCCTAAATTCTCGTGGGCCAAGCTACCAAGGTTGAGCAAGGATTAATTTGTTGAGACCTTGACTGGGCCTAGTGGGAGATTGTTGCCTATTGCTAAGTGTAAGTATCTACATGCCCTTACCAATACCCCACTTTCCAACAAACTACAGGTATGTAAAATGGCCTAGAGGACCTACCCATTTGACCCTTCCATATACATTAGTGGTGTTCAACTACTTTCGGCCGTTTTCTCAGGATGATGAACTTATTCAAAGGTCCCCCCAAGCATGTTTCTCGCAGTTGTAGTACAAATCATCCAAGTGTGTTTTCTCTGCAGTTCCACCTTGATATCTGATGATGATGCTCAAGGAACAATCACATTGGCAAAGTTACGGGCACACAAGGTCACTGGAGGAATTACCTCAGCATCCTTTGCGCAGCTGTAGTGTGGGAGATGCACTATGCATTTACCCAACGAGGTAGCACTTACAAATTAGCCAGTAGAAAGTAAGTCAGTTGGGTAGACATTCTGTACATAACTGTGGCATCTTCTTGGATAAATACAGAGGTCAGGATTCATTCTGGCATGAAGCTCATTTCACAGAAATTAAACCTCAATGGGAAGCACTTTCAGATATAAACAAAGGAGATGCCCAAGTTGAAGCTTCTCTTCTGTAAACTACTAATCATCCTAATTTTTTGCGCATGGTCAAGGCAAAGCAAGTGTTTAATCTCTGCAATTCTACCATGAAACATTATCTGTGAACCTTGACGGAGGTGCTTTCATCCTTGTTTTTTTAGCAGAATATCTCATGTAGTGACTGTGACGAGTGTGTTCTCTCCTGTCAACTGCTGCTGAGACTAGAGGTTGTGTTCTCACTTTTAAAAACTACAAATATATTAAACCCGAAGCCCCCAGGTGGGCCAAGTCCCAGGGACAGTGGCATTTTTAATCAGGGGCTGCCTGACTCCCCTCTGCAGCCCCTGGGACTGCCACCTTTCCAGAGCTAAAGAGATTATGTGGGTTATTATGACCGTGGCAGTCCTGCCGCACCATGCCGGCGGTAGCGGCCAGACCGTTGACAGCATGGCGGTGCAGGACCGCCAAATTATGACAAGGGTAGTGAACTGGCTGCATGACACCACCTGTACCGCCAGAGGGGTAGGACTGCCTGGCCGAATATTGACCACTTTCGGCCCGGCAGTACACCTAACACCGCCCGCAGTATTTTGAGTATCCTTACTGCCACAGATTCCGTGGTGGCAGCCCCACCACGAAATCCCTGGCGGTAAGGATACAGACAAAAGGAATACTAATTCCTGTCGCCACTACAGGACTCCCCACCACCCCCTCCCTGTAGGACCCCCCCCACCCCTGACCTCATTAGGAGCCCCCCACCTCCCAAGCAGTGATGCCCACCTCCCTGATCCCCGTACTGACCCACCCTCCCCAAATCACTGTACTGACTGACCCCTGATCCACGCATGCACACACCGCACATACACACATACACGCACACATCCACACATACATACATACACACATCCACGCTCACTCATTCACACACATGCACACATGGCCACAACATTCCCCCACCCCCTGCATACATGCATTCACACAAGCACACAGACACTTGCACACACACGCATGCAAACACACACAGCACCCCCCTCCATTCACACACACACCTCCACTCATGCACACAACACTCAACACATCCCCCTCCCCTGTCGGTCGATCACCTTACTTGGTGGTCGCCCAAGAGGGAACGGGGTCCATGGGGCCTGCTCCGCGGGCACCGCCCTGTCACAACACTTCCACGCCGATTACAAAGTTGTAATATGGCCTGCGGTGTTGTGATGATGTGGCGGTGCCAGCGGAGTAACCTCCACTAGACCGCCGACCGCCAGTATGGCTGCTGGCGGCTCTCCACCCAGTTTATGGCGGAGAGCTGCCAGGAATCGTAATATGGCAGTCTGAAGCTCGCCATCACTGGCGGTGTCCTGGATGGTGTGACTTCGATGGTCAACTGTTTTGACCACCAAAGTCATAATGAGGGCCTATGTGTGCGGGAGGCTGCCCAGCCCCACCACCCCCAGTCCTGGGGCCTGCCACCTCCCTGGGGCACATCTTTCACGCTAATGCCGAGGGGGCTGCCCGGTCCCCCCACAACCCCCGGGAACCACCGTCACTCCAGGGCACGAATGTTAAAACAGGTAGGGGGTCCGTTGCAGATCCACAGGCCAAGGGGACAGCCACTTCCCCAGGGCTATTGACTTTGGAGGAGGTTGCTCGATGAGCCATTAATGGCCCTGGGGACAGTGCAGGGTTGGGTGGTTATGGTTTTAGGGGTTGGCCGCAGGGCCAGGCCACTGGCCAGGCCCTGCAGCCTATGTTCTGAGCTGCAGGGGTTTGGGTGGTTTAAAAATTCATGATGCTATACTTAGCCCTATGAATATAATAGTTTAACCATTTAATACTTAGGGAGTTAGGATAACCTATTCCAGACACAATTGCACACAAGGGGACACCAGCACTGCCATCAACTCAGACAGAAAGAAGACTGATCATCCTTCAGTTTGCACCTAAGGCTGAGTGGTGATTGGCCTGATTTTGTTTTAGCCTCGCCACCCCTATGCTGTCATTCACAGCTTTTGTGTGCTGTGAGAGTGCATGGCCATTTTCCTTATGCAGCAGCCAATCCCAATGCCTTCAATTATGAGAGAAGGCTTGGCTAGACGCTGAAGACCTGTGGACCTCCTGGGAAGGTGTCACAGATCCCTGGGTGATCTGCAGGCCACAGTTTAGGAACCACTGCCTTAGATCTTCATCATGAAATCCTGAGATTTGTTCCTGTCTTCCCTTCAGAATTAGTTGATCAGACCAATACACGTTCTGGAAAGTATGTGAGGGTTGGAGGTGCTGACATTGGAGGAGTGGGGTACCTTCAGGAGTTGTACCTATGCCAGTGCTTCCCAAATTTGTTAGAACCACAGCTCACTCTTTAGTAGGACAAACGTTTGTGACCCATCTAGCTTTGATGGACATGAGGTGGTCGATTTTATAATGTAAAGAAATGTTAGTGAATTGTCATTTACAGAGAACACATTTTCCATTGAAATGGTCACTAAATCTGCACAGAGATAGAGTTTTACTGATAAAACTATGTTGTGCACAAATGAAAATGCATGATAACCTGATTTCAGTGAATATTTATTATTTGTGCATCATCGAGTAACGTGTCTTGATTTGCTCTCATCCTATTAAAATATTGGTTTCTATCACACTTCAAAATTACAAAAAAGTTTTCTCATTTTTTCTTTCCTAACTGCTGAAAGTGTACATTTTATTTATAGGTATTTACATTTTGTTTTCTGTTACGAAAAAATCACACCATACAACATTTCCTTTTTTCACATTTCATGCATCCCAGCATGATTCACTTTACTTTTCTTTCACTGACTTTGGAATGAGAGGAGTTTGTAAACACCAGTCCCCATGTTCAAAAAAATAAATAAGCAGCAGAACACATAGGCCCTCATTACAACCCTGGTGGATGGTGCAAATAGAGCGGTAAGACCACAAACAGACCGACGGACATTACCGGCACATTATGACATTGGCGGTTTGCCATATGCCAAACTGCCAATGTCCCGCACCTTCCGCCACGGCGGTAACGACCGCCAGGCTGGAGACAACGGTCTCCAGCCCGGCGGCCGTCACTAATCCGCTGGCCGTATCAGGACCCCGCATAGTGCCATGGATTTCGTGGGGTTTTCATCTGCCACAAAATCCATGGCGGTATGCACCATCAGTGCCAGGGAATTCATTCCCTGGCACTGATTGGGGTCTCCCCCTCCCCTGAGTTCTCCCCCAACACCCACAACCCCCCTGGCACCCCCCAAAGGTAGTAGGACCCCCTCCACACCACCACCCTCTACCCCCCACCCCCATTGAAACCCCCACACATACCCCCCACACTGCCCTACATGCACGCTCACACTACTCACACACATACATGCGCACATACATGCACACATACATACAAGTTACATTTCCACCACACACATTACACCCCTGCATGCATACACACTCACACACACCCCCCCATGCACGCACACAACACACAACACCCCACCCCCCCTCCCCTAACGGACGATCACCTTACCTCTTCCGGTGATCCTCCGGGAGGAAACGGAATCCATGGGGGCTACTCTGCCGCCAGCACCCCATCACCAGAACACCTGCACGCCGAATACTGAGTTGTATTATGGTAGGCGGTGTTCTGATGACGTAGCGGTGGCGGTGGAGCAGCCTCCACTTCACCGCCGACCGCCAGTATGGCTGCTGGCGGCTCTCAGTCCAAAAAAGGGCAGAGGGTTGCCAGCAGTCATAATATGGTTGGCGGTCTTTGGCCCGGCGGTACCTCGGCAGTCTCTGGAGGAGACCGCTGAGGTTGAAATGAGGGCCATAGTCTGACATTTGACCTGTGTCTTTGATGAGCAGCAAATGTGACAAGATAAATACAGAATTTAAAGTCATCTTTATTTATTGCTTAGACTTTTCAGGCCCACCAAAAGTCAGCCTGACCCACAGGGAAACATTGGCCTATGGCTTTGTAAGGCTTGAATACGTTGCTCATTTTGTCAGTGTTCCCTTTCTTCCTCTGAGACCAGGTACCCACTTATAAATAACAAAAGGTAAATATTTATTAAGATTGATTAGTTTAAGTGATATTGCTGAGCTGAAAGTACCTTGGGTTTGTAATCCAGGAGGCATTGCTGTTAGGATTCTTGTGCCAAACATGGTAGCATGCAATGCCCGAGGTGTGGCCCATGGGCGTTGTATGCAGTAGATGACGTCAATCTAACTCTTACTCTGTTGTCTTACAGTGAAGTTCCGGGTCTACGTCCTTGACCACATGATGAGGCCTGTACAGGAATCCATCATAATCAATGTCTACGTAAGTTACTTTCCACACTTTTCGACAACATAATAACAACACACATGGCCATGAAAGGTATCCCCCTGTCCTGACAACTTAATCAAATTAAAGTCCAAGCATATTTCCTGTTGACTTCACCCAGGCTAGGAGCTCACTTGTGATGTCACAGAGTGCACACCCCTTCTACAGCCATGGTGTATTTCAGTATAAAGATGTCGAGACCCTGTCCCTGTAAAGACATTTGCTGCCTCCTGTTGCCTCTATTACTGAATCACAAAGCCCATTCCTGTAAGGGAGTCTATCCTGCAGTTGTCGTTGTCTAAGGCCTTGGGCCCACTAGTGTAAGAGTGTTCCCTTACTTGTATTCAGTCTCATACTGAGGCCCAGATGCATTTATTGTAAGGACAATCCCTCCCTCCAATGCCTTCAGTATTCAGCCTTTTTCTTTAAGTGTAAGGCTGTTCATTCATATAATGCCCGCTATTGTTAGAGCATTCCCTCTCTTTAGTGCCATCTAGTATTCAGCCTCTCCCTGTACATATAAAGGCATGCATACATGTAATGCCACCCAAAACCCAGAACATACAAGACCCATGGCATTTCCTGCATTATACCCTTTATTACTTATCCATAAGCAATCACTGTAAGTGCATCAATCTTTCTAAGTCCTTCTGGGTCCGAGAGCCACTGTATTGCATTCCTCCCACGTTGCCCTGCAGTACTCAGGCTCATGCACTCTGCCTGGTGCTCTCAAGTATTACAGTCTATTACCCACCACTGTAAGTGACATCCCTCCTTCTTAGACTTTCTAATACTCAGACCAGAATCCACCCATGAATTCACACTTGCATTTCTGACACATGTTCTAGACTTCAATGGAAGCTGCTGTTCTATCTCAGCAGGCTTCAGTTGATTGCTGAAAGCTAAGTTGCAAGGCCTGACGTGCATGAGGTGAATATATTCTGCTTAACTGCATTTCCTTTTCAGAATGCGCAAGGTCTGCGAGTAAAGAAGTTAGAGATATATTCAAAGAACGGGATCATCAACGAGCAGCTCACCATTCCAGACATCTCTGAGTGAGTTACCGGATTGGCTTTTATTTTTTCCATGTTGGGGTCTCTCCTACTGGAGTTGGGCAGGATGCTCCATGGAAAGAGGTTGAATTTTGTCTCAGTTCCTTTCATCTGAAATAACTGTTGTTGAGATTCTCTCTTAGAGACCAGATGAATTTCTGCTCTCACACAAATATTATCACTTAGGATCAAAACTTTCCACACATGCACAGAGTATCTCTTAGCTGCATTGTCTCCTAGAGTAGCTCATCTACAGTGTCTTTCATAGCATTTATCATGACCAGAGTATTGTTGAGTATCACTCCTTGACAAACTCTTCCTCAGTATACCTCAAATCAGTGTCTCCTTCAATACCTTTAATGACTTTTGTGTCTCTCATGATCTCAGTCTTCTTCTGTTTAACACATGACCAATGTCTTCTTGAGCATCACTTATGACCAATGTCTTCTGATGCATCTCTTGCACCGAGATTTCTCCTGCCTCCAAGGGTAATCACATGTGAACAATATTTCACACCCATTCTGACAACATCTTTCTGGATACAACAGGAATGTCTGAGAATTGTAAGGTAACAAGATTCTCTGATTTGTGGCAGGAGTGGTAAATACTCAGTTAGAGCATTCTTAACTCTAACTGAGGATTCCTCAGAAAGAACTACAGTATGATGAAGATAACTGTGTCAGTGAACTTTCCACTGTTAGATTCATTTTCCTAATTCTCTACAAAATGGAGGATTTTCTAGTAGCACCCAACTCTGAAGGTGTGGTACCAGAAAATCATAACCAATTAATGTCCTAAATATTGCACGGCTCATTTCAGTTAATAATAGAACAGGTACACCTAATATTTTTGTAAATGATATCCGGTTCAGCATTTCAATCAGACAGTACTTTTGTTAAAGATATATTGACATACAACCTGTCTGAAACAATTAAAAACCTCTTTGGCTTTTCAAGGATATTACTTAAAGTAAATGTCACCATTGCTTGCCAAGAGTATATCTTGGGATCAGCTCTCCCATGCACGTCTATTTGTAGAGTGTATCATATGGGGTGGAACACAAATGCTCCTTCAAGACACAGGACTGCAGGTCAGGGGTGGAGGTAAAGGGCAACTTTTGCAGTGATTCTAATCCTTGTTGTCTCCTCTTATTACCCCGGAGGCCCGGTGTTTGGACCATTACAGCCTTGTACCCTTCCTCTGCAGAGTCCAATGCTTCAGCACAGTTCGAGGTGAAGAAGTACGGTAAGCTCTAGACACTCCAATTCACTGTTGCAACATTTGTGTCCCATGAGGGGATGAGTACATTTCCATTGATAAATTAGTTTATGAAAACATCCTAGATTTACACCATGCCCACTGGTTTGCAAACTCTCCATAAAAAGAGTAGAAAGATATGATTTTCTCAAATATCTTAGTTCCTGATTAGAGCTTTCTGACTGAAGGACATTTGAAAGTGCCCCAGTCATCTGGTACTGTTGTAATAACTTCTTTTGTATGTGGGGCTGATAAAAATATTCCTGAGTGGGATACAGTCTGTTCAATTATAGTTGGCCTGGTGTTGGCACACCTGGATTTTCAGACATTTCCCTGTAGCAGGGAAGGAGCATGTAATGCTCCCTCCCACTCTGCATGGCATCCTTCCCTACATACTTCCACCCTCCCAACCCCTTACCACCCTGTACTCCCTTCTCTTCTTCTCTTATTTACCTGCTGCTTAGAGCAGGTGATAAATGGGATTGATAATGTACACAGAACTGGAAATTCCTTGTAGAATTGGACTTGGAAAAACTTGGTCTGCAGAGGTATTCCCCATTCTATAGTGATTACCTTGTAATAGTCAGATTTATATCCAGGGACACCAGCTGGAATTGTAATATCCAGACACACTGTATCCTTGCACATAAATCTATTGTAGTCTTATTTGGGGCCTGAAATACCATGGAGTATACAAGCATTGTGATTGTGAATGTGTTAATAATTGAGCGCAGTCATATGCTTTTTATTAACCCCAATATCATGAAAGTCTGAATTAGCCCTGCTTGGACTGCAACCCTAGTTCATCAGAGGTTTCTGCAGAGAACAGTCTTATCTCTTGGGTCTTTTTTCTACTAAGAACTATCAGATGCCTTGATTCTCCTGTATTTGATCTTTCATAGATTCACATGCTTGAATAATTTCCTGCTGTCTAAGTGGGAGTCCCACAATATAATTAGAAAGCTGTGCAGTGTTAAACCTAGCCCAAACAGGCTAAACACATTCTATTGAGTATTGTATCTACTTCATTTAAATAATACTAAACTCTAGTCAATCAGGCTGCAGCACCCTGTAGAGCACTCTGCTGAAAGACTTTCTTCCCTCAGATTTTCTAGTGCACGTCATGTGATGGAAGTCTCTCTGAGCTCTGCTCAATTTCTTTGTTCAGTGCCATTGACACAGAAATTTGTCTTACAGGCACCATGAAAATCACCTGCAAAACCATTGTAGATGACGTTGACAAAAACTTCATCAACGGCATCGTCAACAACATCTCCCCCATCAACAATAATGGCACGCTTGGCAGCATCGTCGCTGAAGAAACTGTTGATGACGTAACATTAACACTGTTAACAGTGGGACTCGAGGAGTTACCTAAAAACTCTGCAAGACTCAGCAAGAGTCTGCAAAATACCGCTAGCGATGGAGTTTGGTACATCCCCTAGCGATTGTCCTGCACTGTAAAGTTAGTGCGAATGGCACCACGCAATGCACTAGAAGGCACTGCTTCTTTCTGCTGCTCTAGTAGATTTTGTATTTGAGGGGCTACTTTCTCAATGTGAGTAGTAGCGACCTGCCGGAACAGCCTGCTTTGAGAAATCTCACTGGCAGGCAGACTAGTTCCTGATTTTCTCGCTCGCCAACTTAACTTTGGTGAGCCACGCACAAGAAAAAACTTTGTCACATGCTGGTTGGGGGAGTTTTCCAAAACTCCACGCTCCAAGTGGAGCACAGAGTGGGTAAAACTCTGAGAACTCCTCCAGAGGAGCAGAGTTTACCACCCACCCTAGTAACAAGGCCTTTACTAAAGCACATGTTGGAAGATTATTATTAAAGGTTTCCAGAACCTACAACGACTGCATCACCAACACAACTAACAAGGTCTCAGAAAACTCTGAATGTTCCACCACCTACCCTACAAATGCTGTCTCTTGTTCCAAATGCACATATACCAAAGAGGATGCCTGCATCAAACCTGCAATTCCACCAATTGATGAGGGCATTTCTTTTGAGAAAGAAAGAGAAGAAGATGAAGTACCGGACAATAAGAACAAACATGATGAATGGGATGACTACCTCATTCTAAAGACATCACCACCTGCTACACAACCTGACTCTTCCCCTCCCGATGACATTGGAGAATTTCACAATCTAATGGAAAGTGCGGCAAAATGTTTGAATCACCAGTGCCTACAAAACGCCCAGGGGGTCATTCTGACTATGGCGGGACCTGAACCGCCACACCCGTGACGGTCTTTTGACCACTGCCAGGGTGGCAGTGCCTGTCCCAAACCACCACTTCCCGTTCCTACCTCCATAGCGGTTGGACCCGCTGGGCCGTAGACGAGCATCTCTGACCCGGTGGGCCACCCAATACCGCCGCTGGTATTCCGAGTCCCCTTCCCGCAAGGGATTCCATGGCAGTAGCACTGGTGGTTCTCTGGCGCCCGCGACTTCAGTGGTCTAAGCAAAAGACCGCCAAAGTCAGAATGAGCCCCTCAGTTTTTATTTGGCTTTGAAGAGCCTTCTAGAAGATCAATCATAGCAGTACCTATTGTGAATTTCATGTGAAAGGAAGGCATCAAAATCATGAAGAATATAGCAACCGTCTTTGCTGTCTTGCCCAGATTGGATAAGACATATTCAGCACCATAAAATTCACCAGTTTGTTTGACTGGGCATACAAACCCAGACTCCATAATAACACAGTCAGCTCGACACAGCTCAAAGAATCCTACACCAGGGCTACCGGCAACAGGAATTTGCATTCCTGTTGCCAGTAGATGACTACCCCACCCCCTCCCACTTCCAGTAGTGACACCCCAACTCCCAGTAGTGACCCCCCCACCTCCCCAATCCCCGTACTTAACCCCACCCCTGCATACACACACGCACCCACAGACACACACACCCTGACACATATCACTCACACTCACAACACCCTTACACTCATGCGCACACACACGCATCATCACCACATATACACACAGACACACATGCACAAACACTCCCCTCCCAGCCCCCCATTCATGACATGCATACACACACTCACACACACACCCATTCACATGCCCCACCCCCCTGAAGCCAACCTGCCAATATACATCACCAACTGCCATGGCGGTAGTAGGCGCCGGGCCAGAGATAACAATCTCCAGCCCGGCGTCCGCTACTGTACCGCCGGTGGCATTTTGACCCTGCCGAACGCCATGGTTTTCGTGGCATTCGTAATGCCACAAAAACCATGGTGGTAGGCCCTACCAGTGGCAAGAAATTCCTTCCCTGTCACTGGTAGGAGGCCCACCCACCCCCACAACACTCCACAGATGCCCCCCACCCCCCTCCATCCACGCTTCCCCCCTTTGAATCCCCCACCCCCTATACACGCACACTCGCAGACACGCACCACGCATTCACACACTCACTCACACAGGCATACATGCATTAATTCATGCATGCAACCATTCATTCACGCACACATCTGTACACACCTTCATACTGACACGCAGACACACATTCACATTTCCATCCATACACACAATCTCACACATGCACACGCGCAAACAACACTACACACACATTCGCATTCACGCACACACTCACACACACATGCACACACCCCCACACACACAACACCCCCCACACCCCTCCCCTGTCGGAAACCCAACTTACCTGCATCAAGGGGGTTTTCCAGCAGGGGGCGGGACGGGCGCTGCTACCGCCAGAAGCGCCTGCCAGCAGAACACCGCCAGGCCGTATTATTTGACATAATACAGCTGGCGGCGGTCTACTGGTGCGGCGCTTCTGGTCATAGCAGCACCACCTTAACACCGTCAGTCAGTATGGCCACATCCGGATTTCCACCCTTCTTGTGGACGAAATCCGGCTGTGGTTATAATTTGGCGATCGGATGTTACCTGTGGCGACGTTCTTTTGGCTGGCGTCGCCATTGGCGGTAGGCGGCATTTACCACCATTGTCTTAATTAGGGCCTATGTACTTTACAAATGAAGCAAATGCCCTTTTGAGGAGAGAGAGACAGAGGGTGATTTTCTTGGAGAGGAGGATATCAACCATATTGATATTAGCAAAATCAGCCCTTTCAACAGCAATATTGACTGCAATATCCTCAACAGCAATATTGTCAGCCACTACCACCACCCTATACCAAGCAAGCATCAAGAAGGAAACAAACTTCCCAAGGAAGAGATATTAATCAAAAACAGTGACAATATGAAGATGCCAGTTAGCCTTATTTAATCCTAACAGCCAATGGGGGGGGGGGGGTGAATCACAAATTACCTTAAACAGTGGAAGTCAATAACAAATAACGGTTGGGTTTTAGATTTAACTACCTATGGCCGAACTCTGGAATTCCACCAATAGCCCCTCCATACTCCTCCACTGAAAACCTTCCTACCTCAACTCCATCTACTTAAATTGGAAATATTATCCGTGTTCAGCAAAGGAGATAAAGAAAAAGAAACCCACACCAAAAGTCAATGGGATTCTATTTCTGATTCTTTTTAATCAAGAAAAAAACTGGAGAATTGTACTAAACTGGGTTACTGTTTGAGGGGTGTGACACCCTTCTCAAGCAGCAACCACAATTCTTCCTGTGGTGAAGTCCCAAGCAAACCCTAAACTAACCCGTGCTCAACACTCAGGTAGCTTGGCACTGAGTAGTCAAGCTTAACTCAGAGGCAATGTGAAAAGTATTAAAAACATAACAGTAAACAATCCAATCAGAACTAGAGGTATGTAATTTTAAACATTATAGTGAAAATGGCACCAAAAAGCACAAAGCACCAACTGTGAATTTCCAGTCACTCCAGACATGGACAGTCACAATTTTAGGCTAACCGCGTTGGAGTAGAGACTGACTACAGGGACCTAATTCGGCCCGCTGAAAAAGTGCCTTCAATCATGGTTTGTGTGCGTTGGGAGGATTCCTATCGAAGATGCTTTGGCGAGGCTGTGAAGCGAGGTCCTGCATCATTATTGAGGATCCCGTCGACAAGAGCTTGCAATGTAAAGCCAGGTATCGAGGATGTATTGTGCAGCTGGGGCAATGCGTTGATTTTGAGGAGCTGCAAGGGCATCGTTGTTGAGGCTGCCGTCGAGAAAGGGATGTCAGGGTGTGCCCTTAGGATGTGTCGCATACAGCAGCAGTAGTGAAGAGGCCTTTGCGATAGGTGCAAACCGTGCAGCAGTGGCGGTGCATTGGTTCTACTTGGGGCTGGGCCATGCAGCAGAGGAGATGCGCTTTTTCCACTGGATCCACAGAGGCTTGCAGAGCACCTTAGGCCTACTTCTAAGGCTACAGGACTGGGGTGGCACCACTTGGCAGAGTAGACTCACAAATGGCAGAACCAAGGTGCTGGGGTCAAGGTTGTTGGAGCCTTCTGTCCCTGAGGCTCAAGTCAAGAGGCCAGCCAACTAACTCCTGGAGTCAATTTGGGATCCTGGGCTCAACAGATGTAGGTTCAATGCTTCTCACCCAAGCAAGAAGGTAGCAGGTCAGCACAGCAAGTCAGCAGCCCTTCACATGAGTAGCAGTCCAGGACATTGACAGTCCTTTCACCAGTACAGCAGTCCTTCTTCCGGCAGAGTATCCACAGGTCCAGAAGTGTACTGAAGAGTTAGTGTTTAGTCTCCAGTACTTATACCCAGTTGTGCCTTTGTAGTATGGGAGAAGGTTCTAGAATTTTCTCTTTGTAGTCTCCAGGCATCCTGAGTTTCCTGTCCTGGCTCTAGACTAACTATCAGGGGGACTGCAGCCCTTTGTGTGGAGGCTGGGTGCTGCCCATTCAAGTGTAAGTAGGGCTGGGCCCAGCTCCGCCGCTCCATCCAGCAAGTGATGGCCCATTCAGGCACACCTGAGCTCTCTATTATGTGTGTTGCTAGGAGGTATACACAACGCCCAACTGTCACCTACACCCAGTCATGTAAAAAGCTATGGCAGGAAAATGCCAACTTTCTAAGAGTTCTAATGTAACAAATGTTCATAGAGGATTGAACGTTCTAGTCTAAGCATGGACCAATTCACATACAGTGTTATATAAAATGCATGTCAATTTGATATGATCATTAAGTTTACACAAAAAATTGGAGCAGCAACAACAACATTGATTGATGATGTATACAAGCACAGGCAGCCTACTACAGTCCCACTAACTCAACATCTAGGGGACACAAGGAGGGCACAAACCCCCTGACAATCTAATAAAACAATAGTTAATACTTAATCAGCCCTGTATGATGCCACACAGGCAATCAGAATCCTTCATGAATTATTAAAGCAGAAATGCAATGAGTTTTGTCATGAGGGTCTATGGTCGGCGTTTTGGTCCCCCACAGCTCAAACAGTCCCTGAGACCATCCTGTTAATACTTCAATAAATGTGCACTTAGCTGCAATATCACGCTTTAGGAGATCATCCAGTTTGCTATATTTATGGTCAAGGCTGATTATCAAAGAGTTTCTTAAAGGAAATTTGAGGGTATTCACTTCAATGAAACAACCTCCTTCATCTTGGCAAAGTAATGCAAGGCTTTTGCAATTGATAAAAGCTCCATTGGAACCCATTCACAAAGCTGAGTTGAAATTTCTGTCATGTAAAGTTGCATTGTTATTAGCTCTCGCGTCAGCATGGATAGTTGGTGAATTAGAGGTTTTTACCTTTTAAAGAAATACATATGCAGTTCAAAAATGATGACGTAATTGTTAAAAATTGGGTCTTTGGTTGACAGTCAGGTTACCCCCTGTTCAAGCAAGGACCCTCACTCTAGTCAGGGTAAAAGAGAATCACTCTCAGCTAACCCCTGCTTACCACCTTGGTAGCTTGGCAGAGCAGTAGGCTTAACTTCAGAGTGCTAGGTGTAAAGTATTTGTACCAACACACACAGTAGCTTAATGAAAACACTACAAAATGACACAACACCAGTTTAGAAAAATAGGAAATATTTATCTAAACAAAACAAGACCAAAGCGACAAACATCCACCATACACAAGTCAAGTTATCAATTAAAAATCAAAAAGAGTCTTTAAGTCGTTTTAATCACACACTAATGCCGTCAGCATGAAAAAGTTCCTTGGATGCGTCAAAAATAGCTCCGCACGGGTGAGTGTGCGTCAACAAGGGCCTGCGAGGCATATACTCTACTCACAAGCGGGACCGTGCATCGTTTCTCCTTTCACCGGGTCGGGTGCGTTGTTTCTTCTGTACGCAGGAGAGCGATGCGTCGATCCAGTCAGCACTCTCGGGTCCGGGCAGGCCTTGCGTTGTTTATCCACGCAGGGATGTCCCTGCATAAGAAAAAAAGTCCAACAGTAATTCTAAGCCGATTTATTCTTGCATAGACGGGACATTCAATGATGTCTGAAATTCTACTTGGACAGGACAAAACACTTCGGAAAATCAGTCCAGTTGCTAGTTGCATATGGCAACCCTCTAAAAGGCTTTCCATTTTCCAAAGCACACTGGATTTCAGCAGCCAGCGACGAATCCTCCGTTATGGTGAACGAGTGTTGCCACACTGCTGGAGCCAGGAGATGAACACATCTAAAAAAAATGATAATAAAGTAATTAATAAAACTGCTTTGTTATCATTTCATTTTATGTGACGGAGTCGGAGCCAAGTCTTGAGGACCTGGCCATCCTCTGCAGCAGCAGGGGGAGTGGTGGGGACAGGGCGCTGCAAGTCACATGTCAGTTTTGCAGGCTGTCTCAAGATTGCCAAACTGACATGCACACATAGATATCTCCAGGTTTGTTGAATGGAGAATAGCAGGCACAGACTTCCACTCCCTGTTGGAGTGTAAAACTCCCGCTCAGTCCAAACCCGGCGGTTCTCTCATACTGGGTTACACCAGCATGAGAACAGCATCTGGATTGGTGCAGGGGAGTATAGCAGCCTATGCATCGGGAGCACGAAAACACCGAGGCAGTGAGGCAGCTAAGCTTTCTTCTTCTTTTTTTTATTATTGTCCCTTGTGATGCCCCAACACTTTTCCCTGCTAGCAGCCGCTAGCAGGGAAGCCACTTAGTCTTGTCATCGTAGAGCTGGATTGCCTTTACTAGCACAGTAAAAAGTAAGTGTCTCTATATCAAATGCTCTTTTTTCTGGGGGGGTCTCTTCAAAACATTTGGTAGAGAAACAACATGGAAAAACATACACACTTTTACACAGTGCTACTGCTTGGATTCAGCAGTGCAGAGAAATGCAGCAGTGAGACAAGCGGCGTTGCGTCATCTATTCCAATAAGGTAAGCTATTGCTTCTTTTATTTATCCCACCATCCTCTAATATTTATTTAGTGATCATGTTGTGTTGATGTTTTAACTGGTAGCTATTCTAATTTAAGCATATGAATCTTTGAAAGATCCAATACTAGAGATGAAAATAAGTTACTTACCTGTAACTGTTGTTCTCCAGTATTTGGTATCTTTCATAGATTCACATGCCACCCACCCATCTGAGGGGAGCATTCTAAAAGGTGCTGCAGTCTGATTGGTGGAGTGTGGTTCTTTTTAAATGCTGTATATAAGATACTAAAGAGAATGTTTTAGTCCTTTTGGGCTATGTCTAACATTCCACTGCTTTCTAGTTATACCGTGGGACTTTCTTCTCAATAACATTTCTGACCCTATCCTTTCACAAGTGCCTGAGTAAACAAGAAGTAATGAGCACACAAACTCACCACCCACACACACATGCAAGCCCATACACGCACATGCACTTGCGAGTACACACACATATTGAAAACATACATGAAACACACACAGGCGCACACTCATGTGCACACAGGCATACACACACACATTGAAACACACACATGAACGAACACACACAGACAGACTCATGTGCACACTGGCATGCACATAAACACACATACAGAAGCACCCACATGTACAAAGACAGACACAAACACAGAAAGCACACATGCACAAATACATGCACGAGTTTTCATAGACACAGAAAAACAGAGAAAAAACACGCACATATACTTTGAAAATATAATCATCACAGCTTTCATTGACAACAACAAAAATTGTGTTTGAAAACTATATTGGCGGTGCACCACTTTGTTAACAATTATCAGATCAAATGTAAAGAAAGTCCAATTCTCTTGTAGTGTGAATAAATCAAATCTTCTTTTCATTTTTTTCCGTTGCCATTAATTTCTTCCATATTGATCTTGATAAAACATAATATGCATAATGGTAACAGCCAACGCTTTTCGCCCTTTAACATAGGGCTTCTTCAGGGCTGTAACGTAATATAAAACAATAATAAACACACAGACAGCACTTAAATACATAGTAAGAGCAGAACAGAATCATGAGACAAGACATGGAAATAAATAAAAATAAACATATATATGTGTAAGTAAATGCACAGCGGTAAGTCCAAAAAATATGTTGAGATTACCTGGACTGTAATAAAAGCACAATAATGTGGCATGGGAAACTAGCAAAGAAATAGGTGCGTAACTGGAGAATAAGAGGTAAGTTGAATCAGAGCACAGCAGCAAAAACAATGCAGGGCTGAAATTGGCAACTTTTCAGGTAAAGTTTAAAACTCTTTACCTGAACAAGTTATATTAAATTCAACAACTGGAAGTTGTAGGATTTATTATAACAATTAATTTGATACCAAACTCTTGTATTTGTCACTTAAGGGGACTTTTAAAATTAAAATAAAGTCTCCACATTCTAGCCTATGAAGGCCATTCACTACAATGAGGGAAACACAAATTTGGCCTGCCTTTAAAATGACACTGGGCACCTCAGCAGTGCAACTATGGGTGTACTACCTATGCTGTGGTCCCTAAACCCACATGCCCTACCATATACTAGGGACTTATAGGTAGGTTGACTTAGCCAATTATAATTAGCCTAATTTGCTTATTGATTTTACACAGAGCACAGGCCCTGGGACTGGTTAGCAGTAACCAGGGCACCATCAGAGTTAGGAAAACACCAGCCAAAAATGGAAAATTGCGGCAAAAAGTTAGTGGGCCTCTGCAATCAGCCCTGTTTTCTCACAAGGGCGAAACGCGTTGGCTGTTACCATTATGCATATTATGTTTTATCAAGATCAATATGGAAGATATTAATGGCAATGGAACAAAATAAAAAGATTTGATTTATTCACACTACAAGAGAATTGGACTTTCTTTACATTTGATCTGATAATTGTTTACAAAGTGGTGCACCGCCAATATAGTTTTCATTATTAGGTTCTTCTAATCTTTTGAGCACCTTTGCAGCAGTTGTTTTGGTGGAGTTGCATACTATAGATATCTGAATACTTTATTGTTGGATAATTGGGAACCCAAAGGGATTAGTGCGTATCGTATGAGCCTGCTGCATCCCACTGTTGTATAGTCTCAACAAAAATTATGTTTATAAATTTATCAGCTGTGTGGTTCAGAGGTTACGTTGGGGAAAATGGTCTGGGAAACCTGTGAGTCTTGAGGATTGCAACAAAAGTGAAAGATGTGTGTAATTTGACAGATTTCATGTTTACCACAAGTTTGTTAGAAAAATCTATTGGTGGTTAAATTCTAAATGGGATCAGCACTACATAGGCCCTCATTACGAGAGGGAGAATTAAAACTTTGAACATTATAATACCAGGCCCAGAGACACCAGGCTTATCAATGTTGCTGCAGGGCAGGGGCTGCAGGAAGCAGCATTAACCCCGCCCCAGCCTCCCCCTCTGCAGCAATCTGTGCATGGTTGAAGCTGGGGTGTAGCTTCGGGAGGTGTATTAAATGTATTTTGTGATAAATAGTTGGGTGCAGGTCCTTTTAGTTGGGGATGGTGAGGTGTCTTTCGGATTGCACTAGGATTGTTTACAAAGACAGACAAAAACGCACACACACTCCCTCTCTCTGTTTGCAAAAGCTTCAAAAATGTTAGTTATTTCACAAAATGATGCAGTGTTCTCTCACCTAGTACACCTCCAATCTGCAGTCCTCTCCCTTCCACTGCCCCTTAAGACCCTCTTGTGCAGCTTGCTTGTCCTTTAATGTATTTTAACATCATGTGCCAGCGTGATTGTCGGCTAACACCCCCCCCATCATACTTACCAAACTACGCCCCTTGGTGGAAGGCAGAGATATTTGCTCTTCCTCTACAAGCTGACACAATCCCGCCATCTCCTCACCCAGCAGCCCTCACCCGCACTCCTGCTAACAGATTTATTTCAGAGAAATCAGGAACATTTGCCAGGGAAAGCACACTTGGTAGAAGCAGCTGTTCCTCGGTTCAGCGGGATAAAAACTCCGAATGGCTGGACTTTGGTGCAGAGATACTGTTCGGTGATGTAGATTTAGGCCTCCCGTTCTCTCCACACCAAAATCTGGCCAACACTTACTAAGGGCCTTAGGGCCACATGTAGCAACTTTCAGATTTGCGACCCGCAAATTGCGAGTCAGAGCGACTCGCAATTTGCGAGTTGCAAATCTGAATGTTTGATGGTGTCCCTGACACCATCTGCGATTCGCAGGGGGTCGCAAATGCCCACCTCATGAATAATCATAAGGTGGGTCACATGTCTGTGACTGCTTTTCAATAAAGCATTTTTTTTTTTTTTTGTAATGCAGCCCGTTTTCCTTAAAGGAAAACGAGATGCATTACAAAAACGAAAAATGAAACGTTTTCATTTCATTTTTTCAGAGCAGGCAGTGGTCCATCGGACCACTACCTGCTCTGAATTTTTTTTTACAGTTCCATTCACAACAATATGTCAACATTTGAAATGGGTGCAATTTGCAATTTGCATTCGCGGTCACAAGCCAATCCTACATTGCACGGCGACTCACAATTAGGAAATGGGAACCCCTTCCTAATTGTGACTCGCAAACCTGTTTTGCAATTCAGTAACCAGGCTACCGAATCGCAAAATGGGGTCTGTGCATTGCGATGTGCTTTTTGCACGTCGCAAACAGCGAAATTCGCTGTTTGCAACGTGCAAAAAGCTTGCTACATCTGGCCCTTAGGGCCAGATGTAGCAAAAAAACATTTTGCGAGTTGCAAATTGCGAGTAATACCAACTCGCAATTTGCGGTTGTGCATCGCGTTAGCCTTTTGCGCATCGCAAACTGCATTTTTTGCAGTTTGCGAGGCGCAAAAGGCTTACTACATCTGGTCCTTAGTGTGAAGCAAGGTGCAGTTTCTACCTAGAACAGGGAAAGGAAATATTTTAATTCCAGGGCTTGGGAAAATGATATAGTTATTTGCACCTGGCCTGTCTAGTCTTCAAATGCCCAAATGTCATGAGACAGCAGAGTCAGGCTTTATTCAGTGTGCCAGCTGCTTGACGTCTTTGGGATAATGAGCCTGCTACGGAGATCTGTGCCTGGTGCTTACAGTCCCAAACTGCAGCAGCGACCACTCAGCCTTTCATCCTTAAATTCAATAAATTACTACCGGGCCCTGAAAACGCATGTCTGCAACAACAAGGGCTATGATAACAAGAAATCAACATAGGTTCTGAGTGACGCAGTAACTTGAGCTTCTCTCTCGTCCATTGGATGTCACTCAGTATCCCTTGATGAATGACATCCCCGTAATTCACTGTTCCTTGTCTCTTATTCCCAGTGTTGCCGAACTTCGAGGTAAAGATCCTTGTCGACAAGCCCTACTTTCTGCTGACAGAGAAGGCGTTTGACCTCATCGTGGAAGCCAGGTACTGTGCACTGGGGAGGCTGTCACTGGAATACAAATTTCCGTCGCTCTGGATGCCTCTTACCCAGAAGAACCGACCAAAACATGCACTTTTTAATTTTATTTGGGGAAGTGACAAAGCCTCACAAATCACTAAAACCTCAAGACTAGGGGGCGTGACGTTTTCCCAGTTTTTCCCCAGGTGCAAAAACATTTCTGTGATATGAACCAGGGCAGAATGTGTTTGGAGCATTCCATATTACTGAGGCAGAAAAAAATGTATAAACCATGTATTTGCAGCACTGCAAAGTTGTTTCAATATTTGTCCATGTCTCCAGTCTTGAGTTTCCATTAACAGATCAGGGCTTTCTGAAGCAGTCTTTTCTTTGCTTCAGTTGAGTCACTGGGACTAATTCCAGTGATGGCAGTAGTACATAAAAGCAAATCGCATGTCTCGAAAAATGCTGTCCTAACAAGTGGAGCGATGTGGCAAGTCTAAGCACTGCAAGAGTTGTTTTTGGATTTTGGAACAAAAGCTTCTCTCAGTTGTCTCGTTATACTGGATGAGTGAAAAGTGCCCCTTGAGTGTTGTCTGTCTCCAAGTATTGCAAGCCTTCTAATACCCCTGATGCACGAGAGGGCCCAACTCACTCAGCTTTATTTAGGAGTTCTTGGTTGTGTCTTAGGCCTTAGTAAGAGTTTGGCGGACAAGATACTCAGTCACAAATGTCACGAATGTTTCATCCGCCATATTACAAGTACATTATGGCCTATGGCACTTTTAAGATGGAGAACGGGATCTCCATCGCAGAATTTCCCATCCGCCCAAACCCTAAGTAAGGCCCTTAGGGCCAGATGTAGCAAAGAGATTGCGAGTCGCAAACGGCGAAAATCGCCATTTGCGAGGCACAAATGCCTCTTTGCTATGTAGAAATGCATTTTGCGAGTCGGATCCGACTCGCAAAATGCATTTCCAACTCGCAATGCAACGCAAATAAAAGCGCAGTTACCATCCACTTGAAGTGGATGGTAACCCAGGCGCAAACGGGAAGGGGTCCCCATAGGACCCCTTCCCCTTTGTGTCTGGAAAAAAAAAGAATTTTTCAGAGCAGGCAGTGGTCCAATGGACCACTACCTGCCCTGAAAAATACCGAAACTAAAGGTTTCGGTTTTTTTTTCAAAGTGCAGCTCGTTTTCCTTTAAGGAAAACGGGTTGCAGTTTGAAAAAAATAAAACTGCTTTATTAAAAAGCATTCACGGACATGGTGGTCTGCTGTCTCCAGCAGGCCACCATCCCCGTGAGTGCCCATACTCACAATGGGGTCGCAAACTGCGACCCAACTCATTAGTATTAATGAGGTGGGTCTTTGCGACCCCATAGCGAGAAGCAGAAGGTGTCTGAGACACCTTTCTGCATCCCAAATTGCGACTTGCAATTTGCGAGTCGCACGGACTCGCAAATTGCAAGTCGCAATTTGGGAATTTGCTACATCTGGCCCTTAGTCCTGACTTTGGTGTAATCAACAGGCCTGAATCTCGGAAGTGATGGAGAGGTGGGAGAATACCAAGTTATCAAAGCCAGGCAGAAGTAAAGAGAAAGCCCAGAACCATGTTTGAAGGCATCTTCAGACTACCAGCAATGCTAGGATGCTATACAAATGGCAGAAATGTGTTATATGAGGACGGATGACATAATAGAACATATAACATATATAAATCACTGCCTCGTGGTAGGTTGCAGTAACATTCATCAGACTAAAAAAATAATTGCAAACTGTGTTTATATATTTATTTATACATACCTTTTTTGACTTTATATAGCCCTTTAACCAAAGTGCTGCACAGAATAATTATGAAAGCGGAACAAACAATTCTGAAAAAGTATTCGCATTCATACCTGCATTAAATTAAATTTGGGGCTAATGTTCAGAATTAGGGATGTCCTGATAGTTGCTTTTTATGACTCAGTGAAGATCTTAAGAGGAGTAGAAGAAGTATAAGAGACGGAACTTCAGTGTTTTGGAACAGCCAGGGCAAGACATTTAAAGTAGAATTTTGAACATGGCAATGGAGGACCGCGGAGAAGGAAATGACAGAAGGAGCAGAGAGCAGTGGGAGGAATATCTCGCGAGACTAATGACGACACCTGAAATCAATCAAAAACGAAAATTCAATGGCACGCATTAGCAGAAGATGACATTACTGTTTTGAGGTTTGCTACCTTGGCCCACCACTGAAGCCACTACATTAACTAGCACTGCTTCGACAAATTACATATATAATGTAATTTACAACTACTTCAACCCCATTACTTTGGTTCTATATTTACATTGACCCGAACACTAAACCTGACGGTTACGCTTCCTTCTACGCTACTTTTAAAGGTAATTTAATTAAATGAGTAGCCTTAGGGTGACTACAACTGTAAACGTAATTTAAATTACATTTAGTTAATGTTATACTACAATACACAGTAATTAATAAAGTAAATAAACTGAAATAAATTACATTAAGTAGGATTACATTAAAGTATATCTAATTAAAGCAGTTAACATTAATCTAAAGCTAGAGCTAACCTAACCCTGCACGAATTTTTATTCTACATATTAATTTAATTTTTGAAATTTTTAATTTTTGGATATTTAGTAGCCTATTTAGTAGCCTTTACCTGGGCTTAAAGCTAACGTTTACCAACCCAAAGTTAAATGAAATGAAATACATTTAGTTGTTTTATATTTAATCAGTACCCGTGAGGTGATTGTAATTCTAAAATGAATTAAATCAAGTGAAATTGCAATATATTGTCTTTATGTATCAAAAATACTGCCCCAAGCCCTAAACTCATTTTAATTGAATTACATTTTATACAAAATGTAACCTTATCCTAACCCTTAAAGGGGGTGCTGCTTAAATGAGAGCTGACTAGAGGAGGTGACTTCTCTAGTCCGTCATAGAAGGGGAAAAGAGTTAGGAAGATCAATGAGGACAGCAGAGCAGTAGAGAAGTCGGAAAAATCAGGGTGTGAATCAGGTTTAGTTGTGCTGAAAGTTACCATACCACATAATTTCTGATGGATACTTCAACCTGCAGATTCCTCACCTGTAGTATAATCCCCAGGCTTCCTAGTGGATACAACAAACTTAAAAGATGCAATGCTACCAATAGAGGGCACTGAACTCAGTCGGCGCCAGAAGTGACGTCAGGCGACATCACGAATCCATAAAGTGCCTACCCACAGCATCAACGTCAGTTCCTTTCTTCCACACCTTTGACATGTATCCGGTGTTTCATCGCTGAGATGTTTTGGCTCACATAAAATTCTCGATTACAGTATTACTGTCTCCTCCGAAGAAATCAGGTCTTAAACCCTACAGGGATTGTGAGGGACAGATGTTCGTCACAGCCTCCTTTTCTATTTGTTTGTGGTGCTTGGGCTTTGACCACAACACCCAATTGTGTTCTTCCTGCCTTAGTATGAACCCTAAGGCTGTTAGAGAGCATGAGGCAAAGCTCTTTAAAGCTCAGGCAAAGGACGATCATCATTTTTGATGCGGCTCCTGTTCTCATTCTTCTTTGTCTTCAAAGTGCAGGAGGCATCATAAGAAATTGAAAAAGCATTCCAAAGGTAAATCAGCACCAGCTCCAATGCTTAGGCCTTCTGCATCTCAATCCCCCGAAGCCAAGCTAGCAACCAGCGGCATTCCATGATAAAATGTACAATACATTTGCAAAGGCGTCAACACTGTACGAAGCCCCCTTGAGCTCGACAGCTCATGCACGTCTCCCGATGTTTATACCGTTTCAAAACACACGTTTGGCACCTTCAGATCTGGCGCCTTCGCTCTCCTGCATTGACCAAGCACTCAAGTTATTGCCGCTGCATTTAACTTCATGGCCAAGATCTCAGCAACAACCACCGGCGCCAGATGCAGAGTGACCTGTGGCGCAACCAATGCCGAACCCCTGCTTCACTCCCACAGTGAGACACATAGGCCTCTGGATTAGGAAGCTTCGTGAAATCTTCAGTACAGGCTTGAACCGCATAGGCTCTATTGAGCTCAAGGGCAGGATCTCCTGTAACATTTTTAAGGCATGTCATCAGATAGTGGATACTTCACGTGAATCAGCCATGGAGGCTGGACCACCCACACCTGAGGTGATGTTCCTTCACAAAAAATTGTTGAAGCCTGCAGAGGACTTGAATTTGCCATTGCCAGTAGCAGAAACCAAAAACAATGTTCTAACAGAAGCTTGTCGCTCTCTTTGGCTACATCGGAGCCCTTGTTGCCTTTTAATGAGGTGCTGTTGACTCCTGGTGGTTTGGTAGAAGGCGTCATGTATGCTGGAAGCTGACAGGCTGGCGGCTCAACACTACTGTTCAGTACCAGGCGACCCACCATTCCTTTCCACGCATCCCCTACTGGAGAGCCTGGAAATGCAGGCATCCTGCTCGGGAACGTAGTTGGGTGGAGCAAGAAAGCCTTTTCAGCTGGAATCATGGCTTTGAAATCATTAAATGCCAACGGCTTTCCTGCTATGAGTTATTCCTCCAGGCATAAAAGACGATTTTCAGGAGGTCATCACTGTTAGTGCATCAGAACCTTGATAAGTAAACTTACAAGGAGACACGCCTAGGCCGATGAACCTTTTCACCACGTTCGGAGACTTCCCAGAACGAGATATCTTTCTGGCATCACAAATCAATATGACAATAACTCAATCAACATTCGCAATACCTAATCAACAAGCAAGTCGATAACATTTAATAAAGATCAATAAAACAAACACACCATGACCTTTCAGTCATGAAAAACCACACCGATTTAGTGAAGAGTTAGAACATTTATTTCCCTATTAGTTACAATCTAATGTAATTTCCGTTAATCTCATTAGCAATTAAGCTCATTATATTCATTCAAACTTTGTAATCTAGACACACAATTTGTCAAATGTATCGAAAATATACGTTCACCATTATCATATCATTAGTAAAAACTGCTTAGCAAAGTTGCAATAATACACGATTCAACAAAGCAAAATTCAGTAATTTGTCTATTTGCGTCAGATATTTGTGGACCCCTTAACTAACCTCGAATTAGCATCTGCATGTTGGGCTTCATGCAAAACAATTTAGCAAACACAAATTTGGAAAACATCTAACTATGGCCTCTATCAAAAGAGCAGTTGGTACCTAGAAAGAAAAGGCAAACAGACAATTACAATTTTCATCAGATAGTTACCCCTCCAACGAATCAGCAATCAGCGTCAGTCTTCGTCCTCACGACATCAGTCGATTCTCCATCAGCAAGGATAGGACAGGACAAGTCTCAGTATGGCATAGTTAAGAATAAGGCACTTTCCTCATAAGGAGGAGAAGTAAGTATCCGGTAAGAACGAGTAGAGGATGGTTTAAAGTATTAGAAGGATAAACGACAAGGTCTCAAAATGGCTCAGTGGAATGGCAAGGAATGATGAATAATGGCTGATTTCTCCTCAGGTCATGCGGTTATATTAAAACTGTCAAACTAACCCTTAATTCCCTATTAGATAATTTTTGGTGCATCATTATCTCTGTCCAATAATTCTCCGCGCACCTTACTAGAAGTTTCCACAAAACACAGTTCTCATGCAGTTGATTGGCTCCTGTAATTGACGTCTTCATTGGGTGGAATGTCAGGTAAAATAGTTACACTCTTTGCTCCAGTCAGTAGTCCCATTGTCTTCTCCTAGTCTAGGCAGCCTTGCACCTGTTACGAATTACACTGTTACATTAGACAAGAATGTCTCCTTGAGCAAGTCGGGTCCCATGAGAAAGAATTGACTACGGCTACACACACATCTCTGCTTCTGGGAAAGTACAGCTCCATGTCCTTCGGGAAAGCAGCACATTGCACGTTAGAAAAACACAGTTTAATATGAGACCAGGCAGCTAGGCCCAGACCCTCGCTAACTAAGGCCTAGTGATTAATTTAGCAAACCCCAAATACACGACTCTAATTATGATATGCTAATACAAATTCAAAACACTAGTACATAATTAATTCATCGTTAATACCTTTCATTAGTCTTCGTATACATTGGTAGCCACTCCCCGTGGGCACATTTCAAATGCATACATTATTTTCTACGTTAACACATTTTCTATGCAGCTTCATTACACAATATATTGCAAGCTTTTCATGTTAATATTAATTTTAAAGGTCACACTCCACCAATCCCTCCTCTGATGACTCTTGTCATCACACAAACCTTCCCCCTTTACATTTTACATTCTAGAATTCCTTCATTTCAATTTCTTCTCTTAATCGTTCCCCCTGTGACTTTGCCCTGAATAATTTTTCCCTTTGTTTTTCTTCCCTCCTCTTATTATTTTTCACCATTTTCAATGTAATTATTTTACTAATTTTACATGACAGCCATAATCCAAATAAGCAAGCCATAACAATCAATATTCCCTGTATTATTGTCGCCAATATCCCATGCCAAATACTACTAAACCAACTCCCCACTGAAGCAAGTCCTTTTCCAACCTTTTCCCAAACACCTGGCTCATTCAGTTCCTTCAAATATGTACTATCTCTAGTTAAGTTAGTAAGCATGCTTCTAATCTCATTACTGTTGTCTGGTATATATGCACAACAATGATGCTTATTAAGCACCTTACAGACTCCGCCATTTTTCGCTAAAAGAATGTCTAAAGCAAGCCTATTTTGAAGAGTCATAGCCCTCTCCGCAGCAAGTTCCCCCACAGGAGTATAGCCCCTGTGAAATTTGTCAGCATGTTATCCACAATCGTAGACAACTTTGGAATCTTTATGGAGTTTAAGATAGCTCCCACTGAAGGAATTATCGCCCCAAATATGTCTCCTACTACACCAACAGCAGTCTCTCTCTTTTGTCTAGTACGATGTAAGTCAGACAATTTTGGAAACCTTTTTAAATCATCAAGTTGATATATCTTTGGGAAGACTATCCCCAGATAACATGTCCCATACCATCCCTGTTGAAGACGGTAAAAAGCATTAAGTCCACATATGTAATAGATCACAGGGATCGCTGGATGCTGTCCATTTAACATGAACGTCCACTTACTCTGAAACAAAAACACATGCTTACATTCGCTCATTCCCACAGACACATTGTCATAATATAACTTTGGTCTAGATATGCAAAGCTTGCCTACGTGTAGGGCATCTAAAGCTAACTTCCCTTGTTCCCTAATTGCACTATAAACCTCACTACTAGCAAAGGCTGCTGCTGCAATCCTGAATTTGTCACTAATATCATTGACTTCTTGCTGGGTGTAATTTTCTGGGGAGTGCATTTCAATTCCTCCCTGGTTCTATGGAGTGCCCTGTATTTTTTTGTCTAAATATTGGATGTGCGCGAACCACTTTTGGCTTGTCTGGCTCAAACTGGCCCAACCATTTTTAACTTCTTCATCACTGGAATTTGAAAAATCATTTGTCTCCCAAATGTTCATATCCCATTTTTTGCGGTCCCAGTCTAACCCTACTTTAACAATAGCTAAATTAACTTTCTTTTGATTGATTTTACCCCATTGTTTCCAATACCTGTGTTGAGCGACTTTAAAGGCTACCTTTTCTGCAACAGACTGATATGCACCCCCCTTATCTTGCAATAACTTATTCTGACACGACAGCATGGTTACATTATTTTTAGTTTCAACCAGCTGCCTCTCTAACCGCTGGTTTTCTTGTTCCACCTGCTTAAATTGTTCATGCATTTTTCTAAAAGCAGATAACAGAATCCAGCTTCTTCAGCCTAAAATAGATAAATCACATCCCGCTCCAAAGGTACTTTCTGTAAACACAATTAAATATTTTTTGGTTCAGCGTCACTAACACATCCGTTTTTAAAATGAAAATAAAGTCTCCCCATTCTAGCCTATGGAGGCCATTCACTACAATGAGGGAAAAATGAATTTGGATGTTTTTCCTCACCATGGCTTATAAAACTATTATTATAAGGTCTCTGCTTATAGTTACATGGCACCCAGCCCTAAGGGCTCATAGGGCACTCCTTAGGGGTGACTTATATGTAAAAATAAGGTAGTTTAAGACTTTGGAACTACTTCTAATTCCGAAATCGAATTTGCATGTAACTTTAATTTAAAAGCAGCCAGCAAGGCAGGCCTGCCTGTAAAATGACACTGGGCACCTATGGGTGCACTACCTATGCTAGGGTCCCTAAACCTACATGTCCTACTATATACTAGGGACTTATAGGTTGGTTGACTTAGCCAATTATAATTAGCCTAATTTGCATACTGATTTTACACTGAGCACAGGTTCTAGGACTGGTTAGCAGTACCCAGGGCACCATCAGAGTCAGGAAAACATCAGCAAAAAGTGAAAAATGAGGGCAAAAAGTTAGGGGGCCTCTGCAATCAGCCATGTTTTCTCACAGCTTGCATTCTCAGTGGCTCACTTTCTCCGCTCTTGTGTGCTTGCCAGGTCATATAGCTGTACCTCCAGCCCTAGGGATCTAGGAATCTTGTTAAAGTATTCTTTTACCATCAGGGCCCAGGGATGACATTGTGTTGTGCATTGCGGGATTATTTGGTAGGCATTGAGGAATCGATGAAGGCTGGTCTTGAGGTCAGACACCTCCTGTACAGCTAAGCATTTTATTCAGAGTGCGCATGAAGCGCTCAATTTTCCATTTGGCTTGGGGCCACTGCAGCATTATTTTTGGGTACTTGATTCCCAGATGGGGAAGGAATTCCTTGAAGTCGGCTCCCTGAAATGGTGGTCTATTGTCAGTCCTTATTTCTTCTGGGATGCCAAGAAGGGTATAAACTTTCTCCAGTAAGAGACCAACCTTGGAGAATGCCGTTGATTCAGTTTGTTCCACCACATGGTATTTCGAGTGTCTAACCACCATTACCATTTTAAGGGGTTCCTTTGGGAAGCTGCCAAAGTCCAGGCTGATTGGTGACCACAGTGAGTCACAGTGCTCATCGGTGACTACAGGGGCAGGACTTCAACTCAGCTTTCTAGTTGACATGCCATGTACTGTTTCACTAATTTGTCGATCTTCGAGTCCGAGGAACCATAACTTCCCCCGCAGTCGGGCCTTTGTCTTCCCTGCCTCTTGATGCCCAACATATGCCAGCCTCACTATCTGGTGGTCAGCATTGTGGGTATTATGATGTGGTTCCAGTATAGCAGTAGCCCTTCTGAAATGATGCTTACTTTGTTCCTCAACCTATTTATTGTGACAGTCTGTTCTTGTTGGGCTTACTTGCTGATTGGCATTGTCCAGGAACATCTTCCACATTCCGTCTTAGATAGTGGTGGCCACTCTTTGGAGTACTCCAGCTTTGGCCATTGCTTGGTTGATTTCTGGGATGCTCAATGCAATTGGGCATGCCTCTAAGCTCACCAGCTATATGTATTCTTCATTGTGGGAGCTGTTAGTTGTGGGTGCACTCCAGCTGGCTGAGGGGGTGACGTGATGAGAAGTCGGCTGGGTTCTTTGACTCTGGTCTGTAGGCAACACTGAACTGGTACTGCTGTAGTTGTATGTCCCACCACTCGATCTGAGGGGGGGATATGTTGCAGTCCCACAAAACAGGGAGTCAAGTGGTTGCTGGTCAGTGATCACAAGTTGTCCACATAGGTATAGGCAGAAGTGCCTGCAGCCACACTGGCTTCCCCCTCAATTTGGGCATATCAGGCTTCTGTGTGCAGTAAGAGCCTGGCTAGCAAAAATGATAGGGGCCCACCGGCCCAGGCTTGGGTCAGCACGTGTCCTAATTCAACATAGCTTGCTTCCACTATCAGATCTGGTTGCTTTGTCTGGCTCAAAGTAGGTCATTGTGGCTACATCAAGTAGGGCTTTCATTTTTTAATGATTACATTTTGTGAGGCCCCATATGCATTGTACTTCTGCCTTTGTGAGGGCGTGGAGCGGCTCTGTTAGCGTTGATAGACTGGGGATGAATTAGCCACAGTAGGTGATCACTGCCAAGAAGCAGCAAATCTCAGTGGCATTTTTTGTGAATACATATCTGAAAATGTGATCTTTTTTCCGAAGAACAAGCACTTTTCATGGTGGAGCATGAGGCCATGTTCACTCATTCATCTTAGTGTCTCCTGCAGCCAGCATTGGTGTTCTCAAATGGTCGTTGAGTAAATGAGGATATCATCACTGATATTCATGACTCCCTACAGGCCTGCTAGTATCTCCCAGATAGTGTTCTAAAATACTTTGGTAAGAGATTCTGAAGTTCCAATGCTTGTACCTCCTGAGGCTTAGGTGTATCAAAAGGGTTGTTATATATCGACTGTCCTCATCTAGTTGCAGTTGATGGTAACCAGCAATCAGATTGAGCTTGGAGTTTGGCAGGTATGGTTGGTCATGGTAGGGGTGATGTGCCTCTCCCTTTTGATTGCATTGTTGGAGAGGTGTATATCAATGCACAGCTGGATTTTGCCAGGTTGCCGGGTCTTTTCCACTATTACCAATCTCTTGCTTGACGAGGGGTGGTAGGTTAAATGGCACGTGGCGGAGTTGGAGTGCCACTGGCTTCACCACTTTGTTGGTGAGTACGTGAATTGGCCTATGATGATTGAGTGGCTTAGACGATCCGGGCAAAGGACACTAAGCTGAGGTCTTTGGCAGTGTGGCACCCCACTAGGGTTCTACTAGTGGGAGTAGTTCTTGCCCTATACATGTAGATTTTGGTTGGCCAAAGGGTTGGTCTGGGCTGAGGAAGTGTCTATTGTTGGTTGCTTATCACGTTCACCAATTCCTCTGTTTCTATGACAGCATTGATGACTTGAATTTTGCACATCGGTTGTGGACTCCAGTTCTTTTTCATGTGTTCTGTGTATGTTATAAGAAAGACTCCCTTTTCTTTAGAGCCCAACAGACTTCTGGTGATCTGGTACTCCAGCCTGGAGAACTGCTGTGTTTCTCCATTTTTTGTCCTTGCGTGTGAAGTGTCTGTTCACTTTAGATGATGTTGTCTTTCTTCTGGTTCCTCTGCCCTTTGGTCAGTTCTAGCAGACTCTAGTGAAGTGATTATGTTTTCCACAGTTGAAGCACATATTTCTTTGTGCAGGGCAGTTGTCTCATAGATGTTCTTCCCTTCCATAGTTGCTAAATTGGACTTTCTGAATGTTCTGGTGGTCTTGTGCATCTTGTTGAGGGGCGTGTTTTGATTGCATCAACTGTTTTCATCTTGATTGATTGTGGGTTGCATGCAGGAGATAGGTCGTAGGACCTGGAAAGGGCTGAGATGTGATCAAAGCTGGTGCCGGGTTTGCAAAGGATGTGGCCTCTCAATGTCATGGACCTACAGCCTTATCTGAGTTGCGCCTGCACTTCTTGTGGGTGAAGGATGGCACGGTCTGTCACAGAATGTGTGCTGATGTGAGTGACGGATAACAGGACCTGTCACAGATTGTGTACGGATGTAGGTGATGGCACGTCTTGTCACAAACTGCTCTGATGTGAGTAGAGGATGGTGTGTCCTGACAAAAACTTTGGAATGAAAGGGGTGGAGGATGGCATGTCTATGTGTAAATATGGTACAATGAATTCTCTTTGGCCCTTCGGCAAGCACAAATTTACGTCAAAAGAAAGTCACACACCATCCAAAGTGTGGCCACCCGCCTCCTTTTTACATTTCTAAGGCACCTGTCCACAAGCAGGGCTTTGGTTGACCCTCCAAATACTATGTGTTATCATTGATGATGTCCATGTTGCTTTCCAACCTAGTCATCAACTGGCTGTTGTGCCACACAGCAGAAAACCAAGCTAGAGAGATCAAATAAAGTTTTTTCTGATGCTGAATAGCATGTGGATATCATCTCAGTATAGCAACAATTGCAAGCTGAGGCTTTACTAGAGCTTTGTTCTGTCCACAGTCGTCTATAGATCAGAATGCTGGTGGATGGAAAAAAATTATATAAAAAAGTCAACCTTCCACCCCAGTACCTTGACAAGAATCTTGTGCATTTTCTGCTGCCTCAAACCAACTCCAAACAGGAACTGCTCACCAGATGCAAGCAAGTGAGAAGGACACATCCAAAATTAGAAGAAACTGGAGATTGAGTGTTGTTCTTATCTATCACAAAAACAGGTCTCCACTGGACCCCAGAAGGCAAGAGAAAGAGAAGCAGGCCAAAGAACATGAGGAGGTGAACTGTGTAAAGAGAATTGAAGACCTTGAACTACAGCCAGGGCACTGTGCAGAAACGTGCCTAAAAAAAACTAAAGTGGAGATCCTTCATTGCTGCCCTACATGCCAGCTGCCATAACTGGCACTAGTAGAAGCAGCAGAACACCTTCCCCCAAAGGAGTTATACACACACAAGAAATACACTCGGAATCACTTGGTCTCTAGCACTAGTTAATGTCTACTTTAGCCCTAAAATCTTGAGAAAAAAATAGAAGCTTTCTAATATTGCAGTACCCATACCTGCACTTAATACAGCTTTTTCCAGTCCTCCCCCTGCTCAGAGAGCAAGGCCAAATCCTCATTTGTATTGTCACTGTTCGTTGGAGATGCAGATGGTTTTGCAGCTGTACGCCCTTCATGCAGGCGGTTATGGAAGAGATCCTCCTACTGGAAAACCTGAGGCTTCACCAGGGCTGGAGAGGCCATTTATTCCACCAGGCATTTCCCCAGGAGAGTTGGGGCTCATGAAGGCTGGTTCTGAAAGCCTTGTCCACTTCCCGAGGCTATCTGCAGCCGGCACAGTGGGACTTAAGTAGAGGGAGAAAGAAAGGGAGGGGGGGGTAGAAAGAGATCACATGGGAAGAAAACAGAGGTCAGCAAAAGGGAATGGATCTAAATAGAGAGAGTTAGCCCGAGGAGAAAAGAGAGTAGGGGCTGGTTTGAGCATAATGTCCATGGCTGCTTTCAGTTGCCTAGTCCGGCCCTGAGCATCACTCTTGTCTAGAGGCTCTTACCTAGGCCTTACATAGTATTCCTTAGCATTATTATGAGACAAAAACGAGCCTTGTGATTTGTGATGTAAGGTGTCAATAAAAATGTGAGAATTGCTTTGCACATTTGTCCGAAACGGTCTTTTGTCCTAAACGTTATACTATGTGGATATAGGATATATGAATTATTGATTCACTACCAACCTATCAACAAAGCATCATTACTTACGCAAATGAAATAGCAAACAAACAGATGCATTGTGACAGTATTAATAATCATAAAGAGGACCAGATGTATGCTTTGTGGGTGCTCCAGAGCAGACATAGGGCAAGGCCCATGATGAACCTGTGTACTGAGGTGAGTGGAAGATGGCAAGACTGCCAAGTAACTGTACCCAACCACAGATGGAGATTACGGCCCATCACCATTCGCTGGTGGGTGTCCTTAGTCGCTGCACCACGGAGGGGTGGGGGCCTGTGGTGGGACATGACCGGAAGTGGTCATGGGGTATGCGACAGAGGTATGGGGGTAAAGTAGTAACCTTTAAAAGTGGGCGAGCGCCTGGTAGCCCCCTCTTTGTCCCCTGATGTGCTGCAACATGGAGGTCGCTTACTGCTAAATTTTCTATTGTGTAATGTTTCTGGTTGAAGTGGTTGTAATACCACCTTGTTTCATGTGAAGTAAAATTTGCTACCTCCTAACCCAAGAAGTTGAGTCTGTTGCCTTTATGAGAGGAGACACTACTGCACTACTGCAATTTGCAAGGGTGGTTGACCCCATCCCCATTGCAAGAGTGAGCGCACTATTATTGGCTGGGAGACAGTCTCTGCACTCTTTCTCGAGGAGGAAGGCAGAGCTTCTTCGAGACGTTTACACCAGTGAGTTTAATTTCTTAATTTCCTTTCCAGCTATGTCTATGGCAAGAGCGTTCAAGGGGTCTGCTATGTGAGGTTCGCCATCTTGGACGTAGATGGCACAAAGAAATTCCTGCGGGGCACGGAGCAGCAGATCACGGTGAGTGGATGTGACTTGACTGTCTGACCTGGTACATGTGTGTGTCCGCGGGGCTCTGGGTGGCCACTGGGCAATGGGGAAAGCCTTTTAAGGATATGGAACAGCAGGGAGAGGATTAGCTCCAAATCTGTATCAAAGACTTTCCTTAAATAAGGATCAGTGAATAGATGCATTTACCCGGAGGATGACTGCATTGCAAACATCACCGCTGCGAAAACAGTTAAACAATGCTGACTATTTAAACAGCCCACATCGCATGAACATATTAGATAATGTTGCTCAACTGAATGATTCTCATGTTATTAACTTACAAGGATGAATGCTTTAACCGGCCCTACCTAGATGCAAACTTGAAACTGGTAGTTTGCAGCTCTGCTACTTGCACGTGAACCCACTAAACTACCAAATTGGCTCTATAGTACTGGGTATGAAAGCACTTTAGAAAGTCATTGGAAAGTCTATTCTATAGAGTCTAGCCAATAGAAATCCTAAAGTATGTTTTTTTCCAAATGCAGCAAGGAGCGGAATTCTTAGTACAGGGTTGACAGGAATTCTGATCATCTCTGTATTCCTTTCTACACCCTGATAGTGAGCAAATCAGGGCCAAGGTATGGCTTGGGTGAGCACAAGAACTAAGGGCCACATGGGCAAAGCTCTTTTGTTGTTGCAACCGGTTATTTGCAAAATCACAGGATTTGCCACCAGAAAAGCAATTTTACAGTTAGAAATCTATCAGATTCCTAAGAGGGCTTTTATGATCCGTTTCAACAAGGAAGTTTGGGGGGTGGGAGTGAATTGAAAGATGCACCCACCCATTTCTGATTTGGAGAGGGATGTAGAATTAGTTGTGACTGTAATTGGGGTGGCAGACCACTGATAGTTACTGACCCCCATGTTAGGTTGGTAACTGGTACTACTGGGAAATGTGATCTGGGAAATGTGTCCCCTCTGGCCATATTTCCCTTTGTGAATCATATGAACAGTTTCAGGAGGGGAGGGGGATGGGGTCAAAGGCAGTGGCTGCTTGCACCCATGATGTGTTCTCAAATGGGGATTTTTTTTTTTTTTACAAAAAACAGCATCTACGCCTTTCAATGGACACCATATTTATACTTTTTTAGCGCCGCATTTGCGCCGCTTTTTAACGCAAAAGCGGCGCAAACGTACAAAATACAATTGGATTTTCAAAGTTTGCGCTGCTTTTGCGTTAAAAAGCGGCGCAAATGCGGCGCTAAAAAAGTATAAATATGAGTCAAACTGCTTTAAGAATGTTGCCTGTTTCGGCAGCTCATTTTGTAACCCTCTGCTTATGGCCAATGTGCAATAAAACCTGCTTGTACACGCAGTGTTTAATTTGTAAATAAAAACGTGCCGGTGCCCAAAGCACTTTTCTTAAACACGCGGCTGCTGCAATTAAATGTGGGAACACAGAATACTGAGGCAGCGTAATCCTTAAACATCTCGGGCCTCTTCGAACCATGTAAAGCCACTCCCTGCCCCTTCAGCTCATTCTAGCAGCCACCTGCTTTTTTTCATTGTGACGCTTTTTCGTTTTTCCCGTCCTCTGTCTTTCCCATATGTGTCTTTTCCTCGCAGCAAATGCTTGAGGCAGAAGAATAAGTCCCGGCCCGCAAAAATAAGTGCCGGTGCTCAGCACCAGAAACAGCAAGCACAAATTAAGCACTGAGTACACGTGCTGCTTCTCAAATGGCAATCCCGTTTGCAAACAAGCCTGTGGGCAAATTGTACATTCCTGGTTTGCAAATGGGAATGATACGTCCTGTCTTGAATAACTCTGCTATTCCCTTCCTGCTACCATAGGTGTAAGGATATGCATCCTTGGCATGGTTACCCCCTGACTTTTTGCCTTTGCTGATGCCAAGTTATGATTTGAAAGTGTGCTGAGGCCTGCTAACCAGGCCCCAGCACCAGTGTTCTTTCCCTAACCTGTACTTTGGTCTCCACAATTGGCACACCCTGGCATCCAGGTAAGTCCCTTGTAAATGGTACCCCTGGTACCAAGGGCCCTGATGCCAGGGAAGGTCTCTAAGGGCTGCAGCATGTCTTATGCCACCCTAGGGACACCTCACTCAGCACATGCACATTGCCTCTCACCTTGTGTGTGCTGGTGGGGAGAAAATGACTAAGTCGACATGGCACTCCCCTCAGGGTGCCATGCCAACCTCACACTGCCTATGGCATAGATAAGTCACCCCTCTAGCAGGCCTTACAGCCCTAAGGCAGGGTGCACTATACCACAGGTGAGGGCATAGGTGCATGAGCACTATGCCCCTACAGTGTCTAAGCAAAACCTTAGACATTGTAAGTGCAGTGTAGCCATAAGAGTATATGGTCTGGGAGTCTGTCATACACAAACTCCACAGCACCATAATGGCTACACTGAAAAATTGGAAGTTTGGTATCAAACTTCTCAGCACAATAAATGCACACTGATGCCAGTGTACATTTTATTGTGAAATACACCCAGAGGGTATCTTAGAGATGCCCCCTGAAAACATACCCGACTTCCAGTGTGGGCTGACTAGTTTTGCCAGCCTGCCACACACCAGACATGTTGCTGGCCACATGGGGAGAGTGCCTTTGTCACTCTGTGGCTAGTAACAAAGCCTGTACTGGGTGGAGGTGCTTCTCACCTCCCCCTGCAGGAACTGTAACACCTGGCGGTGAGCCTCAAAGGCTCACCCCCTTTGTTACAGTGCCACAGGGCATCCCAGCTAGTGGAGATGCCCGCCCCCTCTGGCCACGGCCCCACTTTTGGCGGCAAGGCCGAAGGAGATAATGAGAAAAACAAGGAGGAGTCACTAGCCAGTGAGGACAACCCGTAAGGTGTCCTGAGCTGAGGTGACTCTGACTTTTAGAAATCCTGCATCTTACAGATGGAGGATTCCCCCAATAGGATTAAGGATGTGCCACCCTCCCCTCAGGGAGGAGGCACAAAGAGGGTGTAGCCACCCTCAGGGCTAGTAGCCATAGGCTGCTAACCCCCCAGACCTAAACACACCCATAAACTGAGTATTTAGGGGCCCCCAGAACCAAGCAAGATAGATTCCTGAAACCTGAAGATGAAGAAGGACTGCTGACCTGAAGCCCTGCAGAGAAGATGGAGACAACAACTGCTTTGGCCCCAGCCCTACTGGCCTGTCTCCCCACTTCAAGAAAAACTGCAACAGTGACGCGTCCCCTAGGGTCCAGAGACCTCTGAAGCCTCAGAGGACTACCCTGCATCTAAAAGGACCAAGAACTCCAGAGGATAGTGGCTCTGTTCCACAAAGACTGCAACTTTGCAACAAAGAAGCAACTTTTAAAGACCACACGTTTCCCGCCGGAAGCGTGAGACTTTCCACTCTGCACCCGACGCCCCTGGCTCGACCTACGGAGAACCAACACTACAGGGAGGACTCCCCGGCGACTGCAACCCTGTAAGTAGCCAGAGTTGACCCCCCTGAGCCCCCCCAGCAACGCCTGCAGAGGGAATCCAGAGGCTCCCCCTGACCGCGACTGCCTGCTTCTAAGAACCCGACGCCTGGGAAACACACTGCACCCGCAGCTCCCAGGACCTGAAGGATCCGACCTCCAGTACAGGAGCGACCCCCAGGTGGCCCTCTCCCTTGCCCAGGTGGTGGCTACCCTGAGGAGCCCCCCCGCCCCTTGCCTGCCTGCATCGCTGAAGAGACCCCTGGGTCTCCCATATAAACCTATTGCAAACCCTACGCCTGTTTGCACTCTGCACCCGGCCGCCCCTGTGCCGCTGAGGGTGTACTTTTTGTGCTGACTTGTGTCCCCCCCGGTGCCCTACAAACACCACCTGGTCTGCCCTCCAAAGTCGCGGGTACTTACCTGCTGGCAGACTGGAACCGGGGCACCCCCTTCTCCATTGAAGCCTATGCGTTTTGGGCACCACTTTGACCTCTGCACCTGACCGGCCGGAGCTGCTGGTGTGGTAACTTTGGGGTTGCCTTGTACCCCCAATGGTGGGCTACCTTGGACCCAACTTTGAACCCTGTAAGTGCTTTACTTACCTGAAAAACTAACAAATACTTACCTCCCCCAGGAACTGTTGAATTTTGCACTGTGTCCAATTTTAAAATAGCCTATTGCCATTTTTGCCAAAACTGTGCATGCTATTGTGATGATTCAAAGTTCCTAAGATACCTGAGTGAAATACCTTTCATTTAAAGTATTGTTTGTACATCTTGAACCTGTGGTTCTTAAAATAAACTATTATAAAATATATTTTTCTATATAAAAACCTATTTGCCTGGAATTTTCTTTGAGTGTGTGTTCCTCATTTATTGCCTGTGTGTGTACAACAAATGCTTAACACTACCCACTGATAAGCCTACTGCTCGACCACACTACCACAAAATAGAGCATTAGAATTATCTCTTTTTGCCACTATCTTACCTCTAAGGGGAATCCTTGGACTCCGTGCATGCTATTTCTTACTTTGAAATAGTACATACAGAGCCAACTTCCTACAATAGGTAAGTATATTTTATTGTGGTTGCAATTATACAGAGCTACATCCCGCTGACGAGGTGCTGAAGTGTAAGTGGACAAAGGGAGTGCCTAGTTAGAAGAATCTTGAATTGCAATGTGACATATGTGGAAAATGTTTAGCTGCTGTGCCTCTGTGCCCAAGCAGATAATAATATCCATATGAGTGAGGGATAGAGCACACGCACTTTATAATAAACTATTGCATTAATGTGTTTGGTTGGCAGAGTGTGTGTTGTGGAAGTGAAGGGGTCCACGAGGGTAGTGTCCTGCATGGTGCAAGGGTGATACACTTAATCTGACATAGGTGATCGTGCTTTTGCTGGAAATGGAGTAGGTTTAGGTGAGAAATGATGCTCACAACAATTTTTTTTCAAAAAATCCTTTGTTGGCAGGGTGTGGATTTGGCCTATGGTGGCAGTTCTTTTGTTTCTGATGGATACTTCTACCACAGATTCCTCAACTTGTGAATACCCCCAGGCACCAGACTTGACCCGTAGATTTTTCGCAACAGTGCTCCTGTGCTCCAACAAGTGGCATAGTGTGAAATCATCTTGCCTCCATCCACCATGGAAGTGACGCTGAAGCCATCCCTATGTTGCTGGTTTAAGTTTTATTCTTTCCCTGCCTTCAGACACGGATTCAAAGTTCGCTTCCTCACATTTTCCTCATCTCTGACAAGATCTTTCTTTCAAATTCTGCTTCAGTGTGCAAGGGAGGATGTCCCCACCTAAAACCACAAGGTTTAAGCCTTGTAGAGACAGACAGAAGCAAATGTCAGTGAAAGGTCCCCTGAGGTCAGCCTCTGGGGTCTAGGCTTGTTGCACAAATCCAAGGCTTGTAAAGCCTGTGCCTGATTGAATTCCAAACATCGGTGAATACTGGCTGAAGGCATATGGGTTCATCTCCTAGTTGAAGTTAAGGGAAATCTTTGAGGCCATTCTCATGGCAGATCCTTCTCCTGATCAAAGTCCTAATGGCAATCCAAGAAAAAAGAAAAGTAAGAAGTCAAAGCGGAATTCCTCCCTGTGCTGCCACTCATCATGGGAAGCTACAAGGACATCAAGTTGCCTCTCGATCTCCATCCCAGTTACTTAGGGAGGAACCAATGCCCCAACTTGTCCTGATATACTCCAGTGTTTCTGGATTCACTTACAGAGAAGCAGTGATATGCATATTTCACACCCTTCTTGCTCCCACTGGTGCATCCTCAGGCCCCATGGACCTGAGAAGGCCTCCAGTGAGGTTACCATCAGAGCATCCTTGTTACCATCTATGCCTCTTACTTCGACTCGGCATCAACCCAACTTCAGTTTCCATACCGAGCCCCACACCAATCTCTGGCACATTAACATGATCACTGACACCGGAGAAGGGCTAGATTGTTTTGTCAGGCTTCGAAACAAATGTGACTCGACTTCGACGGAAGTCACATAATACGCCACAGCAGGTCGAGCTTTTTTCTGATTTAGGTCCCTATCAGGATATCATCCAGTACCGATCAAAACTTATTTGGCTCAGAATCTAACCAAAGCTAACATAATTTTGAAGATGAGAAGGAAGATGATGTGAATGATGCCCAATACTATGATGACTTGAACTTGTACATGGATGTGCAGGAGGCCAGTGGTCTGGATATCTTCTCTGATACTCGGTTGACTCCCTCCCTTGGACTTTTAATGAAAGAATCAGCTTCTTTCACTATGGTAATTTGGTGTGAGGTCATTTTTGTTTTTAATGAGAAATAAAAACCATTAAGTTTACAAATCTTATCTGCAAGAAAGGTTTCTCAAGACATTATTGCCATGGAAGTCAAGGGCTAGACTTTCCCCCTAGGGACCATCTGTGTTTCTACTTGTTAATCTACAGAGGTCCATGGGCTACTGGGTTGCCCTTTATTTCTTAATATTAGTGCTGCTACAAGGACTGCCATTCTGCTGTACTGCTACTCTGCTGGACTCCTGCTTTGCTGTGCTGACCTGCTGTCCTCTTACCTGGGAGTGAGAAGGACTGGACCTGCATCTCCCAAACCTAGAACCAAAGTGGCTCCAACGGTTTGCTGGCTTGCCTCCTGACTGAAGTCTCAGGTTCATAAAAGATTCCCAATTCACCTGCTACAGGACCTGGACTGTGACAGCTCAGAGTCTTGCCCTGCCAAGTGGTTCCAATCCAGTACTGAGTCCTTGGAATTGGGTATAAAGTGCTGAAACTACTAAAATCCACACATCGCCTTCATTGCGCAACTCGGAACCCGCACATCTCTATCAATTCCGAAGCATTGCCTCTGCTGCGAGGATCGAGGATATTGCATCCCCATCGACGCCGATGCATTGGTGCTGCTTCAAGAATCAAGGACATCACATCGCCAACGGCACAGCACATCGCCTCCATTTCTGATGCCTTTCTTACTTTGCATGGCTAGGAACCAATGCATCTCCGACATCCAAAGGATCAACACCGACGCATCACCTCCTTTGCTCATCGCATCACCTCCTCAACGTTGACACGACTGAGAACCAAGGTACTCTTTTAGCGGGCCAAGTCTTATCCCTGTGTCGGACCCACACTCCATTGCGGTCGGCCTGACTTTTGGATTTCGCTGGGCCTAGCGCGACCAAATATTCATTCAATATTTATGCACATCATTAATATGAAGTAACTTAGCAGAGTCTCATTAGTACATTTGATTCAACAAAGCAAGAACTCATTCATTTGTCTATTTGCATAGTATAATTGTGAACGCCTTAACTAACCACGAATTAGCATTAGCTTGTTGGGACTCAAATGGAGGAGAAGTTAATATCAGACAAGAATGGGGTAGAGGATGGTTTGAAGAGAAAGGACAATTTAACTCTAAAGTATGGGTTTGAAATGTCCGGAAAATGGCAAGTGACATAAGTCTTATGGCAAAGGAAAAAGCAAATGTCCCCGTCAAAGTGGAAAGAAAAAGTAGCCCCTGTTTCCCTTGCGTTACACCGTTAAATCAAAACCGTCTAATTGTTCCCTAATTCCTCATTGGATAAAATTTGGTGCATCGTTATCTCTGTCCAATAATTCAGTAAGCACCTTACTAGAATTTTCCTCGTTTGCAGTTCCCATGTCGCAGATTGGTCCATGTTATTGACGTCTTCAATGGTTGGAATGTCAGGTAGAAAATGTTACACTTTTACACTCCAGTCAGTGTCTTCATTGTCTTCTCCTAGTACGGTTAACCTTGCACCTGTTATGAATTACACTGTTGCATCCAGCAAGAATGTCGCCTCGAGCAAGCCGGTTCTCATGAGAAAGAATTTACCACGGCTACACACATATAGCCCCTGGAAAAATACAGCTTTGTGTCCTTCAGGAAAACAGCGCATTTATACATTAGAAAAATACAATTCAATATGATGCCAGGCAGCTAGGCCCTCTAATTTAATAAAGCAAAACTCTTAACATATAACTCTAATTATGATATACTAATACAAATTCAAAACATTATTGCACAATTGCACAATAAATTCAGAATTAATAAGCTCATTTCATTAGTCTTCTTATACATGGGTAGCCACTCCCTGTGGGCACATTTCAAATGCGTGCCTTATTTTCTATGTTAACACATTTTCTATGCAGCTTCATCACACAATATACATGCAAGATTATGTAATTAACATTAATTTTAAAAGACACACTCCAACACTAGTCCCAATACTCATTCCAGGAGGAGAGTAATTCACACCCCAAATGCAGCTGGAAATTTCCAGGCAGGCCCGTGAAAGTTTAAGCAGGACAATGGCAACTTTCCAAAAGGGTGATTTTCAAACTTGAAAGTTAAAATCCAATTTTACAACTAAAGAAAATGTAAAGTTCTTATTGAGTAGAAGAAGCATGTTTTTATCATTTCAGAAACTGAATTTAGCCATAATAAGGAAAGGGAGTGCTAGGCTTACACAACTGAGAATAAATGTAGGTTATATTCCCTAGTAGGACATGCTTAATCATTAAATGTACATGTTCTACTTTTTATATACCGTGCACACATTGCTCTGAGCTTGCAGTGACCGATAACAGGCCTCAAGAAATCTACTCACTTGATTTGGTGAATCATATTTTATCAGGACAATCTATATTTAGGGACTACTGGTCTCTCAAAAGGCTGGCACTGTCAAAGAACAGATGTTCTGTACATTCAGGAAGTGAGTGAGCAATAATGATGCCATTAAATCTTGTTTCATTTGCTGTGTTTTCAAAGACAGAGGTCAAATGTCAGCTTATGTCTTCTTACAAATTGCTGCATATGTTACTGTGGAGATGGTGTTTACAAAATGCTCGAGCTGCAGTCAGAGAAAGGAAAGGAAAGTGAATTTTCTGACAATTGTGCTGTGTGAAATGAAAGGCTATAGAATGTCAGTTTTTTCAAACACACTTTTAAGTAGCTTGTACGTGACCTGTACAAATATTTTAGAATATAGGTGGTCATTCTGACCCTGGCGGTCTTTGACCGCCAGGGCGGAGGACCGCGGGAGCACCGCCGACAGGCCGGCGGTGCTCCAATGGGGATTCCGACCGCGGCGGTAAAGCCGCGGTCGGACCGGCACCACTGGCGGGGTCCCGCCAGTGTACCGCGGCCCCATTGAATCCTCCGCGGCGGCGCAGCTTGCTGCACCGCCGCGGGGATTCCGACCCCCCCTACCGCCATCCAGATCCCGGCGGTCGGACCGCCGAGATCCGGATGGCGGTAGGGGGGGTCGCGGGGCCCCTGGGGGCCCCTGCAGTGCCCATGCCACTGGCATGGGCATTGCAGGGGCCCCCGTAAGAGGGCCCCTACATGTATTTCACTGTCTGCTGCGCAGACAGTGAAATACGCGACGGGTGCAACTGCACCCGTCGCACAGCTTCCACTCCGCCGGCTCGATTCCGAGCCGGCTTCATCGTGGAAGCCTCTTTCCCGCTGGGCTGGCTGGCGGTCTGAAGGAGACCGCCCGCCAGCCCAGCGGGAAAGTCAGAATTACCGCCGCGGTCTTTCGACCGCGGAACGGTAACCTGACGGCGGGACTTTGGCGGGCGGCCTCCGCCGCCCGCCTAGGTCAGAATGAGGGCCATAGTTCAGTAGTTGGGTGGGATGGAAAAAAACATTTCAATAGGATCAAAACAAATCAAAACACTTCACTTGGTGATGTGCTAATGATAAGTATTTGTTGAAACCCGATTTCCATATTATCGTTTGTACGCTATGTAGTTTTATCACTAAAATTGCATGTCAGTGGGAAAGTCTGTGGCCATTTCAATGGAAATGTGCTATCTGTAAATGACAGTGTGCTACCACATCATGCTTTGGAAATGTATTTATTAAAATTGAGAGAGTTGTTGCACATGAACTGAGGCACACTCCCATCTAGTCCTGATGACAATACTATTAGTGAACCAGAAGGCCAAGCCAGTGGTTATGTGTACCCTATGTGTGGGCTAGATTTGTAATATACACGGAGCAAAGGTTTTGTCTATTGAATCAATCATAAGGGTTTTCGTACAGCAAACATGCTGAACTCACATATTTGAAGGAGCTTTCAAATCTGATCATGAAGAATAAGGTGACTTGTTGAAATACAATATTTGGCTAATATCACACATATCACACAAGTTTGAAACCATTTTATAGATCAAGAGCATTACACTTAGTTTGAGTAGATTATGAATGTCACTAGACCTTCAGGTCTTGTAACATTTTTATTATTTTTCAGTCCCTGCCTATAAGAATTAAAAAGTTATGTTTACACTACACATGTAATTGCTGAGGTCAGAACAATCCCTCACAACATTAATGCAAGCAGCATAGCACAAAATGCTCTTGCAGTATTAGGGACAGATTCCCCATCCTATTTGTGCTAGAGTAACGCATCATCAATAAATGCTGACAATTTAAAATATGCATACAACTATCACAAAACTACAGTGCAACACAAACTTTATGTTGTTTTCAATATTATTTAAGCATCCTCCCAATCAAGCGAATGAGAAGCTGGGGAACAGGCCTTGAATGGGAGTCGGCAGGTGGCATCACCAACACAGAAGGACCCAGTGGCATGGTGGGTGACGGGATTGGAAAGGAGGCCAACTCTTCTATTTATTTTGAGGCCTCCACTTCGGACCAGCCCTAAGTGATGGTGTATTATATAACATCTTCAAGACTTACCACCTCAAGCACTGCCATGAGATTCATCAGCCCCATCCTGGCTGCTACCCCAGTGTGGTCCACACCAAGCACCCAAAAAGGCTGGGGTCTCCCTCGCCCCAAGCACCTCAGCTCCTGTCTCTGTCCACCCAGCAGTGTTCTCTCAGGAGGCTTTTAATCTGTTTGAAAGCCTCTCTGTAGGGCGGACTGCACTGGTTACTATCCAGGAAATAAACCAGCAACTCACGCAGTTAGTTGCAAACTTAGATGGCATACACTCTGATGCATCTGCCATAGAGAGAGGATTAGGCTGGAGCAGAGCTTTCTCTGTCATCACTGACTCCCACCCACCACCACCTGCCCTTCCACTTCTGGACCCTTTCTCTTCCAACATATGTTCTACAACCACCATTCACCCACCAGCTTCCTCTCCCCAAACAATCATCACCGCAGAACCCAGCACAACAAGCAGAACAACATTCACACTAAAAAACACACAATCACACAGAAACGTAAACACAAACTCACCCGCAGCATAATCCAACACATACAAGCACACACACCAACACACAGCCCCGCACCACAAACAGGCTCACCCATAACACAGGACCCACCCCATTGCACCACCACAACTACTGCCACAGACCCAACACCACACACCACCCACACCCTAGCACCCAAAACTACCACTAAAGAACCAGGCACCACACACACTCTCACCCACACCCTTGCACCCACCTAAAACAACATTGCCAACCTAGCACTCACCCCATAAAAACACCCTCTCCCACACACAAACTCCCACCTAAAACCACAACCTCACCTACAACCAACCAGTCAAAACCACACACTCACCCAAACACCCACCCAAAACCAGAACCTCACACATACCCAAACACCGACCCAAACCACACCCTGACTCACACGGAAACCAACAGCCAAAACAACACCCTTATCAAACCACCTCCTAAAAACACCCACCCTCCCAAAACCATACCTCATTCACACAAAGTCTCAACCTTACCCACACCAAAACACCCACCACAAATCAGCACCCCTGAACCCAGCACCACACACACTCACCCCAACATCCACTACAAACACAAAGTGCCACACCCATCACAGAAGCAGTACCTATCAATCAAGCACTTTACCCACCTAATCTGTCCTTTCACCTCCCCCACACACATCCACTACTACAACCAAACCCTCGCAAAAAAGACCACCCACCTTCCCATAAGTCTTTGAGGTGCCTGAGCTGAAACAGCTGGAATAGTGACACAAGCCCTTTGTGAGGAGGTACTTGAGCACAATGGTTCATTGGAGGCAAGATGAACTGGAGAACAATATATGTATATACTTAACAATTGTATTTATTTGTTCAACTTAATTTCCAGATAGGAACACTCTTTGTTTTATTTTAATTTCGTAATGTGTTAAAAAGTAAATGTAGTTTCACATACACAGTTAACAAAGGTATTACGTAAAGTTTGAGTACTAGGACAAAAAATGTACAAGTATGCAAATGAGTTAATACTACTAGTATGATGTCAAATAGATTTATTATAGCACAAATAAACATATTTATACTAAACATTGCTTGTTTGGTGTGCGCTTCCCTCTGTTGATGGAACTGTATGGCAACGTGACAATGGAATTTAAAGAGTGAAAAAACGGCTATTGAAGTATGTTTAAAAAACATCCCTTTGGTCTAAGGCAGTGGTTCCCAAACTTTTTTGACCCGCGCCTCCCTTGACCTATTGGCTATTGGCTGCGGCTCCCCATTATGCTATTTTTTTTTTTTGGCGGGTGGGGGGATGTGAGCTGGGCCTCAGGAGTTCTTACATTTTTCACACTGAAAATAATTGGGATAAAGCCAATGAAGATATTATAATCATAGATGTAACAACATAAAAATATAACAGTTGTTTAATTAAAAAAATATATCATTGGTTAAGTCAGAAACAATATAAACTATGCTTAGAAATCTGTACTGAGGGGAATGTCTCCAGTACTAATCCTATGCTAGACAGCATATGCTCTCCTCTGCACTCTGGTGTTTGACTGTGCATCGTACAAAGCAGCCTATTTGTGTGCTAGATCTGGGAGTGACACCAGCAGCATGCAAAGTTTTGCATATATGGTGCTGCACTCTGTTTTCTCTTTAATGCAACAATGCACAGCAAAATTTGAAGTTTCATCACATTGTGTGAAATCTTAGTAAACTTGAGCATGCAGGTTTTTGTGAATAGAACTAGTGTGTACTATAATTACTACCACTAGATGGTATTTGAGGATTAAACTTCAAGACCCTTCCTGGCTGTATTTCGATTTCTCACTCGAAATTCCACAATCACGAGCTGTGCACTCTAAACAAGGAAAACGGCTTCTGACTTTTTTTTAATGGAGGGGATTATCTAAGTTCTAATATACAGCTGCAGAATTAGGTCACTGCTATCGGTAATGATGCAGCTCATGGCGGCCCTGTCTTGTTTTGATGGTGCACCTGGGCGCCGTGGCGCACAGTTTGGGAACCACTGGTCTAAGGGCTATTGGTAATTACTTTTAAGCGAAAAAATCCTCAAGTAATTCTGTATTTTTTTTTAAACAGAATAATGTTGAATACCTACACTCTAAACTTTTACTAGAAGAAAGCTTTATTATAACAGGAGTTGTGTGACCATTTTATGAAGAATTAAAAACACGCAGACCTTTCAGAATAGGGAAGTACAAGACATGTTTTAAAAAAACATAAACATATCTGTGACTCTCCGTCATGGCCCTTCACCTATATTGAACAGCGCGTAAGCCTTGCACCATCAGATTCATGGTGATTTGGTAAAGTGGAGAGGAGTTGGGCTATACCCTCTTATAAGTTGAAGATTGGTTGGACAGGTGTGGAGGGCTAGCTGTCATGAATGCACCAATGCTAAGCAAAATACTTTTTGGGCAGGCATATTTATGCCTGAAAGGCATCCGTCAGCTGTTTTTAGCTAAATACTCCATTGACAGAGTATCCTGAGAGCGACAAAGGAGATTCAACAGAGTTTCGTCCATCTTACCGCTGACATCTAAATCAGGCGGGTGGATATTCACAATGGCGGGTAGATATCTAAGTAAGGTCCCTGGACATTAAAGATAGCATGCAACATCTGTGAAATGAGGCCACAGATGTGCAGAACTGTATCTCCTCAGGGGCAGTTTGCCCCCCCCTCCACCAGCAGCAGCAGCTGCATACCTTTTACTACAATGTTTATTATCATTTTGTAGTAAAAGGGGCAGGGCCAGGGGCTATGACAAGCATTGTACATGCACACTGTGCTCTCTGCAGCCCGGCACTGTGTTGCTGGGCTGGAGAGAGCGGGTACAGGCTCCCAATATGCCTGGGAGCACCTTGGCTGGACGCTCCCAGCCAATCCTAATGCTTCTCTGAGCAGGAGCGGAATGGTGACAGCGGCAGCAGCAATGATGCAGGTAAGTGATTTTTTTTTTCAAAACTAATTACCCCTGTGCATGCCGCCCCTACAAAGCACTGCAAGCCGCTCCTGTAGCTTCTGAAACACCTGTGTCAAGATGTCATCATTGTGATGAGTCTTGCAGTACTGTATTAGTAGGCATTTGTTCTGCTTTCCTACATATCTCATATCAGAGCTTACAGAACCTCTCTGGAATGCACTTCTGAGTTCAAAGAAGACCTTTATTGTTGTTAACTCTTCCCCACCCACAAGTTCTTGAGAGACGAATTAGTAGATTTCAAGCACAAAGTAGTTGCAGCAAGAAAACAAAATATATCACAGTACTTCTCAGTTGCAATGTACACAGCAAATATATAATATATTCAAAGCAAAGCATAAAAGTCAAAATTCATCACCGTATGAGCAAGTAGGACCTATCTTCAGCTTCATCTTTCTGGGGTCTGCAAGTTGATGACTCCGGTCAACTGCGAGAAAGAGATTATCTACCCACACGGGAGACTGGCAACTGACGTCTAGCTCCAGCCTGAAGTCAAGCAGATTTGAATCTAACTCACTGTAGCCCAGAGTCATCCTTACAAAAGCGTGCCCCCTCCTCTCAGACTCGGGAAAACTACGCAAGCCTTTGGAGACTGGCCAGATCTCCTAGACTTCTCCTATTCCCAAGGCTGAGCAGAAAGGAAAACACCAAATGTACTCTCTCTTATCATGTCTAGTCTGGTGTGAAGAAAACAGCTTGGTTCATCTTGTGGAAAAACACAGCTTGGAAGAATACAGACATCTGTAATGTTTCAACTGCATTGTCTAACTCCCCGTTAAAGCCAATAGGCGGCTAACCTAAGTATCAAATGTAATGTCTAATATCATGTCAAAGCCAATAGGCAGCTGAGCTGAATGCAGAATGTCAAAGCCAATAGGCAGAATACAGAATGTAATGGCTAACTCCATGTTAAAGCCAATAGGCAGCTAAACTGAATACAGAAAGTAATGGCTAATGCCATGTCAAAGCCAATAGGCGGCTAAACTGAACAAAACATATAGGGGGTCATTCCGACCTCGGCGGTCTTTTTTTCAGACCGCCGAGGCCGGGGGAGACAGAATGCCGCCATTGCCGGCGGTATTCATGCCTCCCTATTCCGACATTTCCGCTGGGCCAGCGGACGGTAACAGCGTTACCGTCAGCTGGCCCAGCGGAAATGGCACATCAACATTGCCGCCGGTTCTTAGTAGAGCCGGCGGCAATGTTGATGTGCAGCGGGTGCAGTAGCACCCGTCGCGCATTTCACTGCCCGAAATTCGGGCAGTGAAATGCGCGACGGGGCTAGGCCTGGGGGCCCCTGCACTGCCCATGCCAAGTGCATGGGCAGTGCAGGGGCCCCCAGGGGCCCCGTGCGTCCCCTTAACGCCAGCCTTTCCATGGCAGTGTCTACCGCCACGGACAGGCTGGCGGTCGGGGACTCATAATCCCCAGGGCAGCGGTGCTTGCACCGCTGCCCTGGGGATTATGCCCGCCAGGCGGAAGCCAGGCGGGAGAATGGAGGGACCGGCGGTATGGCCGTGGCTTTTCCGCCACGGTCATACTTGCTGCCGGGACACCGCCAGCCTGTTGGCGGTGTTCCCGCCAGCAAACCGATGGCCGCCAGGGTCAGAATGACCCCCATAATGTGCTACTGGTGAACATTGAACAACTAATATGCGCAGTGGTGAAACACAAAGTCATTGTGTCATCAGCAGGTTATCAAATGTTTGCTTATGTATTGCATCATTAGGTATATATCATTGTAAACTTGAAATCAGCAATGCCTCTTATGTATGTAATGTATCAACAAGAACCTATCTGTGTGATCTGCAAGTCATCAAGGCCTTTTACTTATGAATTGGATCAATAGATATATCTTAGTGTGATCAGTAAATCAATGCCTGTTTCTTATGTACTGTATCAGTGGATATCTCTATACCTGATCAGTGTGATCAGCAAATTATCAATGACTCTTGCTTAGTTACTTCTTTCTATCATTTCCTAACTACAGCTGATGGAGGGGAAAGCTGAAGTCAGTTTGACAAATGAAAGGATTGCAAGCATTTGTCTAACCTTTAACCTGTCCATGGCCGATCTGGAGGGGAGGCACCTGTACATTGCTGCAACCGTGCTGGAGACTGCAAGTGAGTAGAGGCATCCACCTATCCAACTACCAGTACCACAGTGCACTAACTATATTTATACAGCGCCTTAAACCCAAAAATCACTTGGATGGTATTCTAGTACTAAGACCTGCCAACTGCTATATCCATGCCCCTGAGTACTTACTTGCAGGACCACTACTATTTCAGAATTTTTTCCACACTAATCTCTGCAGATAGACCTCAGACCTGACCTGCAGGGTCACTGCTATTCAAGCACTGTCAAGCACTGTCAGTGCATCTCAACGCTGACACGCAGAACCCCCTGGACCAACATACAATATGGACATCAAAACAGTTCTGCTGATACACCTAAAGTCTGACCTGAAGACCTCAATGGTGTAATAAACCAAATTGACAAAACCCAGCCACTCCACCCTAAAGCATGTTTTGAGAGAGCACTTACAATACGTAGGCAAAGAGGTGCCAGATGGTTAACATTGAGCCAAAGTGATCAGTTGTGTAGTATTTGCACCAACTATCAGTGGCGGCCGCCGCCAATCTAAAGTGGTAGGATGGGGGATAGGTGATTAATAATTAAACAAAAGACTTACCTGCCACTGCCGGCCATCTCCGTGCTCCTCTCCTCCTGGCATAGGCCACAAGCACAGGCTCCCCACCCAATCCAGCCCATGCTTTCTTGCTATACCAAGCATGAGAGCAGCGCCCTGATCGTCCTGAGTGGGTTGTTTCTTTTCACTACCCAACTGTGTAACACAGCTGCGATGGAGTAATATAAGTGTGCATGTCTGACTGTGCTAAGACGGCCAGCCAAACCGACAGGCACACTTACAATGCCCACCACTCCTCCTTGTCATGGCCCGGCTCTACCCCGCCCTAGGATCCATCGGATCAGTCAGTCAAAAATCAAATGATAATAAAAACAGAGGAGCTGCCCCTGCCAACTATATGAGAACTATATGAGAAATAGAAGCAAACAACAAATTAATGTACAGTTCTTTAAGAACGGGGCAGCAATGTCTCTTATAATTGTATTAGCAGGGGATTCCATTTTAATACTTTTTTTTAAAATCTAGAGGAAAAAGCTTGCCAGAGTGACTGGTTACAGGCGGAAAGCAGTCCAGCTTGACAGCGATATGCTGAGATGGGAGTGTGCCTAGAAAAGAGTGTTTAAGGTTCTAATAGCAAGTACCTTGTTGAGAGGGTCAAAGCCCCACTGTTATACTATTGCAGCCCTACATTGTAGTCCTGTATTAGTGACTTGAGTGTTTTAGTCATGTTGAACGAGATACCTGGGTTAATCTTATGAACATTGTAAACTTGATATTCTGTGGTTGTAGTAATGTTGTAGTAGTTGTAGTATGCTATGTTATGTATATGAAGTTTATTATTTTTGTATGTTATTTATGTATGGTATGTTACATTATGTTGTAATAGGGATGCAGGATTCAGGATTCTGTTTCATTGATGGGCTGGGAAGGACCCCAAGTGTAAAGTGGATTGAGTTAGCTAGAGAGGTGCTGATGAAGATGGAAAATACAGGACCTCAGTTTTGCATGGGTTTCACATGAGGGACCATTAAGCCATCCACAGCCAGATGATAATACAGGGAAATAGATGTGAAAGAAGGAGGGCAAGAAATTAGGAAATAAGTAAAGGATGTTGATGTCATATGTATGAGTGCATTTAGTATTTGTATAGCGCAAACCTAACCGTAAGGCAGCGGACCATTGGATTGGGTCAAAGACAAGCATAAAGTCAATGAGTGTTAGGAGAGGTAGCTGGGATATGGATGGGTATTACATTGTGATGTAGTGATCAGCATGCAAAATTGTACGAGAACTCAAATGAAGAGATAATGTCCCCAAAGCAGGTGGTATAGAAAGGAATATGCAAAGGACAGAGTTTTGAGGGACGCCTACTGAAAGTGAAGTATGTGTGCATAACTTGAATTCCAAGACACCTGAGGTAGATCGGTCACAGAGGTAGGAGACAAGGTGTTTTACCATAGTACCAAAGTTTATACGATCACCACAATACTGGCTACCAATTTATCATCAAGGTAAGCAGATGTGGAGTTAAGAATAGTAAATCTATACTTCATATGTATGCTTGCAGTATGTTTGTGACAATATGTGACATCCAAGGTTGTGGGTGTGAGAATGTGCCTGGAGCATAGTGTCAGTCAGAGGCATGTTTCAGGGTGCTATTATTCTGATCAAATGAAAGTGTTTTGAAGTGGGGTGAGGTTGTTGTTTATTTGGCTCAGGAATGAGGCACGACGGAGGGCTGGGCGGATATCAGCAGCATATGAATAATATCACGATCAGACGGAGAGGGGTCAACAATAGGTAAAGAATGGGATATTGTACAGGAAACCATTATAGGATCCATGGGGTTCCCTAGGTTAAGCATTGAAATTAATTGATTAGCAAATGAGAACAAAAGGCGATATTTTTAATTTGGATGGGGCAATGGCTGATATACAGTGGCATTTAAAAGGGAATGGGAGGGTGGTTGGGGTGAGAGTCTGGATGGTCTTGAGCAACTTAAGGAGAATGTCAACTGATTTGTGGGTGTTGTTGTGTGTGTGAGAAAGGGCGGCACAATCATTGTAGATGGTGTATATCAACTGCTTTTGTGACCAAATTGTAACTATCGGTCCAAATTTACAATTCAGTAATACAAATATCAACTCTGTCTTTTCTAACCAGTGTAAATAATAGGTGCTACTGTTACACAATCTAATGACACTCTATTAATAAAAACCTAAAAGGATGAAAGGCTGAGATCGCCCTGCTGGGATCCCAACTTGTAACCTTCAGATCGCTGCATGTTTCAGTGGTGAGCCTTCAATTCACCGCCTCCCACCCAGGCATACAAAAGCCACCTCACTATGGGCCGGATGTATCAAAGTACTGCTTTGTATTTCTTAAATAACAAATTTTAAGAAATCGCTATTTAAGAAATGCAAAATGGCATGTAAGGAAATAGCAATTCCCTAATAACGATTCCCACAGAGTCGCAATCGCCAGTAGGGGATCGTTATTAAGAAATGCAACTCCATTCGTTCCTATGGGCCTTCAGGCTCATAGGTGAAATGTTTTTGTATTTCCTAATTTGTGATTCCTTATTAGGGAATCGCAAATTAGGAAATGCAAAACCAAGGGTTCCGTTGGTCTAAGGCCCCATTTGAGGCACCCCAAAATGTAAGTGTACACACATGAAGAGCACACATGCCCCAAGGGCATGTGTGAGCTACAGGGCACTTTTAAAAATGCATTTTGAATGCATTTTTTAAAATTGCACATGATTGCACGTAATTGCATTTCCTAAATGCCCAGTTCGTATTTAGGAAATTCTTGAAAGGAAGTCACAAATAGGAATTCCTTATTTGCGATTTCCTACTTAGGGAATCGCAAATTGTGATTTCCTAATCAGAGTCACAATTTTAGGGAATCACAAAAAATTGAGATTCCCTAAAATGGGACTGCGATGCCTTTCATACATTGTGAAAGGCTATTTTGCATCCACAAACGGTGGAACTTTGCGTTTTGCACTGTTTGTGAATGTGAAATAGTTTGATACTTTTGGCCCCAAAACTCTTATGTATTAACACATTTCCGCATAGACATAATGGATAGGATAAATACTCTTGATATATCAGGCCCAAAAATACAAGGAACTATGGGCTAGATGTATCATGCTCCTAGTTTGCATTTCTTAAACAGCGAATTTTAGGAAATCGCTTTCTAAGAAATGCAAAATGGGATGTACGAAAATTGCGATACGGTAAGAGTGATAGTTAAAATTCGCAATCGTTACTAGCGAATCGCAATTAGGGAATGGAACTCCATTCATCCCTATGGGCCTGTAGGCCCATAGGTGCGAAGGGTTTTCCATTACCTAATTTGTGAATTCCTGCTAGGAATTTGCAAATTAGGTAATGCGAACCCCAGGGTGCTGGGGGCCTAAGGCCCCCTTTGATGCACCCCAACAAAAATATTTGTGAATCTGTAAAGCGCACAATTCGTGGTAGTTGCATTTCCTAAATGCCAAATTCGCATTTAGGAAATGCATGATACGTGTGCACTGGTAATCGCTAATAGGTATTCCCTATTTGCGATGACCTATTTAGGGAATCGCAATTTGCGATTCCCTAAATGGAGTTACAATTTTAGGGAATTGCTATTTTAGCGATTCCTTGAAATTGCACTGCGAATGCCTTTCACACATTCTGAAAGGCTTTTTTGCATTCGCAAACAGTGGAATTTTGAGATTCGCTCTGTTTGTGAATGCAAACATCTTTGATACATCTAGCCCTGAGTTTGAGTGGGGCCTCCTAAATGGTGCACCCCCTGCCCAGCGGAGCCCAAGTGAGGTCCCAGAAGCACAGCCTGCTGTTAAACCTAGGAGCATCTAGGCTTTGCCGTGTTTGTAAATCATGCCTAAATTTAGAGTTAAAGAGCTTCTTTTACAATTTGGACTCCTTGTTTCACACTACAGCTGGGGGCCTCGAGGAGCAGGAGCTGAACACAGTGAAATTTGTGACATCTCCTTACGTGGTGGATCTTTCAAAGACTGAGCGGTACTTTGTTCCTGGGATGCCTTTTGAAGTGCAGGTGAGTATGACTTGGCTCCTTCTGGGAGTGATGAGGCTGGGCGTCAGAGGGCAAACACGATGCCTGAACAGATCTTTATGCATTATGGCTTATGTAGTCTTTCTGCATCTTGGGAAAACCATAAGCAACTCAACACATATATTATTATGTCAATAAATAAAGCCAAGAAATCGTCCCAACCCATCTCTTACTCTGGGAAGACTATGGTAGTCCCACAGTAGGTCAGAAAGCTGTTCAGTATGGCACAGAGCAGAAGCACTCCTTTGCTAGAGAATGGTCGAAAAATGGAATTTATTGTGAACACCTACCTATACTTTGTCAGCCAGCAACTACATCACCCAATTCTGATACCATGAGTGTTTGAGGGGAGCGTTAGTCAGAGGCAAAGCATGGATATTGCCACCTAAAATATCTCTGCCTCCGCTTCATCATGTACTTGGTTGGGACTCTGGTAGCTGAGGCTACTGCTTCCCTCCGCTAAGACAGTAAGCATTAGCAAAGCCAATAGGTCAGACTCTGGCAAGTTGGTGTGATAGTTACATTCTTTTTTTTAATTTTTAATTTCAAAGAAATGGGGAAATAACCTGCCACCAAAACGTGGATGCCATGAGCTTTCACTGAATATTTTTACATTTCAAAAAGATTCAGGAATGTGTCTGGTTTACTACTGCTTTTTAGATGATAACGTTTTCAGTTGTGTTTGTTAAGGAGAAAAGAATAAATCAACACACTAACGAAATTGTAGGCAGTTAAAATGTTACAGTGTTAGTTTTATGACACCAACTTTAAAAAGGAAATTGCAAATAAATCACCATCTTACTGGGCACCCGAAGTGCAGACAAAAGAGTAGCCAATATTTAAAGGCATAATTGGCAAAAACCATACTTTAAACCATCTTTTTCATTGAAGAGCAGGGAACTATTTTTAGGCGGACGTGAACAACATGCTCAGACTTTGTGCAGTCACCAGTGGCGGCCAGTGACCCTCAAAAGTTGAGGGTCGTCGAGCCGCAGTCCAGTGGCAGGCACAGTAACAAAATCACAATGTCTTTAGGCTCACATTCCAAAGCTCTTAATCATGGCTTGTTATTATGACGGGCTGTAACTGAAAGATCTGAAATTAAAACTGAAGGTAATGTGAGTTTCTCACAATGCCTGTCAATGGGCCAAAAGAAAAAAAAGAAAAATATACTTGCCCCCACTTCTGCTCCTCATCCTCATCTTCATGCCGTTAGTGCAACAACACCTCCTGGAGCCTCAGCCAGTTCCCCTCTCCAAATCCCAACGCTGCTCTCATGCTACAAATGAGCAGCTCCAGGATTGACTGTAGCAGGCTGCCTCGACGCTCCAGTAGGCGCAGGGGGCCTGTGCCTGATCGCCACCCGGCTGCCTAAGAGAGCTAAGTAGAGAGGTTTACACTGCGCATGTCAGACTGGCCAGCTCAAGACAGCCGGCCAAACTGACATGCGCAGTGTAAACTGGGGGAGTGAGCGCCACTCCCCTTCTGCCAGTCAGCAGTAATGCCCTGCCACCAAACACTGCTCAGGCTAGGATCAGTGAAAAATAAAATGGAAATTCATTTTATTACCATTTTATTTTTCATGTTTGCTGTACTGGTAGCAGGGGGGCGATGCTCCTCTGCCCTAATTGGGGGGGGCACCTCTAGCATTCACTCAAAGTGAAGGGAGCCAAGGGGGGGCACCTCTGGCATTCACTCAAAGTGAAGGGAGCCAATGGGCAAAGTTGACTGACTCTCTGCCCTGAGCTGTATGCTGTTGTCGGCGGAGGCAAAATATGAATGACAGTTAAACAGACCAATGGATGAAACCTGGTCACCAAAAGCGAATGTATTTATGAAATTTTTGAAAAAAACAATAGAATGGCAAAACAGCTAAAGCTTTCTAATGCCAGAACTAAAAATAGAGGCCTATGTCTGATGAAGATTAGAGTCTCTCTAGAGGAAATTCCATTGATGAGTAAAAGTGTGCCAAAGGCTTTCCATTTTTTAAACTTCAGCTTTCCATTTAGGAATCTTTAGTAGTTGGTGATGGGATGCTTACATCTCCATGCTCGTTCCTTGGTCTCTACAATGGTTATGTATATGCAATGCTGCCATTTAGTCTCCATACCAATTCAATCACACTGGGCTCTCTAGAATAGTCCCCTGCTGAGTGACTTTACAGGCTGGTGTTGGTGCCCATTTAAAACCTCTCAGAAATGAAGACTACTCTCCTCCCACATTTAGGGCCCAATTTAGAGTTTGCCAGACAGGATACTCAAGAGTAAGTAAACTTGATGAAGTACCCTGTCCGCAAAAATACACTATCTGCCCTATTTAGAGTGTAATTTTTTTTTTCCTGTCAGTCACAGCCAGAAACCTGAGTATCAGAATGAAATAATGACCCCACCCCACTTGGGAGTCAGGCTCTCGGAGAAACTTACCTTGGATCTTCAGTTACAAAAAAGTAATTCTCTTTTGTCCCATAGGTCAGCCGTGATTGCCAGGAAACAAATAATATCACTTAATAGAGGTCGAGGTGTACCGAGTGGTGTCAGAAAATAGGATTATTAGGCCTTTAGTGAATGTTTTATCTAGTACTCCCCTAAACAATTAAGGTGGGACTTAAAACTGAAAGGAATTGACCATGTTGCCTGCCTTATAGTGTTAATCTATTAGGTTAGAATTTGGACAACTATAGAGTTGACCCCTGTTAGAAATGGGGTCTTTGGTTGGCAGTCAGGTAAAGGAGAAACACACCCCATTAACCCCCGCTCAACCTCTTGGTATTTTGGCACGAGCAGAAGGGCTTAACCCAGAGGCAACGTGTAAAGTATTTGTACCAACACACACAGTAATGCAGTGAAAACACTACAAAATGGACACCACACAGGTTTAGAAAAATAGTAAATATTTATCTAAATCAAAGAAGACCAAATACGGCAAAAATCCACAATACACAATTTAAAATATGACTTGAGCAATTAAAAACACAAAAATAGTGCCTAGAAGCACAAATGCTGCAATCTGATGTTAAAGCGACGTTTTGACGGAGTCATTTCCCACAATGCGACGCCACTGGCACCATTTACAGAGTCGCACGGACCCCGAGGCACAGTACCTTAGCAAACGTGTGAAACAAAGGCTGGCGCACAGAGTCGGGAAGCGAGGCATCGTTGGATCTGATTCGTCTACGGTTCCGGTGCTGCGGGGCAAAGGAGCAGAGGCGTCACGAGGAGGTGTCAGGTCCTTGCATCAGAGCGGCGGAGGTGAGGAGTCGGTCCCGTAGCACCTCCGCCAAAATCAAAGTCCGGCTAAGTCAGGATGCTGCGAGCTGACCTCACATGGTTGCGATCACATCACAGGGTCACAGGCGCTGCAGTGGAGTCAGGTGTCACAAAAGTCGGGTGTACGAGACTTCAACTCACGAGTTCGTGTGAACGTCAGTGGCTGCAGTGATATTGTGTCTACGTTGACAGTGGGGTCATCGCACCTTGGCGAGGTCCACCGATCCATGTGCAGGCGGCGTCACAGGTTTCGTGCACCGGCATCCTTAGCAAAGTCGCACGGAGTCGTCTGGCGTCGTTTTACAGGATTTCACCAGAAATTCGCTTTCAGGGTCCCAGGAACTGGAATGGCACTCTCTGGCAAGCTAGAGTCTACAGCATGCAGACTCAGAGACTGGTTGGTGAAGCCTTTGCTATACCTGAGGATTCAAAAATAGGAGGCAAGCTCAGTCCAAGCCCTTGGAGAGAACTCTCAAGCAGGAATGCACAACAAAGTCTAGTCTTTTGTCCCTTTTCGCAGGCAGAAGCAATAACTGCAGAATAGTTCAACAAAGCACAATCACAGGCAGGGGCAGCACTTCTCCTCAGTTCTTCAGCTCTTCTCCTAGCAGAGGTTCCTCTTGAACCCTTGACGTAATCTGAAGTATGGGTTTTTGGGTTCAATACTTATACCCTTTTCTGCCTTTGAAAATGCCTTTGAAGAAAAGACTCTGTCGTTTGCAGGATCCCTCCTTGCCCAGGCCTGGCTCCAGCTGCACACCAGGGGTTGGAGACTGATCTGTGTGAAGGCAGGCACAGCCCTTTCGGATGTAAGGGACCATTCCTCCCTCCAGCCTTGCCCAGATGGCCCATCAGGATATGCAGGCTACCCACTAGCACCCTTTGTGTCACTGTCTAGTGGAGATGCACAAACAGCCCAACTGTCAGTCTGACCCAGACAAGGAATCCACAAACAGGTAGAGTCACAGAATGGTTTAAGCAAGAAAGTGCCCACTTTCTAAAAGTGGCATTTTCAAACTAACAATCTAAAAAACATCTTCACTAAAAGATGTATTGTTAAATTGTGAGTTCAGAGTCCCTTAACTCCACATCTCTCTACTCCCAAAGGGAAACTGCACTTAAAAGATATTTAAAGACAGCCCCCATGTTATCCTATGAGAGAGATAGTCCTTGCAACAGTGAAAACCAAATTTGGCAGTATTTCACTATTAGGACAAGTACAACACATCAGTACATATCCCACCTTTAATATACACTGCACCCTTCCCATGGGGCTACGTAGGGCCTACATTAGGGGTGACTTACGTGTATATAAAGGGAAGATTTGGGCCTGGCAAGTGGGTACACTTGCCAGGTCGAATTGGCAGTGCAAGACTGCACACACAGACACTGCAGTGGCAGGTCTAAGCCATGTTTACAGGGCTACTCGTGGGTGGCACAATCAGTGCTGCAGGCCCTCTAGTAGCATTTGATTTACAGGCACGGACACCTCTAGAGCACTTTACTAGGGACGTACTAGTAAATCAAATATGCTATTCAGGGATTAACCAATCACCAATACAATTTACACAGAGAGCACTTGCACTTTAGCACTGGCTAGCAGTGGTAAAGTGCCCAGATTCCTAAAGCCAACAAAAACTGGTAAATAAAAATAGGAGGAAGGAAGCAAAAAGTTTGGGGATGACCCTGAAAAAAGGGCCAGGTCCAACAACCCCATATACAGCAGCCCTGCAGGAGCTAGTCCTTTTTAGACAAGAATTGTATTATCCCTTGGATGAGCAATGTAAGCTATTTATGTAGTCATTTAAATGTATTAAGCATGTGGAAAGATCCCACTATGATGGATCGGAGCACAGCCAAACGAATAAAGGGGCTTCACTGGGAACATGTCCTACAAAGAACATGGGCCCTTATTTTAACATTTGCAGTAAATGCCGCCTACCGCCGCGATGGGCGCCAAAAGACCGTCGCCGTGGCTAACATCGGTCTGCCAAATCATGACCATAGCTGGACTTCCGCCACAAGAAGGGCGGAAATCCAGCTGTGGCCATACTGGTGGATGGTGGTAAGGTGGCGCTGCTACCACCAGCAGCGCCACTCCAGTAGACCGCCGCCAGCCGTATTATGACAAATAATATGGCCTGGCGGTGTCCTGCTGGCGGGCGCTGCTGGCCATAGCAGCACCCATCCCGGTCCCTGCCAGAAGACCCTCTGGATGCAGGTAAGTTGGGCTTCCGACAGGGGTGGGGGGGGGAGGTGTTGTGTGTGTGTGGGGTTATGTGCACGAATGTGTGAGTGTGTGCGTGAATGGGTCTGTGTGTAGTGTTGTTTGTCTGGGTGTGTGCATGTGTGTGAATGCGTGTATGAATGGAAATGTGAATGCATGTCTGCGTGTCTGTACATGTGTGTACGGATGTGTGCGAAAATGAATGGATGCATGCGTGAATGAATGCGTGTATGCCAGTGTGAGTGATTGTGTGTATGCGTGGTGCGTGTCTGCGAGTGTGTGTGAATGAGGGGGTGGGGGACCAGAAGGGGGGACTGTGGATGCAGGGGGGTGGTGGGAGGCATCTGGGGAGTCTTTGGGGGGGTGGTTGAGCCTCCTACCAGTGACAGGGACGGAAACCCTCCCCACTATTTGAAGCATACCTTGATAGGATTGTCCCAGTTGAGGCTAAGTCCCTGCATATTTGCTTTCCTATTGGCACATTACCACTAAGATCTTTTACTGCAAAGTGGGAGCTTTATGGCCCAGGTCTCGAGGGTTGTCCATTCTGCCCTAACACTGCTGAAACTGATGTATATTTTTTATTTTTTGCCAAAAGTATAAAGTCCCTAGAGCTAGAAGGATTCTCCCTCTTTGTCGTACCTGGGTATCAAACAGTGTGCATTAGCTTTAAGCACACTGAAAAGTGGTATATCTAAAATTATCGTATTCGCCTTGTCAAGAAGGTATCTCAAGTGGGCCTGATCTCTTCGCACAGCTGCACTGAAGGTTGGGACCTGAGGCGAGTCAGCTAAATGTTAAAACCTTTGAGTTATTGCTTGTGTCTGGCCAGTAGACGCCTTTGACTACAGCAACTGGGTACCTTGCCTAGCGGGTTAAGAAATGGTCAATGTTTAGCATTATGCTGTTTAGTCTGATTGGCTGTGTCCTAGCTTTTGTATTTTAATTGCCACTTTTTATCTAGTTTATATGCAGCATTTTTATTTGGTATTTTTATATTATTTATTCAGTGAAGCTCTATTGTTGCTTTGTTTTATGTAACGTTTGTTGCTTGCTTTATGATGGTGCTTTGCACTTTTATGGTCTAATGGCCGAAATAAAGTAAATGATTATGATGATAATGACCCACCCCACAGCCTCTGAGAACATTGCTAGCATTTGGGGTGGTCATTGGTTTTTTGTTTTTCTCAACAAATTCCCGTTTGGGAGTTTGTCGCAGAAAAATGAAAACTTTTGAAAGGCTTGGTGAACTGTTTTCAAAACCAATAGCAGCTGTCAACCAAGCGTTTTGTACACTGAAAGAAACCGTCGCTATGGACTGGCAGTCATCTCTAAATCTGGCGGATGGTAGTCCATCAAGGTGACGGAGGCTGTGAGCCACTGAAACTGATGGACTACCTTTCATCAATGTATAAATCAGGGCCTTAGTAGCTGATTGTATCTAGCTTATTTGCAGGAAATTGGACTTTTATAATGTAGGATTGTACCGCTGAAAAGTGATTAACTATTTTAATCCCCGTGGGCCAAATTGCTGTTAATGTGTCCGGTGTACTGAGCTGAGATTCATAATCAGACAGATATAAGAATGTAAGGGCCAGATCTATAAGGCCCGAGCACCACTTTCAGTGATGCTCCGCTGCCGCTTTTCACTGCTCCATATTTACAAGGACGTGTGACGCCAGTTTTGTGGCATTACACCTCCTTGTAAATATGGTGTACTGAGCTGAGGTTCGCAATCAGAGAGATATAAGAGTGTAAGGGCCAGATTTATAAGGCCCTAGCACCACGGGAGCGTCACTTTCAGTGACACTCTGCTGGTGCTTTTCACTGCTCCATACAGTATTTACAAGGACGTGTAACGCCACTTTTTTGGCATTACGCCTCCTTGTAAATATGGGCCCCTCTGACGCAGCTTTCTGCGTCAGAGGGGCGTGCAATGGGTGTTCCATCACAACACCCATTGTTTTTGACGCTGCTCAAGATTGATGAGAAATCGTAAATCTGTGGCAGCGCCAAAAACTAACGCCACCACAGGTGTGGCATTAGCATGGCAAAACGAGGAGGAATGCTTTTATTCCTCCTTGTTGTTTGGTTTCTCTACGAGTCCTGCATTCTGCAGTACACACAGAAGTAGCAAAATGCCAAGGATGATTGTTTATGTGCAGGAAGGGACACCTTCCTGCAAATAAACAATCATCCAAAAATGACACTATGGTACTCCTATGTGTGCTGCATTTTGCAGCACACATAGAACTGCCAAATCATCATTGTAGCTTGTTTATGTGCAGGAAGGGACACCTTCCTGTACATTAACAATTCATCCCCTCACCACAGACACTCTTGCACTATGGTGCAAGGATGCCTGCGTTGGCGCAGGCAGCTTAATTTAGGGCGCAGGGTGAAACGCAGTGCTGCGCCTTACTCTTGTGAATACGGCGCAGCCCTGCATTTCAAAGCTGGTGCAGCGCTGTTGATTTTGGCGCAGCACCGTCCTGCGCCAATTTCTTTTCAATCTGGCCTGAAGTGTAGTTTATAGCGGGAAAAGCATTCACCTATGAGCTGAAAACTGCCTTCAGCTGCAAACAATATGAGTTGTCTGAGTGAAATCTATGAAAAGGTTGTGTACTGGAGTGCATTTGTTTCCTAAACTCTCCTCAGCTCTGTTTAACACTTCAGCAGTTTTACTTTGGCACATGTACTTTAGTATATAAAAAAAAACAACCTTTCTGCAAAGTGTACCCGCAGGTGTATTTGATTGTTGAATGTTTCTTTTTCCTATAACATTGTGTTCTGTAATAACGAGTCCAGGACCAGCCCAGTGGCTGTGCCATCATTACCATTTTTCTGGTGACCTACCTATTCCCCCTAATTTAAAGAATTGTACAGTGTTTGTGGATTCCCTAATCCACAGAAACCCCCCAGACTGCAGATCTGGTTCCTTTTAGAGCCACTCTTTATGTGCCTGCATTGGGAAGAGCCTCCACTCCTTTTGGGAAGCGCCTCCACTCCCATTTCAAAGGACCATGTAATCCCGTTTGGGAAGAGCCTCAACTCCTATTTGGGAAGAGCCTCCACTTCCATTTGGGATGACCCTGTATTTCCGTTTGGGAACAGCCTCCACTGCAATTGGGATGACCCTGTATTCCCGCTTGGGAACAGCCTCCACTCCAATTGGGATGAGCCTCCACTTCGCTGGTGATCCCACATGCATTCTCAAGTGGCCCAGCCTCGTGAGGCCCTCAGCATGAGTCTTGGGTGGGGGCTGCTGAATGTTTTTGTAGTTGTTTTTGAATCCATGGAAGTTGCCCACTGGCCTATCACTGTTAAATTAAGCCAATAAACACAGGCCGCTTGTCCACATCTAAGTTTCCCATTACTTGTGGCGGTCATCGCTCATTTTTTGCATCAAACCTATTGATTCTGGAACTTTGTTCTTCAATTTATTACCAATGGACTTTCGGGCTGTCACCTTCACTTAGTGGCGTCAGTTAAAGGCAGGAATGTAAGATTAGCGCCAGGAAGCCCAGTCGGATAGTGAGTGCTTTGCACATGCAGTCCGTCAATCAGTTTTAGATTAATTTCTATATTGAGATTGCCACATTTTATTTGTGATTACTGTGTTACATTTTTGGTTATCACATTTCACTTGAGATTACCATTTCCTTTTTGGATTACCAGTTTATTCAAGAGATTATGGTTCTCACTGAAAATCTGATTTCCTGTGAGAGTAACATATTGCATCTAGTTTTGAGTTGTGTATTGTGCTTTGTGTACTTTTATCGAATTTTATAACTGTTACACATTAATTGTATTATTTCTATGTTATGAGAAGATATTATTCAAGGGGTGCATTAAACATAAAAAAGAAATACATCTGATAATAAACTCACAGAACCTCGATATTCTCTTTATTATACTCAGTTTCGAATATCAATCCAATCTATCTATCCAAACATGGCTTTTACTATTCAATATAGTTAAAAAATTCTCTATAGAGATCTCAGAGAAAAACAAAGCAGAATCACTTTGAAAATCTCCCTCATTTCTGCCGAGCACCGTTTCCAAGCAGAACCCCTGATGTTCACATTAGAAGTCACTGCCATGCCTCTCTTATGAATCTGATTTTGACATGGCATGTGCCACATTTTTTCTAACCAAGTGACTTAGGCCCTCATTATGAGTTTGGAGGTCTTTTGGCAAGACCACTGTGCCGGCAGCTGCCAAAAGACTACCAGTGATGGTGGTACAGTGACTGTCGTATTACGGGTCATAAACTGAAGGCCGCCCAAATACAGCCACAAATCCCAAACCGTCAGGCCAGCTGAGGACGGGAGAGACAGTCCCACCACCAGCACTGCCACACCGACAACACCACACCCTTCATATCATGACCCACAAATCAGCACAGTGGTCATTGCACAGCAGAAAACCATTGGCAGTGCAAATGGCCACAATCTAAAAATCACCTCCACCAGACCCAACACCACATTGGACAATCTGAATACCCGACATCTGACACACACCACACACACCAGCTCACTGCACTATATAACACACCCTCACAAACCCCCACAGTCCTTTGCAACCACAACTACTAACAGAGACATCGAGGAGCACACCAATGGAGGACACTGCACGTCGATACCATAGGCTCCAACACACTTCCCAACCATCACACACCACACAACTGCACCAGCAATACAATACACACATCACCACTGCACACATACACCAGATATCACTGGCACACACAACCAAACACCCCACCCCACCAAGCACCCTACACTGCACCCTACACACAAGACCTCCCCACCCACAACACAACCACCATGTCCTGTCAGAAGCATCCATGTTTCAGAGATGATGAGTTGGGGGGTAATGGAAGATGAAATCGTCACTGTAGAGCAACAACTGTTTGGAGCTCAGGTTCTGCAAACCTCGATAGCCAGGAAAATTGAGTTATGGTGGAGGATGGTTGACAGGGTCAACTCAGTGGGAAACCATCCACGCACAAGGGAGGACATCAGGAAGAGGTGGACCGACATGGGGGGAAGGTGCATTCCATGGCATCCAGACACCAGATTTCAATCAACAAGACTGGCAGTGGGCCTCCACCTCCTCCCCCTGAGTTCACATCGTGGGAGGAGAAGGTCTTGGACATCATGCATCCTGAGGGCCTGGCATCAAAGTTCACAGTCCCACTTCACAGTGGAACACCTGCACGGAAAACCATAGCACAACTGGATGCTTCAACTGCGTTCCAACACATGGCAATGACAGCAATGCTATCCAAAATTCTCAACCCTCAATGGTAAATGGAAACAATGCCGCAATATGTCACCCACAAGCAATGTCTGCAGTGCTGCAGCTGTCATTGCTATCACTGGGAAGAAAGTCAAGGTACTCCATGCATCAGATGATGATACGAACAAGTACATCTTTAAAATGTAACACCCTCCCTTTCCATCCACAGGTCCCTCTGGCACTGCCACCCGCTGTCTGTCTCTGCCACCCAGGAGCCGATGTCAGAGACAGACAGCCCTTTCCAGGATGAAGGCCCCAATGGATGTCTGGATATTGACGACTTACTTGGGCCATCTGGGACAACTGGTCCGTCCACCACCACCAGCCCCACCCTGGACACATCAGAGTACCCCACCCGTGTGGCTACTACAGCACAGCCAACCCTTCATCCCCAAAGTGTGTCCCAAGGACAGGTCAATCAGCAGTGTGCCCCACAGTACAGGGACGAAAATCAAGGACACACACCCAAGAGGTTGAAGGTCCTGGGGGCACAGGCACAGGGGGCACAAGCACAGGGGGCACAGGCACAGGGGGCAAGGGGCAGTGGGAGGGTACCTGTGGTCCAAAGGATGGGGCACCCACACCAAACCACTGGCCAAAAGGCCATCTCCCAAGTCCTAGGAGCATACCACCAGTCCCACAACACTATGGACAAGATCCTCACAACCATCCAAGAGATTCAGAAGCTGCAGAGGGAATACCACCAGGAGGCCAGGCAGCAGTGGCAGACCCTCAACGACACCATAGCCTCTACTGCAGGGGTACTGAAGGAACTTATCACCATTCTGCGTGCATCCTCCACCCATCAGCAGCCCCCTTCCTCTAGCCACATTCCAACAGAGCCCTCCGCTTCTGTGGCAGCTAGTGGAATGGAGACCCTGCCAGAGGATGCACAGACCCCAGCACCCCTCCCCCGTAGCTGAGGAACCCCCACGCAAGCAAGGACGTTAACCCAGACATCCTGCAGGACCCGATTTCAAGACCAAGACCACTGCCAGTAAGTGACTCTCTCCTGAACATTCTCCCCTTGTCTGCCACTGACACACTCTGTGGACTGTCCACTGTCATATGTCCATTTTCCCATGGCCCTTTGGAAACTTATCACCATTCTGCGTGCATCCTCCACCCATCAGCAGCCCCCTTCCTCTAGCCACATTCCAACAGAGCCCTCCGCTTCTGTGGCAGCTAGTGGAATGGAGACCCTGCCAGAGGATGCACAGACCCCAGCACCCCTCCCCATAGCTGAGGAACCTCCACGCAAGCAAAGACGTTAACCCAGACATCCTGCAGGACCTGATTTCAAGACCAAGACCACTGCCAGTAAGTGACTCTCTCCTGAACATTCTCCCCTTGTCTGCCACTGACACACCCTGTGGACTTTCCACTGTCATATGTCCATTTTCCCATGGCCCTTTGGATACTGGATCTGGGCTACGTACAGCTAGACACCTACACTGATGATTTCACCCACAATGGCCCCTCATCACCCATTGCACTTGTGAATCAAATGAAACACCTTTGAGCACAGCTACTGCCTGTGTCATTATTGTAATAATTAAGATTTACTGTTGTATAACGTCATTACAGTCAAACCATTGTCCTGTAAAAGTCTGTGAGATAGACAGAAGAGGAGCAAAATGCAGCACGTTTGATAGTGAAGCAGACATATTCTGGATACATGGGTCAAGGGAGCCACCAGGCAAGGCAGGAACCAGAGTTGCACCACACGAATGCCCTGCAAATAGACGACAACAGGGACAACTATCATGATAGGAGTCAATGTTGGCCACCTCAGCACACATGCAGTACAATGTCTCAATCCCTAGTGAGATTTGACAGGTGGAATCTCAAACCATATGCCCATGTCAAATCTACATTTCCAAGACATCCATACCCAATGGTCCTTCCCTCACAGCTAACAAAACTTAAGGCATGTGCCACAGTCAATAACAATAGGGCTAAACAGTATCCCATTGTGGACTGTGAGGATAAATAGCAATACTGGTGACACCACTATGTCTGGCACTATAATTGCAGTTGACATAGCAGTATATGGAACATAGCACATGGCACAATAAATTGCATGACTGATTCAGCACAACAGAAGAGTGCATGTAGCACTGACATTTAAACAATAACACCTTTCCTGATGAACAAAATGTCCCCCCCCAAACCACCCAAAGGGAGAGCTGCACTCAACACCTCCACTGATGAAAGACACCAGGAGGAGCTATGTCACAATACAGGCAGGAGTACAGGTTACATGCGAAATAGTCAACACATACCTGTTTCTCATTTGAAGTATTTTTGAATTAACTGCTCTAGAGTCAGCTGCATCCTCATCATCATCCTTCTCATCACTCACTATGTCCCCTTCATCAGCCTCTGGTCCGGCTGCCACCTCCTCTACATTCAGCAATGTGATGTGACACCTCAGGACCAGACTGTGTAGCCTGCAGCAGGCAACAACGATCTTTCAGACTTGAAGTGGTTTGTAGAGTAGGGCACATCCGGAGACATGTAAACAGCAGAATCTACCCTTCACTAGCCCAAAGGTCCTCTCAATGACACGCCTTGTCCTGCTGTGGGCCTCTTTGAAACTGTTTTCACCATCTGTAGTCTGATATCTCACAGGTGTCAGCAGCCAGCAAATGTTAGAGTATCCAGTGTCAGCTGTGTGCACGGAAGTAGGACACATCTCAATACCGGTGGGGACTCAGGCCAGATTGTGAAGAGAAGTGAGATTACAGGGGCACACAGACAACTGAATACATACCGATGAGCCAGGCACGGTCCCTCTGTAGTTGTGCCATCTGTTCCACAGAATGTATGAGTCATGCACAGAACCAAGGCACTTGGCTGTGACCTGGGAGATATATTGGTCAGCGAGACACACCACCTGGACGTTGATTGAATTAAAGATTTTCCGGTTCCTGTACACTTGTTCATTTATCCAGGGTGGTATCAGGGCAATGTGGGTGTCATCTATGGCACCTATCACATGAGGGACATGTGCCAAATTGTAGAAGGCAGCTTTAAAAGTGGCCAAGTCCACACATTGGGGGATCCTGATGTAGCAGGGTAGATGTTTAAGCAAAGCAAACAGTACATCCTTCAACACACTGCTGAACATCAGCTGTGACATCCCTGCTCCCAAGACCACTGTCATCTGAAATGACCCTGAAGGAAGGAAGTGGAGAACTGACAACACCTGTACTAAGGGAGGGATGGCATAGGGATGACGTATGGGAGGCAACAGATCAGACTCCAACTGGGTTCTTAGCTCAATGATGGTCTGACGGTTAAGGCGATAAGTCTGTATGACATGTCTCTCTTTCAGGGTAATAGGGTTGACTAGAGGCCAGTACAGAGGGACATGTCACATCATCACCATTGCACAGCATCTGGGAATAGGAGAGGGGAGAAAGCAAAGCTTTAGGTATGCAATGTGTGGACATAGTCAATCTATGCAGTAGTCTCTATATTTCATCCATTACACACCTAAAATTAATTTACTAATCAGTTATTGCATGTACAATGGCAGCCTCCTGTCCTGCACGCACAGGACAGGTAGAAGTTACCTCATTCCGCCAGCGTTAGATGTCATGGCGGTAGGCGTCTCAACTGCCGGGCAACCTCATTGCATAACATTGTTGCCTACAGGGGACTGGGGCCAATGGTGATCACCGCCGGCGGGACGGTCATGTACGCAACAAACGTGACCACCATTTACTGTGGCATAGCTCACTTGACTCCTGACACTCGTGCAAGCAAGACCTCCACTGTTTATGCTGCTGTGTTCTATGGAAGCCAATATGTCACGTCCTGCAGGAGATAGGGCACCAGCCTTCACCCAGGAGGAGCTGGACAAGCTTGTGGATGGGGTCCTACCCCTGTCACCTGATGACACCTGAGTGTGGCCATGCGATGTGTCTGATGTGTGATGTCCACTGCTGACCCTGTATGGCCACTCTACATGACTTTGTCCTTCTGTCTGTGTCACCCAGGCAGGTCAGTGCCTATCAAATGAAGGGGATTTGGTGTGCCATTGGCAAGCAAGTGTGGCCCTTGGGGGTCCATAGCTGGTGGAGCACCCACTGCAGAAAGCAGTAGGAGGACCTGAGATGCTGGGCACGTAAGACCGCAGAGGCCCAGCTGAAGATGTCCTCCCAACGATGGAGGGGTGCCCCTGTCGGACCCTGACCCCCCTAATGGCCCGCATTTTGGTGGTGGCCTACCCTGAGGTCGATGGGTGCTTGAGGGGAGCACAGCAGCCACAAGGGAGTAAGTACACACTCACACCTTGACAATGTTATGCTTGTATGGCTTTAGGTTGACTACTAGCAGGAAGATGTAGCATAGGTCATTGGTAGTTGCACACCAAGTCTGGGTATCAGCCACCCTGGCAGGATTGGATTCATAGATGTGTGCCCATACCAAGAAGACAGTGACTTATGAGGGCATATACTTCCAATTTGGTATTTCTGTGGTCACCCTCAACAAGGTTTAACAGCCCAGTTCCTACCAACAGCATCAGTACACCTGAGATGTCAGGGCATTGCCATCAGTATCAGCCTACTACTGTGACAGAGGTCATTAGTGAGTCCTCAATCATCTGCCATGCACTATATGTGTAGATGGGCCCAGTGGGCCCAGATGCCACTGTGCTATTTATCAAAGGATTAGTGGGCATGCTACCTACCCATACAGGATTCTGTTGAGTAAGGAGTACAGGGATTGACCCCATAAACGACCATGAGAATGTGCCAGGCACTGGGCTAGTGTGACTAGTATGACCCTCATTAAGTGTGTGAGTGCTACTGTTCCACCATCAACAGTTTACCTCAGCATTGCTGTAGTTTTCCCCACGGTGTCCTACTGTTGACCTGAGGACATTGCTTTAGTAGCAGATAATCATGTTTTTACTCTGTGTGAATTTATGGTTGGTATTGACCCATTGTACCATGTCTTTCTCTGCCACCGTACTTCCAACTCCTCCTCGGTCTTTGTGTGCATCAGCATCATCAGGCGAAGGAGAAGGGGCACTGGCGAGTGGTGAAGCTGCAGCCCACGGGGCCCTGGAGGCAGATACCAGCAGAGCCAAGGGGACCAGTGGGATGGAGGATGAGGGGAGTGCCACAGGGGAGACAGGATCGACGACAACATCTTCAGATTCCTCCTCTGATGGACGCTCCCTGGCGGACCCATCTAGGACAAGCCCAGCACCATCCTTGTCCGCCACCCCCTTACCAGCACCACCCTCCTTGTAGCTCCAAACCCAGTTGCCCGTGCCCGCTCACCCAGCGGGGTGGGCATCTCCTATGCTGCAGGCACTTCTGCCCCAGTCAGCCCTACTGCCCTAAATGAGGAGGCTATTGACCTTCTGAGGTCCATCTGTGTGGGGCAGTCAACCATCGTGAATGCCATCTAGGGACTTGCATCACAGATGCAGCAGTCCAGTGCCTACCTGAAAGGCATTCACGGTGTCCTGGCTGCCATGCAGAGATCCTTTCAGGCTCTGGCTTCCTCATTGATGACAGTCAGTGTCCCTTCTTTAGTCCCCCCTCCAACTACCTGTTCCCAATCCCACAGCCCTCTCCCCTCACTCATCCAAGGCACACTTTCATACCAACATGCATCCACATCAACAGACACGGTTCTCAAGGACAAACACAAGCACTACAAAAGACACTACCGCCATGCAGACACACAACAGACACATGCAGACACAACAACATCCACTCCCTACACGGATGCCCCACCACCTCCCCCCTCACAAACACAACACCACTCATACCTGCAATCACCACATCATCGCTCCCAGATCCTGCCACACGCGCACTCATTCTCACCGTCACCACAATAGCAGACCCCCATACATGCACCACATGCACACTCAGCACAATTGTCAACATCCCCACATGCAGCGCATCAACCGGCAGACACCACCACAACATACATTCACACAGCCTCCCTGCCATCTCCTTGCATCTCCTCCTCCTCCTCCCACTACACCTAAAAGCCCGCACTCACCCACCCAACAGTCACACAGCACACACATGGCATCCACACTTGCACTTGCACCCAAGGCACCTCATCGTACACACCTCACAATCACTACCTCTCCCTCCACTCCCAAATGTTTATCCCATGACCAACCTTGTGTCTTTAAAAACATTTCCTTCAAGAATTGTCCCTTTTCCCTCTCACTGACCCAGTCCCTGTTCCTCCAAGTGCCCTGTTTCCCTCCCAAAAACCCCTGCCTTCCACCTCCCAGGCCTTCCATGGTCACTGTGGCACAAGCAATGCCCCTCCCCCGCCTAAGACTTCTACCCCCAAAAAGGCCAAGGTATCCCCTCCCAAATCAAAACTAAAGCCCCTCCCCCAAAATCAAAGTCGGAAGCTATACTCCCCCCAACCCAAGCCAAAGAACCCCTATCCAAACCCAAACCCCTCAACACCCAAGCCCCCACCTCAACCTGCCCCCCCATCACCCCTGAGGTGCCTGCATGCCCCATTGATGCCCCTGCCATGTAGAGGCCACTTTGCAATTAGGAGTCAAGTTGGGGCCATGGGCATTGCCCTGTATTCAGAATGGTTATCCACCACAGGAAATTAGACTGATAAAAAACATAGAGTTAATGGGTTTTCAAAGATTGAGGCCAGACCCCCAGAATATCAAACAACTCATATTACAAAAACTAGCAGTAGCAAGTGCTCAGGAATCTGGGGAGCTCATATTTAATTTATTAAAACAATTAAAACTAAACTTACCAAATCCTGAAGTCAGGGGTAAAGAGTCAGGGGAAGGTTAAGAAACAGAAGGGATGATTCAGAAAGGTAAAGTATGTTCCACTTTCGGTGTTAGTTGACTCTTGCAGTGTGAGTTTATGACTTGTAACGTTTTCATCAGAAGCTTTATGAGTATTATCTTTGCAAGGAGTAAGTAATCCCTATCACTTTAAATGTGTTACTATTACTACTAGTTAGTTACTACTCATAAGGTTACTACTTATAAAGTTGACTGTAGTTCAGTTAAGAGTGAACTTACACCAACAGTGTAACTTTGCCTTTGTGCATCAGGCCGCATAGTGCACATTTGTACCACCTATTGTGGGCAGACATTGTTTAACTAAAACTCTGCACAATGATGGGATTGTCTGTTCAGGCCTGGGTGGATGAGTGGGACTTTCTTGGGGTATTGCTTAGCTTAGAAGAAGATCTTGTAGTGAGTTGGTGTCACTTTTACCACATCCACTTATGGTGTAAATTCATAAGTCACACCTCAATATATCACTCAACCTGGGGGAAGACCGTTAGGGGTTTGATGAATGGATGGGTAAGGGGAGTTGGGGAAAGTTGTGACAAAGACAAACACAACATTCGTCAGGTTGATGAGTAGCACATCAACTTTAAATCTGTTGTTGGAGGAATTGAAATTGAAGAAATAGCATAGTTCAGTTAATAAATGCATTGCAAACAGTCCTTCAGCACCAGAGTCCTAACTTATATAATTGTTCTGTTACCTAGGTTTGAAAAATACAAATTAGGGAGGACTTACACAGTTCTAAAAATTCTGACTGTTAAGAAAAGAAAAATTATACTGTGCATAAATGCCAAAATGGACAGCACATTTGCATTCTTCTTCTCGGAATGTCCGTCTTGGTTGCATGGCTGAACCGATCTGGTAAGCAGGAGTGTTTTGGAGATTTTGTGCAGAAGAGAGGGTCTGTGGATTGCAAAAAAGTAAAGGTCAATATTTTAGATTCAAGGAGAAGATAAGCTTCATGGTGGATGAGGACTAAGAGGGCAGAGCAAGAGCATAGACTGGCACAGTCATGTGTGAATAATTGAGAAGTGAGAACAATTTTACAACCAATTCCAGACAAGTAGCTGCATGTACCTGGCTGATCAATCTCACAACTGTCAACGGTCATAAAATGTAGCCGAGTGTGTCCATCATGTGACATGTCTCCAGTTACAGTCCCCTCTCCAGACCACAGCTACTTAATTAGAGGGGTTTGGCATTTGAGCCAGCATAATATTTAGCATTTCCCCAATCAATGCACTGCTCTCTAGTCCACAGGGCTGAGTAGGCCCTTTTGAGTCAGGTTGTTTCCCTTTGAAGTAGATAAACATCTTTCTTCTAGCTCTTGAGATAGTCCCATCCTGAATCCTGTCTCAAACAAATGAGACTGAGACAGATGGACCTGTACTGCTGTTGATGAACAAAAGCAAATTGATTCAAGCATTTTGTATAGTTTTTCTAACTAAACTGACTGGTCTGGTCTCTGAAAAAGAAGTACAGCAAGGAGTGGGCCATGTAAGTAATTCTAGTGAAGAGTGAAATTGGCACTCATTTAGGCGGTGTTACCCATTAGGCCCCACGCATTGCAAATTAAGTTTACAAAAACACCTTCACTGCCACTGCACAAATCATCATCACTCACTCAATATATCACTCATTGTTTCAATAGTTATTCAAAGCATGGTGGTGCACATTTGTTTGTTGTATCTCCTCTTTTCCCATGCAAGCAACACAAACAGCATTCTTGTAAATTTATGATCTTTACTGGCAGCCCAGCTATGGAATGAAAAAAAGAAGGATCGCGATGTGAGGCTTTATCTTCATGTAATTTAAGTAAATGAGGAGACTTTTCTGCGCACACTGGTCCAACTTCACTCCAGTTCACACATGTAAATAACTGGTGGGGCTGCGTAAGTCAGACACATAAATGTTCCTCTATATCCTTTATTTTCTGTTAAGCAGTTTGGTGATAATAGGAAAGCTCTATTGTGGCCTACTCAGATAGGGAAGTAACGTTTGTTCTCAAGCTCAGGGGGGGGTCACCCAGAAGTTCATCAGCTAACACACTTGAGTCTCACCAATTGCCTTCATCCTCCTCCTGTGCAGTTTTAGGAACAGTGTAATCTTGTGGTGCGAAGTGTTTGTTCATTTTAATCATGGTCAATCGTTCCACGTTTCTATGAAAGAGACTGCTCCTTCTGACTGTGACAACTCACCAGCTGCACTGAACACAAGTTCAGAAAACACAGTGACCACAATGGGTTTTGACACAGGTAGACCTCTTTTGGGTAAATTTGGGTCATCCAGATAGTCGCAGATCATCTTGTAAATGGTCATTGGTGCTACCCCTTGCTCAACCACTGTAACCTTCACCTCTGCACTTGACTTAAGCCCTCACAATTGAAACCAAGCGTTGCAGAGGTTGGGTCCAATTCTTCTGTGGCTGGTGTTGCTAATGGTGTTGGCTCCTGTGAGACAACAGCCCTGCCCTCTCTGGAGGTTATAGGCTGCACACAAGAACTTCTGCCTGGGCCTCTAACTTCCAGCCATTCTTCTTCCAGTTCTCTTGGTTGGTCAATCTCTTGATTGATCAACAATCCAAGTCTTGATTTGTGAAACATCCCGTTAGAAAAAAAGGAATAGAAAGTGGCCAGTATTTTTTTGTACCATGGATCAAGTATTGGGGTACAGATGTACTCTATGGAGGACCCAATCTCTCTCTGTAGCCTTGCATTAACAGCCAATCCAAGTATGGAGCTCTGAACCCACTCATATGCTTCTACAGTCACACTGGCAAATGTTCGTGACACCTTTTTCAAGTGGTCCTGTTGCAGGTGAAATAACGGGATTGTTTGTCTCACCGTACTGTCCTCCTAGCTGTCATACTGTGTGAAAACCTCAAAAGCAAATAGCATTTGTGTCAGGAATTTGACTAGCCTCCATGTGTCTATTTCCATGATCCTGTGTTTCCCAGTTGCATCCCCTCCTCTTTGAAGGATATAGTCGGTGATTGGGCTGTACTGAAAAGACACTGCAACATACAGTAGTTTGAGTTCCACTGTGTTAGCACCTCCTATAAGAGGACTTTAGCCGGTACTCTATTTGCACGCTGACCTATCTCAACTAATTCCTGTCTTTAAAAGAGTGACTGAAATTAGTGCTGATTCTTCTGCAGGTGGCCAGTATGTTGCTGACTATGTTTGCTGTTTTGAGAAAGTCCTGCTCAATCAGGTTGATGCAAAGTGCCAAACACAGGACCCTAAAATATCTACCATCTGCCATGGCCTTGACTATGATACTGCCGTTGTCTGTGGCAACAAATCCAATTCTGAGACCTCTGGGTCGAAGCCATTTAAACTCCTTGCTGTTAAAGTCTTCCAAAATGTTTGCAGCTGTATGGTATTTCTCCATGGTGAACAGTGCTACTGTTGCCTGCCACTGAACACCCTTAAAACTTTCTTCGGCACTGAGATCTGCAGATAGCTGTTACCCAACCCCCACAAAAGAGATTCAGTGTGTAGTGATACACATATAATCAGTTGCTTAACAACTGGTCCGCATGCCTGTCATCAGGTGGATAATGTGAACAGCACTCTGCTTCAAAGCATGGCCAACCAATTACCACATCATGATGTAGCACTGGAACAGCAACTCTGGCAAAATAGGTGCAGCTGTGAACCTTTCATTTTGGGCAGATGGCCACCACAAATTTTAAAAATCCCACTCCTTCCACAAAAGAAAAAGGGAGGAGGTCCAGCGCAAAACTTTTAGCCAGATTGCCATTGTACAAACATGCCGTTGGGTGGTTGCATTCATATCACCCCTCCTGTCTAAACATACCCATAATAGTAGCTTAGATGTTTTTCTTTTGTGATACCACTGATACAATCAATTTCCGGAGAGAACCAGGATGTGGTAGACACAATGTCTTGGGGGAATCACTGTATGCAATGGTGTCTGCATCTGATTATTGTGCCAATCGGAGGTTGATGATGTGGGTGAGGCTGCACACTGCAGGGGATAGAGCTGCTTTGTATAAAGCTGTAACCCTTTTCTTCCTCATTACCCTCTTCTTCTGTCACCGTGATCGGAGCTGCTTCCCGTCTCTCATCACTGCCTTTACCAGCACCTTTCTTCCTTTGCTCCTCCCATCGGATTGGGTGATATTTTCTCATACAGGATGTTTGGCCTATAGTACCATAGTGTTAAATTGGCTTACCTCGATGAACACTCATGTGGCAAATAGATCATATTGCAATGTTATCCTCCTGCTTGCTAATCCTAAAGAAGTCCCAAACTTGGGAGGAGAATTCTTTTAGTGTGCCACTGCCAATGCCTGAAGAAAAGGAGATAGGTGAGTGTGTCGTTTGCCTCTCTGCAGTGCGTACTTCCACCGAGGTAGTGGTGGATGCAGGTCTCTTAGGGGGCCTTACAAATATGAAGCTGGCAGTGATGGTGGAACCACATCCTTTTGCGAGGTAAATAGGAGGGGTCATCTCTGTGTCCTCTGAGTCACCCACTATACTTATTACTGACAATCAGTTGTTCACCCCCATCCCTGTCACTTTCCATAATTCTATGGCTTTCATGAACTTTCCTTTCCCCTTGTCTCCCGTGGTGGGTCTCTGACTTGGGCGGGGTCTAATCCATGTCCAGATCATTAGGAGAGGGGCTTAGAGAGGGGCTTGGAGAAGATGGTAGAGTAACCTTTTTTTCTTGCTGGAGATTATGAAGCCAATGTTTCAAGAACTACATTTTGCTCAGCAGGCAACTCAACCTTCTATTCTGCTTCTATCTCAGGAAAAAAGGTTGTGCACTTTTCTAAGTTATGTGCGATGATTGGATACTTTGCTGATGAGACAAATCCATTTCGGACTCACTGCTTGTCACCATGACTGCACTGGCTGCAAGGCTACGAGACATGGGCTTGGGCCTAGGTTCAGGTGATCCCATTGATGCAGGAGTGCTGCTCCCAGATTTTTACTGCCCAGTGCAGGATGAGGGAGGCACACCATGTTTCCTGAAAAAGGTGGAGGGAAGCATGTCAGTGGTGGCAATCTCCTTCTTCTCCTCCTCATTGCCTACTTGCTTGGCAGGAACATCTTTTTTTGGGGAAATCTTCAAGTTCTTACCTCTGGCATTTGGGACTTTGGTGCACAAGTGGAAACAGAGGAGAACTCAGTTGGTGTCACTAAGTGCTGGCCTTCTATCTGGAAGCACTGTGAGTGATGTCTCTTCGGCACCTAAAAGCAAACAAACAAGAAAAACATTCAGTGAAAAATGGCATTTATAGTTTGCATGTACAAATAGACAACATAATTTTGTAAGGTTATTCAAAAAATTAACACTAGTGTATCCATTCCCATCCAAACCATAACATAATATTTCAATAACAAACAGATTTAAATGTTTACTTCATGTACCTCTAAGGCCTATGTGACACCTGTGGCTGGCAAGTGGTGCAGGGGAAAATGGAATAATACTTGACAAACGAATGCTAGTGTGCACATATGGTAGGCAGAGGGTGCAGAGAAAAATCTAATAGTCCTTAAAACATGAATGCTGGTGTGTGCATATGGGAGTCAGGTAGTGCAGGGTTGAATGGAATAATCCTTAAAAAAATAAATGATGTTGTGGAACTATAGCAGGCAGTGGGTAATTGAATAAATGCTGGTGTGCGCTTATAGCAAGCAGGGGGTGCAGGATAAATGGAGTAATCCTTAAAAGAATAATGATGGTGTGTGCCTATGGCAGACAGGGGGTGCAGGGTAAATGGAATAATCCTTAAAAATTAATGCTGGTGTGCGCCTGTGGTAGGCAGGGGGTGCAGTGGAAAATGGAATAATCCTTAAAAAATTAATGCTGATGTGCGCCTCTGGCCTAAGAGACCTATGGCAGACAGGGGGTGCAGGGAAGCATCAACTAATGTAAAATAATTTATTGCTAGTGTGTCACTAGGGACTATGAGATATGAGATATGCATATAAGCACTGTTCATGCATACTACAATCATCATCAAGCACATTAAACTGATAGAGAAAAAATAAGAAACAAAAAAAAGGCATAGCCCTCTTCTATCAATATTCCTAGAAAATGGCTTTGAAAACTAGCAAAAAAAGAATTTAACACACTGGCTGGCTACATAAAATGGCCGCAAGCCACATGTTGAAACAACAACAAGCGAGAAGGCATGGACAGCAAAACACACTTGCAGGCCTTTGGCAAAAGCACACAGACTACTACACAAAATGGCTGCCGGCCTCATATTCAAACCACAAGAAGCAATAAGGCATGGACAACAAAGAACACATGCATGCCTATGGCAAAATCACACTGACTACTACACAAAATGGCTGCAGGCCATATGTCCAAACAACAAAAAACAAGAAGGTATGGGCAACAAAGAACACATACAGCCCTATGGCAAAACCACACTGACAATTAAACAAAGTGCCCGCCGGCCATATGTTCAAACAAGAACAAGCAAAGAGGCATGGACAACAAAGAACAAATGGAGGACTACACAAAATGGCTGCAGGCCACATGGCATGAAGAACAAAGGCAAAATGGTGGCTTCTGGAAAGCAAACAAACACACACATACACACACACTCTGCCCAGACAATAAGAAAAGGCCACTTGACAAGCAAACAAAGGAGGCATGGTAAACAAAGAGGAAAACACTACTGTTAAAACAAAAATTAAGTCAGCTATAAAAATTATGCAACAACCCACATCCTCCTGAGGCAGCAAAAAAAAATTACCCCACCAAAATACACTTTAACACTTTGTAGAAAAAGCCTAAAATAGAGAAAAACTCATATTGCATTTACTCCAATGCAATCAACAAATCATAGATGTTTTAAAACAACATACACCACAGAAATAATTGGTTTATATATTCTGGCCCGTATTTATACTTTTTTAGCGCCGCGTTTGCACCGCTTTTTGACGCAAAAGCGGTGCAAACTAACAAAATACAATTGGATTTTGTAGGTTTGCGTTGCTTTTGCATCAAAAAGCGGCGCAAATGCGGCGCTAAACAAGTATAAATACGGGCCTCAATGCCTAGTAGTGGTTGGATGGCCTTTTGGCAGACTAGACCACATGGTAAAAAAAATGAATAGTGCCAATTTCACAAAGATGTAGAAAAAGTACTTAACTGTGCAACCTTTTACCCTTATGAAAGCCAGAAAATTGAATGCAAAAAATAGGCCCCTACTGCAACTCCAGGCCACCCAGAATCAAATTTTAAAATTGAATAAAAAATGATGAAGGGACAAATATATACTGGTGTATGTCCTCTATCAAACAACAACCTTATCCAAAATTGTTTAACTTACTTGATTGTTCTGCTACAAAATATAAAGTCCCTATAAACCAATAGTAAATACAGAAGGAATTGCAGACAAAGACGGTGATCCTTTCATCTTGAAGTCCAAATGAAAAATTAACCAGGAGATGGAAAAAGCACTGGGAGAAGCTTCTGAATAGGAAGAGGAAGCTGGAGTCTCTGTCGCAGTTCCTTCCTGTTATAAAAAAGTAAAATAAAAAGCGTACTTCATGCTAAAAAAACTACCTGAACCATCTGTTTGAGAAGAATATTCACTCGAAAAGCTATTTACAAGTTGATTTAGCTGCTTCTCAAGTAAAAAATCAACTGAAGAAGCAGCCACAACCACTTGTACTATTGACATAAAAGAAATGGCACCGGAAGGCTCTGTGGCACCTGGAAATCTCGCCAGGGGCTGGCAAATCTCGCTCACAAGCGTTCTTTATAGAGCCTCACTTTTTTTCCCAGGAACATTTTGCTGCTCAAATGGGATATTAATTTTGCCACACAGTGATTAGTGGAATTTGGCAGGAACTCCGGGTTACAAGAGTAACGTTGCATTATGAAATTCCCCCCGTTCCATAAGCGAAATTATAATTCTGCCCAGTCCTAATTTATTGTGCCACCCACTTAAGTATCCCTGTAACACATGTCTCAGGCTTGCCATTGCAGCCTGTATGTGCAATTTTAAAACTGCCTTTTTGCGTGAGGGGAGTGATAGAGCGTTCCAACCTAATAATCTACCTGTATCTGTACGCTCTTAGGTCGATGAATCGTTTGACCAAGTGGGGCACTCTTCACCCGAGAGTAATCAATTTAATCAAATCAATAATCAATAACGAACATAAGCAATACCCTGATCAACATAACACTTCACAATTAATCCAGAAAACATTTCGGCGAACCATGACCTTTCGGCCATGAATAACCACACCAGTTTATTCAAAGTTAATGAATTTATTTCCCTATATTAACAAAGCTAGCACGATATAAATGTGTCTCAACACCAAATGATATATGTAAATGAACATTAATAGCTGTCCATAACGGCGAAACAGATGCAATCTATGCAGCATTTGAATAACAATGCATTCGATAATAGCAACGCAAACCACTAAAACTACAATCTGTAATGGGCTAATTGCATACATTAGTCAGCATAACAAGGTCTCAAATTGCATCGTGCATCAAATGAATCCTCATCTAACCTCAAATTAGCATCGGCATGTGGGTCTTCATGCAAAACAATTTAGCAACATTAATTTGGAAAACTCCTAACTAGGGCTCTTATCAAAAAAATCAGCAGTTGGTTACCTAAAAAGAAAACACAATGCAATTGTACATTTTCCTTTCATATTTACCAAGTTTGATCAGCATTCAAGGAAGTCTTCGTCTCACAGGTACCGGTTTCGATCAGCATGGGGCGGGGGCAAAGGGGCACGGTGGACGGGGCAATTGCCTCACAGCGGCAAGATAAAACTACTACTTCATGCAAAGGGGCAAATCAGAGTTAAAGTCTCTAGGGCGAGAATTACTTAAAGTCTCTAGAAGATAGCAAAATGACGATGTCTGCAAGATGGGCCATAATGGCTGCAATGTCCTGCAAAATGGCGGGCAACGGCCAATGTCCGGGTAATAGCAAAAATGGCTAATGGCTGTAATGTCCGCAAAAATGGCTAATGTCCGATGGGTAATGTCCGCTTTCTTCTTGTGCACCAGGTTTAAATAAACAACAGTTCAAATCCAGTAGGGTCTTCCATTGGAGGGTTCATAGGTTGGCTTCAAATTGTCCAATCAAAAACAACTGTTCACAAGCTTCTACCTAAGCATACATTATCCTTGGAGTCGGGAACGCAAGTTGCAACATATTTTACCAATTAACTCACTTTCAGAGCTTCCATTGTCCGCACCTGCAGATTGACCTTGGAGCAAAGAAGAAGATGCCAGGCTGGCACGAAACCTTAAAGATAAGCATGTGAACCGATCTTCACTGGAAAAGTACAGCTTCAAGCAAGAATACACGTTTATTAGCACATTGGAAAAACACGAGCATCTAAACCGTGAGACAAGGCAACTAGGCCAAAGCCTCCACTAACGTTATGCTAAGCTAAAACATTTCAAACAAGCAAATCATGGCACACGTTTACGATTATGTCGGATTAGTGCAATTCTAATACATCACGTTATATAAAGCACGCTTATAAATGTTGGCAAACTACTCTGAGGGCACATTTGTCCCCGTACAATCTTTACTAGTTCGGTTAAAGTCACACTTGATTATTGCAGCACTACGTTTATGCACTAATAAATGTAAAACCTTCATTTCTGCGTCATCAATCCCTCCTCTGATGACTACTTGTCATCACACAAAACTATTCCCACAAATTTGATTCCATTAAAATTCTGTCAGTTCTCTTTGCCTTTTAGTTCCCCTCGTTCTTGCCTTGTACTCCTCTGCCATTCTTTTCATCATTTTCTCTTCCTTCCTTCTCTTAATTCTTGCCATGATCATTATTATTCCCCTTTTTATTCCCCAAATTCCAAAAATGCAAATTAGTACTATTAGTATTCCCTGTATTATTTTTAGCAATATTCCATTCCAAATGCCACCAAGCCAATTTCCCACTGAAGCAAGTCCCTTTCCAACCTTCTCCCAAACTCCTGGTTCTTTCAATTCCTTCAAGTCTGCACTCTCTTTTGTTAAATTAGCAAGCATTGTTTTAATCTTCACACTGTTGTCTGGAATATACGTGCAACAGTGACGCGCACCAAGCATTTTGCAAACGCCGCCATCCTTTGCTAAAAGAATGTCTAGGGCAAGCCTGTTTTGAAGAGTCATAGCTCTTTCCGCTGCAAGTTCAGCATCCATCAGGATTATAGCACCTGAAAACTTTGTCAACATGTTATCCACTATAGTAGACAACTTTCTTATTTTGATGGAATTCAACACAACTCCCAATGAAGGAATCATGGCTCCAAATATATCTCCTACCACAGCAGCTACGGTCTCTCTTTTCTGGATACGATGGGATCCAGATGTCTTCGGAATCATCGATAGGTCATCCAGTTGATAAACCTTTGGGAACACTATACCCAAATAACATCTCCCCCACCATCCTTTTGGAAGACGATAATAGGCATTATGCCCACAAATGTAATATACACCTGGTATGACAGGATCAAGTCCGTTCAGCATGAATGTCCATTTGGCCTTAAAGATAAACGTATGTTTACATTCACTCGCTCCTACGAAAATGTTATCATAATAAGATTCACCACGATATATACAAAATTTCCCTACATGCCAAGCATCTAAAGCTATTCTCCCTTGTGTTCTTATTGCGGCAAAAGCATAATTATCTACTGAAGTCCTCTTACTTAGCTCTTTTTCTAATTTCGCATTCATTTGTGCCCTTCTATCATCTGTGCGATCTAAAAAGCTTATTTCTACTGCAGAGAGCGAGCAGGTAAGGTTTTCCCTATGAGCGTGAGCTGTTTCAAAAGGTTGCATTGGCTCGAAAAATTCCCTCATTATTTTAGCATCCCAATCTTTAGCAATCTGGCTTAGTTGCGTGATTATAGGAACATATGCAAAGGTAACATCATAATTTGAATAAAAATACTGTATGTTAGTTTGACCATAAAATCTAGAAGTTACTATACTACATGTAATCCCATATGTAAGAGGCATGTGGTGATAAGTCACCCCTTCCGTTACCGATGTCGGTATCTGTGTACACACATAACAATCTTTCGCATCCATAGTCTCAACATATTCTGTTAGTAAGCGATAGAAAACATTATACGAAAGTTCCTTCTTGTCGTGCAAGTGTCTCTCATCTAATTCTAGTCTTTTCAATGCTGTTAGTTCAGTGACAGTAACAGGAGCATAGGTAGAAGCATCAATTTTCTCATTCTCACCCTTACCATGCATTGCAAGCACTATTGCCATTATTATTAATACACATGCAGTTATCAAGCCTATACACACATATTTACAATATTTCATTCTACTGTTTTGTGTCATGATCTGTATAGAATCAGAGAGCTAGAAGCACTTATAAAAGAAACGATTTAGCAATTAGTTACAAAGCTTAACGAGCGCAATGTTCACACAGTTCTCTTCAGGAGCTCAGTCACTTATCGGTTAGCAGCATTCGTCTCAATTCGGCAATAACTCAGTTCAGCAATAACTCAGTTCGGCAATAACTCAGTTCGGCAATAACTCAGTCTTTTTTTTTTTTTTTTTTCAGTTAGCAACGTTGTCTCAAATCGAGTTTAAGAGTCAATCAGGTTATCAAAGTCTCATCAAGTTAGCAAATGTCTCATCCGGTTTAGCAATGTCTCAGCTGGTTGTATCACGTTATATTATAGCAAGTAATGTCATTTATCAGTTTCTCTTTTTTTTTTTTTTTTTTTTTTTTTCAATCAACTGCGCCCATAAAGCTTTTCTTTTCTATTGGTATCTCTTCTTCTTCGTTCTCGAGGCTGAGAGATACAAATTCGTCAGTCCAATCGTCATTTACTGCATATGCCCATTCTGGACCGGAATATCTCCTGTTTGGTATCCTTTTCCTTTTCAATTTTGCATCTCTCTTTGATTCTGTCTCACTGGTACTTTCCTCTTTGGCCAAGTCTTTTTCTTCATTTGAGGTTGGTACCACGACAGACACTTCCTTTCTTTTCTCTTTCACTCTTGGCCCTTCACTGTCACTCAACTTTTCTCTAGTTCTTAGTTTTACTGGCGATATACTTTGTCTTTTCTTTGCACTGTGTCCACTTGATGGACCTGCGATCTCTTCTGAAGAAGTTTGAACAGTTTCGTTCTGTTCTGCCTTGTCCCCTTGTTCTGGGGAGTCAATCACGTTTTCCTTTTCTTTTTCTGTACCCTCTGCTTCTGGGAAAGCCCTGCTCTGATCAGGCTCTCCTGCTTCTTCACCTCTTTCGAGCCCTTTGTCACCGTTACTTTCCTCAGGCTCTTTGTCACTTTCAGCTGCTTAAGGCTCTTTGTTACCTTCAGCTGCTTCGTCGCTGTCTGAGGTTTCTCCTTGGTCTTCCCCAAGTGAGTCGGTTGTTTCGTCCTCAGAGAATATTTCTCTCTCCTCTATTTCTGTCTGTTCGCTTCTAGTTCTGTTTTGCTCTGTCTCAGCGCTCAGCACTTTGTTATCAGTTACTGGCAGTTTCAGCGCTTCAACTTCCTCATCTGTGGGACACAACACTTTCTTTGTGTGACTGGCGTGAATCCAGTTGGGAACTCCCGCACACTTCACTGCGGTAGTTGTCGTCAGGATCACTTGGAAAGGGCCTTTCCAACGGGGTTCCAGACACGACTTCCTCACGTGCTTCTTTATCACGACCCAGTCACCTGCTTTCAGTGTGTGTCCTGGACCTTGGATCGGTGGCAGGGTGGTTGCTTCCACCTGGTGAGAGAAAGAGCGAACCACGTCAGCCAGACCCTTGCAGTAGTCTAACACCATATCATCTGTAATATTCAAAAGCGCGTTTGCGGGAACTGCAGGAAGTCTCATGGCCCTGCCCATGAGAATTTCGTGCGGGGACAATCCAGTCTTTCTGTCAGGGGTGTTTCTCATTAACATTAACACCAAGGGCAATGCGTCAGGCCATTTCAAATTTGTCGATGCACATATTTTCGCCATTCTCGATTTCAGTGTACCATTCATCTGCTCCACCAGTCCTGAGGCTTCAGGGCGATAGCTACAATGCAGTTTTTGCTCAATGTTCAGCGCTGCGCAAAGTAACTTTATCACCTCGTTATTGAAGTGACTTCCTCTATCTGATTCTAAAGAGATCGGGAATCCGAAACGTGGTATCAACTCCCTCAACAATAGTTTTGCAACTGTAAGGCTGTCATTTCTACGTGTAGGGTATGCTTCAATCCAGTGACTAAAAATGCACACAATCACCAACACATATTTCAGACCTCCATGCACAGGCATCTCAATAAAGTCCATCTGCATTCTGCTGAACGGGCCACTCGCCCTGCCAATGTGGCTTGCGTTCACAACTGTTCCCTTTCCTGGGTTCATCTGCTGGCAAATGACACAACGATGGCAAACTGCTTCTGCAGCTTGACGGAATCTGGGGTTAAACCAATCAGTTTTGAACAATCTTATCATGGCATCTCTCCCTAGGTGAGCCTGCCCATGATAGAACCGCGCTAGCTGCGATAAGAGACAATTTGGTAAAACATATTTTCCCTCATTTGAAACCCATAACTCATCTGGTCTCTTGGTGCATTGTGACTTAATCCAGGAAACTCTTTCATCCTCCCTGACGCTATTCTGTAATGCTTTTAGTTCATCCATTGTATCCACGACCTTTAAGGCAAATGCTTCAGCTGGTTCAAGCTCTGGCTCACTTATCGAATTCCATTCATCCCTGAGCAATATACAGTTCAAGGCACAAAATCTTGCGACTTGATCCGCATATGCATTTCCCAAGGAAACATAGTCCTGTCCTTTTGTATGAGCACTACACTTTACCACTGCAATTTCGGCTGGCATTTGAATGGCGTGTAACAATTCCCTTATTCTCTCCCTGTTTTTCACTGGGGACCCTGAAGAGGTCAGGAAACCTCTCTGTGACCATAGTTGCCCAAAGTCGTGCACAATTCCAAACCCGTACTGACTATCAGTGTAAATGGTAACCTTCATCAATGTAGACAGTTGGCATGCTCTTGTAAGGGCCACAAGCTCTGCTACTTGTGCAGAATAGACTCCTTGAAGCCAGGACGCTTCCAAGACACCTGTTACAGTACATACAGCATATCCTGCTTTCAATATTCCCAATGCATCTCTTAAACATGACCCATCAACAAAAACAATTTGGTCATTTTCATCAAGCTTAGTATCCTTAATGTCAGGTCGGGGTTTTGTGCAAAATTCAGTCACCTGAAGGCAGTCATGCTCGACGTCTTCAGCGTTCTCAATTTCAGCATTTTCACCGGGAAGCAAGGTTGCTGGATTCAACGTAGTGCACCTTTTCAGCTGCACATTCGGTGAGCCCAGAATTATTGTTTCATACCTTGTGAGTCTTGCTCCAGTCATGTGTTGTGTTCGGGAGCGGGTCAAAAGTATCTCAACTGAGTGAGGGACCATGACTGTTAATGGGTGTCCCATCACTATTCCTTCACTCTGAGTGAGGCTGATACCAACTGCTGCTACGGCGCGCAAACACCCTGGCAGTGCTGCTGCGACCGGATCCAAAGTAGCTGAAAAATACGCTACTGGTCTGTTTATGCCACCATGGGCTTGGGTCAAGACAGACAAAGAACATGCATCACGTTCATGACAAAACAATGTGAAAGGCTTTGTGTAATCATGCATACCTAAAGCTGGAGCCCTGCACATGCATTCTTTCAATTCAATAAAAGCATCCATCTCATCTCCTTTCAGCTCAATTTCATCCAAGGCATCCTTCTGGGTCAGTTTCAGTAAAGGCTTTGCTAGAGTTGAGAAGTTGGGAATCCACTGGCGACAGTAGCTCACCATCCCCAAAAACTTCCTCACCTCCCTCCTTGTCTTTGGTGGACTCATTTGAAGTACACTTGTTATTCTTTCCTTCATTATTCTCCGTGACCCTTTCTCTATTTGATGACCCAAGTATTTCACTTTCTTCTGACAGAACTGCAACTTTGAAGGAGACACCTTGTGTCCATTCCTTCCCAAATGGTTCAGTAGAGCAATGGTGTCGGCTGTGCAGCCACTTTCTGTCTTAGATGCAATCAGTAAGTCATCAATGTACTGCACTAGGGTTGACTCGAATGGCAATTCTAACGCTTCCAAGTCTTTCTTTAGAATCTGATTGAAGATTGACGGTGACTCAGAAAACCCTTGAGGAATTCGACACCAACTGTAAACTCTGTCTAAGAATTTGAAACAAAAGAGAAATTGGCTGTCCTCATGAAGAGGCACCGAAAAGAATGCTTGTGGCAAGTCGATGACTGAGAACCACTCGGCATCGCAAGGGATTTGAAACATTATCACAGCTGGATTCGGTACTACAGGGCAGCATTTAACTATGATGTCATTTATTTTCCTCAAGTCCTGCACTAGTCGGACCTTTCCACTCGGCTTTATTAGTCCCATGATTGGTGAATTACATGGACTGCTTAACACTTCTTTCACTACTCCCTGTTTTACAAACTCGTCAATGAGTTGGGCGACTTTCATGAGGGTGTCTTGTGCCATGTGGTATTGTGGGGTCTGGGGAAAGGTTACATTGGGTTTTACAGTCACTTTCACTGGTTCCACTCCTTTCACCAATCCCACCTCTTTTCCTGTCATATCCCACACTTCCTTTCCGACTGTTTCCCGTAATTCAGCTGGAATCTCTTCTTCAGTTATCATCGGGAAAAGGTTAATCAGAGGATATTCTTCGTCGACAGTTTCCATCTCATCCCCTTCTACACTTTCCTCTTCTTCCCCATCACTGTTCGTCTCAATTCTAATTCCATCGTCCGAACACATAATCGAACATCCCAATTTGCACAATAGGTCTCTCCCTAACAGTGCTATCGGGCTTGAGTCACATACCACAAAATTATGTAACCCTTGATAGTTACCAATACTGACTGGTACTGGATCTGTGATTGGGTTCGTCAGGTGCCTGTTTGCTACTCCCACTACTTGAACTGTTCTCCCTGAGAGTGGCAAATTTGGTACTTCAATGCTCCTAACAGTTGAACGTGTGGCTCCTGTGTCAACTAAGAATGAAACACGATGACCCATGACTCTTCCCTCTACATATGGACCCTTTTGATCAACTTCCAAGGATGCTGCAAGCACACAATCTCCCTCCTCTCCTGAACTTTCACTCTCCCATTCATTGTTTATTCCATTCTCACTGTGTAATGGGAACTGTTGTACTGTGCCATTTGTATTCATCACCTGACTCGAGACCTGTGGAGGAACCATCACTTGCTGCTGACTCACTGGTGCCAAAGGTATTTGCATTTGCTGATTAGGTACCATGGGGAACTGCTGTTGCATTGGCTGCATTTGTGTCATCTGCATACGGGGCATCTGCATCTGCTGCGGCTGCATGGGCTGTAATCCGTGCAGCTGATTTATGGTCTGAAAATTTGGGTTTGGACCTCTCATTTTCGGTCCTCTCATTGTCTGGAATGCATTGACATCATTGTTTTGCTGACCAACACCTGCACCTTCCTGCACCACCATCGGGCACTCGCGTTTCCAATGTCCGACGATTCCGCACACGTGACACGGCATCACCCTTTTCATTGCCTGCACACCATTCGGAGTCGCAACAGTGTTCAAATCCGGACCATTACTCACAAAACCTCCTCTGCCTCTGCCTCTCGCCTGTGGCTGAAACACCATATTTCCCTGCAGCTGTGGCTGCGGTACCTGCTGTTGGAACCCTTGCAACCCTTGCAAACCTGTCTGAGCTGCTTTAAGCTGCATCATCATCACTTTCTCTTTCAACCTTTTCTGTTTCACTTCAATTTCGTCGCTACAGTATTTCGCATAATTCAACACCTCATCAATCGGTTTCGACTGCCAACAAATCAAATGCGTCTTTATCATCTGACTTATCTCTGGTCTCAGCCCTTCCACAAATCTAAACACAAAATGAAGCATGTCCTTCGCCTCTATTGTTTCCGTGCCACTGTAGTTCTTGAACGCCTTCAACAACCTCTCATAGTAACCATGAATCGACTCTTTAGCCTCTTGGGCAGTTCGATCAATCTTTTGCCAATCCACATTTTTCGCGGCAACCTTCGTCTTCAAATGCTCAATCACCTTATAGTACAAGCTCATCACCATAGGTGATGGTGCACCCGTATCCCTGTCTCTCTCTGGTTCACTTGTCGGCCAACCTACAGCCCTTTTGCAGTCTTCCCACAAATCTGCCGGAACCACAATCTCAAAGAGGGTGTTCAGGTCTTCCCAAAGACACTTTGCAAGCTTCACAAACCTATCAGTCTGTTGATACCATTCAATTGGTTTCTCTCTCAGTTTGGGAAAATCATCCGTAAAAGACTGAATGTCGCTTCTGTGCCACGGTACATGTATTAATTTTCCCCCTGCTGTCTCCCTCATTGGTAACATGGTTATTGCATCACTACTCTGTGGTCTTTTCTCCTTATGCTCTGGGACACTGTCTTTCTTCTTTTCCTTTTTCTTTGCCCATCTGCTTTCCCACTTGTCTAAGCACCTCCACACTTGTGCACTCTGCAGCAATTCTCTAAGGTGCGTTTTCATGCCTGCTGACCTCATGTGTTCAAAGTCTGTGGTCCCGAAATCCAATCTATAGCTCCTGCTCAAGTGTTTTGTCTTGTCTATCTCAACCCCGTTTTTGTCGGCTATTTCTTGCAACCTTCTATGTACCTTGTTCACTTCTCTCGTAATCCTGGGACATAGATACCTCAGCTCTTCTTCCGAGTAGGACTCTAACCTATTCAAACCCATAGTCCCTTCCACCAATTCTTCTGCTTCCATGTTCAACCTGACTCTATTTAGATAGTCCTCTCCCTTTCCGCTGTCTGAGCTTTGTGTGGAATTCAGACTGTTGAACCACTGTGTCAGCTGTTGCGCATTCAACCCCATCAGTGTAGCATTCGCATCGACTGCCATTGATGGTTGCGGCAACTTTTCAGTGTTCGATGATAGCGGTATCATCAGTGGGGGACTCGACCTCACCACTGTTGACTGAGCACATATGGGACTAAACTCCATCAAGGACCCAGATCCAGTTGGCAGAGCCGCTATCGGAGTTGTCTCTGAAGTGTTTTCTATGCACCTCCTCTCCATCCCACTCTGCACCATTGATCCTTGACCGCTCATACCTAAGTTAGGCTGGGTGTACAAAGGTACCGGTGGACCTACAGTAATGGGTAGGGTTATCGCATCTGGGTTCTGTCCATTCCCCAGGTTCTGAGGCATGTTCATTCCCACACTATGGGTCATCATTGCCGGCATGCCCGTCTGACTCCCCGTCATCTGAGCATGTGCGGTTCCCCCCTGCATCTGCTTTTGAGACATCAAAAGCTGGGTTGACTCGGCTTGTGCCAATGTTGGGTTGCGACCATTCTGTACTCCCATTACGGTTGGATCTAGAATCATTCCCGTACTGTTATCACTGCTGTAGTACCTTGGGACCTGCGGCTGATAATTTTCTGCTGGTTTCAATGTAGGCACATCTGGATATATTCTCCTAACCTGCGGTATCTGCGGGGTGAACAGTAAACTCGGGTCCTTAGATCCCGATGGCGTTTCTGAATTCGGAGTTTCATTATTCTGTACCGGTGCCGGAGGGGCAGAACTGGTACTTGGACCTTGTTCACTCGCTGCATAAGGTGGTGGACGGTCGTTCAGCAATTGCATGATGAACTCCTCATCCTCTGACTCGTCTTCTCTATCTTTGGAACACCTCCTGTTTGTCTTACAGGTAGCTTTCTTGCCTGTCGCCTCTTCTTCCTTAGCAATTGCGGGAAACAATTTTATCCCCTGCAATATATCTGACCTCCACACCTTCTGTGCATTATCCCACCTAGCGTCCGCTAGTGTCTTTTCTACCTTTCTTATCCTGGTCTCGAACTTCTTTTGCTGTTGCTGTCTAGCCATTAGTTCCCAAATCGCTAGAGCCTCAAACTGTGCTGGCCTTGGAGGTACCTTCATGTCGTACATCACGAATCTCAAATTCTCTAGGATCCTTATATTGAATGTCCCATGGATCGGGAACGCTACGCTCCCATGTTTCTCTGTCAGCTTGTGCCATTGCTTTAGCCAAAGGCACGGAGCTACCCCCTTTTCCTCCATTACAATGTAAGCTGGTGTACCTTCAGGTGGCGTCTCCTCTCCTACGCTCGCTTTAATGTAAGACTCCCCCTTCATCGCACTCTTTAATGCTTTAAAAAATTTCATTTTCTCGTCTTTTATTTCACAAAGTTTGTAATCAATAAGTGACTTTAATTCCCGGAATACTCTTTGCTTGCCTTTCCCCTTCCAATCGAGCCCCACGGACTGCGTCCAATCCGTGCGTGACCCTTCTCTGCAACCAACCTATCCCAGTGACGTCACACTCACACACACTGCGGCTGACAAAGCCTCGCGGCTTGTCCTCCTTCACTCAGCTCCTCTCGTAACAACTTCTAGCATATATCGCGAGCAACCAAATAATAATAAAACAGATCTGTCGGTTTACTACAGGAAGGGTAACACAATCGCTTCAGGACCTTAGGGATTTTTCACTAGCCTCGGCAGTTATTCCATCTTTCTCGGTCCCCACTTTCGCAAGCAAATCTGACCCGCAGACTCTGCTCTCAACTTGTCAATGATCTATTCTAGTGCACTTAGAATTTGTCAAAGCCCGAAGTCGAAGTTTTCTTTCACTCCCTTAACACACGTACCGACTTGTTGACCACGCCCGGTCAACCTATTAAACCGACCAGACCACAACATAAAACAAGTGTCTCATACACTTTTCAACATACCCCGGAGTCTCTTGACCTCGCAGGGCCCGTCTCAACAACAACAACCATGTGGACTTTTTTCTGCACAAAGCGCCACATACACATGAAGTTCGACGACTTCCCTACTCTCACACTCGGAGTCGCACCTCCGCTATTTTCTATGAAGTTCGACGACTTCCCTACTCTTACACTCGGAGTCGCACCTCCGCTATTCTCTAAAATCCTCGCAACCTTTTCAAACAACCTGCGGCAATAAGCTGTGCAAGCGCAAAATCCTAACTTCACTCATACCGTCACTAGTACCGCCAACGCCGATCTCACACCTCCATTCTCTCCATTCGCAAGCTCCAAGATCCCGGGAAAGTCGCGGGGGACTTAGCCCATCATCATTCTCTCAATCTGTTTTACCCAAGAAAAATCTAATTCAACACCATATACCTCTCGAGCGGGGTCCCAAAAATCAGAACCTTTAATTCAACACCATATATCTCTCGAGTGGGGTCCCAAAAGTCGAAACCGTTTAATTCAACACCATATATCTCTCGAGTGGGGTCCCAAAGGGCGCAACCGTCCTCTGCTACCATCTACTGGTAGAGCGTTCCAACCTAATAATCTACCTGTATCTGGACGCTCTTAGGTCGATGAATCTTTTGACCAAGTGGGGCACTCTTCACCCGAGAGTAATCAATTTAATCAAATCAATAATCAATAACGAACATAAGCAATACCCTGATCAACATAACACTTCACAATTAATCCAGAAAACATTTCGGCGAACCATGACCTTTCGGCCATGAATAACCACACCAGTTTATTCAAAGTTAATGAATTTATTTCCCTATATTAACAAAGCTAGCACGATATAAATGTGTCTCAACACCAAATGATATATGTAAATGAACATTAATAGCTGTCCATAACGGCGAAACAGATGCAATCTATGCAGCATTTGAATAACAATGCATTCGATAATAGCAACGCAAACCACTAAAACTTCAATCTGTAATGGGCTAATTGCATACATTAGTCAGCATAACAAGGTCTCAAATTGCATCGTGCATCAAATGAATCCTCATCTAACCTCAAATTAGCATCGGCATGTGGGTCTTCATGCAAAACAATTTAGCAACATTAATTTGGAAAACTCCTAACTAGGGCTCTTATCAAAAAAATCAGCAGTTGGTTACCTAAAAAGAAAACACAATGCAATTGTACATTTTCCTTTCATATTTACCAAGTTTGATCAGCATTCAAGGAAGTCTTCGTCTCACAGGTACCGGTTTCGATCAGCATGGGACGGGGGCAAAGGGGCAGGGTGGACGGGGCAATTGCCTCACAGCGGCAAGATAAAACTACTACTTCATGCAAAGGGGCAAATCAGAGTTAAAGTCTCTAGGGCGAGAATTACTTAAAGTCTCTAGAAGATAGCAAAATGACGATGTCTGCAAGATGGGCCATAATGGCTGCAATGTCCTGCAAAATGGCGGGCAATGTCCGGGTAATAGCAAAAATGGCTAATGGCTGTAATGTCTGCAAAAATGGCAAAAAATGGCTAATGTCCGATGGGTAATGTCCGCTTTCTTCTTGTGCACCAGGTTTAAATAAACAACAGTTCAAATCCAGTAGGGTCTTCCATTGGAGGGTTCAGAGGTTGGCTTCAAATTGTCCAATCAAAAACAACAGTTCACAAGCTTCTACCTAAGCATACATTATCCTTGGAGTCGGGAACGCAAGTTGCAACATATTTTACCAATTAACTCACTTTCAGAGCTTCCATTGTCCGCACCTGCAGATTGACCTTGGAGCAAAGAAGAAGATGCCAGGCTGGCACGAAACCTTAAAGATAAGCATGTGAACCGATCTTCACTGGAAAAGTACAGCTTCAAGCAAGAATACACGTTTATTAGCACATTGGAAAAACACGAGCATCTAAACCGTGAGACAAGGCAACTAGGCCAAAGCCTCCACTAACGTTATGCTAAGCTAAAACATTTCAAACAAGCAAATCATGGCACACGTTTACGATTATGTCGGATTAGTGCAATTCTAATACATCACGTTATATAAAGCACGCTTATAAATGTTGGCAAACTACTCTGAGGGCACATTTGTCCCCGTACAATCTTTACTAGTTCGGTTAAAGTCACACTTGATTATTGCAGCACTACGTTTATGCACTAATAAATGTAAAACCTTCATTTCTGCGTCATCAGGAGCAATCACCCGCCACACTTACATTTCAAAACCACTGTTCCAACATACTCACAAAGGTTTTTCATACTAGGTCATTGTGACCCCAAACAGTCTGGGGCCAGGAGAGAGAAGCAGGAAATCCCAAACACCTCTGAGGGACTTCTAAAACTTTCCCTGCTTCAAAGTGGGCCAGTTATAAATATTGGCCCCTCAGACCCAACTCTTCAATCCACACCAAGCCCCGTGGAAGGCTCAGAAGAAGGACTGATGTGCTGCTTTGCTGGAGGAATGACTGTCACTCTGCTGTGCTGCTTTGCTTCCCTGATGCCTGAGTAAGAAAGACTGGACCTGTATCTTGAACCAAAGCCCATCAGAGTGACTCCAAGAGCTGGTTGGCTGGCCTCAGGGACAGAACAGGCTTCAACCACCTTAAACTCAGCACCTGGACTCTGCCTGCTGTGGATCTTGTCCCCCTCACAAGTGGTGCCACCCTACTCCTGGACCCTTGGGAGTGGGTCTGGAGGTACTCTGCTAGCTCAAATGTGGTCTCAGTGGAACCAATGCAGCACAATGAATTGCTGTGCAAGACTCTGCATCAGAACCGCAGCACAACTCATCCCCAAAGCAGGGCTTTGAATTACACCTCTGCAGCTCATTGGATCAACCACTGTGTGATGCAGGCCCTTGCATTGCAGCCCCAAAGCTCATCAGAACTGCCACTGCTTGACTCAACTCCTTGCAGGACCGAACATCACCTCCTCGCAGCCCATCGTAACCACCGCTGCATGCTGGACATCGTCACTGCAACCGTCCGAAACCGCATCTGGAGTTTTCCTGTGACTTCCACCCTAACCTCTTTTCCTCTTTGGCACCTTTTTTCAGACTGGACAAGAGCCATGTTTTCCCCATTTTAAACTGCTCAATGCTAATCTCTCTGTTGTGAGCAAATCCTCCTAATCTCCCTTTTACCATTCCCTGCCGAAATATTGAAAGATGAGGTTAACGCCAACAGTCCCATTACATTAAATCCCACAATCTTCTCAAACCTATTTATTTGTTTTCCACCCTCTTCACAAAACTGAAACAGTCTTTCAAGCAGTTTCTGATGATCTCAGACTGACTCTAGAATGTGGAGACCAAGCAATACTTCTACTTCTTGATTTTAGCACTACATTGATATAGTTTTCTCACCATCTGTCAACAACTTTGTCAAATAGCCAACTGTTTCTTAGCTCATTAGGCAGTGCAGTTGCCAGCCTTTAGGTCACTTCAGGTCATCTCTGTTACAGGCTTCCCCAGGAGTACTCCCTCAGACCCACCCTGATTGATCATTGTCCATTGTCATCCAATCCTTCAGATTCACAATGATGTCTTGTGCAGATGATACTCAAATTATGGTGACCTTTATCTCCAGCCTAAAGAAAGTTCAGTTCAAGTTTTTCCAATGTACCAGGATGAACAAAACTCTCTCAAATTAACAGTAACAGGTTCTGGTCTTTGACACTAAGAACTCTATTTGGAACTCCATCTTGTGCCTTGAGATCTAGGACAAACTGGCACATTATCCTCACCTCCACCCCCTCCGCCCACTGCCCATTCGCAGTGGTTGGCAATCTTTGGATAACATTTCATCACTATTATTCAAGGACCAAATTTATAAAGGTACCACCTCTTATTTTCTTATCTTACACAATCTTCATATAGTCCTCCCCTTTTCCAATCTCAACTATAAGAGTCCCATTGTCCAAGCATTTAAACTACCAAGTCTGTCATCTTCCCATCTCTGTTTCCAACTGATTAAAAGCTTATTTTAAGACTGCTTGCTTATTTTTCTCTCTCCCCTCTTCTGCAACAACTTCATTGTCCCCCAGTATGGAAACACGTCCTCTCAAAGACCCTTTGTAGATGTCACTTTTCCTTCCATGGGGCTGGCTGTACATAGGCAAACTGAACTTTTTCCTACATTTAGTACATTTCCCAGCTTATAAACTGCCTAGAATTTAGTGTTATTACACATGACAGCTGTTGGTGCGGTGTTTCCTCAAGCGTTTTACTTTCTCCCCTCCAGTTTGCTAAAATTCGTTTTTATTGGCTTTAGATCTCTGTGCACTTTACCACTGCTGATCAGTGGTAAAGTGCTTGTGCTCAATCTTTAAAACATTTATTTTACTTATAAGTCCCTAGTAAAGTCATACGACGTGTACCTAGGCACTGTAAATTAATTGCTACTTGTGGGCCTGCAGAATTTACGCAAGTAGCTGTTCAAAACGACTCTCAGACTGCCATTGCAGGCCTAAAGTCCATTTTTTATACATATAATTAACCCTGAGGGTAGACTAAAATAACATTGGGTTACCTTGCAGGTCAAAAATGTCATGTTTGGTCTCAAAAGAATTTTAATTTACAAACATCTTTAATGGCAGTGTCAGATTTTAAGTCACAATTCTGGAAAATTCCACTTTTAGAAGGTTGCCATTTTCTTGTCCTAACCTATTGGTGTCTGAAGCATGTGCGCTGGGTCACATGACTGTTAATAGTTGCCAGTTGGCCTTTGTGTATTCCTACCAGACAGTAAGACAAAGGGGGACTGGGTGTTGGCAGGATGGGAGGGGCGAAGCTGTTCCCTGCTCCACTTATATTTCAAAGGGCTGCCTCCAGCACACTTGACACCAGCCTTTTGTCACCCTAGACTTCTAGAAGCCTGGCCAGGGGAAGGCAGGAGGTTTCCAGAACCAGCTGCGTGGGTAGTCTAGACATTTTCCCCACTTAAAAGGCTGGTACCAGATATAAGTATTGGGCCTAGAGACACCTCTTTAGTTTACTCCTGGACATGCAGAGAATAATACTGAAGGACTGCCTTGTACTCCAGAGGTCTACCATGCTGCTTGAGGTCTGCTTATTACCTCAGAGGACTGCCCCGCTGCTACCAGAGGACAACCCTGCTGCTTAAAGTTTGGCCGGATACCTTTGCCATACTGGTGGAGATTTTTGACTTCTAAAAAAAAGTGACAAATGTAGAAACCTTCAGCGCAAATTTCTTCCTTATGACTGCGCCTTTTCCTCCGACATCGGCAGATGCCTTTCTCTGCTTAATTTTACCTTCTCAGGTCAATCCACCTTGTGAGTGCGAACTGTGCTCTACTGCGATCAGCCATAATTTTTTTTTTACTTTGACCCGATTCCCAGCGATTACCTGCCAGCAGTTGGCGCTTTAATCAATTAGGCGCTATGTTTCACCTAAATCTTTGAAAATTCATAACTCGGTTCTACTGATTCTATTTAATTCGTTTTGGTATCATTTTATTTATCAACTTTTTTCTCTATGTTTTCTAAATTGTGGGGTTTTCTTGTGTAGTGTTTTCACTTTATCACTGTTTGTGTGCTGCAGGAATACTTAAAAAAAACAGTGCCTCAGAGTTAAGCCTGACTGCTTTTGTGCCTGGCTACCTGAGGGTTGAGCACAAGGTAATTTAGTGACTTTTGCGGTTCAACAAGGACTTTGGTTGTTGCTTGAGAAGGGTTTACACCCCCGTAGACTAAAACCCAATTTCTTACAGGTGCCAACACGGAATGACTATGGCTCTCAACATCTATGAGAAGTCTAGCAGTGAAGTGCTTTTACCCCATTAGCACCTGCTGCCCATTGCTTATTCCCCCTTTGAACAGTATGAGAGCTGAAGGAAGCAACAGTGGTCGACCCGTGCGGTACGAAAGATGATTATTGAAGGATGGAGAAGGTCTCACTATTTTTAAAGGCAGTCTAGTGAGCCACTAACCCCTACCCCGGTTCTGTCTATATATAGTATTGGAGATTCTACCTGAAGTCTATTCTTGGTAATGCTTGTGGCAATGTACATGCTGAACAGGCCAAGACAGAACTATGACAATGTGTTTCCTGGTATTTTCGCACAATTTATTGCCATCGCCAAAATGGTGTATTACATATTGTTTGTGTCATTCACCAGGTGATGGTTTCTCACACGGATGGCTCAGTGGCTGCCATGATCCCTGTAACAATGGACGTACAAATAGATGGAGCCATGCAACCCTCCTTGGCAACTGCAAAATCGGATCAGAATGGAGTGTTATCGTACTCCATCAATGCGCCTGCTACATTCAAGACACTAGAGATATCGGTGAGTGTGGAGCATCTTCGAGTGGGAGGGAGATTAACAACGTTGCACTGTGTGGACAGCTGCCTTCCTGTCCTTGTTTAAGTTCTGGTTGGCTCATTGTTTTTTCCCAGTAGACCTGATGACTGAAGGCCACTGGCTCCTTTTTATGCTTTTTGTGAGTAAGGCATAACCTATTTTTCTTGTGTCCCAGGGGTGGGATGCACCAACTCTGTTGAGTAAAATAATTCCTGTCGTTCATCAATGAAGTACTTCAGGCCCACCACCCCTCCCCCCCCCCAAGTGTGTGTTTTGTGGTTGTCCTTAATACTGTCTGCTGAGTGCATTGTGTCATCTGGGAAAAAGCACTGCGGCCCAGATTTATGAAAAGTGACACTGCACCTAGTGCAGCGCCACTTTTCTTGCACCCCTTAGCGCCCCCAAACACCACCATGTGTGCGCCAGATTTTAAATAGGGTGCACAATGGTGGTAGGCAGGGGGACTAGCGTCATACTTTTTTTATGCTAGTCTGGAGCTTTAGAGCATTGCTCCACTTTATAAATATGACGCATCGTTTTTGCCCTTCCATTGCTACATTAGCGTAAAAACAAATTATTCTAATGTGGCAGTGGAATGATGCTAGGCCCACATAAATCTGGCCCTGCATGTTTTATAATATAGCAGTTCACTGCCTCACTGTTAAGACTACTGCATCCTCCCCAAGCTTGCAGCAGTATTTGACCCTGTGCCTCAAAGGCCCCACAGGAGTTTTAACCTTGTTTGGTTTCTGTGTTGCATTCTACAGTCAGGCAATGTCATAGAAAAGCACACTGGCTGAAACTTGTGATGTCTGGTCTGCCACATCTTAATACTTAAACCATCAACTATGTGTTTCTTTCCCTCCTTCAGTATAGGAGCCATAGAAAGTGCAGGTAAAGCTAGCTCTTGTTCTGGTTGATGCAGATATTCACTTTAAAGGTGGCACACATTTGGAGTGAGCCGTGAAGTAACACCAGTGGCTTCAATTCCATACTGTCCCTCCATAGCAAGGAGTTTGTATTCACCTTGGATTCCAACTTAAACTCCACAGCACTGGCTGAGAAAAGGAATCTAGACCACCATCTGGTCTTCGTGTATTAATGTTGCCCCCATGAAGTTGAAAAGAAGCCTGGGTCCAGAGTGAATGCCCTGGTGCTGTGTCCTTTTCAGGAAAGTGGGAGCTACACTGTTCAGAGTGGTGATGATTATCTCTGGACCTCAAGGATGAGATAAAGGCTTAGATGACTGAGCTCTAGAACAGAGTCTGCCAGTAGCCTCATGGACATTCAGTCCAGCTGACTGAACTAGAGGCATCGCTGCAACATCTGTACCTCAAAAGTACAGAGACCAGGCCGGGCACCCTGAAAGTTTGCGTCCGCTGATTAGCCAGCTTGTCCCTCTCAGACTGTTACCTGTACAACTACCCTGTCAGTGGTGGACAGGAGCATATATGAAAAGGGTTGCTGAACCCCACTTTAATTTGTGGGACCCTTCTGCTCCTTCCTGACTCCAAAAGTGACTGCATTGTTTCCAACCTTGAACCTAGGCCTCTGTAATGTGCTTCATTGCCTGAGGCTAGTCAGCCTGAAATGTTAACGCAGTTGATTGTACTTCCTGTGGTAGTATTTCTACTCCACCTTTAGTATTTGCACCTGCTCTGTAACTAAGAAAACAAATCCTGCATAGCCCCTGATGTTTCTATAAGGTGTATCCTGCAGCAGCAGTTTTCCTGTCTTGTGCCCGGATTTTGGATTTTTGTTGAAACCAGTAATTTATTGATTTTCTACACATGAAAAAATTGCATTGTGTGCTTAGATATAATGTTTGCACATACATCAAATTCAGCAGCCCACTTAATAATTTGCCCACTTACACTCACTTGCTCACTCACTGGCCCATTCTCAAGTATTCATATTGAATCACTTGTTCAGTCACTCAACTCATTTACTCACTGGCTTGCTCACTCACTGACCGCTCGTCCAAGAAGCCTAATGAACTGCATCACCTTCTTTTAAGGTCACTCGGTAGGCCATGGGTCCCCTCTGTCCCTGTGAGACCATGCTGTTCTTTAAGTTTCTTCTTTGAAACAACTTTTCTTACATTGTGTTTCCCTTTTTTCCACCCAATGCTTTCTTTAGGCAACAGCCGGTGAGGGGAAAAATTCAGAGTCCAGTAAGGTGACTGTAAGTGCATACCAATCTTCAAGCCAGAGTTACCTCCACATTAAGCCGAAAAAAAACCTGCCACAGAATCCTTACTCGTTGGACTTTAACCTGAAACCTGTTACTGCTAAGTCTGAAGTGATCAACTTCCTGTATTATATGGTGAGTTGTGGCATGGGAGCATTTCAATGCTACTATCATCTCACCCTGGAAGATGGTGTTGATAGTAGTCTAACCAAGTAAAAGGAGGACAATTCTAAGGCACACAGAGTGTATGGTAGCCTTCAAGAATGACAAGAGGGTGAGTGGGGCTGTCACTTGAAATGGGACTAAAGAATGAAATGGGAGGGACTACAGCTGAATATGATAGAGTTGGGGAAGTTCTCAAATCTCTTCGATATCAACAGCAAGCATATGACAAGACGTATAGTGACATATCAGTTGTTGCATATGTATATTGGAGGTGAAAATTAACCAAGGCTATAGTTCTTTATAGTGTGACAGAGTTGCCAAGTGTTTTAGCAATGTCTGTGGATGTTTCAACTGTGGGGTAAACAGACTGGATCTTGTGGACTTCTTTGAGTCAAAATAACTGTGCCAAGCTAACTTCAGTGACATCTATTGGAGTCAGTTTCTTCCATAGCAACAGCACTGAAGTAATAATATTAAAGGAAGCTCAGACCTAGAACTTCTGCAGGAACATATGTACAAATGTTCTTGAACCAGGATGAGCAGTAAATGTACAGATAGACAGAAGTAACTAACATGTCCCAGGCAGGGATGGAATAAAAATCAGGACAAGATAAGGATCTAATGATTGTGAACTCAAAAAGATGGGGTAGAACAAGAACATATTGGTCCAGAAGGTCAGCGCCAGCAGGAAGAGGACTGGAGTAATGAAAAAGAGATAGCAAATTTTCCAATGAGGAATACCATACTGTGACTCATGAAAGGTTAGTGAAAGCAGCATCATGTCTGTCCGTTATAGAGGAAGGACAGAAAGAGACCCTTTCAATGGAAATGGAATGGAACTTCACCTCAGAGGTTTGATGGTAAATAGCTGTTCCAAATAGTGAGATCTAGAACATATCGTGGGAAACAAAGCACAAATCAAAGATAAACATCTATTCTCCAGTATTGGATCGTTCATAAATTCACATTCTTGAATCATTCTCTATGGTCGAAGTGGGAGTCCCACGGTACTATAAAGAGCAATAGTGAAAACTCCACATATAAGTTAATGTTAAAGACATTCACTTCCTTAGCTTATTCACATCATTAAAAAAGATCCAAAGTCTAGCCAACCAGGTGACAGCACCTTTAGAACCCTCACCACGGAGGCTCCAGTCCTTCAGATTTTCTACCACATCTGGTGACGGGAGTCTCCCTAAGCTCTGCTCAATTTTTCCACAGTCTACTCAACTTCCCAGGTCAGGATTTATTTCTACTGTTCCAGACTCTACCTACTCTATAATGACAGAACAAACCAAAAAAAGGACTGTTCAGGCCATGTGGGACACAGTGGCGGCTGGTGGCATTTGAAAGTGGTGGGGTGTAAAAGTTGGGGATGATTTTTTATTTGTATTGAGTGAGTGTAGTTCAGTGGCAGTCTGAGGACATTATTTACACATATATCGCTCTTTGCGCTTGACTTATGAAAAAGCTGAGGATATTTGGGTCAGCATCGCCAGGGAGCAAAAGACCTGACTTTTGGATCAACTTAGCCAAATAACAAATGGAGCCGCTCCACTTCTAAAGAGGTACAGAACCTCTAGCCACAGCCTGGAGTGTGACAGTAGGGAAGGCCAGGTCCCACTTTCTTGCCTGATTCTCCCTTTCTGTTCCCATCAAACACTTCACACCAGCTGTACATGAACAGTAATAGTTACAGTAACATTATTTTGTTGGAAAGGTCTGCTTTGAAATCACCCATTTGATTTCTGCAGCGTAATCCAATCACCAAACGTGATCCATTCAGGAGGTTGAAAGCATGTCTCCTAGCACAAACACAGGCACAGAGGAGCATGTACTATCCAAAACAGGGCCTAATGGCTGAGGTGGAAGCATTCTTTTTAGTTTAATTGTCTCTGATGAGGAATGCTTGTGATGATGGATTCTCTAAAAGTCACCACAGCTTATATACTTGTCAGTAAAGTATACAATGTTTTAGCCAGATGCATGTGTCCTTGTATGCATTCTGCAATGTTTGTCACTCTAAATGCTTAAAATGTATTTCTTTAATGAAACTAATCCGGAAAAGACTTCCTGCCTTTGTAAGAGGTTAGCTCTATTCTCTCCAGATCTGAAAAAGTGTCTCCTTTCTCTCGTGCTCCAGTCACTCTCTCTCTCTACAGATTAACACAACTTCATAAAGCATAAATACCGTAGGATAGTCATTTACTGCCTCATCTAGATGAATAGTATTTCAAAGTCGTCTCACCCCAGAGCTGGCAGGCTTTATATCTGCTCCCCCTATGCAAAGAGAAATTCCGCTTTTCCAAGACCTGTAACACAAACAACGCTCACTGCACAGAGAACCCGTGACAAACAAGCATTTGCAATGCAACGGGTCCTGCGTTTGCTCGAGTTAGACCTATTAGCGTTGTAAACTCCTAACCGGACTTTCCTTGCCACACAAATTATAAGAAAAAACCCACAGCGCAATCGCGCTATGTAAAATGCAGTGTGATCGTGCTGAAATTTAAAACGGAAAAACTGAGCACGATTGCGCTATGTAAACCCCAGCGCGATCGACCTGCGTGGAAAATAAAAAGATAAAGTAGTCCGGAAACCATGTTGAAAATATCGAGCCTCGAATGGTTTCAGTAGTTTACCGGTGCTGTGTAGGTGGGCTAAACACCGGAAAAGGCATGACGTATGCATGCCTTTCACAAATGAAAGCAAGCAGATTTTAAAAGGCAAGCCCACGAACCAATGAAAGCGACTGATGTGATATGGGTGTGGTTCGAAGCACAAAGAGAGATTACAGCATGGGACTGAGCGGCGCTTGCCCATAAAAAGATGTTCGGACAGTCCAACTCTTTAGATCGAGGGAGAGGCACTAGTAAAAAGTTACATATAAATTCAAATAACAGAGATGAGTGTGTGTGAAGGCATCTGCTGCAGTATTCTGTGTCCAGCATGCATGTGTGTACCTAATTTGGATTAAATATTTATTTTTGTCATGTTTGAGTCCACCAGGAGAGCAGCCTCAGGTGCTGCTCGGCGAATGGAACTTTACCTGATTCATGGTACGAAGTCTAGAAATCTGATTACAGTAACAATGGCGGCAGAGGGTAAGATGTGCCATGATGGGATGACCGATCTTACTAATGTCCACTAGTGTGAACAGCCACATTTGACTTTGCAGCACAAACCTGCGCAGGGGCAGTAGATGCTGCAGAGTGGCTGAGATATTAAACATTGTATTGTTCGCTCTTCTTACCATAGTAACCTCCAATAGCAGGACAGCAGAGACAGGATATGCTAACCTCATCACAACCATCCAGCCCTCACAGCCAATCCAGAATTTACTCTCATGCAGCTTCAAGTAGAAAATACATGAGAGCAATGTCAGGATTGGTGTGAGCAGCTGAGCCCAGTACTCCAACGGAGACTGGAGACTCCGTACTGTGTTTCCCAGACTCCCTAAAAGAGATTGGATTTGAGATGCCCAAGGTGCGCATGATGGGTTGGACACAGTCAGAACACTGTCCAACCCCACATGCGCAGTGAACCTCAGCCTGATGCCACTGCCAATCATTAGGATTGACCCTGCTTGGCTCAACCCCTGATGAACAAACACATCAGCCCTGCCAAACCCAGTTTATTAAAGAGTCCGGAATTTAAAAATTATACACTTGTGGCCGTACTCAGTAGGGAGTCAAAGCCCCTATGCTCCCGGAACGGAACCACCCCTGGTGGGACATGTGGCAAAAAGAGATTACACTCTGATGATCCAAACAAAGAGTACATCTATTGCCTTCATCCTGAACATAAACCTAAGGACTGTGAGGTGTGTTGCCCTTTTACACAAAAACTCTGAAGAACGGAAAGGGAAATTTATTGATTTGGCTGAAGAGACTAAAAACGAAGGAAACCCCTCTGTCTGAGGAAGCTAGTGATGACTCCTATAGGATGCAAAAATCCTGCAACAAGGATAGCTCTTCTGAAAGCGTGCCTCCAGGGTCACCAAAAAACGCACCTAAAAAAACTCAACCTGGGTCTTCCGGACATTCTAAAAAATCTGAAGAGCACCCACATACCTTTAGTAAGGAGATAATCTCCTGCAGCTCCTTCTCTGAAGGAACATACAACCAAAAGGTCATCTAAATCCTTACTACCGATAAAAAAACTGTCAAAAACTGTGTCTGCGGCACCAGTTCACTTCTCATTGATGACACTGTTGACAACATCCTCTTTGGCGTCAGCGTCAGTGGTCACTGCCACCACAGTCACATCCACATTCTTGTCTGCGGTGTCTCCAATGTTAAGATTGTCACCACCTTTAGCTTCACCACGATTATAACTTTGAAGATCCTCTCGACGATGGCACCATCAACCAGAAAGGTCTTTATTACAAACACATTGTAGACGACCATTATACCACTGATGATGACAACAGCACCAATGACGAGACCATCAATGGCAGCGCCGTCAATGACACCCACGAGAGCCCTGACGACACTGCGAACTAGGGACCTGTCAACGAAGACATCACCATCCCAGATCTCATTGACGAAATTACCAACGATGACACCACTAATACCTACATCATCATTTCTGTAAAAAGAAAATCACCTACTAAAAAACAAGATTGCTAGTACATACATCGCCTAGCAAGGTTCTACCTTTCCCTCCTACACATGTATTGGACAACAACAAGTCAAAGGAGGACGGCCCCTTCTGGATTCCGCATTTTCTCTCCTGACTCCACGTAAATTGCAAGGAGTATGATGATGAAGACCTATACTACAGGGACTAGTTTTATGCAGGCAAAATTGAACATTATGATGAAGACTACGCTACCTACGGTCAACAGGAACAGTGACACTGTGCAAATGCCATTGGAGTTAGTCAACAATCTCAAGAATGTGCTGCACCTCCGCCACAACCACCACTACCGCCACCCATCCAATCTCCACACGTTTGGACGTTGATTGCCAATGCCAGTAATTCCTCTACCTATGCTTGCAAGTACATTAGTGGAACCTCCAGAAAATGATCTACCTTCCTCGGATGAGGACAGAGAAGAGGGTGAAATAAGGGATTACTATTTCATTCCAGTACTGTGTCTGCCTATGCTTCCATCAGTAGACTCACCACCAGACAACGTAGGTGGTTTTCACAACATCATTGAGAGGGCAGCAAAAAGATTCCAGCTTACCCTGACAACAAAGCTGCCTGATTGCTTTCTCTATGATTTCAAGGACTCAATGAAAAAAATCCATAAGGGCCATCACAATCGTAGATTGAATTTGGAAGAAGGCAATGCTAAACCCAGCTACACTGGCAGCAGTGCGGCCTAGACTGGATATGAAATATAAGGCACCAGATGATTCCCCGGCATGTTTAAAGAGCCAGCCTAAGCCTGATTCTGTCATAATGCAAGCAGCCCAGCGACGCTCAAGAAATCCATCAACCCCTGTCACAACACCACCTGATAAGGAGGGGCAACGAATGGATAACATCGGCAATCGATTTTCCACCTTTGCAGCCACCACTGTCAGAGCGGCAAACACCATTGCGATATTAGGTTGATAAGGCTCAGTACCAAAACATACTGCCAGAGGATGCAAAGTTCTAGTCCAAGAAAATTCTCCATTAGGGAGAGAAAGCATCAGCAGAGATTATGGACTGTGCCATTGAAGTTTCCACTACAGAATTTAGGCAACTAGTGGGAGCAGCAGCACTTTGCAGACAAGGTTGGCTGAAGGCAACATCTTTCAGACCAGGAATCCAGAGCAAAATCATGGATATGCCGTATAACAGTGAAGGCTTGTTCGGCAAGCATGTCGACGATGTGCTTCAGACCATCAAGTTGGATACAAACATGGCCATGTTCCAAGGCATCCTTCAGATGTGCAGACAACCCTTTCAAGGAGCAAGGCAAAGGGGTTATTTCTTTTATAGAGGAGGTTATCAACCTTACAGGCAGCAGCAACCCTTTCAAGGTCAATAATGCTCCCAGTATACTCAGCGATACAGACATCAACCTCCAGTGGCATACAAGCAGGCAGCAAAAGGGAAACAACCTTCCAAAGGCAGAGACTTGACCAGAAAAGAGTGACCTTTCCACTGAGCTGATCCAAGCAGGCAGCGTGGAGGCTGTATATCCCATTATCATCCGCAATGGTTCTAAGTAACTACAGACAGATGTGTCCTGGATGTCGTAGCTTAAGGACACACGCTCCAATTTATCACCAAACCTCCGAATGTTCTGCCAAAAGGGGCACCAGCTCCCCCTCTATTGAAGATGCTGACAAAGGGTGCAATAGAAGAGGTCCCGAAGACTCAGAAGGGAATTGGTTTCTACTCCTGTTTCGTCCTGGGTATGGAAAAAGTCAGGAGACTGGCATTCTATCTTAGACCTTTGGAAGCTCAACAAATTCCTGAGAAAACAATCCTTTTTCATGGTCACCCTGAAAGGTATCTTCATCTCCTCAATCACAGGGATCTTATGATGTCCTTAAACCTCCAGGATGCATACTTCCATTTTCCAATCCATCCAATACATCGAAAGTACCTAAGGTTCAAGGTAGCCTGCACCACTACCAATTCAGAGTCCTCTCCTTCGAACTATAATTGGCTCCCTGTATCTTCACCAAGTGTTTGACTCCATTGGCAGCTCATTTGAGACACAAAGGAGTCCAGGTATTCCCATGTCTGGATGACTGGTTAATAAAAGTGGCCACATCTCAACAGACCATGACAAATACTTCCCTCTGCCTCTCACTCTTCAGAAATCTGGGTCTCACAGTCAACAAGAAAAAAATCTTCTCTCACTCCAATGACAACACTAACTTATCTGGGAGCGGTTCTGGACACCACACAAAACAACACATTCGTGTCACAAGACTGTCAAAGCAGGATAGAACAACTGGCTCATTGGCTAGGCAAAACAAAGTCAGTTTTAGTTTGCCTGTACAAGTCACTCCTGGGGATGCTATCCTCTTGCATTCCTTTGATGCCCAATTGCCGGCTTCACATGCGACCATTGCAGGAGGCGCTAGACAAGCAATGGGTGCAAGTTCAAGGGTCCTTTAAGGACATTGTTTGGATTACCCCGACCATGGTAGCATTCATGCAGTGGTGGGCTCAGAGTGACAACATTACCAAGGATCTTATCTTCCTCTTCTAACTCTCTGACTTTGTAATAACAACAGAAGCATCCATAGAGGGCTGGGGCACTCACCTTCAGGACCAGTCAGTCAGTGGGAAATGTGGAAAGGAAATGCACATTAACTTGAAGGCCGTAGCACTGGCCATACTAACTTTCCTCCCCCGGATAGCATGCTCATCCACGCTAATCCGCACCAATAATACCACCAGCATAGGCTTTGCAATACTCTGTGTGATGTGAAATAATGAAATGCATACCTGAGGGATGAAGTTAGGAGGATGGATTAATTATCCAAACTGAGGCACCCTCAATATACAGAGAAGTAGCAGAGGGGGAAGCAATAAATAGGCAAAAATGTAAGTCCTGAGATGGGAAGCTTATAAAAGGGCAAAAGGTATGCCTATTCAGAATCTGGGATGGTTCCCCAGGGTGGTAGTGTAGGAGGTGGGGTCGGGAGGTAGGGTAAGGGCACTAAGTAGGGAGCAAAAAGGGGGACAAATTAATAAAAGTTATAACACACTAGGAGCTGTAAGATTTAAGGGGGTTTGGACAAGTATGATGACTAGCAGGAGCATGCAGAAGGATTATTTTGTACAAATTCTATAATGGAACTTAAATGGAGTAAGAGTGAATTGCAAGCAGCAGTATATAATGGATTACTTGAAGGAGAGAAAAGTAGAATTTTTAAGTTTTTGTTAACATTTTTAACTTATTTTAGTACTTTATTTCTCAGTTTTCAAGGTAACAAACAAAACAACCAAAGATACATCATCCACATACTTTTCATTTGAAACAACACAGTGTCTTTCAGACATATACAGTAAAGGGGCAGAGTAGTAACCCACAAAGTATATGTGGGTGCACGTTGATACGTCATAGCGCAAATGAGGAGGGATGGGATTGTGAGGCATCTGGATGGACCAAGCCATAGTCAGTCCCACACTGATCCGGGCATGAACCATAGATGTGCACTATAGCAGGCCTTTGATGGCTACTGTACACAGACATCCTGGTCATTAGCCATTGCCATCTGAGGTATATGTGTCCAGTTTTAGCAAGTAATTGCCCAGTGGTTGCCAGATGTCTTTGGTCTTGACGTGGGGGGTTGTAGTGTGGCATACATTTCACTAGTGGTGTTGCAGTATATCATGTCCTTCAGCCATTCATCCTTAGTAGGACAGGGATTACTACCCCAACATAGAGTTAGCCAACATTTAGTCAACAACAGCACAATAGCAGTAAAGCACCAGGAACTGAGTTGATGGGTTTGACATATCCCAATAAGGCTAGCAGGGGATTCGGTTCAACAGCAACACCGATCATTGTGGAGATCAGAACAAGGATCTGCAATCAGTAGGCTTGGCAAGCAGGATAGGTCCAGACAAGGTGTATGAAGTCTGCGTTATCATTTCCACAGTTACGCAATTTGTGGAATTGCATGGGGTCAGTTTTTGCTAAATCTTTTGGTATAATGTATGATCGGTGTAGAAACTTGTTATTAATGAGTTCATGCCTATAATTAGGAGAAATTCTTTTTTTGTTTGCAACAATAGTGCCACGTCTTATTTGGTATGGGGTGCCCTATGTCACGTTCCCATACCGCCTGGACCCTCCCATCTCCCCCAGCTTCAGTGCAATACTGTGAGAAAGTAGCCTCTTTCTAGCCTTGTTACCCACACTTTTGGCCTGTTTGTGAGTGTATGTCAGGATGTTTGTCACTGTTTTCACTGTCTCACTGGGATCCTGATGGCTAGGCCCCAGTGCTCATAGTGAAAACACTATGTTTTCAGTATGTTTGTTATGTGTCACTGGGACCCTGCTAGTCAGGACCCCAGTGCTCATAAGGTTGTGGCCTATATGTATGTGTCACTGGGACCCTGTCACACAGGGCTCCAGTGCTCATAGGTGTGCATGCATATGTTCCCTGTGTGGTGCCTAACTGTCTCACTGAGGCTCTGCTAACCAGAACCTCAGTGGTTATGCTCTCTCATTACTTTTAAATTGTCACTAACAGGCTAGTGACCAATTTTACCAATTTACATTGGCTTACTGGAACACCCTTATAATTCCCTAGTATATGGTACTGAGGTACCCAGGGTATTGGGGTTCCAGGAGATCCCTATGGGCTGCAGCATTTCTTTTGCCACCCATAGGGAGCTCTGACAATTCTTACACAGGCCTGCCACTGCAGCCTGAGTGAAATAACGTCCACGTTATTTCACAGCCATTTTACACTGCACTTAAGTAACTTATAAGTCACCTATATGTCTAACCTTTACCTGGTAAAGGTTAGGTGCAAAGTTACTTAGTGTGAGGGCACCCTGGCACTAGCCAAGGTGCCCCCACATTGTTCAGAGCCAATTCCCTGAAATTTGTGAGTGCGGGGACACCATTACACGCGTGCACTACATATAGGTCACTACCTATATGTAGCTTCACAATGGTAACTCCGAATATGGCCATGTAACATGTCTATGATCATGGAATTGCCCCCTCTATGCCATCCTGGCATAGTTGGCACAATCCCATGATCCCAGTGGTCTGTAGCACAGACCCTGGTACTGCCAAACTGCCCTTCCTGGGGTTTCACTGCAGCTGCTGCTGCTGCCAACCCCTCAGACAGGCATCTGCCCTCCTGGGGTCCAGCCAGGCCTGGCCCAGGATGGCAGAACAAAGAACTTCCTCTGAGAGAGGGTGTGACACCCTCTCCCTTTGGAAAATGGTGTGAAGGCAGGGGAGGAGTAGCCTCCCCCAGCCTCTGGAAATGCTTTGTTGGGCACAGAGGTGCCCAATTCTGCATAAGCCAGTCTACACCGGTTCAGGGGACCCCTTAGCCCTGCTCTGGCGCGAAACTGGACAAAGGAAAAGGGAGTGACCACTCCCCTGACCTGCACCTCCCCTGGGAGGTGTCCAGAGCTCCTCCAGTGTGCTCCAGACCTCTGCCATCTTGGAAACAGAGGTGCTGCTGGCACACTGGACTGCTCTGAGTGGCCAGTGCCACCAGGTGACGTCAGAGACTCCTGCTGATAGGCTCCTTCAGGTGTTAGTAGCCTATCCTCTCTCCTAGGTAGCCAAACCCTCTTTTCTGGCTATTTAGGGTCTCTGTCTCTGGGGAAACTTCAGATAACGAATGCATGAGCTCAGCCGAGTTCCTCTGCATCTCCCTCTTCACCTTCTGATAAGGAATCGACTGCTGACCGCGCTGGAAGCCTGCAAACCTGCAACATAGTAGCAAAGACGACTACTGCAACTCTGTAACGCTGATCCTGCCGCCTTCTCGACTGTTTTCCTGCTTGTTCATGCTGTGGGGGTAGCCTGCCTCCTCTCTGCACCAGAAGCTCCAAAGAAATCTCCCGTGGGTCGACGGAATCTTCCCCCTGCAACCGCAGGCACCAAAAAGCTGCATCACCGGTCCCTTGGGTCTCCTCTCAGCACGACGAGCGAGGTCCCTCGAATCCAGCGACTCTGTCCAAGTGACCGCCACAGTCCAGTGACTCTTCAGCCCAAGTTTGGTGGAGGTAAGTCCTTGCCTCACCTCGCTGGGCTGCATTGCTGGGAACCGCAACTTTGCAGCTACTCCGGCCCCTGTGCACTTCCGGCGGAAATCCTTTGTGCACAGCCAAGCCTGGGTCCACGGCACTCTAACCTGCATTGCACGACTTTCTAAGTTGGTCTCCGGCGACGTGGGACTCCTTTGTGCAACTTCGGCAAGCACCATTTCACGCATCCTTGTAGTGCCTGTTTCTGGCACTTCTCCGGGTGCTACCTGCTTCAGTGAGGGTTCTTTGTCTTACTCGACGTCCCCTCTCTCTTCAGGTCTAATTTGCGACCTCCTGGTCCCTCCTGGGCCCCAGCAGCGTCCAAAAACGCCAAACGCACGATTTGCACCTAGCAAGGCTTGTTGGCGTTCTTTCGGCGGGAAAACACTTCTGCACGACTCTCCAAGGCGAGAGGGATCCGTCCACCAAAGGGAAAGTCTCTAGCCCTTTTCGTTTCTGCAGAAACCTCAGCTTCTTCTGTCCAGTCAAAGCTTCTTTGCACCCGCAGCTGGCATTTCCTGGGCATCTGCCCATCTCCGACTTGCTTGTGACTTTTGGACTTGGTCCCCTTGTTCCACAGGTACCCTAGATTGGAAATCCACAGTTGTTGCATTGCTGGTTTGTGTCTTTCCTGCATTATTCCTCTAACACGACTATTTTGTCCTTAGGGGAACTTTAGTGCACTTTGCACTCACTTTTCAGGGTCTTGGGGAGGGTTATTTTTCTAACTCTCACTATTTTCTAATAGTCCCAGCGACCCTCTACAAGGTCACATAGGTTTGGGGTCCATTTGTGGTTCGCATTCCACTTTTGGAGTATATGGTTTGTGTTGCCCCTATCCCTATGTTTCCCCATTGCATCCTATTGTAACTATACATTGTTTGCACTGTTTTCTAAGACTATACTGCATATTTTTGCTATTGTGTATATATATCTTGTGTATATTTCCTATCCTCTCACTGAGGGTACACTCTAAGATACTTTGGCATATTGTCATAAAAATAAAGTACCTTTATTTTTAGTATAACTGTGTATTGTGTTTTCTTATGATATTGTGCATATGACACTAAGTGTTACTGTAGTAGCTTCACACGTCTCCTAGTTCAGCCTAAGCTGCTCTGCTAAGCTACCGTTATCTATCAGCCTAAGCTGCTAGACACCCTATACACTAATAAGGGATAACTGGGCCTGGTGCAAGGTGCAAGTACCCCTTGGTACTCACTACAAGCCAGTCCTACATTGGTTGTGCAGTGGTGGGATAAGTGCTTGAGACTACTTACCACTCTTGTCATTGTACTTTTCATAAGAGAAAAATATACAAAACAAGGTCAGTGTATATACACATAGCCAAAAAGTTTTGCATTTCCTCTTTTCACTCTTTTCTAAGTGCTGAAAAGTACTCCTAAACTTTCAAAAAGTTCTTAAAAGTTTAAAAAGTTTTTTTTCTGTCTTTCCAAAAAGTTCTGAAAACTTTTGTCTTTTTTTCTATCACTTTAACTCTCTCTAAAAAATGTCTGGCACAGGCCAAAGTGTTGATCTGTCCAAACTTGCATATGACAACCTTAGCTGGAAAAGAGCAAGGAGTCTCTGTATAGAGAGAGGTTTGAGTGTAGGGAAGAATCCTTCCTTGGAACTGTTACTTAACATGCTTAGAGAACAGGATAAGGCCATAGGTGCCCCATCTGTTGAAAAAGTACCTAATAGTTCCCAATCTGATTCAGGGACTCCCCCAGGAAAAGATTCAGGAAAGAAACTTCCTAGCCTGCCCATTACTAGACAATCTAGCATAGATGGTAATGATGATGAGCCACACCAAATAAATAGTGTTGTCTCACATCATAGCAAAAGCATTTATTCTCACCATACTGGTAGTAATGTTTCTGTAAACCAAGCTGTTAGGGTGCCTTCTGTAAGGGACAGGTCTCCTTCTGTTCATTCCCATCATAGCTCTGTTTCTAGAAATGTCCCTCCCACCAACCCTGATGACAGAATGTTAGAGAGGGAACTCAATAAGTTGAGGGTGGAACAAACCAAACTGAAGCTTAAAAAGCAACAGCTGGATTTGGATAGACAGTCTTTTGAATTAGAGAAGGAAAGACAGAAGTTGGGTTTAGATACCCATGGTGGCAGCAGCAGTATTCCCCATAGTCATCCTGCAAAAGAGCATGATTCCAGGAATCTGCACAAGATTGTTCCCCCTTATAAGGAGGGGGATGACATTAACAAGTGGTTTGCTGCACTTGAGAGGGCCTGTGTTGTACAGGATGTCCCTCAAAGGCAGTGGGCTGCTATCCTATGGCTATCATTTAGTGGAAAAGGTAGGGATAGGCTCCTTACTGTGAAAGAAAATGATGCCAATAATTTTACAGTTCTTAAGAATGCACTCCTGGATGGTTATGGCTTAACCACTGAACAGTACAGGATAAAGTTCAGAGAGACCAAAAAGGAGTCTTCACAAGACTGGGTTGATTTCATTGACCATTCAGTGAAGGCCTTGGAGGGGTGGTTACATGGCAGTAAAGTTACTGATTATGAAAGCCTGTATAACACAATCCTGAGAGAGCATATACTTAATAATTGTGTGTCTGATTTGTTGCACCAGTACCTGGTAGACTCTGATCTGACCTCTCCCCAAGAATTGGGAAAGAAGGCAGACAAATGGGTCAGAACAAGGGTGAACAGAAAAGTTCATACAGGGGGTGACAAAGATGGCAATAAGAAGAAAGATGGTGAAAAATCTCAAGATAAGCATGGGGATAAGGGTAAAACCAAAGATCCCACTTCAAATCTTAAACACTCTTCAGAGGGTGGGGATAAAACAAATTCTTCCTCTTCTTCCCAACCTGCACACATTAAAAAGCCTTGGTGCTTTGTGTGTAAAAATAGAGGCCATAGGCCAGGGGATAAGTCCTGTCCAGGTAAACCCCCTGAGCCTACCACCACTAATACATCAAGCTCTAGTGCCCCTAGCAGTAGTGGTACTAGTGGTGGGACTGCTGGCAACAGTCAAGCAAAGGGTGTAGTTGGGTTCACTTATGGGTCCATAGTAGAAACTGGGGTAGTCAGTCCCAAGACAGTTTCTGTCACACCTAGTGGCACTGGCCTTGCCACACTGGCTGCTTGTCCCCTTACAATGGATAAGTACAGGCAGACAGTTTCAATAAATGGTGTTGAGGCCTTGGCCTACAGGGACACAGGTGCCAGTTTCACTTTGGTGACTGAAAACCTAGTGCACCCTGATCAACACATCATTGGACAACAGTATAAGATTATTGATGTCCATAACTCCACTAAGTTTCTTCCCTTAGCTATAATTCAGTTTAGTTGGGGTGGAGTTACTGGCCCTAAGCAGGTGGTGGTATCACCTAGCTTACCTGTAGACTGTCTCTTAGGTAATGACCTAGAGGCCTCAGGTTGGGCTGATGTAGAGTTTTATGCCCATGCAGCCATGCTGGGCATCCCTGAGGAATTGTTCCCTCTCATTTCTACTGAAATGAAAAAGCAAAGGAGAGAAGGCCTGAAAACTCAGGAACCCTCTCCATCAACAGGTAAAAAGGGTATCACAGTATCCCCTAACCACCCTACCATTCAGGATACCATTCCTGTGGTGGGAGAAACCTCTCCTGGGGTGGCACCTGTTCCAAGGGAATCATCAGTTGGCAAAACTGTACTCCCTGAGGTGGAAGTACCTCTCTGTGGGATAACTAACATTGGTGAGAAAAAGAGCACCATTTTAGTTAACATGGAGCATCCCTCCAACCCTCCCAGAGAAACTTTAGTGCAGAAACTCTGCACTACCTCACAACACTTAGGACAGCATCCCTGCCCTAGTGTGGAGCTGATAGGACAGCATCCCTGCCCTGCTCCAACCCAAGAGAAACAGCATCCCTGTTCTCTCTTCCAGCCATATGGACAAAGTTTTTGCCCAGCTATGGCTTTTCTGAGACAGCATCCCTGTCTGGCATTCCCATCACTACAAATAGGTTCAGTGGACAATTCCCACTGCTCTAAACTAAAACTTACTGATAGAAACTCTGAAAATACATCTTCACATTGTTGCTTAGCTAAAAAACTTCAAACAGGGTGGTTTACATCCCCACAGGGAAGTAACCATATAGTGGATGATAAAGGGAGTAACCAGTCTATTGCAGAGCTACTCTCTACTTATCACCACTTAGACAATAAAGTCTCAACTGGCCAAGGTTAGCCTTATTGTCCTTCGTTTGGGGGGGGGTTGTGTGAGAAAGTAGCCTCTTTCTAGCTTTGTTACCCCCACTTTTGGCCTGTTTGTGAGTGTATGTCAGGATGTTTGTCACTGTTTTCACTGTCTCACTGGGATCCTGATGGCTAGGCCCCAGTGCTCATAGTGAAAACACTATGTTTTCAGTATGTTTGTTATGTGTCACTGGGACCCTGCTAGTCAGGACCCCAGTGCTCATAAGGTTGTGGCCTATATGTATGTGTCACTGGGACCCTGTCACACAGGGCTCCAGTGCTCATAGGTGTGCATGTATATGTTCCCTGTGTGGTGCCTAACTGTCTCACTGAGGCTCTGCTAACCAGAACCTCAGTGGTTATGCTCTCTCATTACTTTTAAATTGTCACTAACAGGCTAGTGACCAATTTTACCAATTTACATTGGCTTACTGGAACACCCTTATAATTCCCTAGTATATGGTACTGAGGTACCCAGGGTATTGGGGTTCCAGGAGATCCCTATGGGCTGCAGCATTTCTTTTGCCACCCATAGGGAGCTCTGACAATTCTTACACAGGCCTGCCACTGCAGCCTGAGTGAAATAACGTCCACGTTATTTCACAGCCATTTTACACTGCACTTAAGTAACTTATAAGTCACCTATATGTCTAACCTTTACCTGGTAAAGGTTAGGTGCAAAGTTACTTAGTGTGAGGGCACCCTGGCACTAGCCAAGGTGCCCCCACATTGTTCAGAGCCAATTCCCTGAACTTTGTGAGTGCGGGGACACCATTACACGCGTGCACTACATATAGGTCACTACCTATATGTAGCTTCACAATGGTAACTCCGAATATGGCCATGTAACATGTCTATGATCATGGAATTGCCCCCTCTATGCCATCCTGGCATAGTTGGCACAATCCCATGATCCCAGTGGTCTGTAGCACAGACCCTGGTACTGCCAAACTTCCCTTCCTGGGGTTTCACTGCAGCTGCTGCTGCTGCCAACCCCTCAGACAGGCATCTGCCCTCCTGGGGTCCAGCCAGGCCTGGCCCAGGATGGCAGAACAAAGAACTTCCTCTGAGAGAGGGTGTGACACCCTCTCCCTTTGGAAAATGGTGTGAAGGCAGGGGAGGAGTAGCCTCCCCCAGCCTCTGGAAATGCTTTGTTGGGCACAGAGGTGCCCAATTCTGCATAAGCCAGTCTACACCGGTTCAGGGGACCCCTTAGCCCTGCTCTGGCGCGAAACTGGACAAAGGAAAAGGGAGTGACCACTCCCCTGACCTGCACCTCCCCTGGGAGGTGTCCAGAGCTCCTCCAGTGTGCTCCAGACCTCTGCCATCTTGGAAACAGAGGTGCTGCTGGCACACTGGACTGCTCTGAGTGGCCAGTGCCACCAGGTGACGTCAGAGACTCCTGCTGATAGGCTCCTTCAGGTGTTAGTAGCCTATCCTCTCTCCTAGGTAGCCAAACCCTCTTTTCTGGCTATTTAGGGTCTCTGTCTCTGGGGAAACTTCAGATAACGAATGCATGAGCTCAGCCGAGTTCCTCTGCATCTCCCTCTTCACCTTCTGATAAGGAATCGACTGCTGACCGCGCTGGAAGCCTGCAAACCTGCAACATAGTAGCAAAGATGACTACTGCAACTCTGTAACGCTGATCCTGCCGCCTTCTCGACTGTTTTCCTGCTTGTGCATGCTGTGGGGGTAGCCTGCCTCCTCCCTGCACCAGAAGCTCCGAAGAAATCTCCCGTGGGTCGACGGAATCTTCCCCCTGCAACCGCAGGCACCAAAAAGCTGCATCACCGGTCCCTTGGGTCTCCTCTAAGCACGACGAGCGAGGTCCCTCGAATCCAGCGACTCTGTCCAAGTGACCGCCACAGTCCAGTGACTCTTCAGCCCAAGTTTGGTGGAGGTAAGTCCTTGCCTCACCTCGCTGGGCTGCATTGCTGGGAACCGCGACTTTGCAGCTACTCCGGCCCCTGTGCACTTCCGGCGGAAATCCTTTGTGCACAGCCAAGCCTGGGTCCACGGCACTCTAACCTGCATTGCACGACTTTCTAAGTTGGTCTCCGGCGACGTGGGACTCCTTTGTGCAACTTCGGTGAGCACCGTTTCACGCATCCTCGTAGTGCCTGTTTCTGGCACTTCCTTGGGTGCTACCTGCTTCAGTGAGGGCTCTTTGTCTTGCTCGACGTCCCCTCTCTCTTCAGGTCTAATTTGCGACCTCCTGGTCCCTCCTGGGCCCCAGCAGCGGTCAAAAACGCCAAACGCACAATTTGCGCCTAGCAAGGCTTGTTGGCGTCCTTTTGGCGGGAAAACACTTCTGCACGACTCTCCAAGGCGAGAGGGATCTGTCCACCAAAGGGGAAGTCTCTAGCCCTTTGTGTTCTTGCAGAAACCTCAGCTTCTTCTGTCCAGTCGAAGCTTCTTTGCACCCGCAGCTGGCATTTCCTGGGCATCTGCCCATCTCCGACTTGCTTGTGACTTTTGGACTTGGTCCCCTTGTTCCACAGGTACCCTAGATTGGAAATCCACAGTTGTTGCATTGCTGGTTTGTGTCTTTCCTGCATTATTCCTCTAACACGACTATTTTGTCCTTAGGGGAACTTTAGTGCACTTTGCACTCACTTTTCAGGGTCTTGGGGAGGGTTATTTTTCTAACTCTCACTATTTTCTAATAGTCCCAGCGACCCTCTATAAGGTCACATAGGTTTGGGGTCCATTCATGGTTCACATTCCACTTTTGGAGTATATGGTTTTTGTTGCCCCTATCCCTATGTTTCCCCATTGCATCCTATTGTAACTATACATTGTTTGCACTGTTTTCTAAGACTATACTGCATATTTTTGCTATTGTGTATATATATCTTGTGTATATTTCCTATCCTCTCACTGAGGGTACACTCTAAGATACTTTGGCATATTGTCATAAAAATAAAGTACCTTTATTTTTAGTATAACTGTGTATTGTGTTTTCTTATGATATTGTGCATATGACACTAAGTGGTACTGTAGTAGCTTCACACGTCTCCTAGTTCAGCCTAAGCTGCTCTGCTAAGCTACCATTATCTATCAGCCTAAGCTGCTAGACACCCTATACACTAATAAGGGATAACTGGGCCTGGTGCAAGGTGCAAGTACCCCTTGGTACTCACTACAAGCCAGTCCAGCCTCCTACAAATACAAGCTTGATAAAGCCTCGAAATCAATTGTGACCCTTCATTGGTGGTAATCACTAGTGTCAACTGGGGGGAGTCCTCCAGTTCTATTGGATACAATGGTAACTGGTCATGCAGTGTATTGTGCAAATGACAGAGAATGAAGTGGTCATATGTGTAGCGGCCCCTGTATTGGCAATGCCAGTGTGTGTGACAATATGTCCATTTGGGAAGAGGTCCCCCCTTGTGTGCATATTGAGATTCTGTAAAGTACGTTGTACTAGTTTTTCCTGGGTCAGGGGTTGCCAAGGATTATGAGATAGTGGTATAGCCAGAGAGTAAAGTAACCCACCTCTTATGCATCGGCGAAGTTTCTCCCATGCCCAGCTGACAGTAGAAAGTATTTGCATATCTGAGGGATCTCTCGGTATGGCCAGTGGTAGAATAGAGAGGAGAGGAGTCTGCGCAGCCTGGTCCCCCTCTGGTTTCGAGCACAGTAATGAAACCAGTGGTACGAGAAGTTACATTGTGCCCTCAAAATATACAGCTGCAGATCTGGTACGCCAAATAACATTTTTAATGTTATATATTTACAATTCTTTAAATATTTTTAAAATATTTTTAAAGTACATATGTGTATATATTTTTATATAATTAGTTCACATTATTAATTAGAAATATTTTTTATTAATGACATTTGGTATATTTTTTCTTCATTAATGCTTGATTGTTTCAGATTTAAGGAATATCTTTAATGTAATCTGTTTTTTAAAACTTGTTTAATGTTTTTTAAATCATTTTTTTTTAACAAAACATGTATGCATATGCTTATATATTTGATTTAAATTACTAAATACAATTATTGTTTTTAATTACATTTGTATTTCAAATAAATTACATATATTGTTGTATACATGAATATTTTGATATACTGATTTTATTTTTGTGTGTATTCTGTTCCACAATATTTTGTCTCAATAGTTTGGTAGTTTACATGTGATATTTTTGTAGACAGTAATTTTTTGACATGATGTTCTGGTGCCACAATCTTGCCATCTACAACCTCACAAACACATAACAGAAGGCACATGATGAATTTTCTAGCAGATTTCTTCCTCTCCTTCTTCATTGATACAGAATTTAGGCGCTCAGTATAAGTGGCCTCTTAATTTCAGTTTGGCTGTAAACAAGTTACAGTCCAGATCAGAAATAGTCCCACCCTCTTAATTTCGATTTGGGATGCAAACAGACGTTACAGTCCAAATCAGATATATTCCCACAATAGTTAATAATGCACATGTTAATACTAGGTACAATAACCACTAGGTCAAAACTGATGGAACATCTCCCTGGAAAAGGTGTATTTTGGATTTCCATGTGGAAATCAGTGCTGTAATATAAATGTCCTGCTTGTTGTTTGCCGGATGTTCATTATTGCCTGTAATACGTACTGGTTTTAGCAATACCTGGTATGCTGTTATGCATCTTCTTACCAGCTGACTAACTAATGAGGGTCTTAGAGCAGAAACATTGTGAACACGGACTTTTAAAACAAGTCAATATCAAATCATCCCTGGCACACGGAAATGCATCCACCCCCATCCTTAGGAAAAAGATACAGCCATAGCATACTGTGAAAAGGGACATCACTCTTAACCACAGGATTTCTATAGCATCCCTATTGGTCAGATGCACATAAACTTAGCATAAGAAGCACAACTACCATTCATCAATGGTGTCCAATAGCCTGACCACCTACGTCAAGGCTTTTATAAACTGAAAAAAATTAAAATAACCCTGTCCATTAAAGAAACTTTGGAGCCCTGTAATGTACCATCACTTTGGTGTCTCATCCCACCTACAACTACAGGTAGTAGACACATTTCTCTATCTCCTAAACCTGCAGGCGGTTATCACCTATTGTCTATATCTGAGTAGAATGTCACCGCAGATTAATAGATATATACCGGAATGGCATCCAAATTTTACTTCTCACTACATGACTTACCTACGGTGTAGACTAGCAGTAGACCTCTAAGCTGAACTTTGATAAAACGCACCACTCACTGAGACTATTTCAAGATTTCAAGTTCAGCATATTTAGAAAATGTTTTATTCTACTTTATTTTCGGCAAATGGGTTTCTGCTAGCAATTTCTCGGAGGCAGAAACATTGCACAAAGCCACTGGGAAGACCAGTCCTGGAACTCAGACGCTTTAATATAGTTTTGAGGAAGATGTAAAGTTAGGTTCAAAGCAAGAGATTCCATTGTGGCATCTGAAAGCCTCTAATGCCACCATCACTGTTTACAAAAAAGTCAAAGGCAGCCGCCAGTGCCCAGTTAGAGGATGCACAGCTCCTACTGCTTACAATAGGCAAAAAGAGTGCATGTCTCTTAAGGACACAAAACTTTCTTTCTAATGGTTAGAACACATAAGCTTTTGTTGGTACATCAAACATGTTGGCGGTCTGGAAGCATGGGAGTAAAAATAGATGAGTTTGTCAAATTAAGGGACAATCTTGAAGAGTTATCAGACATGTTCTAAAACTGTTTTCCAAACTGATTAAGGCCTGCATATCTGTTATCGCATATTTCACCTCATGTATTTTCAGATCATAGCATTCATCATATTTTCCAAGATGCTCTTTAATTTTCTTTTCCTTTGTTTGCTTCTCTGCCAGCTTATTTTCTAATTACTGTCTTGTTTACTTCTCCCGCCTCCTAACGATTCATACACTAGCTCTCATTTCTCTTTTCTTCCCATGTTGTTAGCTCTCCCCTTAACCCATTCTTTCTCTTTTCTTTTATTCTTATTCTTCCACTCAATTTCTAATATGTCTTCCTCTGTACAGTCTACTCTTACACTCCTGCTTGTTCCTGTTGACTTCATTGTTCTATTTCCACCCATTACAGGCTTTGAACAAAGGCCAGATACTCTTCTTGAGGAGAGTAGCCAATGCAGGTCTCCCCAGCATCCAATTTACAGTCACTCGGGACATGATACCATCTTTCAGGCTGGTCGCCTACTACTACCTCCGGGATGAGATTGTAGCAAACTCGGTGTGGGTGGATGTGGAGGATTCCTGTGAAGGAAAGGTAAAAAAAAATAGAAACGTGAAACGATTGGGGACGTCACACCTTTGCAAGTTGATTGATTTGTCTCTTTCTGCAGAGGAGAAGAAAATACTTCCATTCATTCACTTATTTGTAAAAAACAAAATGTTAGAGCAATCTGTCATCGTTGTTGTGAAGCTGTGAAGGACCCAGATTGACATTGCTATGAAAAGAGAATCATTCTTACCTTGCATTTGTTTCTTTAACAGATAAGAGAACTATTAACAATTGCAGGCCTCCCTCTAGTCTTCAAGACTTGGAAGAATATAAATAACTTCCATACAACTTGGTAACGGGATAATGGGAGAGTTATGCACATGGTATTAGTCCTGTGGAGAACTGAAAACGTTCAGTGTGTTAACGTCCATTTGAACTAAAGACTCATGGACCTATTTGCCCCAAGAATTTAGAATTCCTGGGTCCTTTTCGCAAAGGAGAATTTACACGTGCAGATTTATTTACATATACACTTGCTATTCGACTAAGGTTCAAATCTACACATTTTCGCTATTCACTATTTCCTAGTGTAGATTTGAACATCAGTGTAGACATACATGTCTCCACCCCCTGAAATGAGGGGTTGGAAATATCTAAAACTGAATGTACAAATGTAAAGTAATTATTAGTTGCTTTTATATATATTGCTCTATTTGCACCATCTATAGTTCTCTCTTGTACCTATAACTCGTATATCAGCAAGAGGCAGTATATATGAAAATACCTCAAAATATGTGCACTGTTTTCTGAAGGATTATGTGAAAAATCTTCCATCCTTTGTGCAGGATACAGGGGATTTCCTAAAACAGATCTTTGATAATCCATGGGATGGGGAATTCCTGCTAATGACTCTGGATGTTCTGCATTATATACTAATATATAACATCTTGATGGATTGAATGCAGTTCAGCATTTGTTGAGTGCCAGATCATTGACTCTATTTAAATATACAGAAATGCTCTTGTCTATAATCAATTGTTGCCTAAATAATGCTTTTTTCATATTTGACAAAGAAGTTTTCAGGCAAATTTGGGGAACTATGATGGGCACCTGCTTCACCCTCAGCAATATGTAGGAAGATCAAGTGCTGTAACCAGAATATGACCGGGAATGTCAGGAACATGTTGTTTTCTGACTGAGGTACACAGACTACCTCTTTATCATTTGGAAAGGGTGGTCTGAAAGAGCTGTCGAATATGTGCACAAGATTAATGGCAGTAATTATTTAAACATGCATTCTACTAGTAATGCTGATTTTTTGGATCTTACTGTTTATATAAAAAATGTAAAGATCGAAATTAAATTGTTCTAGACCTCAACTTTGGGGCCTACCAAATTATATACAGGTAGCTTCCATCCAAGGAACCATAAAGATAGCAGCCCCTCTGAGGGAAGCCTACGTCTGCATAGAAATTGCAGTAAGGTGGAAGTCTTAGAAGTGGCGTAGTTGAAGATGACCAAGAGATTCAAAGAGAGAAGGCACCATCAAGAAATCATAAAAAGAGGCATCATTAAAGCCAGTCAATAGCACATGGGAAAAACCTATTTTAAACAGAAACTGTGACAAAAACACATTCAGAACTAATCAGGTGAGACTGATCACAACATTCAGTAAAGAGGCATGGGTGATCAGATAAGATAATGCAGCTTCAATGCTTCCTCATTTGAGTGCTTCAGTGCTACTCAAATGGTGTCTGGCTCTTAATAGCTCACCAGATTGTATACTACATTTCAGACCTTTGCAGTGATTGCTAGTAGCGTAGAGGACACTGTTTTCTGCTGTAAGTTTCCCAAAGTGAGCTCTCCGGAAAATGTTGCTCCAAACTGTGATCCTAATGTGCAGGAAGTAAATGTCTTTCCTGCTCATGTTGCTGATGCATATCTTTAAATGTGGTTGAGGTTGTCCACAAATTGTATAGCTTTTCCTAGATTTATTTTCCATATACAGAAAACATCATCAGTAAACCTGTTCCAGATTAGTGGTACAGGTTTATAAATATAGTGGTACAGGTACTCATGGTTTCTGCCCAGGGCACCGGCTCGTCCCACAAGACCACAAATTAATTCACAGCAGGTGCCCATACCAATACTCTGTGTCTGTCTATCCAGGTTAGTTTACTGATAACAGAATAACATTGTCACCAGATAAACCATGTGTAAATTGACCATGATCAGGTGGTCAAATTTACAGATGTTTTGTGACCGTATGCGTTGTAGTAACTTTAAAAGTGTAGTGTGGGAACAGCAATTGTCTAACCTTTTTGTGGGTGGGTATCTATCCCTCCCTAACCCACCATAAATCCCTCTTGCTCTGTAGTAAGGATTCTCTATTTTCTGTCCACACCCCTTGGAACTACCCACATTTATTGCTAAGTGGTAAACATAGATGTGTGGAGATAGCCCCATAGAAATGACAGGAGAGGTGGTGAATTCCACCTGTAAGTTTCTGGATTGCATTTTGTAGTAAGTAATACTAATGCAGCACTACTTTACATAATACAACATGTAGTTTGTGAATTGGGCCTTATATAATTTTTTCACGTCCTTCCTTTTCAGAAACTCAAGCTTTTAATACTATTCTTCTTTTGCATATAATCTGTTTTCACATAAATTCCCTATTATTCTGTATCTACCAAGTATTGTGGTTAGGCCCTATATGGGGAGAAAAACAGATGAAATATCTGCTGATGCGTTTACCTTACTTCACTGTGTGCCTCTTTCAGATCAATAATCTTACTGCTTCTAAGAACCAAATTCCAACTCCTGTTCTTAGTTTACCCAATACCACAATTTTATTTTTACTTTGCCTTTTTCGCTTGCTGAATGCCTGGAGTGCTCAACATTAAACCTGCTGTAGTCATTCACTTAACCCAAAATGCTCTGTTGCTCCAGCTTGTAGCACTAACAACCCTTACAAATAACATTAAGAATTGAGGTGCATTGTAAGTAAATTATCTAAATATTTATTTTTTATATCCTTTAGCTGCATGTTACAAGCAAGGATAACTTGATGCCGGGTAGTCCACTGGAATTGAGAATCGAGACAGATGAAGAAGCACAAGTCACTCTTGCTGCTGTTGACACTGCTGTTTACATTGTGAACAAGAAGAACAAGCTGACCCAGAAGAAGGTAGGACAGTCTGATACTAACCTGGGTGCATCTTGTAAAACTTACCACTATTACAGTGCTTGTGCTACATCACCAGCACTTCCCTGGCTTGTGCTATGAACACGAACTCCAATACCAAAGCCACCATCATCAATGCCTCTACTACTCTTATTGTACCCATGTGTACAACTGTGTTGGGTATTAAAGCATCATAATCAATACTGCTCCATTTTCTACACTAATCATGGAGAACACCATAATTTTCTTAACTCCATATCAAACCATCAGCAATAACTTTGCTATTTCTACTGTGATCACATAGTGCACCATCCATTCCTGAATTGCTACCTACCACCATTTACAGTAACTTTACTCTTTCAACTGTGACCACTGCATACACACCACTTTCTTTCCTCCTTTGATAACAACTAGCCATGTTATCAACAGTATCGCTACTATGCACATTGAGATTGCTTCTTGTATCTATTTTTCCTGAACAAGCACATTAATGCCAGTTTCTACTGTGATCATTCTGACAAACACCACTTTCTGATCAACAATACCTTTGTATACCTTCATTACACACACACCACTTACAATGCCCTATTATTTTAAAAAAACAGACTAAACCACTGTAAACATCTTTGTGTCTGCATATACCACTTTCATACCTACACGTCAGCCCTTACTTCTAGCACCACAACTCCTATCCTACTAGTTATTCCACCACTGGAAACTATTATTGTGTAAGCAACACCACACCTATTACTACTAGTTCAATGTTTGGCATATATACAACTAGATGCATACTCTCTCCACTGCCAAATGATAAGGTTGCCAGCTCACCCCTGCCCCTTCATTCTACTTTTAATATTGCAATCTCTTTCATTACCACCACTCATACCACCACCATTACTAATACTGCTGCTTTCAAGGACAGTCCCTCTACCACTCTTCTGCTAACACCCCTAATGCTCCTGCCTTCTCCCTCACTATTACCTCTCTCCACACTTCACCACTGCTTACTTACTTACCTACCAAACTGGATGCCATGATCACCTCTGCAGCTGCATCTTTTCTCTCTTCCACTACTACTTTCGGTACCCGTCTCACTGCACCTGCTACCAGAGTTTGATCATCATGGCAACAAAATTGTTGTTCCTTTGTTGCTATCCCAGACCTGTATAAAAGCATTCTAGACCTAGGCCCTCATTACCACCCTGACGGTCAGTGATCAAGCAGCGGTAATATCGCCAACAGGCTGGCATTAAAAAAAATGGGATCACGACCACAGCGGAAACCGCCAACATAGACAGCCACTTTAAAACTCTGACCAGCAACAAACACCGCAGTGGTAACTGCCAACAAACAGGCAGAAGACAATGTACCGCCCACCGTATTACAAGGCACCAATCCGCCAGCTTTTCTGGGGCGGTACCAACGACATCAAAAGCACAGCGGAAACAGTATACTGAAGGGGAACCACTCACCTTTGGCCAGTCAATGAAGAACCAGGATGCCATGGAGCCCGAACTGCAGGTCCTGCCCATGCTGATTTACCTTCTCATCTACCAGGAACACCAAAGACGGTGGCGACGACAACAGTAAGTACTCCACCTAGCACACAGGGGCGGGGGGAGGAAAAAGAGAGTGACACACACATGCAACATGCAACACCCCCACCCTCACCCACAACACCATACACACTAACAGATCCAACGACATTGCTGATATTTTGAAAATGCATATAAAGTTAACGATTGTAAATACCAGTTTATAGAAATATTTATAATATGTACAGAGGGCCATACACTGTCTATTGCAAATGTCCGTGGACCAGTGGCCCAAAAAATCATGGGCGAAGCCCACACTTGACTCGTTCCTCAAAACAGAGAGAGCACTGCAGGGGCATCAGGTCGAAAAAACACAGGCACCTCGGGGGGGGGGGGCAACTCAGCCGGAAGATGGTACTACGCCACTGCTCCTGGAGGGGGCAACATACCCACAGCGATGTCCTGGGGAGTGCAAAGCCACAGTCTCTCATGTCTCTTAAGTGGGTGGTTTGCCCACTGCTTGGTCCTGAGGAGTGCAAAGCCACAGTCTCTCAAGTGAGTGGTTGGCCCACTGCTTGGTCCTGGGGAGTGCAAAGCCACAGTCTCTCAATTCTCTCAAGTGGGTGGTTTGCCCACAGCTTGGTCCTGGGGAGTGCAAAGCCACAGTCTCTCAAGTCTCTCAAGTGGGTGGTTTGTCCACTGCTTGCTCCTGGGGAGTGCAAATCCACAGTCTCCCAGGTGGGTGACATGTTCCACTGGTTCTGGAGGGGGCCTTGTGCCCAGTCTGCTTCATCCTGCCAAGGAGAGTGATAGTGGATGCATCTCTCCACTGGTTCTGGAGGGAGCCTTGTGCCCAGTGTGCTTCATCCTGCCAAGGATTGGGTGAGTGGATGCATATCCCCACTGGTTCTTGCGGGGGCCTTGTGCCCAGTCTGCTTCATCTTGCAAAGGAAAGTGATAGTGGATGCATCTCTCCACTGGTCCTGGAGGGGGCCTTGTGCCCAGTGTGCTTCATCCTGCCAAGGATTGGGTGAGCGGATGCATATCTCCACTGGTTCTTGAAGGGGCCTTGTGCCCAGTCTGCTTCATCCTGCCAAGGAAAGTGATAGTGGATGCATCTCTCCACTGGTTCTGGAGGGGGCATTGTGCCAGTCTGCTTCATCCTGCCAAGGAAAGTGATAGTGGATGCATCTCTCCACTGGTTCTGGAGGGGGCATTGTCCCCAGTGTGCTTCATCCTGCCAAGGATTGGGTGAGTGGATGCATATCTCCACTGGTTCTGGAGGGGCCTGGTGTCCAGTCTGCTTCATCGTGCCAAGGAAAGTGATAGTGGATGCACCTCTCCACTGGTTTTGGAGGGGGCATTGTGCCCAGTCTGCTTCATCCTGCCAAGGAAAGTGATAGTGGATGCATCTCTCCACTGCTTCTGGAGGGGGCTGTGTGCCCAGTGATGCTGCACCTGGGGTGTGGCAGTTCACATTCCCTCACCTGGGTGTCTTAGGCACGAGATGTGCAAGGAACAGGTAGCATGATACTCCATGGATGCAGAGCCAGACTCCATCCTGCGGTGATGTAGGCTGCAAACTACTGGTAGTGCCAGTGCTGGTGGGGGTGCCGCAAGTGGTGGGTGCAGGGTCCAGGACGTCTCCTGCAGCCTCGGATGGCTGCCCTCTGGGGATGCTGCTGATGTCCGATGTAGTGGCAACAGCTAGGCATGTGGCAGTGCATATGGCGGTGCAGGTAGCGGTGCCTGCGGCGGTGTCTGCGGTGGTGTCTGCGGCGGTGTCTGCGGCGGAGATGCTGCCAGTGCTGGCCGTGGTGCAGGTGCTGGTAGTTGTGGAGGGAGACACCAGGCCGCCTCCAGCAACCTCGGATGCCCACTGGGGAAGATGCTGCTGACTGTCGTTGTAGCAGCGGCGGTGCAGGGGGCGGTGCAGGTGGCGGTGCTGGTGGTCGTGCAGATGGCGGTGCAGGTGGCGGGGGTGGTAGTTGCGGCGATGCTTACCGTGGTACACGTTGCTGGCCTGTCAGTACAAATGGTGGTCACCAATCCCTCACCTGGAGGCTCTGAGCCCTGAAGTGCCTTTCCCTTGCTTTTTTTGTTACCTTCCCCACCTTGTTAGACGCTGCTGGGACCTTGGCACTGTCCTCTTGTTGTTTGGATGAGGCCTTGCTGGGTGGGTCGTACATCTTGTCCGTGCTGCATGCTGGCCCCTTCTTACCCTTGGCAGGTGGCGGAGACGAAAGCTCTTTTGCAGTAGTAGGTGGCACACTGCCAGCCCTGACGGGTACCCCCTTCGATCCTCTCGGTCTTGCAGGCACCAAACCGGACGCCAAGTTGGTGGCTGAGGTGCTGGCCTGGGGTCTAGACATCCTGGCCCTAGGGGAAGGTCGGGGGGAGACGTAGGGAAGAGGTCAACGTTAGCCAGGAAAAGCTTTTTATACACACTGGGACGGGAAGATGGAGGGGGTGTGGGAGTGGAGGAAGAGGTAGTGGTTGTAGGAGGTGTACGTCTGCTGAGTTTGGGTTAAGGTGCATGGGCTGGAGGCTGTTGTGAGGTGGATGGCTGTTTTGCTTGCGTTTGTGTACTTTGGGAAGAGGGCTGACAGACACACTGGCAGAGGACACAGGGGACGTGTGCATGGTTGTGGGGGTGGTGACTGCTCGTGAGGGGTGTGTTGTGGTGGGCGTGCTGGTGATGGAGGTAGTGGATAAAAATGTAGTGCATGCAGATGTTAGTGGAGACGAGACTGGGAGGGGGGTGGACGAAGAGGAGGAGTGGGACACTGGAGGTAGTGGATGTTGCTGTGTATGCATGGGCATGGTGCTTGTGTGAGTGCCTGTGAGATGAGGTGTGGTGCTTATGTTTGCCTGAGCCACTTTTGTGTATTAATTTGGGTGAATGCTGGTCTGAAGGTGTGCTTAGGATAGGCTGGGGTTGAGGGGATTGGCACTGGGTAGAGGAAGTTGGAGGGGGAGGCTAGACGCAGGGGCAATGGCTGCCACCAGTGCTGAGGCCAGAGCCTGAAATGCTCTCTGTTGGGCCGCCACGCCAGAGTGAATGCCCTACAGGTATGCATTTGTTTGTTGCAAATGCCTCTCGACACCCTGGATGGCATTCAGAATGGTTGACTGCCCAACAGTGAGGGATCTCAGGAGGTAAATAACCTCCTCACTGAGGGCAACAGGGCTGACTGGGGCAGGGCCTGAGGTGCCTGGGGCAAAGGAGATGCCCACCCTCCTGGGTGAGCGGGCACTAGAAACATGCTGAGGGGCTGCTGGGAGGGCAGTGCTAGTGGGGGGGGGGGGGTGGCGGCTGTACCTGTTGTTGGGGTGGACACAGAGGTGTCTGCCACCGCCAGGGAGATTCCATTGGAGGAGGAATAGCTGTCACTGGTATCCCCTCCTGTCCCCGTCTTTGAGCTCCCATCGCCCTCCGTCCCATTGGTGCCTTCACCCTCAGTGGAATTGCCCTCATTGGCCATGTGGGATGCAGCACCCTCTGTCGCTGGTGCCTCTGCTCCTCCTCCAGATTATGCTAATGCACACAAGGACAGGGTGACGAAACAAAAAGTGGGGGAGAGACAGAGGATACACTTGGTCAGTGCCAGCAACACCACTACCGTTGGCGGACACAACACACAGGGAACAGCCCTATGCACTAGGCCATGCCCAACCAGTCACTAAAGTAGTCACCAGCCCATGGGGTACAATGCCTAATGCTAGCATCTGCACACCTGACACCCACAGGACTCTGCCAAGTAGTAGTTGGCCACTTGGACCATTGGGGTAGGAGTGCTTCAGATCCTGCACACAAGGGACCTACCCTGCCATGATCGCCCTGGCCTAGGGGCACCCACAGCCCACATCCACTACCTAGCTACTGCCTAAAGCACGCAAAGTCAGGAATCAGAATCTGTACTCACCCCCTTGTAGCTGCTGTGATGCCCTCAAGCGCCCATCCAACTCCGGATAGGCCACCGCCAGGATGCGGAACAACAGAGGGTAATGGTGCGACGGGCACCCCTTCCACGTTGGGAGGCCAGCCCCAGCTGGGTCTCCGCCGTCTTCTTGGTCCAGCGGCGCAGGTCCTCCCTACTCTTGCGGCAGTGGGTGCTCTGCCTGTGATAGACCCCCAGGGTCCGCACCTCCTTGCCGATGGCACGCCAAATACCCTTTTTCTGGTGGGCGCTGACCTAGTGTGAAAAGATAGCGGAAAATGTAATTACCCACCCGTCTGGACCGTCATACTCATTGCCCACCAATTCCCACCCATGCCCTGATGCACATACACTGGCCACCTCTCATGCAGCAGTCTGGTCAGGATGCCTTAGCACCCCACAATATGTGGCTTACATCCACACCACTCCAAACAGGCATTGCCCACACATCATGCTCACAGTGTACACACCTGTTTGTCTAGAGGACCTTAGAGTAATGTGTACTGGGGGAGGACCCCATTCACCAGTGTCTCCAACTCCTCTGCAGTGAAGGCAGGGGCCCTTTCCCCAGGCACTCTAGCCATTGTCGCTTCCAGACTCAGGTCACAGCAGCATTTGCAGTGTAGGTCCTCTCCTGTTGATGGTCAGGTAGCAACTGAGTGAATAGCTAGAAAATGTCGGTGACATCCACGGCTGTGCGTACCGTCACCACCTGCGTACATCGCCATTGGCTCCTGGACCCATAGGGCCCAATGACTACCAATGCGGAGTTGCGCAGTGGTCATCGGCTGCCTACCGTGGCGCAGCACAACGCCAGCGCAGTTACCTCATGTCCCCTTGTCCCTCCTCACAGGTCAGGCAGCCGCCATTTCAGGGGGGCACATGGCATGGCACCTAGCTCCGTCACAGCACATATTGGCACATGTACTGACTCTCAAATTCACACACTGCTTCTGTGACATTGATTCAAAAACAGTTGTGCCATCTCTGTGGAACATGACCTTCTGCTCATCGTTCTCCTCCATAGGCTACAACCGCTGAGGCAGATGATGAGATGGCGGTATCCTCCGGTGTACAGACCCCTGATGGACCTGTCGACAATGGAGGGCAGACACATTATCATCACATACAGACTTGATCGTGACACAATCCAAGAACTGTGTGCCCAATTGGAGCCAGACCTGTTGTCAGCTATCCCCCAGCCCACATGAATCCCCCCTCTAGTGCAGGTTCTGTCAGTGCTCCATTTCCTGGGGGGAATGTGTCGGGTGTATACTGTGAGGTGCGTGGATGTTGTATGGGTGATGGTGTTCTGTGCCTCTGATTGAGTGTGTGCTCTTTGCTTGTCTCTCTGTGCTTGGTCTCTTTTTTTTGTTGTAAAGGGTTGTGGGTAATGTGGGTGTATGTTTTTAAAAAATTACAAACATATATAAGTATACATGTAAAAATTATTTACAAGAATCCTATATACAGTACAATAGGTATACGTGGCAGACATGTGGTGTACAAGTAATGACTATTAATTGCGTCCCACATGTAGCCAATGGAAGCATGTGTCTCTAGGTGAAGTGATACGGACACTTCGTGCAATGCAACTTCTGTATATGTTTCACTACCGGCCCAGCTGCAAGTGATACATCAAGGACGATTCTTTTTCTTTTGATACTCCTGAACTGGCCTATGAGTGACTAGAGGAGCAAAGCCCTCCACGTTTGGGTCAGTGTGCCGCTCCCCCGCTGCTGCAGGTCACTTCATGACAACTAAGACTGCCAGAGTCCTCCGTTTGTTACCTGTGTCCTGTTTTGTTGCTGATTCTGCTAGTTTTCCTGCTGCTCTGGCTGTTTTTTTCCAGCTACCTCCCACTTCCCGCCTCCTCCCAGCCCCTTCCACCTCCCAGGATAAGGTATAGAGGCCGCAGCGCAGCACCAGTGAACAGGCCATTGTTCTCTGCGTCAGTATGCCGGTCTCCCCTCCACTGCAGGTCACTGACCTGGGAACCAGGACTCTGCAAGAGTCCTCCATTTGTGAACTCTGTCCAGCTTTGTTGCTGATTCTGCCAGTTTACCCCCATCTCCTGACATTTTTCCTACTACATTCTGCTCCCTGCCTTCTCCTAATCCATTCCACCTCCCAGGACTATTTATAGAGGCTGCAGTGTGGATGTGCGCAGCTGATGTGCCAAAGGAAAGACCGTCTGCGCCCGTCCGCACCTGGACTGCGCCCAGCACCAGGAACCATGGCTCTTCCACTCCATGCAGGTACACCGCCATTGACGTCTGAACCCTGGATCCTAAACGCATTGAGAACAACCACTGCTGCTGCACATCTCCTTGGACCACTAGAGGGCCGTTCTCCTGCCGGCACTGCCGCTTCACTGGCAGCACCAAAGCAACCAGTGAGAGGCACTGTGCGCTAGCTGAAAGTCAGGCCAACAGTTTCCAGAAGGTGTGGGACCGGCTCAGTCGCCCACAATCGGCAGTGCTCTGCCCTAAAACTAGGCAGTCCCAGAATAGGAACAGTACCACATCCTAAAGAGACTACAGACAATTCAAAACTCAGCTGCAAGACTCATCCTCGACCTATCAAGGTGGACCCACATCACACCCCACCTTAAGAAGCTACACTGACATTTCTGGCAATGCCAGTTCAAGATGTTGACTAGTGCATACAAAGTCCTGCACAATATAGGACCAGCATACATCAACCAGCGTATGACCTTCCACCAACCAACTAGACACCTACGATCCACCTCCCACTTCCTCAAAGAAACCCCCTGGATCTGCTGAGCCAACAGCAGAGGACGTTCTTTCTCTCATCTGGTGGGCAAAGCTTAGAACAACCTTCCCCTGCACCTCAGGGCCACCTCATCTCTCCTGCAATTCAAGAAAGGACTCGACCTGGTTGTTCAAATGAACTGAGCATCACACAGCAGCTAGCAACTCCAATGCCTTGAGACCCTCAAGGGTGATTTGCTGCACTTTACAAATAACTGATTAATTGATTGATTGATATAGACCGACATAATGGATGTGAAAAATGCCAGGGATTATAAGATAAGTGTCATGAATCAGTAATGCGATGAACAATAGATTTAAAAGTGGGGTAGTTATGCATTATGTCAAAAGGTTATCCCTCGCAGTTCTTCTCCTGCAGGAGACACACCTATTTGGCACCAATTGTGTCTTTCAAGCAGACACAGATATAACAGAGTATACCATGCAGGATTCACTTGAGGATCCAGGTGGGTGTCTGTGCTGCTACACAAATTCTTTTCATTAGTGGTAATGGATATACAACGGACACACAGTGACCACCTGGGGATTTTAGTGTGAATTGTGGGTCAGCTAAAAAGGGTGATCCGGACTATAGTTAGTGTATATCTTCCCCAACTCTTGTTGATGTTACACTGGAAGAGCTTTTTCACTTGTTTGTTGAGCCTCCCAATGCAAGACTCGTCGTGGAAAGTGACTTTAATGCACTCATGGATTTTGATAGGGATCCTACATCAGCTACACTGCACTGGCAATCAACAATTATTTCTGAGAGGTCAGCACCACTAAGGCTTAGGAATGCTTGGCATAAATGGCACTTGAATATACATTCTATTCACATTCCCATCAGAACTACTCTAGCCTGGGCTATTTCTTCATTCTTCAGTCCACTGGTAAAAATGGGGGAGGTAATGGGTGCCTGTACCCGGTTGCATTGCTTATCTCATCACTCTTCCATAGAAATTACATTGAGGGTCATTAGAGGAAAACTGTGTGGTCAGTCTTGGTTACCCATGAGATGGATGTCAGACATTCAGAGGCTTATTTACAAGTCTGTATGTGCACCGCCGGAATGTCACTTTTAGTAACGGCCTGGCGACCCACACTGCAGGGCCATAGCTACAACGCCAACGAAAATCATGGCTTTTCATGCCCTCTTAGATATGGACTGAGGCAACGAAGTGCAAGTCGTTTTGTTGCCTCACCCTGCAATAGAGAGGTGTGCCATGGGTGTTACGGTGGGTGTTCCCACATAACATCCATGGCATTCAACACATACCCAGATTAAAAGCCTACGCCACCCCAGGGGCATAAGGGAGGTGCAATGGGAAGAAATACTTTATTTCTGCTTGTTGTTCCTTTTTCTATGTGTGCATGGCACATAGAAAGAGGGTAACATCCCTTGTGATTGTTTTTGTGCAGGAAGATGTCCCTTTCTGCACAAAAACAATCTTCCTTGCAACTCAGACACCTTTGCACCAAGGTGCAAGGGTGCCTGCATCAGCGCATGGCAGCCCCTTGTGTGCCAGCACAGGGGAAAAGGACAGGAATGGAACATATGTCATATATATGATGCATTCCTGCCTTTTTCTTTTGACGCAGGGCAGCATGGCAAGAATCCTTGTGGCACTGCCCTATGCCAAAACCTCGTAAATGAGGCCCATAGTTCTTAAGCTTCCTCTGAGATGAAATTGATAACTATTTGGACCTGAACATGGGATCGGTGTCCTTAAAAGCCTCCCAATGGGAAGCACTGAAAGTCACTTTGGTAGCAAAATGATATCCTACTTAACTTGTTGAGCTGAAAGATAGACAAAGATAGGGAAAATGCCTTTATTGAGGATTAAATTGCCCAACTACAAGCCCGGTACTTGAGTTCCTTCGACAACAAAACTTTGCACCAGCTAGGAGTGTGTAGGTCAGACGTGAAGCATCGGTTGGCTGTCCTGACTTAGTGAGCATGGATTGCTTTGTAACATAAACTCCACGAGCGTGGGGACAAGACAACAACACAAGGAAACCTGTGCTCTGGTTGGCCTTCAGGGACATGAGAAACAGATTCATATCATGGACCTATGACACTGTAACCCTGTATGCTTCTCGCCCACCTGGGCAGCTTGAGACAATGCATCCAGGTGTAAGGGATCGTTTAAGTCCTGTGTTGTCAACCACAAGTAGGTTGGAGCTTGATTGACCACTCACTGAGGAAAAGTTATGTGAAGCATTGCCAGAAATGTCCACATGAAAGGCACCGGGGTCCAATGAGTTCCCCATTCAAGTCTTTAGAAATAAAAACTCTTCCAAGCTGACTCCCCATATTCTATGTTCAGTGAAACCCTGAAGATCAACATGCCACCCTGGCATCTTCGCAGAACTATGACTGCAGTAGTACCTGAGCCAGATAAATCAGTCTCACATTGTGCCAATCCCTTGGCAAAAAGGCTAGTTTGGATAACTCACATCCTAGTGCACCCAGATCAAAATGGCTTTCTGGTGAGGTGCTAGCCACTGCCTGAGACGGCTGAAGGTAACACTTTCATGGACCTTCTGTTCCCTCTAATAATGGAGCCCCTAGAGGAGGGGGTTAGGCGGGATGGACAAGTGTGGGGAATAAGATGGCACAATGTTATTGAAGATCACATATTTTTATACGCAGACAGTGTCTTGCTCTATATGCAGAAACCCACTGAGCCTATTCCACGCCTACTGCAGAAGTTGAAGATATATGGTGAGGGTATCGGGTCTCAGAGTGAATTAGAGCATAACCACGTTAAGTGGTCGGAGTGTGGTTTGGAGATCCCTGGAAAACCGACGCCGCACCGTAGTACATCACACTTGTCTCCTGGGACCAGCACATGAGCTGGAATCTTAATATGACCACCCAACGTCAAAGGGTTAGGGCATACATGGCCAATTGAAGTAAACTCCCCCTCATCATTATAGAAAGGGGAACCTTATTCAAAATGGTAGCGTTTCCCACAACTACTGTTTATACTTCAGAAATACCCATACAGACTCCCACCTAATTTCTTTTCCACACTTCAGTCCTCTCTGACAAGCTTTTTATTGGCTGGAGACCCTCCCAGGGTGGTCCACAGGAAGTGTGGGCAATCACCTTATGAGGGTGGGCTGGGTATAGTTGACATTGCAGCTGTACTACTAGGCTGCACAGCTTCTCTCCATAAAAGAGTGGCTGTTTTGAGATAGAGAAAACCAGGCATTTAGCCTGAAATTGGCAGCCATAGACATCTAGGGCCTGCTTTCAATACTATATAGGGGTAGGGTTCCTCAAGGGATGCCACCTCTTACTGCTATCCCTTTCATGTGTTGGTGTGAGTCTCTAAAAAAGGACAGGTTGGCAGAGACATCTAATATGGGACACCCCGCTCTGGCAGGGCAAATGACTTAGGGAATTGGGTTGACATAAGAAAGGCACCTAAGTAAACAGTGATATCTTCAAGGCTGCACATCATACAGTTGAAATACTTCCCCATAATTTATTATACTATATTAATCCCAAATAGCCTTGTCTGGTGATCGTTAGGACGTGCATGTAGAAATCACAACATGCAAAACACCAGTTATCCAGTGAACTGTTGGCCGCAAGCAAATGATAGGTTCCTAAGAAAATATTAGAGTAGAGGGTGGAGAATCCAGAATAGATGAGCAACGGTTGTCAAGCTCTTTTTCCAGAAAGAATTTGGTTAAGGTCTTTCTGATAACCAAACAATTTATTGCTTGCATGAGTGTTTGTTCCTTTGTAGACGTTCTCTTATCTACTCAAACCCCTTTGTGGGGTGCCTACAGGTTTTCCAGGCCATGAACGAATACGACCTCGGCTGCACGATGGGGAATGGCAAAGATTTCAAGGGTGTCTTTGAGGATGCTGGCCTGTCATTCATATCCAGCAAGATCTCCTCAAAACTCCGTGAAGGTAAGGTTTTTTGACTGTGTTCTCATTCACAGACACATCTCTCAATGTATGAATAAATGAAGTAGAATAATTATTTCACAATTCTTATACAGCCTTTCCATTCTTTAACCATCTTCCACCCATGAGACAGTCTGCTGAACACACAAACCATCACTCCCTCTTCCAAACTAGATTGGGACTGTCACCAACAAGACACCTTTATACGCATGCAGAAATGTTAGGCCTAAATTTGTCCCAGGTGTGGTGGAAAATTGAGATCAGGTTAAGTTTCTCTTCCAGGCAATCCTCATTAATAGTAATGAGCACTGAATAGCCTCGCCCACGTGCAGGGATCTGGAGCACTTTTTCTAAAAGTATACATATGTGTATAACAAGAATTTGTACCATAGTAATTTATATATATGTTTGCAGCCTAAGGAAGGTTAAAAATTGCCATATTTCATTGAATTTTCATTTTAAAAGGAAACCAATTAGAAGGCAATTGCAAAAACATGTGTCACTCTAAGCAGGTGACCCTAGACAATCTTTCACAAAAATTTTGTAAAAGGAAAAAGAAAGGGAATGTGACACATTGTTTGCCAATAGGCTGCATAGCAAAGCATGGAACAGAAAACTAGCACTGTGCCTTTAAGAACCTCACAGTATACCCCTTGTGTCTCCTCATGCCTCACAAGTGACAGTTAGATTGGTTTATTTTCCCGGCTCCTGGAAACAGGATCCTGGAGCACTGAGCTCTGCCTTTTCAGCTAAATTCGCAATTCTTCCATCAGAGATTTCTCTGACACTTTCTAACACACCACCTCCAAGAGTTTCACCAATTGAAGATTTGACAACTTTTAATGAGGTGCTTGTAAGAGGTGCAACAAAACTTAATACTCCTATGTCAGCTCCTACTACATCTACATTTGTCATCTTTGAGACCCTACATAAAAGAGCATCATCAAGACCTCTCCTCCCTCCGGTCCCAGGTCTTCTTGAACCTGCAATGCAGTTGTTACATAAACACCAGCGTCTATAAAAACTGCTCCATCTAAGCTCTTAAAAAAGTTCAAGCATCCTTTCTTTCTTTCCCACCATGGGATTCGATTATTGTGGCTGCAGCAAGAAAGTCACATATAGTGGCACCATCTTCCTCGGTACCACAAGATAAGGAGAGGAAAAAAAGACTCTCTGGAAAGAAAAATGTGGGTGCCTTGGCTATTACAATGAAAGCAGCAAGTCCTTATGCCCTTTACGGAAGATACAATAGATCCTTTTGGGACTCCCCACAAAAAGTGTACAGATAAACTTCCTAAGGAAGACAGGCAAGACTTTCAGGAGGTTACCACTGAAGAAATGCTGATATCAAATTAGATCAGTGGTTCAGCTGCTGACATTTTGGATTTATCCACCCATGGTTATTGTCATGGCATTTGTGCTAGGAGATCCTTGTGGCTTCCACTTACAGATCTAAAACCTGAAACGGAATCTTGAATACTGAGGCAGCCATTCTGAGGGAACACGCTGTTTGGATCTCACACAAGTGATAAAATGTCACAGATAAAGACTGAGTTGGACACCTTAAAAGCTGTGGGCCTAGAAAAGAAAAAACAATTAGAAAGAGATAGAGGACTTATGACAGGTCCAGCATACCATCAACACAGATCCTCTAGGGGAAGAGGAGGCCAACATAAACAATCTGCAGTGGGACAAATGCCTACCAAACAATGAGTCACATCTTCCCCCAGTCAGTCACACTGGTGGGAGGAAGTATTGTAACACATTTTTCAGAGTGGCTGCTGATATCTACAGACTGATGGGTTCTGAATGTTGTGCAGACTGGTTATTCTCTACGTTTCGAATACCGTCATCCACCTCTTAGTCCAACCAAAACATTGTAATATCAACAAGATCTATTACAGAAGGAGTTGAACATTTCACTGCTTGAAAATGCAGTGGAGGAGTTTCCTTCATATCAAAAAGGAGTGGGATTTTTTTCCTGGTACTTTTTGGTTCAAAAGAAAGGACCATAACAGGAATTCAGACCCATTTATAACCTCATGGTACAGAACAATAAAAGGGTGACTACTATGTATTGTAATGATTTAAAATACAGCATTTAGAAAAGTAAGTGACTTTAGATAGAGTGACTGACATTCATAGACAATATTAGATTTCTATGTACCCTGTTTTAGGAGAAGTATTTTGTTTTGGTCCTGAAGAAGTGTCGTTGGATTCCCCTGGGACCGTCTAGACGCGAAACATGTTGACCTATTAGAGAGGGACTCACATAATGGTGCTTTTCCCTCAATGTTGTTTATCTGAGTGAGTGGTACCAAAAAAAGGGTGACTACTATGTATTGTAATGATTTAAAATACAGCATTTAGAAAAGTAAGTGACTTTAGATAGAGTGACTGACATTCATAGACAATATTAGATTTCTATGTACCCTGTTTTAGGAGAAGTATTTTGTTTTGGTCCTAAAGAAGCGTTGTTGGATCCCCCTGGGACCGTCTAGACGCGAAACATGTTGACCTATTAGAGAGGGACTCACATAATGGTGCTTTTCCCTCAATGTTGTTTATCTGAGTGAGTGGTTGAGCATTGTACTCACTACACTCCTTCTTTTCTTTTAATCTTGGCCTTAACCCCTGTCTGACTCATTACATTTATGATTGATAGAGGGGTTCTGAGTCAATTTTAATTCTCTTGATCTACTCTCCTCTTTTTGATGTCTTGAGGCGGCTGTGCCCATTTAGTCATCTCAAATAAGCACTGAAAAGATCTCCGGAAAAGTGCCACCTTCTAGGGGAGCCCGTCAGACATTGCAGCGCCAGTCTTACGAGTAGCATGCCCTATGATGAAGCATGACATCCAGTTGGATGTGTGAAGGCTCTTGCTTCTGACTTTAGGGTCCCCTGTGCTTCTGTCTTACTCTTTTTTCTTTCGTTGAAACAGTGTACCACTTGTTTATATAGTCCTAAAGCACATTCTACATGGGGAAAGGCTGCTACCATAACTCTTCTTCAGAATGTTCCCATTTCAGAGATTTGTCAGGCAGCTATTTGAAGATCTGTTCATGAATTTACTAGACACTGCTGTCTAGATTCAGACACCAGAGCAGGCACTTAAGTAGGGCAGGCTTCTTTAAGGAACCTTTTCGGTGGTGGTTGGTGCTGTTTTTGTTTCATGTCCGCCTTTTTGTGGGATGAACTTGCTGTTCTATTTACTGCTTATGACTATTGATGCGGATCCCCTGGAAGAGAGGGAAAGGTTACTCACCTTTAATCCTAGTTCCCTTTGAGGGGAAAGCCTCATCAAAGTCATAAACAATCCTCCCACCTCCCTGGACATGAACTAATACAACTCTAAAAAGTCGCTTTACCCAGAATTCCTACTTTATCGAAAAATTACCTGACCTAACTTTCACCTGTGAGGCATGATGAGATACAGGGGAAACTGTGAGGTTCTTAAAGGCACAGTGCCAGTTTCATCTTCTATGCTTTGCATTGCAGCCTATTGGCTAGCAATGTCTCATACTCACTTTCTTTTTCCTTTAAAAAAAGAATTGTGAAAGATATTCTATGGTCACCTTTACATAGTGACACATGTTTATGCAGGTAGCTTCTTTTTCAAATGAAAATTCAATTAAATCTGGAAATTTTTAGCCCTCTTTAGGCTATAAACATATATATAAAGTAATATGGTACAAATTATTTTTATAAATATATGCATACTTTTTTTAGAAGTTCTCCAGGACCCCAACACATGCGCAGGACTTCTCAGTGCTTATGACTGTTGAAAATTCCCCTGGAAGAGAACTAGAATTACAGGTGAGTAACCTTTCTTGTTCACTGTCAGCAAAGTGATAATCACTAGACGCCCACTTTGTAAATGGTTATCATTTAGATTCGTCATATGTACATTAATTGCATTTTGATACCCTGTCACACCTCTAGAAAGACAGGGATAAGAAGGTTTTTAGTAGTTCAGCCAGATGTAGGTATTTCCTTCTTCCTTCTAGCCGACATAAGGGCTAATTGAAGAGCAATTTTCCATGATAGATACTTGAGTTCAGCATTGTGGATTAGTTTAAAGGGTCCCCTCATAAGCTGGGCCAGGACCGTATTTTTTTTCTGAATTATCTGGGGTTTCCTAACTGGGGGGTAAGCCCTAAAAAGTTCCAATAAGAATTCCTTTATCAGTCTGTCAGACAAGTAAGGATTCGGATTCCAAGATCTTCAGAACCTGCCAATTGTGAGGTAAATCCTGAACGAATTATGCAAAGTCCCAAATTGAGCTAAATTAGAAGGTAGGGTAGTACCTGGGATAGGGTGGAGGAAGAGGGATGGCAATCATTTGTCTAACACAAATTGCAGAATCGAGCTCATTTCACTTTATAGGACTTATTCATAGATTCAGCCCTTGCTTGAACTAATATATTTCTGCACTGTTATAGAATATTCAGTAGGTGTAACTCATTTTGTTCCTGAGCCAATGGTGCTAGATTGAGTGATTCTAGTGTTGGGTGAAGCACCTGTCCATTGTTCGTTTCCCAATTCCAAACTCTTCATACTTGATGTCTGGGAAAATATGACTCTATAGAAACACATGAGAACTTTTCACAGATTGGGCCTTATGGTAGCAAAAGGTAAAATAGCTAGACAAAGGGGGGCAGTGGAGGTGCCAGAGTTGAACACTTTGAAAAACAATATTGATTGGTGTGTTATGCCAAAAAAGTATGTACATTAATAGCACGGATGTCGGAAAAATTAAGAAAAAAACTAGACTCAATGAAAAACAGACAAGGGAATGCAGTAGACAGATGGTCATCTTGAGCCATGGAACCCACATTGAAAAATGAAGTTGCTCATTTAAATGGTGTGTTTTAGGAGAATGTGACAGATAATGTTTGTAACCTATTGCATATGCAAAGGTGTTGATGTGCTCTGATTCTGTGTCTCGAAAATAGAGCTACCCATAACAATGAAGCACCCACAGGTTGTCACCTAAAAAGTGTTTTTCAAGCATAAGCCGCATCCTACTCAATAGGGAATTATCTCACTGTATGCAAGACGTTTGTAAACTTAATTTCCTCACCAGCAATGGAGGCTCCCGTGCATCACCTTGAGTAGACACAGTCCAGCACCATGCCTGTTAACGAGTCCCAACTTAGGTAATTTACTTACTCTGGGACTCGTTTTAGGCCAATGAATCTTTTGACCCTGATTGGAGGCACCTTAGGACGAGATATCTTTACAGAACTGATAACGCGTCCCATCTTAGATGATTTAATTTGTCTCGGACTCATTTTAGGCCAAGGAATCTTTTGACCCTGATTGAAAACACCTTAGGACGAGACAACTAATCAGCATATAAATCACTAGGTCAAAAATGTTCTCAATATTCAATATGTCAAAGTAAACCAATCTAGATAAATGCATTAATAAAGTTTGATCACACCATGACCCTTTAACCATGAATAACCACACACAAATTAGCAAAATCTAAGTTATTTTATTCCCTATTGGCTACTCTCTACTAGCAAGTTTATTAGTCTCAAAACCAGAAAACACATCAGCAATGTCACAATGTGGCAACTAGAATAATATTTCATCAAGGCAAAGATCATAAACATTAGAACAAAGCACAACGTCAACATGGATTAACTTTAGCAGAGTATCATTAGCGCATTATTCAACAAAGTAATTTGTCATTTGTCTATTTGCGTCAGTTTTAGTGAACTCCTTAACTAATCTCGAATTAGCATTAGCATGTTGGGCTTCATGCAAAACAATTTAGCAACATAAATTTAGAAAACATCCAACTATGGTCTCTATCAAAAGGTAGCAGTTGGTAACTAGATAGGAAAGGCAAATAGACAATTACAATTTCGTTATCATATAGTTACCCTCCGTAATGGGTCAGCATACAGAGTCAGTCTTCGTCCTCAGGACATCAGTTGATTCGCCATCAGCCAGGAAACACAGCAAAGTTCAGCAAGACAGGCAATATTGGACACTTCCCTCTTAAGGAGGAAAAGTATGAATCGGGCAGGACAAAGAAAAGGATGCTTCGAAGAATTAAACAGCAAAGTCTTTAAGACAGACCCACGAAGAGTCCAGATAATAGCAAAGGCACGTAATGGCTGATTTCTCCTTGTGTCAAAGTATTATATCAAACTTGTTGTACAGTCCCCTTATTTTCAATTGGGCAAATTTTGGTGCATCATTATCTCTGTCAACTAATCAGGTAATTACCTCATTAGAATTGTCACTTTAGAACAGTTCTCACATAATTTATTGGCTCCTGAAATTGACGTCTACAACGGGTAGAATGTCAGGTACAAACTTTTATTCTCTCAGGCTCAGTCAGTAGTTCAATTGTCTTTACCAGTTCAGGCGACCTTGTACCTGTTACAAGTTTACACTGTTGCATTCAGCAAGAATGTCTCCTTGAGCAAGTCGAGCCTCATGAGAAAGAATTTACTACGGTTACGCACATCTTCTAGCTTCTGGAAAAATACAGCTACATGTCCTTCAGCAAGTCAGCACATTGCACGTTAGAAAAACTAATTTAATAGGAGACCGGCAGCTAGGCCCCGATTCATGCTAACTAAGGCCTAGTTATTAATGTTTAGCGACATCTTAACATATAACTCTTGATGCTAGTACAAAATCATACATTAGTTCATTAATAATTCATCGTTAGTCAATTTCATTTACCATCGTATACATTGATGGCCACTCCCCGTGAGCACATTTCAAACATGCGTTTAGTAAAAGCACAGTAATACAATTTCTGTGCGGCATCAATAGGCATTAATTTGCAAATATTTCATGTTAATTTTGATTATAATAACCACACTCCAACAACATGTATATCACTAGGCTAATAACCTCATCAATATTCACCATAACAAAGCAAAACAAATTAGTCAAGTGCATAAATGAAATTTAGTCACACCATGACCTTTCAGCCATGAATAACCACACAAGTGTAGTAAAATTTTATAATATTTATTCCCCATTGGTTACAATCTACTAGCAGGTTTATTAGTCTCAATACCAGAAAACACATCAGCAACGTTATAATGTGGCAACTCGAATAAGATTTGAGCAAAGCAAAGATTATAAACATTCAAACGAAACACGGAGTCAACATGTATCTATTCAGCAGAGTATGATCAGTACAAGATTCAACAAAGCAAGGATTTCCATCATTTGTCTATTTGCACTCAATAGTAGGGACTTCTCAATAACCTCGAATTAGCATCAGCATGTTGGGCTTCATGCAAAACAATTTGGTAACACAAATTTAGAAAACATCTTAACTATGGCCTCTGTCAAAATAGCAGTTGGTACCTAGAATGAAAAGGCAAACACACAATTACAATTTCATCATCATATAGTTACCCTCCGTAATGGGTCAGCATACAGAATCAGTCTTCGTCCTCAGGACATTAGTCGATTCGCCATCAGCCAGGATAGAACAGCAAAGTCTCAGCATACAGGGCAAAGTTCTTCCCTCATAGGGAGGAGAAGTAAAATTATCAGGCAAAGGGGCAAGAGTGGATGGTTTAAAGAATAAGACAAAAGTCTCTCAGGATAGTAGGTAACGGCAGGGGCTGAAGTCCGGTAATGGCTGATTTCTCCTTGTGACACACCGTTAAATTGAATTTTCCAGACAAGTCTCTAATTTCCCATTGGTCAGCATCCAGCGCACCATTTTCTCCATCCAATGATTTAGTAGTCACCTTACTAGAATTATCTACCTAAGACAGTTCTCATGCAGTTCATTGGCTCCTGTGATTTACGTCTTCATCGGGTAAAATGGCAGGTAGAAAAAGTTACACGCACGGCATCAGTCAGTAGCTCCATTGTCTTTACCAGTTTGGGCGGCCTTGTTCCTGTTGCGAATTACACTGTCAACAAGAATGTCTTCTTGAACAAGTCGGGTCTCATGAGAAAGAATTTACTACAGTTACACACATCTCTAGCTTTTGGAAAAGTACAGCATTGTGTCCTTCAGGGAGGCAGCACATTGCACGTTAGAAAAACACATTTAATATGAGACTAGGCAGCTAGGCCCATACTCTTACTAACTAGGGCCTAACGATTAAATTTGCAAATCCTTAACATATAACTCTTAAGGCTAATACAGAATCATATATTAGTACATTAATAAATCATTATTAGTCAATTTCATTAATCATCGAATACATTGGTGGCCACTCCCCGTGGGCACATTTCAAACGCGTACATTAATTTTAGTCTGTCACATTTTCTATGCAGCTTCATTACACATTAATTTGCAAGCAGTTCATGTTAATTATTGATTTTAAAATTACACTCCAACATGCCAAGTGAAGAACCAAGTAATGGAAAGCTACTCGTCAGAATGAATACCACACAGCCAGTGCTGGATTACCAAATAGGCAAAGTTGGCATGGGCCTATAGGCCCCACTCCTCTAGGGGCCCCGCGACAACGGATCAAAATAATATTGATTTAACTGATCTTGAAAGAAAATTAAAATCAAGCTTTCTTAAATTGTTTCCAAAAGATAGAAAAAATGAATCGACTCAAAGAAAACGAAAACTTTACATTAAAGACTCTATAGAGAAAATATTGTATTAATGTAATGTACCCATTAACAACTTAAAGTACAGGAACCACAGACATCAGATTCACATAAGAGTTTGTCTCTGATAATCTCATCCTCTGTCAGCTGCCAGTTTGTAAAAAATAAAATGGTGCAAACTACATACGTGTAATGTTTAGTTTTGTGTAATACAATTGGTTTATTAAAATTGTTGGTTGGTAAAAATGTAAAGCTTATTAGGAGATGATTAGCGAGGGGCCCCCGAAATTTAGACAGCGTAGGGGCCCCCACAGGGTTTTATCCGGCACTGCACACAGCCCCCTAAAATATGCACCGGAAGACAGGACCTAACACAGTCACATTTGTGTTTTTCCTCCTTACTGTGTGTTCCAGATCCGAAAATTTTAAATAAAATTCCCTAATCACCTAATTATGAGTTTGGCCAAACCACTCTCTTATAGGGGTCGGTGTTATTAACAGGGTCTGACCCCGGTCCCTTTGTTTTTGACTTACTGAAATCGTATTCGAATTCTGCTGAGGGCAGGAGAGAAGGGCTACTTGCATGATATATAGGATTATGCGCCGCTCATTCCCAGCTTGTCCTCCCATGCCCTTCAAGAGTTTATATTGAATCAAGTTTGGCCAAGATGCCAGGGCTAGAGGGTGCTGACAAACTTTTCCAGCGTTGTTGAGTGCAGAGGTGCCTGCTTAATCAATGAGCAAAGATAGTTTTCCTAACTATCACGACTTTCAGAAAGTGGGAAAAAACATAATTATTTCTAGAGAAAATATTCACAGGGTACTATTACAGCCTGCGTAGTTTCTGGTAAAAGGTGGGCCATAAGGCTCATCTTTAGAAATGTATTGGATAAACGCAAAAAAATAGTTTGTGGGATCTTTAAAAAACTATTAAGCCAAGCTTGTGCAAAAAGGTAAAGAAATGAATAACTGCAGCACCTGCAGGAATTAAAAGGACAACTAAATATTATTTTTCGGAGCCAGATCATTATGGAATAAAATGGCTGTTTGTGGGAATAGAGGAAAATCGGCAAACATCTGATCAGTGTATGTTTTTTACTGTCAATTTCCCCAGACGTCACTTTCCTAAATTATGATTTCATAATGAAATATCCTCCAGTTTGTGGAAGAAGAGGTTAATCTTGGGCAAAGTCAATCAGTAGAATTGCCATGCAAGAATATCACTCCGGTGGGAAAAACTTCTATTCTGCTAGAGATTTCTATCCGCAGATTCCTCAGTTTTTTAATATTCCATAGGCGTTAGACTGGATCTGGAATCTTTTTCGGCAGTACCTCAGCTTGCCGGTAGGAGGTGCCAACCGTTCGGCACTGATGCTGTTTCGCTCTGGAAATGATGTGCGCCGCCTACATAGGCACTTCTCCTGCGTTCTGATGTCAGTTCCTTTCTTCCTGTGGCAACCAATGTGGATTTGGAGCTACCTCTAGTCTCTTTGAGATCCTCTTTTCCAAAGAAAATTGCAGTATGCAAGGGAAATGTCAGCTCCCAAAATGACAAAAGGACTGTTAGAAGCAAATGTCTGTGAGAGGTTCTCAACAGGTTTGCCTGTGGTGCCTGTCTTGAGTCATGATTCTAAGGCCTGCAGCTCTTGCGCACCGATGAACCCGAAGGCCATACAGACACACAAGGTGAAACTTTACATCACCAAGCACCAGAAGACACCTCATTGTGATTCGTCAAAGTATAAAGATCATTCCTGGTCCAGAAGTAGCAGAAGTCAATCGCAAAGTTGTTTGTTGTCTCTCTCCAAATCTTCAGGTAAGTCAAAGAAAATACATAAAAAATCCAAGCGGACTCAGACCCTTTTCGCCACTCTTGTACTCCCAAGAAGGAGTCATTTTGTCACCACTCTTCACGATCCTGTTCCTGAAGCCGGTTGACTTCATAACCTATTCCTTAAATTTGTCACACGTGCGTCCCGGCGGCGCGGTCGTATCAGGTTGCGGCGGGGGCCGCAGTCTGATTTACGTGCCGCGGGGCCCACCGCGCTCCTTTTTTCCGGCTGCAGGTTGTCCTTGCTGCTGCGGCGGGGACAAGAGCCCGGAATTGGGCTTCTGTTCTCGCCGTGCATTTTGCACGGTGTGCAGATATCAGTTAGGTCCTTGGGCGCCACCCCAGCCTCTTTCTTACCTGGCATCTTCTTGGTTCTTCTTTCTTCTTTCTTCTTTTCTCCTTCTCTTCCTGGGGGAAGCCATCTTTGGCTATCCCATCATACTTTTCTCTCCTCTGGTCCCCTGCATGCATCTGTTCCCTTCTTTCTGTGGCGTTTTTCCTATCTGTTCTATTACCCTTTTCCCAATCCAAGATGGCTGTCTTTCCTTTTCCTGTTTCTTACTTCCTGTTTATATATATAAGGGCCTTAATTTCCTTTCTCCTTGCGTTGAAACACTGCTCTGTGGTGATTACGCTCCTGCTGGTTTTCTCTCTGATTTCCAGTTTTTCTTCCCTTGTTTTTTCCTGTTTTTTCTTGCATTTGTCCTGGTTCAAGTTTTTGATTTTTCTTGTGTCTTCCTTCTTCCAGGGAGTTCATATCTGGAGGTTTTTTCCCCTTGGGGTTTTTTCTCAGGGACTCCTTCTGGAAGGCACGGACTGTAACGGTGTCTACTGTCAACAGCACTGTGGCTACCGGAAAGTGTCGCCCCTGCCTCGGCCAGAGCTGGGCCTGCAAGAACCAAGGTCGCACTCCTTCTCCCTCTGGTTTGCTTGACATAACTTGTCCTGAAACAACCCGAGTTTCTGAGGCCGTCTGTGACACCGAGACAGATCCAAGAGTTCCGCGAGGCCATGCTCCGACTCTTCAAAACCATTTCAACTCCCTGTGGTGGACCTGCAGGCCTCAAAGAGCCAAGAAGTCCTCCATCTAGGATATCATCAACAGGTTCGACCTCAGCCTCTGTTGGACCCTCAGACACCCACACCAAGCTTCCCCTGAAAAGCGGTATCGACTCCGCCTCCTGTTTCATACTGCATATCAGTTCCCAAAGCATTGCCACTGATGCTGAAACCATTGCTGCCAGTTAACGAGGTACCCATTGTGCTCTTGTGTTCTGAGTTGGTGGTGCTACAACCTCAACTGAGACTGCACTGCATTTCTGTTAAACCACAGCCTGTGCTTGCCATCCTACCTCAACAAGGACAATCTTGCATTCCTTGCTTTGCACAGATTATGACAACCCTTCCATGAAGATATTTGGTATGATGACCTCCAGTAAGCCAGCAGTCTTGACACCCCTCCTAATTCTGGCCTTCTCACCCGCAGCACCTTCCACTGAAGAAAGTGCTCCTTAGGCTTATCTGCCCCACCTCACGAGCTGCATCACCCCTAAGGTTCTTTTCACAATTTCGGCAGAGGTACCCCAAACTGCCATCCACTTCCGCCTCAGCAGGGTGTCCTGGCATTCAAAGCTGTGGCACCCACCAACCCTGCAGTCAGGGTAAATGAGCTAGTCAGCCTACTGCCACCCCAGTTACCCCACCTGCCAAACCTCTTTAGCGTGCACATACTAGAGCACAGCCACCCGACTGGGGGTTGAACCCCAACATTCTTACCATTCCACATCGGTCAAACCATCACTTTTCTGGCATTCTTTGCTCCACCTCACACACCTAAGGAGAAGGAGAGACTGCATCGCTTGGACCTCAAAATAATAGCACTGAGCTCTCTTTTACATTGATCGTATCAGAGAAAATCAGGTGGACTATCAGCTCTTTCTGGGGTTCCCTGGACCAAAATAAAGGCACAGCTGTGAAGAAGCAGACCATCTCCCACTGGATTGTGCTTTGTATTAAGATCTGCAACACGCTCGCCAGATAGCAGCCTACGGAAGGACTGTGAGTTCATTCCATCTGTGCTAAAGCTGCTACCACTGCATTGGCAGGCAAATTTCTTGTCCTGGACATCTCCCAGGCAGCTGTGTGGGTGTTAATCCTCACATTCATGAAGCAATACTGTCTGGACAGCTGTGTTCTCCTAGAAGGGTATTTCACTCATTCAGGGCTGCAAGATATTTTGGTTTGAGTCCATGCACACACCCACCACCAAATAGGTACTGCTTTGGTATATATTGTAAGGGTGGGGAATCTGCGGTTAGAAGTTTGTATCAGAAGAATAAGTTATTAATTTGGTTTTTTTTCAGTGGTGGTAAACCAAGATTTTATTTTTCATTAATTGGCAATTCTGTACAGCAACTGCTAAAAATGTGTAATAATGATTTAAAACAACTATCGTTTCGCTAAATTGTGTACTGAAAAGAAAATGAACATACTAAAGCTAAACAAGAATGCAAATATGGCAACACACCAGTGAGTGTGCACATTGCAAAATATTTTTAAAACATCTTTGCTTCCCAATTTGTCAGCATTTGCAAAGAATGTGTGGCTTAGAGAGGCAGTGTAAAATGGTTGACGAGCAACACGCCAAATTAACCTTTTTCTTTCCCGTTGGCCCTTACACCTGCTTTTCACCCAGAGGCCTGCTCTGAATCCAGGTCAACTTTCAGACATTGCACACTGCATTATATCCTATGGAACTCATAATACCGCGAGCAGGATATCCGTCACATGTGGGATGGAGTAATCCCCTCCTCCGAAGTTGTAATCAGGCCCTAAATTACAGAAAATCACTCTTTTCAAATTTAAAGTTATATTATTCACATTGCTAGAGGCTTTTGCCGGCTGTTGGAAAATGGGTTATTGGTAGGGCAGGTAGGTACCTACACCTAGCAACAAGCCACTAACCTCCACATAGGTACAGTTAGGTCTCAGTAAATTAATCCCAGCTCAACCCTTGGTAGCTTGGCAACGAGCGTCAAGGCTTAACTTAGGAGACAAAGTGTAAAGCATTCAAATATCACAAAACAGTAATTAAATAAAACACAGGAAACAGTTTAAAAATCCAAAACCAATTTATAAAAATAGCTTATATTTTTATCTTTAAAATGACACAAAAACGATTAAAATCGATTCAGGGGAACCGGAGATATGAATTTTTAAAGTATTATTATTTTCTAGCGCTTAGAAACAAAAAGCGCCAATCGGGTCATCTGGTTGCACCAGGACCGGGGCAAAGTCAAACTTTCAGGCCGACCGCGATGGAGCCCTGCTCGGCTACAAGTCGCGGGAGGCCTCGGTTAAAAAGTTACCTTCTGACTTAGTCTCTTTTTTGATGTTTTTCTTCCCCGGGACGAACCTGCCAGTTGAATCCGACCTCCTGGAGCCCTTGTCCGGATACGCGAAGTCGGTTTCCTCGGTGGTGATTTTTACCTTCGGACTTAGTCGTTTTTTCGAGATGAAAATCCTTCGACCGGGGTAAACCTGGATCTTGATCCGACGTCCGTGGAGCCCTTCTCGGATACGATGGCTGGGTGGTCCCGGTCAACTTTTTACCTTCGGACTTAGTCTCTTTTTTGGATGTTTTTCTTTACCGGGACGAACCACGAAGTCAGGCCGGGTCGCGGTTGAGGCAAGCCGGCTAGAATTTCCGCGGCGGGTCGGTCCCTCTCTGGAGCTTTTTTCCAAAAATTCTCAAATCTTTTCCAAACTTCTGGGGCTTCACCCAGATGTTCTTTTAAGGTTCTTTTGGGGTCCACAGCTCACCCCAAGGGTCCAGAAGTTCTTTGATGGTCCTTGGGGGGTGCGGACTTCAACTCCCAGAATGCACCTGGCGCAAACTCCTTTTTGGCCACTGGACAGTGGTCAGCTGGTCGCTTTCTTCAGGAGTTGGTGCAGGGGACTCTGGTTTAGCAATTTTTCACCTGTAGCAAACAGGGAGTCCCTCCTTGAACCAGTTGAAGCCAGGCAAAGTCCTTCTTGTGGTGAAGCCCAAGTGTGCAGCTGGTGCAGTCCTTCTGAGTGCAGGGTCCAGGTGCAGGCCAGGGGTCCAGCAGGGCAGTCCTTCTTCTTCTTTAGTTCCTTTCTTGTTGAATTCTGGAGGGGATCTGAGGTGTGGGTGCAGGTCTGCCAGTTTTATCCTTGCTCCTGGGTGAAAAGCAGGGGGGCCCTGGTTCTCCAATCAGGGACAGGGTCGTCCCCCTGTGATGACCACTTCCTGGGAAGTGTGGCAAAAATCCATCCCAGAAGGCAACAGTCTCTAAAAATCCAACATGGATGAATCTGATTTTTGGAGGTTACATCTGGCTGAGCCCACCCACTGGTGTGGCTAAAAATCATAAACACACCCCTCTCCTGCCCTCTCCTAATCTAATCAAGGGGGCACCTAATTGTCTGGGGTTGCAGGATGTGGGGGTGTTGCTGGGTGCTCCAAATGTCCTTCTCTGCCTTTGAAGACCAGTTTGGCAGCCCTCCCCCTTCCTTCCTCACCATCTGCTGAGGGGAGATTCTCTCCCCCAAGCACATTCCTTTGTGTGAAGCCTGGCCACTTCACACCTCATCAAGGCAGCCTGGCAGAAGCTGCTGCAGGCTGGCCAATCAGAGCACAGCAGCAAAAACAATGCAGAGCTGAAATTGGCAACTTTTTAGGTAAAGTCTAAACTTTTTACCTGAACTAGTTATATTAAATCCAACAACTGGAAGTTGTGGGATTTATTACAACAATCAATTTGATACCAAATTCTTGGTATGTAACATTTAAGGAGACTTTAAAATTTAAAATAAAGTCTGCCCATTCTAGCCTATGAAGGCCATTTACTTCAATGAGGGAAAAACGAATTTGGCTGTTTTTACCTCACCAGGGCTTATAAATCTATTTTTATAAAGTCCCTGCTTATAGTTACATGGCACCCAGCCCTAGGGGCACATAGGGCACACCTTAGGGGTGACTTATATGTAAAAATAAGGTAGTTTAAGACTTTGGAAGTACCTTTAATTCCAAAGTCGAATTTGCATATAACTTTAATTTAAAAGCAGCCAGCAAGGCAGGCTTGCTTTTAAAATGACACTGGGCACCTCAGCAGTGCACCTAGGTGTGCACCACCTATGCTGTGGTCCCTAAACCTACATGCCCTACCATATACTAGGGACTTATAGGTAGGTTAACTTAGCCAATTATAATTAGCCTAATTTGCATATCCATTTTACACAGAGCACAGGCCCTGGGACTGGTTAGCAGTACCCAGGGCACCATCAAAGTCAGGAAAACACCAGCAAAAAGAGGAAAATGGGGGCAAAAAGTTATGGGGCCTCTGCAATCAGCCCTGTTTTCTCACACAACCCCCCCCCAGCCCACACGCCCAGGAGACTCAGCCCAACCCTGGGAGAGTCTTCCTGGCTTGTTAGGCGAGGAAGACAGTGAAGAAAACTGGCTGTCCCTTTGCAGGGCCTACTCTGCCTTATATCCTCCTGTCAGGGTCACTCCCTATGGGTAGTGAAGCCATCCCAACAGTAAAAGGACCCAACTCAAACTGAAACTTCCCTCTAGGGGGGTCTTCCTCCTTTCTCTCTGCCAACTTGGGTAGTGAGGTGCCCACCTCCCCTACTCCAAACTTTGCTAGGGCAACACCTAGCTTACCCAAAGAGGTCACCCAACACTTGAGCAACCCCACCATGACCAATAGGGTCAGGGGGCCTACTTTGCTATTGGCCCTGGGGTCTGCCTCCCAGGCCAAGTACAGTGCTGCCAGGAAGGCTAGCACCCAGCAGAGGCTACTGACAGCTGTCAGTACCCAGAACCACACCCTAAGCTCTCCACTGACAGGTGGCTGAGCTGCTTTAGGGGGCATTTTGGGGTCCTGGCACCCCTCTTGCTGTCTAGAGTGGGGGGCTACCACTTCCTGTGGCAGACACCCTCCTTCCACTCTCCCTTCTGTCAGTGCAGGGGCAACACCTTGCATCTGGACAACTGCCTGACTACTCGGGACTTCCTTGGGGTCAGGTGAGGCCTCACCAGTGCCAACTCTGGGCTCCCCCCTTACTGGGGCAGAAGGCCCTTGGCTCCCTGGAACTCTCTTTAAGAGTGGCCTACCCTTCCTTTTCTTCTTTCCTTTTCTTGGGGACCCCTGTCTCCTAACTGTAGGGACTGACTCCCCAGGACTTTGGGTTGGGGGGGGGGTGCCCTGGGCGACCACCCCATCTGTGACCAGACTCACCTCTGGGAGGTCATTGCCCAGGATACAATCTAGGGGGAGGTCAGCACTGACTACCACCCTAATCCAGTCAAGGATACCCTCCCTCTCTAGGGGCACTATGGCTACAGGTTTGGAGGTGACCTCCCCTGTGGCTATCCTGACTTTCTTTGTCTTTCCTGGGACATACATGTCTGGCGTCACTAACCGGTCACTCACTATAGTGTGACTGGCACAGGTGTCCCTCAGGCCAGTGGTAGGGATCCCATTCACTTGAATGTGGTGGAAGTGCCTACTCCCACCCTCAGGGATCACCAGCTTACCATCTGGTCCTGTCTCCCAGCACAATGCTAGGAGGACTTCATCATCTGAGGAATCCTCCTCTATGGCTACACTGGACAGCCCAGTGCTAACCACCTTCCTTGGACAGGCTGCATCTCCTCTGAAGTGACCTGTCTGCTGACAGTCAAAGCAAGCCCTACTGTCCAAGAGTTTTTTTAACCCTGGGTCTCCCTGTCTCTGCTTGTCAGAGTGGGAGTGGGATTTACTCTCCTCCTTCTTAGGGTTCTGGGGTACAGAGGGAGTCTCTGTGGTGGGCTTACCACCTCCCTCCTTAGGTTTTTGGGGACCTGTCCCCCCCTTCTTGGAGTCTCCCTCCTGGGACTTGACAACCACCCTGGTTCTCAACCACTCATCAGCTGCCTCCCCTAGCTCTCTAGGGTTGGTCTGCTTAGACTCCACTAGATGCTGGCGTAACCTTTCTTGGGTACAATTGGTCAAGATGTGCTCTCTCATGATCAGATTGTATAACCCCTCATAAGTATCTACTTTGTTACCAATAATCCAGCCCTCTAGTGCCTTTAGTGAAATGTCCACAAAGTCAACCCAAGACTGGGTACTGACCTTCTGGGTGTCCCTGAACTTCATTCTATATTGCTCTGGGGTCAGACCAAACTTCTTGGCTAAGCACCTCTTCATACTAGGGTATGAATCTGCCTCCTCCCCCCTTAAGGTCAGAAGCCTATCCCTCCCTGAGTTGGGGACCAACTCCCACAAAAGGGAACCCCAGTATTGAGGCCTAACCCTTCTCATTTGGAGTGCCCTCTCAAAGGCCCCCAGCCACTTATCTATGTCATCCCCCTCTACATAGGCAGGAACCACCCCTTTGAGTAATCTGGGGCAAACTCCCCCACCCATGGACACCTCAGCTTCTTTATCGCTGCCTCCATCTCTTTTCTCTTTGTATGCCCACTTTTTCTTTTCTAGGGCCAGCTTCTCTGCTTCCAAAGCTATGTATGCTAGCTGGGCCTCCAGCTCTCTTTCTCTGATGGATGGGTTCTCTCCTCCTGAAAGGACCCCCTTCCCACCACTAGCTTTGGATCTGCCCCTAGTGACTGTATTTACTGAGGACCGTTCTTCCTCGTCCTCACTTAGGGTCAGATGCCTTCCCTCCCCTGAGTGGTTAGAGCTTGCATCCTCCCTTCTTTCTCCCTCCTCTGGAGCTTCTTCTGACTCTACCTCTTGGGCCTCAGCCCATGCTGTCAGGGATGTGATCAGGATTTGCTTCCTGAGATCAGTGGTTGCAGGCAACCCTCTTTCAATACACAACCCCCTAAGCTGGACTACTGTCAGTGTGGGTAGGCTAGCCAGATCAAGCTCCATGGTTCCCTAGTTTTGTGTCAACAAAAACTTTTTGCAAAAATTGGAAACAAGAATTTAGAAAAATTACAAAAATTCAATAATTGAAATTAATCCAAATTAAAAATTAAAAACAATTTTTGCACTAGGACAATTTAAAGGATTTTTAACTTGTTTTACCCAAAACTGTAATGTGATATTGAACACAAGTACAGGATCCCGTCGCTGCTTCCAATTATGTTGGAAAATGGGTTATTGGTAGGGCAGGTAGGTACCTACACCTAGCAACAAGCCACTAACCTCCACATAGGTACAGTTAGGTCTCAGTAAATTAATCCCAGCTCAACCCTTGGTAGCTTGGCAACGAGCGTCAAGGCTTAACTTAGGAGACAAAGTGTAAAGCATTCAAATATCACAAAACAGTAATTAAATAAAACACAGGAAACAGTTTAAGAATCCAAAACCAATTTATAAATATAGCTTATATTTTTATCTTTAAAATGACACAAAAACGATTAAAATCGGTTCAGGGGAACCGGAGATATGAATTTTTAAAGTATTATTATTTTCTAGCGCTTAGAAACAAAAAGCGCCAATCGGGTCATCCGGTTGCACCAGGACCGGGGCAAAGTCAAACTTTCAGGCCGACCGCGATGGAGCCCTGCTCGGCTACAAGTCGCGGGAGGCCTCGGTTAAAAAGTTACCTTCTGACCTAGTCTCTTTTTTGATGTTTTTCTTCCCCGGGACGAACCTGCCAGTTGAATCCGACCTCCTGGAGCCCTTGTCCGGATACGCGAAGTCGGTTTCCTCGGTGGTGATTTTTACCTTCGGACTTAGTCGTTTTTTCGAGATGAAAATCCTTCGACCGGGGTAAACCTGGATCTTGATCCGACGTCCGTGGAGCCCTTCTCGGATACGATGGCTGGGTTGTCCCGGTCAACTTTTTACCTTCGGACTTAGTCTCTTTTTTGGATGTTTTTCTTTACCGGGACGAACCACGAAGTCAGGCCGGGTCGCGGTTGAGGCAAGCCGGCTAGAATTTCCACGGCGGGTCGGTCCCTCTCTGGAGCTTTTTTCCCAAAATTCTCAAATCTTTTCCAAACTTCTGGGGCTTCACCCAGATGTTCTTTTAAGGTTCTTTTGGGGTCCACAGCTCACCCCAAGGGTCCAGAAGTTCTGTGATGGTCCTTGGGGGGTGCGGACTTCAACTCCCAGAATGCACCTGGCGCAAACTCCTTTTTGGCCACTGGACAGTGGTCAGCTGGTCGCTTTCTTCAGGAGTTGGTGCAGGGGACTCTGGTTTAGCAATTTTTCACCTGTAGCAAACAGGGAGTCCCTCCTTGAACCAGTTGAAGCCAGGCAAAGTCCTTCTTGTGGTGAAGCCCAAGTGTGCAGCTGGTGCAGTCCTTCTGAGTGCAGGGTCCAGGTGCAGGCCAGGGGTCCAGCAGGGCAGTCCTTCTTCTTCTTTAGTTCCTTTCTTGTTGAATTCTGGAGGGGATCTGAGGTGTGGGTGCAGGTCTGCCAGTTTTATCCTTGCTCCTGGGTGAAAAGCAGGGGGGCCCGGTTCTCCAATCAGGGACAGGGTCATCCCCCTGTGATGACCACTTCCTGGGAAGTGTGGCAAAAATCCATCCCAGAAGGCAACAGTCTCTAAAAATCCAACATGGATGAATCTGATTTTTGGAGGTTACATCTGGCTGAGCCCACCCACTGGTGTGGCTAAAAATCATAAACACACCCCTCTCCTGCCCTCTCCTAATCTAATCAAGGGGGCACCTAATTGCCTGGGGTTGCAGGATGTGGGGGTGTTGCTGGGTGCTCCAAATGTCCTTCTCTGCCTTTGAAGACCAGTTTGGCAGCCCTCCCCCTTCCTGCCTCACCATCTGCTGAGGGGAGATTCTCTCCCCCAAGCACATTCCTTTGTGTGAAGCCTGGCCACTTCACACCTCATCAAGGCAGCCTGGCAGAAGCTGCTGCAGGCTGGCCAATCAGAGCACAGCAGCAAAAACAATGCAGAGCTGAAATTGGCAACTTTTTAGGTAAAGTCTAAACTTTTTACCTGAACTAGTTATATTAAATCCAACAACTGGAAGTTGTGGGATTTATTACAACAATCAATTTGATACCAAATTCTTGGTATGTAACATTTAAGGAGACTTTAAAATTTAAAATAAAGTCTGCCCATTCTAGCCTATGAAGGCCATTTACTTCAATGAGGGAAAAACGAATTTGGCTGTTTTTACCTCACCAGGGCTTATAAATCTATTTTTATAAAGTCCCTGCTTATAGTTACATGGCACCCAGCCCTAGGGGCACATAGGGCACACCTTAGGGGTGACTTATATGTAAAAATAAGGTAGTTTAAGACTTTGGAAGTACCTTTAATTCCAAAGTCGAATTTGCATATAACTTTAATTTAAAAGCAGCCAGCAAGGCAGGCTTGCTTTTAAAATGACACTGGGCACCTCAGCAGTGCACCTAGGTGTGCACCACCTATGCTGTGGTCCCTAAACCTACATGCCCTACCATATACTAGGGAGTTATAGGTATGTTAACTTAGCCAATTATAATTAGCCTAATTTGCATATCCATTTTACACAGAGCACAGGCCCTGGGACTGGTTAGCAGTACCCAGGGCACCATCAAAGTCAGGAAAACACCAGCAAAAAGAGGAAAATGGGGGCACAAAGTTATGGGGCCTCTGCAATCAGCCCTGTTTTCTCACACCGGCATTTAAAGAAACAGCTCATGGGGGGTTAAGCTGGAGATCATTTTAACTTTGTAATTTAACAGCTGAATTTCAACTTCTCAACGTTTTTCAAATATGGGAAGAGCAATTTAGAGATGCTTTCTAGTGGCACTAGTCCTTAAGGCACTCTTCTTCGGGTCCCCACAGAATAGACACTGCTGCTTTTTAACTCGTTTAAAAATATTGACCTTGAACAAATTCTTCATTGGCATTAACTTTACCCAACAAAAAGGCAAACCCCATTAATCATCATTTATTTCTAATGTAGAAGAAATAATGATTTTGCCTAATGTGTTACAGTCCAAGCAATTTTGCAAACATATCTGGTAATTTTCTAGTATATGAAAAACCACAAATTGGCCCAAATCGCCGTACTCATCCCCTCCAGTGCTTAATTTGTACAAAAATTTGCCAGTGCCCAAAGCCCTCGTACACGTAATACTGAGACAGCATAATCCTAAAGTCATCTTGGGCCTCTTTAATCCATTTACAGCCACTCCCTACCCCTTCAGCTCACTCTTGCAGCTTTCTGCTGTTGCGCAGGGTCTCATTATTCTAATTAGACTACTGGATTTGGGCAGTTGAATCACTTGCACAGTGGGGGACTTAGTATGAACCCACTACAGGTGACACCTGTCGGCCTAATCTGGGTTTTGCTGCGGCTAACTAGTAGTCCCTCATCTCCACCCAAGAGCAAGTATGGTTGGGCAACCGAGCACATGACACAATTGAGTCCTCAGGGAAATCGTGGTCACTCAGATCTCATCCGTTTCACTCAGTTACATTAGTCTCACATATGCAAGGACAATCAGAGGCAGAATATATTTCATTAAGGTTTTATTGAAGCAACTGCATCTTAGATATTAAAGTATGGATTGCAATAACTAGGACGATGAAGCAAGACAGGATTGAAATTGTGACAAGGAGAGTGAAATATAAAAATAACGCTACTATATTGTCACTACGGTTTCTTAAAATAGTTCCTACTTAGACTATGTTAGAGCACAGCATGTTGAGCTCTAATTCTGCCCTTCAGGTTCCCCTGGGAAGACATCATCCCTCATACCTGAAAAAGAGGCCTGTAGTCTACATAAGTAGCTGCAGCGAAGCAATCAGCATACAGTTGTGGTCATCTGGCTGGAATCTCCCTCTCGTGTCCATGGGTCAAGGTGGTGTTTTTATAAAAAAATAGCTGATGTTCCCAGATGCCCACGTAAGACTGTATATGTTTCTGTGAAAATTAGAGACAGAGCGTACCACATTTGCCGGAAACCTATCTTACTGCAGTCTTGACAAAAGCACAGAGTGAAAGAAATGTCTTGTTTAAGAGCACATTGCTGGCCTAGGCAAATAACAGCTAGATAGAGAAATTAACACAAGACCGCAAATGTGGCTATTGTTAAAATGATAAAACAAAGCTGAATAAAACATATCTAGGTTAAAGTGCACAGCGGCAGGGCTAGTTTGCTAAACTAATGTGTATGCAGCTATAACTAAAATGGCTACACAACACTGCTTTCTCCCTCTCTGACACATTTTCGTTTTTCTCTTCCTCCGTCTTTCCCATATGTATCATTTGCTCGCACTAAATGCTTGAGGCAGAAAAATATGTGCCAGACCTCAAAAATAAGTGTTGGTGCTCGCACCGGAAACAACAAGCACAAATTAAGCACTGTTTCTAACACTTCATTAAGTACTATAGAAAGAAACACTTTAAATAGGGTTGCAAGATACTCCCTTTCTAAGAATAACCAAGTACAAGAGCAGCAGTACTTTTTCGTCATAAGTCTGTCAGTTTTCAAGGGAATCAAAATTAACAATGAAATGTACCTTTGGCATACCGAGGGAAGAATTTTTTTTTATAGTTGCATGTAAATCAGCCACCACAAGATTGCTTGCAAGCATGTGTGCGCATCTAAGTATGCATATTGCTTTTCCCTGTATGTTCTGGGAAAGTGTCTTGTGGTCTTCCTCATTAAGGGTGTTTGGAAACATACTCACCAATGAGAAAATCCCAAGCAGGGAACGCATTTTGGCCTGAAGAATATGCAGTATTATTGGCGAGTTGTCAGCAGTAGCAGAATGGCACATCTTAGAGAGTATGGCAGATAATTTAGAAAGGAAGAAGATCAAGGCCTGCACGCCCAAAACCAGAACAATGCCACCAATGAAACTCTCTGCGCCAAAGGTGGCTTGATCTAGAAAGATTTTGGTAGGAGTCACTGTGGAGTTAGCCGCACTTGTTGTTGTTGTTGTATTAGTGGTAATGGTTGGTGCAGCGGTAGGAGCAGCAGAAGTTACATTTGTAGTCTGGTTTGCAGCAGTAAGAGTAGTTGGAAGCAAAACACTTGAGGTTTCAGAATGGGCAGCAGATGAATTTACGGCGGTGACCCGGCCCAAAAAGCAGAGCAGGGCCAGGCTGAGGAGGGCCGACCACTGCTCCCCGACTGCCAGACATCCTGGTACTGGAGGTGCCGTTGGTCTCACCACAAGTGTGCCCCACAAGCCACTCACAAGTCCCCAACACACTGTTCCATCTATTTGGTTAATGCTCTTTCTGGTAGAAACTCTATCTAATCGCAAATTCCTCAATGACCCTCCCATTCTCCCCTTTCTCTGCATTGCACTTGATCCATTAATAAGATCCAAAGTCTAGGAATCTGCAAACTGGTCACAGCCACTAGCGTGCAGGAATAGGGTCTACATAGACTCCACACATCATTTCCGGAGCTGAACGGCTTAGTTGCAGAGCCGCACAGCACTCCCTACTAGCGCACAGAGGTACTGTTGAAGACGTTTCTAGATCCATTTTGACTCCTGGGGAATGTTCAAAGTGTGAGGAGTCTGCGGGGGTAAATAAAGTTGCTACCAGAAATAGGGTTATCGAAGGTAAGTAACTTGTTCTTCTCTTTCACATTTGACACTTCCTCCAAAAATTTTCCCGTACCCAACTCTAAACCTCTGTCTTTCTTGCTCACACTTCTGTTTTTGTGCTTTACCTCACAGGGTACGGGTGCAAAATACAGCCAAAGAGAAAGAAAAGGGCACTGGACTTCCAGACCTCAATCAACAACAAACGTGAGTAGAGTATGAAGAAATATATTTTGGTCTCAGACTACCCTTGCTATTCCAGGACAGCGCTTTTACGAGGAAGTCAATATCTTATCGTGGCCCCATCCTTCATCTTTATCCCATCCACTGCGCGGTTTCCTCCTTCTCTACTAGCGGGGAGTCCTCTTTTACAGTAGTAGGAAATCCTGGGTCTGCATTCAGCAATGAATATGAAGATTTGCTCGGTGGAAATATGCATGCACTGCAGGAACGGTGTATGTGTAGAGGCCACCTCATTAAAAATGCATACATCAGAACAACAACTCTCTGCTCCTAGCCAAATATGTCGCCTCTTAAGCTTTCTGACCCGCAGAGGTGACCACCACTGATGATGAATCATTGTGAGTTGTATTTATCCATGTATGCATGTTTGCAACTTATGGATTTTAGCACCCTCAGTAAGTGGAGGAGGGATGAAGCCTGCTTGATCTGTGTGGCTATGGTGTGCTGATCGCAAAGGAAGACTTTTCGCTATTACCACAATACTTGTTTTATGATGTCATATTAAGTAGAACTCTTCCACCCGTGCTCGGTGTAGTGTAAGAAAGGTCTGTCTCCTAAAATGTCCCCAAGTTAGCATTGGACCACACCTGTCCTTCATCAGCTCTGTCCGGAGGAGTTTGTTTGTACATAGTGCACAATATTAAAGATGTGCTGCTCATTGTGTCCCTTGCTGTATCCCCTTACTATACAAGTAACCCCAAAGGGGTTCCTGTTTGCTACATGCACACATGGTACAACCCCACGTTCTCTTGGTGGAACTAGCATTAGTCAAATGTCACTTCTGCACATGTGAATGGATATGCTATGTGGAAGGACCGCTTAGAGGACCTTCCTCACCCCATTGGAGCCCCTGTGGTTCAGCTCTCTCCTTTGGAGCCACTGGCTGAAAGTGGCCCCATGAAAAAGGGGAAATAGGAGGCTCAATCAGTTTCAGTAAAATGTAGAAGCCTTTTGCTTTAAGCTGTTCACTCGTTTAATGCCAGGCCTTGGTCCAGCATGAAATTAGCTGTGTACGTCCAGGTATACTCTATACTTATACTGAAGTAATATCAGCACTCCTCCTTACTTCACACAGGCCACACTGATAGACGTTTTCCAACAGAGAACTCCTCCTGTGTCTGCCACTTCCTGCAGACACATCCTTTGTTTTCCCATCTGACCCTCACTCTTTTATCAAAGGGTCCCTCTCCCACAGTGTCCCCTGATTAGCCACAAACAGTAAAAATCCATATACCAGCACCTTCATTATTACCTCTGTAAAGACCTTGGTTTCTGCATCTATCCATGGGGAGTTGTATCTGTGGCTCATCTTTGTTAGGCTCGGCCTGTACAAGGCACAGAACTGCTACAGGGTCCATGTGCTCTGTCCTGTAGGGATCTGTGTGATTTCCAATGCATGTCTGGAAACTGCTACATCAGTGAGTTTTTTCACACCAGCAGTGCTGTCAATTCACCAGCGGTTGCCACAGACTTGATCTTAATGTGTCAATGTGGTAACAACAATGTAGCATAAAACACAAACATGCAAAGAGCTCCTTAAAATAGCCTAGTAATTACATTGGTCTAAAAATTATGCATTAGAAGGAATGCAGAGAAGAGGATTCAGATCAGTTTACACAATCAATTTGTTAATGTGTCTTCAACTTTTTCTCCTGCTTCATGTCACTTTTATGTATGTATGAAGGCGGTGTCGGTGTAGTTGAAACCCAGCCAAAAGGCAGCTGCACACTTCTTAAACACAGTCTACACATGATTTGATGAATGGTATATTATCTGAGTCCTTGCAGGGGCCTTTACTATGCTTTGAAATGAAAGAGTGGAGCTTGGGCAGCCCATCTCTTCAAATTCAGGTATACATGTCAAGCCAGTAGAGAAGGGGTCATCCCAGAGGTCTGTCATATGCATAGTGCTCACACCCGCGAGGAACATACATGTCACCCTCATCAAAATTGTGTACAGTGATTCATTTGAAAAACATATAAGTGCAGGAGACCCATGTTTTGCTTAGGCACTCGCTGCAGCGCTGTTGAATACCAGGGTTCAAGAATACAGAGGCTGCATATTTTTGATTCCACCTCATGGCTCTTTCTTCCACCACACTACACTTCCTGTTTCTTCATCTCACTCCTTCAGAGTCCTTTTCACAGTTTTTCTATCTGTTTCTTATTCTTTCTCCCTTTTCAGCTTTTCTCTCTCTTGTTCTGGGTCAGAGTCTGATGATGAAAATAAGTCCCTAGAAATGATTGCTGGTGCCGACATCCTGTAACCACCTCTAATCTGTCAGTCTCTGTTCTCTGCACTCTGTCAGGAATTGACTTTGAGCTGTGGACATGCAGTAAACTCTTCCTCTTCCGCAGACCTCTCAGAGGGAGTAAGTTAGGCTAAGAATCTTTGCAGCACACACTCCACCTGCAGAACCGCTACATCCTCTTCCATACACGGACTTTATGCATTTGCATGGAATAAACGTACCCACATTCTGGAACTGGCAAACACAGCCAGTACCTTGTACTCAGTGCACATACTCCACCCTCCAATCAAGTAAGCTATAAAAATTACATATACATTTTGTTATTCTAACTAGATATGACTGAACACATTCAATTCACCTTGTATGTGATTTGTAGCTGCAAATAGCAGGATTCATTCATTATTTAATAGCGACCACAAAGGCTGTAGAAGATACTGCAGAAGTTCTAAAGAAGGACATGGAACCGCCTTGATCATGGGCCCCCCTGCATGGGGGTTCTAGACAAGATCAGGAAAGCTGGTGCAAGGAAAAACAGCAGTATCCAAGACAGTAAGAAAACAAATTGTGCTTCAGAGCTTTTCCCTCTCCACCAACAAGTATGTTAGTGTGCCCAAAGCCACCAGTCAGTATGCCCCTTGCAGTTCTTTTTTAATTTCAAAAGTTATGATTAAATTTGCAAAACAAGAAAGCAGAAGTCAAAGTTTAAACCTAAGTAAAAGGAAAAAATATCTTCTGCAGTGACAGTCTCAATAAGTGTGTCACCAAGTAATTACATAATGAACTGTTAGAAATGGGGTTTCTGGTTGGCTAGGGTATGCACCTCAGCCAGGCAAAACTTACCCACTCTAGTCAGGGCAAGGGAGTTACACGTCCAAGATAACCCTTGCTCACCCCGTGGTAGCTTGGCACGAGCAGTCAGGCTTAACCCGGAGGCAATGTGTAAAGCTTTTGCACAACACACACAACACATGTGACGCAATATCCCCACCACAAAGGAAACACAACACCAGATTATATGAAAATATACTGTATTGTACACAACGTAATTATTAGACCAAACATCACATATCAGTACTATTCTGCTACCTTAGCAGTTGTCAGAACGTTACACAATAGTTACTCTGCAAGTTAGCAGTAGTCACACATAACACACAGGTTACTCAGTATTCTGCAACATAAGCAGTAGTCAGGAAACACGTTATTACGCCAAAGCACTTGTCATAAGAATATCATACAATGCCCATAATAGGAACATTAGAAAACATATGGCAAGTTAGAAAAAACATATTAGCATGTCATGCCCATAACAGGAACATTTGCATACACATATGTAAAAACACATCAAACAGGTAGGCAACATATAAACTAGTAAAGTCTCTAGCAAGAACTTAGAATTTATTTTGTCTCTTTAAGAGTACCTGGTTTGATGAAGGCACCTCCAGTGCCTGAAAGATGAACAATGGGGCCCCCGGCGCTCCTCTGCGCAAAACGGGGGCCTCTGACATCCTTTGAGGAGAGGGGGGGTGGCACGCACCTCCCCTGTACAATTGACGGGCCCCTCTGGGGACCGTGATTACTGGGGGCCCCCCTAGGCCTCCACCGGCCCTCACGAGGGGGGCTCAAGTCAGGGAAATCCTTGAGGGAGGAGGGGGGTGCCACGCACCCCCTCCGGATTGAAAACGGGCCCCTCCAGGGACCCGCAAACTCCTGTGGTCTCCCTGGGCCTCCATCGGCCCTCACCAGGGGGAGACCACCCAAGAAATGCCACTGGCCCACGAGGGGGCCAACAAGGGAGCCGGCGGCACGGGCAAGCCTCTGGTGAGGCGACCGCCCAGCCCGCGAATCAAGGGGGAGTCCTCCGGGACTCCCACAGGCGAGGGAGAGGCATCCTCCTTTCCCTCCTGCTCCTGATGACTCCTGGCCCGAGGCAGGGCCTGCCAGTGCCCCGGGGGTGCTCCACAGAGCGGTCCTCGCCCCAGGGGCACCAATAGGAGCACGCTTGCTCCTGATGATGAAAAGAAGGTTTTCTTCGTGCCCTGGGGGCACCGGTAAGTGCGCTGCTCGCACTTTAACAAAATAACTTTCCTGGGCTGTGACGGTGCTCTGGGCAAAAGAGGGCGCTTAAAAAGCACAAGGGCACTTCCCCAAGCCCGGGCTGCGGCAGTGATTCCTGCAGACAAAGAAGGTGCCTGGAAGTGCACCTGGGCATCAAAAGGGTGCTCTCTCAGCACTAAGAATTATGCTGAAGGGATCGTTGTAGTGGTCAGGGGCCACAGCACCCTGCCCCTGGGAACAGCAAGGCAAGAAGAAGCACAGGGCTGGTGGGCCCACCTACAGGCCAGCACAAGGGGTGCAGATGGTGGCAGGTCACAGGTCAGCACAGCAGCAGCAGTCCAAGGTGGTTTCCTGGGGAGTCCATTCATCAGCGTTCTGTGTCCATTTCCAAGTTCCAAGAATGTTCAAATTGTGGGGACAATTCCCCTGTACTTATAGTCAGTTCTTACAGTGTTTTACAATGGTAGGGAGAGGAGGTTCCAGCCAGTTACAACTGGTTCTGGGAGTGCCCCCTCTCTCCTTTCAGCACAGGCTCCGAACATCAGTGGGGGGTTAACGACCCTATTGTGTGAGGCCAGGGCACAGCCTTTACAAATGTAGGTGTGCCCCGCCTCTCCCTTCTCTCAGCCCAGGAAGACTATTCAGTATGCAGATGCACCTCTGTGACACCTCCACCCTCCCTGTGTACAGGCTGTCTGAAAAGTATGCACAAAGCCCCAACTGTCACTCTGCCCAGACGTGGATTGGAGTCAAGCTGCAAAACACCAGAGTCATAAGCACAGATAAATGCACACTTTCTAGAAGTGGCATTTCTATGATAGTAATAAAAAATACACCTACACTAGTAAGCAGCATTTATTATCACCATCACAACCATACCAAACATGCCTATGCTACCTCCCATAAATCAGACAATACCACTTACACATACAGCAGGGCATTTCTAATGCAATCCTATGAGGAGGCAGCACTCACAGCAGTGAGACACCAGTTAGGCTGTTTGTCACTACCAGGACAGGCCACGCAACCTGGCACATGTCCTGCCTTCTACATACATAGCACACTGCCATAAGGCTAGCTAGGGCGTACCTTAGGGGTGACTTACATGTAGTAAAAGGGGAGTTCTGGGCCTGGCAAGTAAGTTTAGATGCCAGGTCTCTGTGGCAGAAAAACTGTGCACACAGGCCCTGCACTAGCAGGCCTGAGACAGGTTTGAAAGGCTACTTTAGTGGGTGGCGCAAGCAGCGCTGCAGGCCCACTAGTAGCATTTAATTTACAGGCCCTGGGTATAGGGATACCACTGTACAAGGGACTTATAGGTAAATTAAATATGCCAATTAGGTATAAGCCAATCATACCAACTTTAGATGAAAGAGCACCTGCACTTTAGCACTGGTCAGCAGTGATAAAGTGCTCAGAGTCCTCGAGCCAACAGCGAGAGGTCAGAAAAACCAGGAGGTAAGGCAAAAAGTCCAACATGAACATAGTGCAGAACACACAATAGGATATCTGAAACATTGTAAACAAGCCAACCGCTATTGGCTGGAACCCAATAGACTATGAAAAAAGGGATACTAAGGGAAAGTTACTAAAGAAACCTGATTAGATCATGCATAAACTTTTGTAATGAGTTTTGAGCTCAAGCAAGTGAAGGCAAAGTCACAATCACATACACTGATAGCATATAACATGACTGCAAAGTAATCCAGTAGCAAAATAAAGTTATTAATCAACTATTCCAAAGCCATCTGCTAGCCAAAATCCATGGGTGCTGTGCAGGCATGATCGTCTGGGCACCTCTGATGTAACATAGCCATTAACAGCAGGCAGTCCTCGAGGCATTACTCAAAGGCTTCCAGTTTGTCAAAATGGTTTTGTGGACAAGGGTAAACATTAGGGGCCAGATGCACAACTTTTTGTTTTGCGACTCGCAAATTGCGATCAGTTTGCGAATCGCAAAACAAAATGTACAACAATGTTAACCACACTGTTTGCGATTCACAAATGCGTCGCAAGAGACCTGCTTTATGAAGGCAGGTCGCAATTTGCGACCCATTTGGAAATGGCCACATTCACAGAGATGGTGGCCTGCTTGGGGTCAGCAGACCACCAGGTCTGTTACTGCTTTTACAATACGTCAGTTTAAAAAAAAAAATGCAGCCTGTTTTCCTTAAAAACGTTTTCTTTTAATTTTTTCAAAGTAGGCAGTGGTCGGTGGGACCAGTACCTGCTCTGAAAAAACTGTTTCGCTACCATTCACAAAGGGGAACGGGTCCTGTTTGTGAATGTGTTAAAATCAATTCAAATTAGTGTTAACTGCGATTGTTTTGTGACTGCATTCACGGTCACAAAACAACCATCCATCCCCCAAGTAATCACAATTAGGAAGGGACACCCTCGGAATGCCCCTGCCTAATTGCGAGTAGCAATCCCCATTTTGCGAGTCGGTAACTGGATACCGACTCGCAAAATAGGAATGGTACATTGTACAAGGCCATTTTGCCATCCCATACTGTGATTTTCACCTTTTGCGGCTGCAAAATCGCATCGTACATCTGGCCCTAGATTTAGAAGTAAACATTTATCTTTCTGTAGAGATAGAGTATGCCTAGGCTAAAGGGACCACAAATGGAGAACGAAACATTTCTGGGCAAGTGTGAGTGAAATATCTTGTCAATAATATCATGTATGTACCCCCAAAAAGTGGCCAATGAAGGGCATCCATACAGCATATGTCGTAATCGGCATTCTCAGCTTTACCAAGCGGTTAGCAGTTCTCAACTTCATGCATAATGGGGGGTATTTTACTGAATTGTTTTCCTTCACCGCTTCACCATTTTGTTAATCTCTTGCTGCCTTTCTACTCCTGAATCCCACAGTCGAAGAGTTTACTGACCCCAAGCTGAAGCAGTGCTGCCGAAGCGGCATAGCGCTCCTGCCCCCACACATGAAACGCACCTGCGACCAGAGGTCCAGCAAAGTCCCGGATGAGAAATGCAGAAATGCTCTGCTGACGTGCTGCAACTTTGCTGCAGAGCAGCGGAAAAAATACCGGGGGGTGACCACCGGACTGGGAAGAAGTAAGGATCCATGCTCCTTTGTGACCTTGTTTTTTTTATGTACTTCTGAAACAACTATCTACATCTTAGCAAAATATTGGAATAAATATTAAACAAATATGTAGTCAATAATTAAACTGTTGAAGCCCTATTAGGAAATAAGGGGCATATTTATAATGCCCTAGCTCCACCTTGCGCCACATTAATGTCATTTTTTTTTTTTACGTTAATGTGACCCAACGAGGCCAAAATCCCCGTGCCATGTTTACAGAGTGGCGCGATGCATGCATTGCGTCACCTTGTAACCCTTTGCGCTACATTATGCCTGCGCCAGGCATAATGTATACAAAAGGGGAGTTTCCCCGTTGGGGGGGGGGGCAAAAAACAGCGCAAGGAAATCTATGGGATTTCCTTGCACCATTTTGTATGGCACTTTTAACACCTGTTCAAGAGCAGGCGTTAAAGGGGGGCTTCCATTCTTTAGAATTGGCCCCTATGTACTCTGCAGGAGTAGCGCCAACATTTGCCGGTACTCCTGAAGAATACATCAATAGCGTCATAAAAAATGACGCCTTTGCCCCCTTCCCAGCGCTATGGTGCGCCGTCGTATTTTTAATACGGCGCACACATGGCAGAGGTAGGGGGGTGCCAAGGGGCGCAGGGAAAGTGGCTCAGCACTCGGTGCAGCTCCACTTTCCATAAATCTGCCTTGGAGTGAAACACATACATAAAAATCCCACTTACAATGTCTTTAAATTTGTACAAATATTTGCTTAAATTCTGTGTGTGTGAAAGATACAACATATCTAAATTAGGTTTGTGAATACTTTCTTTAGCCGTTCTCTCATGAATTTCGAGGGGTTCAGCTTGGATCAAATGAAAATCAAGTGTCAACTATTAAACAATGTGTATGGCCTTCATTATACAATAGTATTTTATATCATGTATCTTGCATGTGTTGTCTCAAGGTTACTGCACTTAGGGCCAGATGTAGGAAAGGATTTGCGAGTCGCAAACGGCAAAAATTGCCGTTTGCGAGTCGCAAATCGCATTTCCCTATGCAGAAATGCATTTTGCGAGTCGGGACCGACTCGCAAAATGCATTTCAGAATCGCAAATAGGAAGGGGTGTTCCCTTCCTATTTGCGATTCGTAGTGGTATGCAATACCATTTGCGACCGCATATGCGGTCGCAAATGGTGTCGCAGTTACCATCCACTTCAAGTGGATGGTACCCCACTCGCAAATTGGAAGGGGTCCCCATGGGTCCCCTTCCACTTTGTGAATGGACCCAAAACAATTTTTTCAGGGCAGGTAGTGGTCCAAGGGACCACTACCTGCCCTGAAAAAATACCGAAACTAAAGGTTTCGTTTTTTTTTTAAGTGCAGCTCGTTTTCCTTTAAGGAAAACGGGCTACACTTAAAAAAAAAAACTGCTTTATTTAAAAGCAGTCACAAACATGGAGGTCTGCTGACTACAGCAGGCCTCCATGTTTGCGAGTGCCTAGAATCGCTATGGGGCCTGCAATTTGCGACCCACCTCATTAATATTAATGAGGTGGGTCATTGCGACCCCATAGCGACTCGCAGACGGTGTCTGAGACACCGTTCTGCATACCAGTTTGCGAGTTGCAAATTGCGAGTTGCAGGGACTCGCAATTTGCAACTCGCAAATTGGCTTTTTGCTACACCTGGCCCTTAGTGACTCCCTTTCGTTATGAATAATAACTTGCATCTCCTTTAACGTCACACATTGTCACACAATGTCATATAAGTTACAGCCTGTACTATAGCAAACACCATATCCATTTGCAAGAAACTGGGGTATTAGTTGAGGGAGGGAGTACTCGCCTCAAGTAGTAATCACAGCCCTTGTCAGGATGAACCCTTAAATTCCCTAGATTAGCATTGAGCTCAATCCCATAGGGCAGTGGTTCCCAACCTGTGGTCCTGGGACCCCTGGGGGTCCGCGAAGCCTCCTTAGGGGGTCCGCGAATGCTTAGAAAATGGAATAATATTAACAGATTAGGTCCCTAGCTTTCAGTAAGGACTCAGTGGGGGGTCCCCGGTTTCCAATAATGATTGAGTGGGGGTCCCCGGGTACGAGTAATGATAATGTGGGGGTCCACCGAAGTCAAAAGGTTGGGAACCACTGCCATAGGACCTATGGGACTGAATAGGTAGGCTTTCTGATTACTAAAACTAATGATTTTAGTCTGCACCAATGATACTAGGCTTGTGCGAAATTTCATTCATGTGGCATAATATTGAGAATTTCACATTACACTTGTTATGTGAAATTCCCAAAATGAGTCCATTAAACCACGTTGCGTAATTATGCTGCATTTGTGGCAAAATTATAGAGTGGCAACAACAAAGAACAATGAGAATGCCTCTTGGTTTTGATGCAGCACTTCTGTTTTTGGTGCTTTTTTTTAGCATGAAATGTGTCATTGCATCAAAAATGGACGTGATGATCCATGTACTCATTTTACATAATTCTGCATATTTTGCCATTTTTTTCCCGTAATTGTGCCTGATTATACAAATTTAATTGTTACTAGCCCAGTCCTGTCAAGTCACCATGTTTCCCTAAAAGTATTGCCCTCTTGCATTACAAAGGCTGCAGCCTGCATATGCATCTTTAGGCTTTCCATAGGGGAAACATCTGGAACAACGACTCCGGAACCACAACGCCGTTGTTAACGCAAGTGGAACCACGCTCACGTCAACTTTCTTTTTCTCTGCCTTAACCACGCATGTGCTGAACAACGCACATGCGTAGTTAAGGCAGAGAAAAAGGGAGTCAGCATTGGGAGAGGACACAGTCAGGTAAGTGGTGCTGGGGCTCGGTTGTGGGGTAGTTTTTAGGAATGGGGTGGATTAAGGGCTTGGGGTGGGGGGAGGTCGGGTAGTTCTGTTTTTTGGGGTGGGGGATCAGGGCAGTTCTGTTTTTATGGGGTTTGGGGGGGCGAGGTAGTTTTGTTTTGAGGGTGGGGGGGCCACGGTACTTTTGTTTTTTTGGGTGGAGGGTGGGGGATCGGGTTAGTTTGTTTTATTGCGGGTGGTGGGATCGGGGTAGTTTGTTTTTTGGGGGTGGGGGTGGGGGTCGGGGTAGTTTGCTTTTTGGGGGTGGGGGTCTGGTGTAGTTTGGTTTTTAGGGGTGGGGGTCATTGGTTTTTGGGGGTGGGTAGTCGGGGTAGTTCGGTTTTTGGGCGTGGGTGGATCAGGGTAGTTTAGTTTTTGGGGGGTGGGGTTCAGGGTAGTTAGTGTTTTTGGGGGTGGGGGTAGTTTGGTTTGTGGGGGTGGGAGGGCCGGGTAGTTTGGTTTTTGGGGGTGGGGGGTCGTGGTAGTTTGGTTTTGCGGGGGTGGGGGGTTGTGGTAGTTTGGTTTTTGGGGTTGGGGGATCGGGGTAGTTTGTTTTTTGTGCGGTGGGTGTTCAGGGTAGTTTGTTTTTTGGGGGTGGGGGTCAGGGTAGTTTGGTTTTTGGGGTGGGGTCGTTGATTTTGGGGGTGGGGAGTATTTTGTTTTTAGGGGGCAGGTCGTTTTCTTTTTGGGGTTGCGATCTGTTGTTTTTAAAGCGGGTGGGGGATTGGGGGATTTTTAGGGCAGGTGGAAATTCGGGTGTGTCGGGGGATGTCCAGCATGAGTCTGGCTGCTGCATTCTGGACTCTTTGAAGTCTTGATTGAAGTTTCTTGGTGATGCTGGCATAGAGTGCATTGCCGTAGTCCAGTTTACTGGTGATGAGTGCATGGGTGACTGTCTTCCTCACGTCAGGAGAAATCCTTTTGAAAATCTTCTGCAGGAGACTGAGGGTGTGGAAGCTTGATGAAGAGACGGCGTCAACTTGGCGGGTCATCGATAGAGAGGAGTCCAGGATGATGCCCAGGTTGCGCGTGTGGTCAGTGGGGGTGGGAACATTACACAGAGTAGTGGGCCACCAGGAGTCATTCCAGGCAGAAGGGATGGAGCCGATCACGAGGATCTTTGTCTTGTCTGAGTTGAGCTTGAGGCAGCTGGCCTCCAGCCAGGTGGCGACTGCTCTCATCCCGTTGTGGAAATTCCTTTTGGCTTGAGCAGAGTCCTCAGACCGAGAGAGTATCAGTTTGGTGACTTCCATTTTTCTCAATTGGAAATTACACTTAAACATTTTTTAAGGCAATCCCAATGTCAGTCTATGGGAGAGATGGGCCTTGCAATAGTGAAAAATGAATGTGATAGTTGTTCACTACCAGGACATGTTAAACTTAAAAGCACATGTCCAATTCTTTAAATACATTGCACCTTGCCCTTGGTGTTACCTAGGGCCTACCTTAGGAGTGATTTACATGGAATAAAAAGGAAGGTTTAGACCTGGAAAGTGCATACACTTGCCTGGTCGAAATGGCAGTCTAAAACTGCCTACACAGGCTCTGCAGTGGCAGGCCAGAAACATGTTTACACGGATACTGTATTGGGTGGCACAATCCGTGCTGCAGGCCCACTAGTAGCATTTAATTTACAAGCCCTGTGCACCTATAGTGCACTTTACTAAGGATTTACAAGTATGTTAAATATTCCAATTGTGGATAAGCCAATATTACCAAGTTTAGAGCACAGATCACGGTACTTTAGCACTGGTTAGCAGTGGTAAGGTGTCCAGAACCCTAAAGCCAACAAAAAAGAATTTGGCAAAAAGTGGAAGGAAAAGACAAAAAGGTCTGGGGATGACTCAGCAGAAGGGCCAGCTCCAACAATTAATAACTATGACATTGTATTATTACAAGAGACATGATGATGTCTTTTTCGATGGCTATACATGTTACAACCTCCCAGCCTCTCCATCGCCCTCTGGTCGGGCTAAGGGGAAACTGGCCACCTGGTTCAAAGTTGCCATTGGCTGTCATATCAGAACGATACATCTGCAGGGGGATAATATGCAGGCTTTTGATTTGAGGTGGGGCCCAAGTTCTGGCTTTGTTCTAATACATTTTTATAATAATGAATTTCACTTAAGAATAATCAGAACGTCTGTTTGTTCATTGATTTTTTGTAGATAATAGGAACTCTTGCTTGGGCTTATCATTTAACTTAATACTGGTTGGTGATTGTAACACAAAACTGAGTGCTGTACCAAGGTTGTTATCTTTGACTTTTTCTCCTTGCGTACCTAAGTATAGTTTGGAAGCAGATATGGAATCTAGTGGGCGCCTTTTACTTAATCACTTGGCGATACATGATCTTGAGAGTGTTGTTACTAATTTCATGTCATCTACTCTTCCAACAAAAGGGGTGTGGGTCCTCTTCTGTAAGTGAATATATTTTTATATCTAGAAGCATGCACTTATTCGCTTCCAAAGGGGATGTTCTTCATACCATATACAGTGATCACAACCCCGCCAAAGCATATAGCTGGTTATAAGCAGCTTATCTCCACGAAAGATGCAAGGCATAGATTAGTCTGCCATTCCGTATATATGACAATAATTATGCATAAAATCATTGATGGAAGTGAGTTCCTGACTAATTCTTGCCTATCAGAGGAAACTGGCCCTACTGCTATGTTGAGCAGCTTTGCAAAATTAAGCTCCTCAATTAGAGATTAGCTCACAAGGTCCATAGATTGAACCACAATAAATCCTGGGTTGCTCAAGCATGTAGAGAAGCAAATAATAGTCTACGAAGAGAACTGAAGCATACCCCCAGGGGTCAGGAATCATTAAGGGGGTTATTACAACTTTGGAGGAGGTGTTAATCCGTCCCAAAAGTGACGGTAAAGTGACGGATATACCACCAGCCGTATTACGAGTCCATAGGATATAATGGACTCATAATACGGCTGGTGGTATAGCCGTCACTTTACCGTCACTTTTGGGACGGATTAACACCTCCTCCAAAGTTGTAATAACCCCCTAAGTGCCTACAGGAAGGCTTATACGCAGGCTTTATGTAAGAATGACCTTACGGTTGAGAAATAGGAAACCTTGGTGTAAGTCTGCCAAGTTAAGGATTCTCAGGCTTTCTGGAAGGCAGTACGTGTTGGTCTTTTCCTGGGCTTCACATCCACCAAAGATAGCATTCATATAGGTCCTGAGCAATGGATATGCCATCTTTGTAAAAATTGTTGTTCCAGTGACTACACCCAGGATGGAGGGATTGATGATCGTGCATTGCCCTGAAGATTCAATTTTCCTCTGAGGAAGTGTTTGATGCCATTATTAATTTCCCTTCCAAAAAGGCACGTGGACCCGATGAGATCCCTATGGACATATTGAGGGAAAATCCAGGGTTTTGGGCCCTCCTCCTTACAAATGTCATATATTCTGCTTGAAAGGCTGGTATCACATCTATTTGGCGCTTATATCTAAATGTGCCAGCTTTTGAAAAGGGAAATGCGCAGCATTCAAAGTGCTACCGCCCAATCTCCCTCCTTGACTGTACAGTAACATTTATTGAGAGAATAGTATTGGATAGATTGTGCCTTTGGTCTATGGAGAAGCAAGTTCTCTCACACGTTCAATATGGCTGTAGAAAAGAACTTGGAACCATAGAACGGTGCCTAACTTTGCACCTCTTAGTGTCTAAGTATGGGTTTCCCAAGTGTAGTTCCCTTCACCTAGCATTTATGGACCTATGTAAAGGCTTTTGATTGTGTAAATATATCCAAAGTTTGGAATATTTTAACCGCATTGGGCCTCAAGGAGGACTTGGTGACTCCACTTGAACTTTGTCGCTTCTTTGAGGCACAGGGATGGAGGAGAGTGTTATGCTTCCTTCTCAGTCAAACAGGGAGTTTGTCAGGTTTTTGTGTGCTGGCACCTATCATGTTCTTACTCTGTATAAATGGTGTGGAAACTGCCTTTGTGAATGTAGGGTCAGACGCCCTGGTGCTAAATAAAAAAAAACATCCCAGCACTTCTGTATACAGACGATACTGTGTTGCTTCTCAGGATGGCTAATGACCTAAATTAGTTGATTTCCACATTTTTGTTTATGAAGCCGCTAAACCTGGAAACCAACCTGTCAAAAACCTTTAGTATGATTTGTGGCCCCAAAGATGTTAAATTCCATTATGTGAGTATGGGGGAGGGGGGTAGGACTATTGAGAAAGTGAGTCAGTTCCCATATCTTGGTCTGATGTATGTATGTAACAAGAAAACTTGCTTTTTTCAGGCAGTTGGCTCAATTTTCTCTCTTGCTTTCTGTATAGGTAAAAAGCCCATACACCCCATACTCGAGATCTATAGGTGTAAGTGTGTCCCTATTTTGTCCTATGGAGCTGGGGTATGGGATTATAGGGACGTGGGTAGTATCCAAACGGAGGAAAAATAGAGTGGGCCAGTATATATTAGGGGTTCCTTTGTAAACGTCACATTTTGCTATTCATCAGAAATTGGGCATGGAGTACGTCGAGGATCAGAGCAACCTTGTTCTCTTGCTGTTTTAATGTTCAGTTTGGCGCACTGAGGAAGTTAGCCTAGTTAAAGAGATTATTCTGGATTGTCTATCTCATGCTCACAGGAATAGAATTCCCTAGCTATAGTCCCTTAAAGAGACAACTTCTGCCCTTGGCTGCCCTTCTGTCTACGAGAAGCCAATGGATATATGTAAGAATGACAGAGAGTGGGTCAGAGAGAGGTAAGGTAGAGAACTTATGAAGTCCTCAGTCAGAGAATATTGTTTTATACATTCTATGTTGGGGGTGGCACTTTATTTGAGCCTGATTTTGGGTACCTGGGAACGTACGCTGTTATCCCTGTTCAGATTAGGTTCAATTAGGTGGTTACTTTGTTTCCCACAAGGACAATTTGCCTCTTCTGATATATGTATATGCCCGTGTCTTCCCAGACTTTGCTGCGTTTTTGTTTTTTTTGGGTAAATTTTGGCATCCCTTTGCCTAACGTTACATATTGCCTGTGCTACATAAATAGAAATTTAGTAAGTGTAGAGTGGCGTTGATTTACCTGCACCAGTTAGACTGCCCCAATGTGTGTACAACTGTAGTCTCCTTTTTAAAATGTGCATTACGATTGTGCAATTTAATGATGTTTTAATTCGTGATTTTGTAGTTTTAAATTTCTGATAACTGATTTTTATCATGTGTATATTTTTGAATGCTTTCCTGATTTTGTTTTTATCTCTATAATAAATATTTATGAATCCATATTGTATCTTTTATGATCTGCTTTTAAGTGATCGAATAAAGATTACATGATATGATATGACTGGAAATGCCCTGGCATGAGCCATGCCATTAGCTTCTGAGGCAAGTCTACTTCTGGACAAGTTTATAGCCTTTCTTACTGAATTCAAAGTTTGTCAAGATTTGACATTTTCTGCAGAAGCGATTTTGGAAATTATCCAAATTTCTTGCAACTTGCATACATATGGGTCCAAGTTTACGGGCTTAGCTAGAGAGATTGATTGGCCTCATTTAGCCTTATTCAAGTTATTCCGCAAGGGCCTAAAGGATGAGTTGAATCACACACTTGTTCAGTCTCTGGCCCCAGCATTCCTACAAAACTTAATCCAATCAACTATTCAGATTGACAATTGACTTCAGGAAACACTGCTGGAACATGAAAGACAATCTGGGTCAAACCCCTCTATAAGGCCCGCATTTAAGACACCATCAAAGACAATCTGAGTCAAAACCCTCTCTAAGTTCTTCATTTAAGACACCAGCTGTTATTTCTGAAACGGTAGATGAACCCATGCAGGTGAGTTTTACCAAAGATGCTTTCACTGAAGAAAAAGGAGTACCACAATATATGCCTTTTTAAAAAAAATATATTTTGTATTGCTTTTTTCCGTCACAGATCTGCTTATCACACTTTTATGATTACAACAACAGGAAATTATTGATCTGTAGACGTTTTACAATCAAACAAATAAACAACAAACCAACAAAAGGTGTACACATTTAGGTCCGGACATAACTTCCTGTATCCTCTTATAGTGCAGTGACTGGCCCAGTTTAAGCTCAATTTTTAGCGTTTCCTCAATGGGGGGCCCTTCGCGTGGTTACATGAGTACTTGAAATAATTCCGAGATGCGTTTGTTATAGTAACCGGAGGTATCGTTTTATAGACGTATTTTCTTTTTTTTTAAGTAAGGAAGTTATGGGGTTATATTGAGTGTGCCTGCTGTGTTTTGCCCCACCCGCATATACTGTTGATAGAGCGGCCAGGCGTCAGGGAATGGGGAATTGTGTCAGTAAATAATATATTGGCCTTTTGCTATTGCATTATTGTGCTGCTTATCAGCAGAAAACGTTGAGTACATTATGTAACCCAGCTTTCCACGTTCATGGCGGCTTCTCATCACTTTTGGCCTCCAATTTTGTTACTATCATTCCCCAAGCTTCACACCCTGTTTGTTGTTGTCCGTCATGGGCTAGTTTCCTTAATACTTGGTGTTCTGTGCGGGCCCAGCGCATTGTGAGAGTACACCAGGTTTTCTGGTCAGGTGCATTGGAGGCTTTCCAGTGCATTGCTCTCAATCTTTTATACATCACATAGGCTAGGTCCACAAACTTATGTAAATGTCTATATTTTTTTGCTCTTGTCCTCAACCCTAACAAGTATGACTTGGGGTCGGCTGCTAATTCAAGCCCCGTCAGGTCCATGCTTTCTTTTACTACCTCGAGCCATACCTTTTGTACATGAGGGCACTCCCAGACCATGTGGTAGAAGTAAGCCAATGACGCCCTACACCTTGGGCATGTCGGTTCTGTTTCAGGGAACATTCGGCCTATTCTGGCAGGTGATAAATATGTTTGGTGTGTGAAGTTAAACTGTGTGTAGCGAAATCTAGGATTTCTTGATACTCCTCGGGCATGGTATAGAACTGTCGACCAATCTTCTTGGGGGATCGGGTCAGGCAGAACAGCGTTCCACCTATCTCTGGCCCTCTCCAGATCAAACTCAGGGGGCTTGCTCAGGGTTTTGTATAGACACAACACCATTTTTACCTGGCCGTCAAATTGCAGCATATGATGTATCAGAGGGGAAGTCTTTGGTTCCAATTCTCCTGCACCCCATGTTTTTTTAATTAAATGACATATGGCATGGTATACCAGAAATTGTCCTGGGTTCACTTCTGTGAGGGCCTGAATGGTTTCGAATGACATTAGGTTACCATCTTCAAAACAGTCGCCCACCACTTGTATGCCTGCTTCCATCCACACCGTAAAAGGATGTGTCGCAGCCGCAGTCCGCCCTGAGAGACAATCCAAAGGGATGAGCGGCGTATAGGGAAGTGCCTTGCGTCCCCCTTGCTCGTACCTCCCCCAGCATGTATGCGCCGCAGCCATCAGCAGGTTGGTTGGCGCGCTTTTGAGGTTTTTATTAGATAAGCAGGTGATCAGGGGAGTCCCCTGCAGCCGGGCCGCCATCCATGCAGATTCAGCTGCAGTAGGCCTGTGGAGCCAGTTCAGTATCCACTGTTGTTGCGCAGCAGCATAATAAAGCTCAAAATTAGGGGCTCCCAGTCCGCCTGCACCTATTGGGCGCTGCAGCGTGGAAAGTGCTACCAGCGGTCTGCCCCCACCCCAAATAAGCTGCAACAGTAGTGCGTTAAGGTTACGGAAGAATCTTTTGGGGACAATTAGTGGCAGTGCCGCAAAGTAATATAACAACCTGGGTAATATCAAAATATTTGCCACTGCTACTCTGCCCAGTGGTGACAGTGGGAGCCTATTCCAAAAGTGTAACGACCCCTTCATTGAAGCCAGTTCTCTACCCAAATCGCCGTCTCTGAGGTCCTCGGTTTTGTGATATACAGAAACCCCTAAATATTTAAATGTGTCAAAACACCACCTCAAGCGTCCGATGGAGCATTTTCTTGCCTCATCGGTGTCCACTTGATTAATGGGTACACACACGATTTTTCCCAGTTTACCACCAGGCCAGATATCCCCCCAAAGTCGGACAGTAATGATACTATAGAGGGTATCACCTCGCTTCCTTTCCATGTGTAGATTAATGCATCATCGGCGTACAGTGATATAATGTGGTGCGTCCCATACCTGAGTATACTCCAGCTGTCTGCCCTAGCGCGTATTCGTGTCGCTAGTGGTTCCATTGCTATGGCGAACAACAATGGGGAGAGGGGGCAGCCCTGCCTGGTACCTCTCATGATTGGAAAGCTATCTGATATAACTCCTCCCGTTTTCACTCTGGCTTGGGGTCTAGTGTATTGCGTCTGCACCCAGCGTATATAATTGGGGCCAATTCCCATATGCTGCATGGTAGCAAATAGGAATCCCACTCCAGAGTATCAAATGCTTTTTCGATGTCTAGTGAAAGCACTATTTCATCCTGCGCGTCGGGGGGAGTGTCTCCTATTACACTCAAAAGTCTGCAAATGTTTAAAAAGGTGCTACATTTCGGGATGAACCATTTTGATCTTCATGTATCAGTGTGTGCATAATGGGGGCTATCCTGTTTGCCAATATTTTGCCCAATATTTTACAGTCTAAATTAAAAAGCGAAAGTGGTCTATAAGATTTGACATCTGCTGGGTCACGACCTTGTTTAGGGAGGACCACTGTCATTGCCTCTCTTTGCGATGGGGGCAGTATTCCATTGGCCCATGCTTCTTCATATACCTTCAGCAGGTGAGGTCTTAGGCATGCCGAAAAAGTATTGTAATATTCTATCGGGAGGCCATCTATGCCTGGCGCTTTATTCCTAGGCATCTGTGCTAAAGCTAGATCAATTTCTCCTACGTTCAGGGGAGCCTCTAGTGCCTCTCTGTCTGCCTGTGAGAGCTGTGGCAGGGGCGAGTCCGCCAAGAAGGTCTCCAGTTGTTGGGACGAGCACGAGGTGCATTTAGTGTACAGTGCCGCGTAATATACTCAGAACGACTCATTTATCTCATCTTGTGTGGTGACCATTGTGTTTGCGCCTACCTAGATTGCCCCAATGGGGGACTGCTGCCGGTCCTCCCGCAGAAGCCACAACAGCAGTCTTCCCGCCCTGTCTCCCTCTGTTTGTAAACGCATTAAGTGATACTTATGGTCAAGTCACGTAGTCTAGTATCTGCCTCATTGTATTTTGTGCGCGCTTCTTTTAGTACTGCATAGGGTGTTACCTTGCGCGCCACTGCGATTCCTGCTGCCCTGAGTTTCTTTTCTAATTTACTGATCTCTGCATGTAGGGTACGCCTAACTCCCCATGTAATGGAGATACATTGTCCCCTGATCACTGCTTTGTGTGCATCCCATTCTACAGCCCTTGATTCTGTGGATAGATCATTTGTTTCCCAGTACTGTCTGAGTGTTGTGCTCAGTGCTTCTGCATATGCCTGATCCAGTAAAGCATCCACCTGTAGCCTCCACGTGGAAATGCCCTGGCGTTTCCTGCCCCAATTCAGTGTTATTTTCAGCGGTGAGTGATCCGATAATGTGCTAGCTAAATATTCTGTCTTATTAACCAGTGCACCTATTTCCTGGGTCCCCCATATGATGTCAATTCTGGTGTGTATTTTGTGTGGGATAGAGTAGAACGAGTATTCCCTTTGAAGTGGGTGCCTCAGGCACCATATGTCATAAAGTCTCATGTTGTCTGCCCACGTCTGCAGTGGGCATTTAGTAATTCTGGTTGCCGACGCTCCCGCTTGGGTGTTTGATCTGTCTAATATTACATTTGGTGTACTATTAAAGTCCCCCCCCAGATGGCCCGGGTCGCCGGGTTCGACAACAGTGCCGGCGTTAGGAGCATATATTCCAATTAAAGAAAGCTGCCTGCCATCCAGCTGGCCCTCCACCACCACATATCTGCCCCCTTGGTCTATTCTGTGAGACGTTTGAACAAATGGGACGCCGCCTGCTATCCATATCAATACTCCTCTTGTGAAAGCTGAGTATGATGTGCCTATAACTTGTCCACCCCACTTCGCACGCACTTCCCGCAAATCCGACTTCAGTAAGTGTGTCTCTTGTAGTATGGCGATATGTGTGCCCAGGTGTTTGAGGCGTGCATGTACTTGTGATCTTTTACTTAGTGCCCCCAGCCCCCTTACGTTCCATGTCACTATATCATATTGGTGTGTATTATATGTCGCGTTTTGAGCCATGTGTCATTCAAGATAGTGTCCGCATGTGGCACGCTCTTAGTTACCAATCTTTCCCAATCTCCTCCCCGTCCTGTGAGGCGTTTTATTGAGCTTGCCAGTCCCAGCCATATTTTCTGTGTTGTGAGGAGCCCGTCTGTGTACACCTTAACTGTTACCTCCCCACCCCCCACCCCAACTAGTCCCCTAACCCAACTATTAACTTGTGATGAACTACTCAACCCTTGAGTATGTAGAGAGGCCTGTATCCCTTTGGATGACTGTGGTGGAGCTATCATATCGACCAGATGTGGCTCTTTTACGGGGCTCACATCCTTCCGCAGACTTAGGCCCTCATTCCGACATTGGCCGGCGGCGGTCGCCGCCGGCCTGTCGGGGGCCGCCAGAATACCGTTCCGCGGTCGAAAGACCGCGGCGGTGATTCTGACTTTCCCGCTGGGCTGGCGGGCGGCCGCCTTCAGGCCGCCCGCCAGCCCAGCGGGAAAGAGGCTTCCACGATGAAGCCGGCAAGGAATCGAGCCGGCGGAGTGGAAGCTGTGCGACGGGTGCAGTTGCACCCGTCGCGTATTTCACTGTCTGCGAAGCAGACAGTGAAATACATTTAGGGGCCCTCTTATGGGGGCCCCTGCAGTGCCCATGCCAGTGCCCCGTGACCCCCCCCTACCGCCATCCGGTTCCCGGCGGGAGAACCGCCGGGAACTGGATGGCGGTAGGGGGGGTCGGAATCCCCTCGGCGGCGCAGCTAGCTGCGCCGCCTTGGAGGATTCCTATGGGCGGCGGTACACTGGCGGGAGACCGCCAGTGTTGCCGGTCCGACCGCGGCTTAACCGCCGCGGTCGGAATGCCCATTGGAGCACCGCCGGCCTGTCGGCGGTGCTCCCGCGGTCCTCCACCCTGGCGGTTTGAAACCGCCAGGGTCGGAATGAGGGCCTTAGTCTGCCGATGCAGTCGGGCGCCCCCAGGGTGCTCGCTCCCCCGGACCTGAGTACCACACGTTTCAGGCGTGAAAGAGAAGATTTCTACAAAAGATACTTGTTGTTGGGGCTGCCGCCACCATCATGCAACCCCACTCGCAGACACCCTGCTTCCTCCATCAGGGTCTGCGGTCAGTCCAACAGAGGAAACGGTGCGGCTGCGGTCAGTCAGAGTTCGTCCGCAGATCTAGGCGTAAGCTTCGGAGCTTTCAGCACATCTGTCATTGTAGAGTCTGAACTAGCCGCATCAGAGCCCAAGCTGCTCGCGGGGGTCGTCTTAAGAGCCTCAAATGAGTTCTGTGTGAGTAGGGGGATTTCCCTCAATGCCCTTGCCCTTTCTGCCGCCGCCTGTTTTTCAGAGGGTTGACCCTTCGGTCGCCTCTTAGGGCGTTTCCGTGAGGAAGGGGTTAGCCATTCCTCGCCCTCGTCCGGTCGCTCCTTGTGGCGAGCCAGTTCCTTGGCATGTAGCCATGTCCAAGCATCTTCAGGCGAAGTGAACACGTGGGTGCGTTCATCCATTACGACCTCAGTTTAGCAGGGAACAATAAGGCATATTTGATATTGTGCTCTCGTAGTCTCTGTTTAATTTTGACAAAGGAATTACGTTGAATTTGTAACTCTTGTGTGAAATCTGGGTACGTATTAATAACTGAGTCCTCATAACCAAAAGGGCCTTTGTTGTGGAACTGCTGTAGTATTGCATCGCGGTCTCTGTAATTTAGGAATCTGGCTATCAATGGTCTGGGTGGTTGACCCGGGACCAGTGGTCTCCCCGGAACTCTATGGGCCCTTTCCACTGAGAAAAACTTCGATGGAGCACCATTAAGAACTTCTTTAATCAACCATTGTTCTAGGAATATCTCCATGCTTAATTCCTGCAGCTTTTCGGGGAACCCCACAAAGCGAACTTTATTGCGGCGCGATCTACCTTCTGCCTCCTCTGCTCGCCTCCAAAGTATCTTCAACTCGGGGTCCAATCGTTGGATCTGTTTTTGATTATCCACGGTCGTTGGAGTTAGATCCTACAGTGCCTCTTCCGTTGACTTCACTCTGTCAATTTGCGATGGTCCACTCTGAGCAAGTTCAAATCTTGTGACACTGTGTCTATTCTATTTTCCAGTCGGCTAGTCAGGGGGCCCGTCCTGGGCCTGTTCGAGTCCCCAGACAATAGGTCTCGTTAGTGAGAGGATCAAAGAAGTAGCGCTGGGGGCCTGCCTTTGTTGTCTGCCAGCAGCGGCCGATGCCTGAACAGTGACTTGTTCCAGCGGCGGGAGTGGGGAGAAATGGGGGGGTCCCCTCCACACACCAACACATGCAGTCTCTGCCCCCCCGTGTTCACTCACCGCTCTGCGTTCTTATGTGGCCTGGGTGTATGGGAGGCCTCGAAGCCGTGCCCCTGCGCCGGGCCAGGGCAGCCGCGGGCCGACACAGGGCGGCGAGCGGAAGCCCCCACTCCGGCCCGTAGATAGGTCTTGCCTGTCGTGTCAGCAGGCCATCTCCCCCGCCGTGCCTCGCAACTACAAGCGCCCCAGGGCCGGTGCCGATTCAACCACGAGGCGGCACGTCCCTCCGGAGACGCACCGGAGCTCTCTTTATTTACTCCACGTGGCGCCGGTGGAGACCACGACTACGGGGAGGGATATCCCCAGCCAGGATACAGCCCGATAGGCACTCCGCTACTCCCTCTGGATGCCGGCCTCCAAGCGCGGGCACTTCTGATGTTGCTCCTACAGCCCGCGAGCAAGGCCGCAGGGCACGCCTCGCGTAGTGCCGGATATCTCGATCCCGCACTCCGCACGGGACGCCGCCTGATCTCGGCAGCCGGGGCTCCAATCCCGGTGCCAATCTGTTTCTCCTGCCCGCCTCCGATTCCCGGACTCAGTCACCGCTCCTCCGGTCGCTGAAACCAGCCCGGGGGGCGCCCTTCAGGATGTTTGCGGCGGTCCCGAGACGGAGCTCCTAATTCAGGCGTCCTTCTCGGCCGCCATTTTGGCTCCTCCCCACCACAATATATGCCTATACTGTGGTCAGAAGGGACATCTTCTGATCTCTTGTCCTGTATGTCCTTCTTGCTTATCTAAGGACTTGGACGATCAAAAAACTCCCCCAAGTGTAGGGAATAGAGATGAGTGAAAATTTTACACGCCTGGTTCCTCATTTGAAGTCTTCTGAGTTTGTTTCACTGCAAGGGGAACTCCAACTTCTTTATCAACGTCTCTCAGCATCTATTCTTGTGGACTGTTGAGCCTCTAATATTACTATGGATATTCAATGGACTTCCAGCCTTAATTTCCTCTCTCATTATCCTATTATTGTGAGCATAAACTGGCTGGTCCGGGACAATTCATGTAAACTGGTTGGCAAAGAGCCTTTTCCTGGAAACAGAGGGACATATTTATATTCTGTTTGCGCCAAATGTGCGTCAAATATTTTGATGCAAATACAGTGCAAACCTTACACCATATTCCTACTATGACGCCCGACCCTGCGGACGTCAAAATTCCTCTGTGTGCATCATTTTCTGGATGTGGGAAATTGCCTTGCGTAAATGACATGCAAGGTAGGAGTTCCAGGTCAAAAAATGACTTTAAGGCATGTGCGCCTCATTTTGACGCACAGAAGGGGAAGGCCCTTAAAAAACTGCTCCCAGCATGATGTGCACTGTTTTTTAACGCATGGGTGAGGGCAGGCGTTAAGGGACCTGTAGGCTCATTTCCATGGTATCTGACAATGTAAGCAGTCCACAGTTGCCCTTCTCTGCCCCCCGGGACACCCCCTGCCACCCCACCCACCCCTTGAGGACACCCCAGGTAAGTACAGGTAAGTTGAGTTAAGTATTTTTTTTTATTGTTTTTAGTGACATAGTTGGGCCCTCCTACATGCTACTGTGCCCAATAGCCATGCCCAGGGGACAGAAGTCTCCTGGGCATGGCCATTGTGCAGGGGGGCATGCAAAGACAGGAGTCATTTCAATGGGGGTTGTGCGTCAAAAAATGGCACAAGTCCGGTTAGAGCCATGATTTTTTACTCTAACCTGACTTGCACCCTTTTTTGACACACAACCCCCATTTTTCCCTACGCCGGCAATGCCTGGTTAGAATCATTTTTTTTATTCTGACCAGCCCGCAGCGCCGGCTAACGTCAATCAATAAATAAGGCGCCCGTCTGGCATGTTGGAATAGCGTTAGATGGCGGTACATTTTTTGACGCAAACTAGCGCCGGCCCTGGTTTGCGTCAAAAAGTATAAATATGGGCCAGAGTTTTGTGTTTCTCATTGTACTTCTGATCACTATTGTAAGGAAATGCCTCCTTGGCATGGTTACCCTCTGACTTTTTGCCTTTGCTGATGCCAAGTTATGATTTGAAAGTGTGCTGAGGCCTGCTAATCAGGCCCCAGCACCAGTGTTCTTTCCCTAACCTGTACTTTTGTTCCACAATTGGCACATCCTGGCATCCAGGTAAGTCCCTTGTAACTGGTACCTCTGGTACCAAGGGCCCTGATGCCAGGGAAGGTCTCTAAGGGCTGCAGTATGTCTTATGCCACCCTGGGGACCCCTCACTCAGCACAGACACACTGCTTGCCACTGCTTGCCAGCTTGTGTGTGCTAGTGGGGATAAAATGACTAAGTCAACATGGCACTCCCCTCAGGGTGCCATGCCAACCTCACACTGCCTATAGGTATAGATAAGTCACCCCTCTAGCAGGCCTTACAGCCCTAAGGCAGGGTGCACTATACCATAGGTGAGGGCATAAGTGCATGAGCACTATGCCCCTACAGTGTGTAAGCCAAACCTTAGACATTGTAAGTGCAGGGTAGCCATAAGAGTATATGGTCTGGGAGTCTGTCATGCACGAACTCCACAGCACCATAATGGCTACACTGAAAACTGTGAAGTTTGGTATCAAACTTCTCAGCACTGATGCCAGTGTACATTTTATTGTAACATACACCCCAGAGGGCACCTTAGAGGTGCCCCCTGAAACCTTAACCGACTACCTGTGTAGGCTGACTGGTTTTAGCAGCCTGCCACACACCAGACATGTTGCTGGCCACATGGGAAGAGTGCCTTTGTCACTCTGTGGCTAGTAACAAAGCCTGTACTGGGTGGAGGTGCTTCTCACCTCCCCCTGCAGGAACTGTAACACCTGCCGGTGAGCCTCAAAGGCTCACCCCCTTTGTTACAGCACCCCAGGGCACTCCAGCTAGTGGAGTTGCCCGCCCCTCCGGCCACGGCCCCACTTTTGGCGGCAAGGCCGGAGGAGATAATGAGAAAAACAAGGAGGAGTCACGGCCAGTCAGGACAACCCCTAAGGTGTCCTGAGCTGAGGTGACTCTGACTTTTAGAAATCCTCCATCTTGCAAATGGAGGACTCCCCCAATAGGGATAGAAATGTGCCCTCTCCCCTCAGGGAGGAGGCACAAAGAGGGTGTAGCCACCCTCAGGGCTAGTAGCCATTGGCTACTAACCCCCCAGAGCTAAACACACCCCTAAATCGAGTATTTAGGGGCTCCCAGAACACAGCAAGATAGATTCCTGCAACCTAAGAAGAAGAGGACTGCTGAACTGAAAAACCTGCAGAGAAGACGGAGACACCAACTTCTTTGGCCCCAGCTCTACCGGCCTGTCTCCCCACTTCTAAAAGACACTGCTCCAGCAAAGCGTTCCACAGGGTCCATCAACCTCTGAAGCCTCAGAGGACTACCCAGCATCTCTGTTCCACAAAGACTGCAACTTTGCAACAAAGAAACAACTTTGAAACAACACACTTTTCCCGCCGGAAGCGTGAGACTTTGCACTCTGCACCCGACGCCCCCGACTTGTGGAGAACAAACATCACAGGGAGGACTCCCTGGCGACTATGAGACCGTGAGTAGCCAGAGTTGACCCCCCTGGGTCCCCACAGCGACGCCTGCAGAGGGAATCCCGAGGCTACCCCTGACCGCGACTGCCTGCTTCAAAGACCCGACACCTGGTAAAGACTCTGCACCCGCAGCCCCCAGGACCTGAAGGATCCGACCTCCAGTGCAGGAGCGACCCCCAGATGGCCCTCTCCCTTGCCCAGGTGGTGGCTACCCCGAGGAGCCCCCCCCTTGCCTGCCTGCATCGCTGAAGATACCCCTTGGTCTCCCATTGAATCCTATTGCGAACCCGACGCTTGTTTGCACACTGGACCCGGCCGCCCCCGTGCCACTGAGGGTGTACTTTTTGTGCTGACTGGTGTCCCCCCCGGTGCCCTACAGAACCCCCCTGGTCTGCCCTCCGAAGACGCGGGTACTTACCTGCTGGCAGACTGGAACCGGGGCACGGCCTTCTCCATTGAAGCCTATTCGTAAATAATTTAACTTTGGAAGGAGTTTTGCTAATTGTGTGCCCTTATTGGACATTAAAGTGACAGGAGATCACATTATGGACTGAGAAAGTCCTAGGTTTGATGAAGGACGCCCCATCTTGATTTGGCAAGTTGAAGATATTTTTCTGGTTCTCGCCTCCAGTATGGTATCGGTCTATTTGGTTCCAAACAATGGCCACTGCCTCCAACTCACCGACATGCAAAATCCTTGTGCAGCATCTCTGAAAAGGCATCAATTAGACACATGCTTTGGAAATGCTAAGTGCCATATAAGGCTATTAGGCCCAGAACTAGTGCTGAAGCCGAACAGGGGTGAGTAATGTTCACAAGGTGGAGGTTCACCGGCTTAAATTTGACAGGGCATTCATGAGCATCCACAGCTTATGGGAGTCAACCACTGAACCTCTTACAGAGTTTGAAACTCTTACATTTTTTAACTCTTCCCTGAATAATTAGTACCTAAGCTCCATGCATCAGCGCATCTTATTCCCAACTAATGAATGTACAGCCACATCAACCCTCCCTCAAAGACCTTCAAGATTCTTATGCCTGGTACACATAATTTACAAGGCCACGCATACAAGCAAATGAAACCATCTATCTGACAAATTCGCTCTGCTGACCGTACCGACACGAACCAAAACACACTTGGATCCACATGAAACTAGGTGGCACAGTTACAAGCCCCTTGCGCCCCTTAACGCCGCTGTAGCGTTATTTTGTTTATCACTACAGCGGCGCTAAACAGGCCATCACCCTGCGCCATATTTACATAGTGGCGCAATGTTAGCATTGCGCCACATTGTAAACCCTTGCATTACATTATACCTGCATTGGTTATAATGCATGCAAGGGGGGCGTTACCAAAAAAATGGCTGCACATTCTAGTGTCTTTTTTTAACGCCTGCCCAGGGCAGGTGTTAAAGTGACGCTAGGCTATTTCCTATGGGCCTGCCCGTGCTTTGCTGGACTAGTCAACATTTTTGCCACTAGTCAAGCAAAGCCCCACCATAATGTAAAAAATGTTGATGCAGTTGTGCTAACATGCGCCATGGTGTGCTATATTGTAAATACAGTGCTACCATGGTGCCGTTGGAGGGCCACAGGGCGGCGCAAGGAAACAGGGGCATCGGAGCCGATGCGCCAGTTCCTTGTAAATATGCCCCTAGATGTTCGAACAAACTGCAGGAAGCACTATAAAATTTCTGTTTACCCTATATTCCCTCAAATCCTCTTTTCCATTCTCCCATCTGTCTGAGTCCAGCTATACCTTCCCCTCTTTCGCTCCTGCTCGTAATTTTATAATTATACTTAAATAATACTTTTTTTGTAGCTTTTGCCAGAAGTCTTTTCTTACTGTAGGAGATCATTCTGTGATTTTGTAGCTGGCACAAACTGGTGTGTGATTTTTGTTCCATGTAAGGACTGGCCGGACCGCTGGTACTAGGTTTGTTTAATATAAATACCCTTTATGTATTATGTATTGGTATTAATATAGCACAGTCCTAGCTGTGAAGCAACAGAGAATTGTACTTTAGAATATTTTATGTTATGTAGACTTGTATAGCGAACTGATCACCATTGAGGATATCCAGCCACTACGAACAGGTGTGAAGATGTAGGACCTCTCCAAGTTATTCGAAGACCCAGGTCCTCAGCTTCTTGTGGAATTCACAAAGCGAGGGGGAGGCCCTAATGTGTTGCGGGAGGTTTTCCAGGCTTTGTGTGCAGTGTAGAAGAACGACCATCCTCACATTCTGCTCTTCTAAGTGTTGGGGATGCAAGTGTGGCCAAAGATAGGTGTATGGTGGGTTGGTGAAAGTGCATACATTTGTTCAGGTATGTTGGTCTGATATTGTGCAGTACGTTTTATGTGTGAGTGAGGAGTTTGAATTGACTGTGCTTGATGTGGGGGAGACATGGGAAGTTGATAATGAGTCTTGCTGTGGCATTCTGAATGGTCTGGAGTCTTGTCGTAATTGTTTGGAGATCCCTGTGTACAGTGCTTTGTCCTAGCCTAGTTTACTTGTGATGAGTGCTTGTGTGACAGTGGGTCTAGTGCTCGGGGACAGCCATTTCAATATATTTTGTAGCATGCAACGAATGTGGAAACAGGATGAGCTCACAACTTTGACTTGCGCTATCATGTTGAGGTAATTGTCCAGGATGATTCCCAAGTTCGGTGGGTGTTGGTCCTAGCTCTGACAGCCACCAGGTAGATTCCTACGGAGAATTCTTGTTCTCAAAGTCCAGTACTTCCATCTTGTTGGAGTTGAGTTTCAGGCAGTTGGTTCTCATCCACCCCGCTACCTTGATCATGCAATTGGTGAAGTAAGTTCTGGTGGTGCTTGTCTTGTTGGTCAGGGATAAGATGAGGTGGCTGTTGTTGGTGTAGGATATGATGATGATCCCTTCGGACCTGATGATATTGGCAAGCAGACTTATATAGATGTTGAACAGGGTGGGACAGAGAGATAAACCTTGGGGGACTCTGCAGATCAGGTTCTTTGATTCCGATGTGTCGGGTGGTAGTCTGACTCTCTGTGTTCATCCAGTGAGGAAGGAGCTTATCCAGTGGGGGGCTGGTCCTCAAGGTGACGGACAAGTTGTTTATTCATGACCTTCTCTATCACTTTGGCTGGGCAGGGGACTGGAGAGATGGGACAGAAGTTACTCAGCTCACTTTGGTTGGCTGATGGTGTTTTGAGGAGGGTAGTTAGTGCTGCATGTTTCCAGTCTTCTTGGAAGTTGATGGATTTGATGGAGGTGTTGATGATGTGGGTGAAGATTTTACTGATTGGTGGTCCTCCCATGTTGTAGATGTTGTGTGGGCATGGGTCCGTTGTGGCTCGTGATTGGACTGCTTGCATGATGGCACCTTTGTCTTCTCTAGTAAGTGATTTCCATTCAGTCAGGTGTCTGTCTTGGTTGGTGGTGAGATCTATGGGGTCCAGCTGGTGTTCGAAGTTACTGTAGATATTTGCTATTTTGCAGAAGAAGTTTGATACATTATCATAGAGCTCCTGCATGGGGTGATGGTGTTGACTGCTGCCTCGGGGGTGGAGAATTCTTTGATGATTGTAAAGATTCCCTTGCATCTGTTGGAGCTGTCCTTAATGCATTCAGTTAGTGCCATTTTCTTGGTGTCTCTCAGTTGCTGGTGGTAGCATCTGAGTGCAGCCTTATAGGTGGTTCTGTTAATGGCCTCATGGGTCGTTCTGTTTTCTGTCTAGATGGTTGCTGTACTTGTTTGATTCTTGGAAGTACGAGAAAGTCTGCCCAGCTCTTGATCCATTCATTGAAGTTTGTGATGTCCTTGTCAAGGTTGTTAGTGTTGTTAGGTTGGTCTGTTTTCAAGTTTTTGAGTCAGGCAGCTTCTGTTATTTTGCTCCAGTTGCAGCTAGGTAGGTTTCTGCTGGTGGTGGCATTGGCTTGTAGTGTGGTGATTTAGAAATGAATAATGGAGTGGTCAAACTATGAGAATGGTGAGGCGGAGTTGTAAATAATCCTCTTGCTAGTGGCGAAGATTGGTTCCAGCATGTGTCCTGCAATGTGTGTTGGGTCTATGACGAGCTGGGTAAGTCCAATGTTGTTCAGGCTTTCAAGGAGGGCTGTTGAGCAGAGGTCTGTTTGGTCCTCTAGATTGAAATTGAGATCACCGAGTAGTATGAATTCCCTGAAGTTGATGATGAAGGGAGCAATGAAGTCTGTGATGAGGTTGAATTTGGTTCACAGACCCGACTATCGGTAGGCGAGTGTTTCCTTTGAGGGTGATGCTGATGTGCATTTGCAGTCTGAAGTGCATGTGTTCCATGAAGGGGGTGTTGTTCTCCGTGGATGTGGAGCATTTGATGGTGTCATTGTGGATGATTGCAAGTCCTCCTTGGTTATGAAAGTGGCCCCGTCATGCGTTCTTGTTAGTCGTAAGGATGGCCACAGAAATGTCCGGTACAGATGCAGGGTTGAGCCAGGTTTCTGTGAGAAAGAGGAGGTCTGGCGTGCTGTTGCTTAGGAGAACCCACATCTCCTTGGCGTATTTGCTGAGAAAGAGTGTTGAGAAGCATGCATATGAGTGATTGTTAGGATGTGGGTTTGGTGTGGTGGGTAGTGTTAGATTGAGGGACTGGAGGTGTTGTCTGTGCATGTGGGAGACACAGGGCACAAGAAAAGTGAGACAAAGAAGAGAGCACATGAAGGCGGAGAGAACGGTGAGTGAAAAGAGACACAGAGGGTAAAAGATCGCAAGTGTCAAGAGGTAGGGCAGAGGAGGAGCAACAGGGAGGTGGGGAGCCTCATGCAGCTGAGCTGGGTCTGCAAGGGCCTTGACTAATCGACCCAAAGGTATTGGAGCGCTTTACATGAGCACCAGTTACATTAGAGAAAGACACATTCATGTGTGATAGGGACATGGAAATTAAGTGATTTGCTCAGAATCACAGTATGTTGAGCCGACGCTGAGATTCAAACCTAGTTCCCAAGCTCCAAAGTCTGCAGCTCTGGCTCTTATGCCACATCCTCTCCCCACCTTCTAGCTGCTCTGATTAGGCAGAAAATATTAGAACCTGATTCACAAATCTAAACGTACACTTTTTTGTAAGTTTACAATTGTTTCTTTTCACAAAGGGATTTACTAGTAGTATCTTTACAAGTACAAGGCCAGTCCTATCTGTTTTATGTGCGGAGACTCCGGACTCGTAAAGATACTGCTTGTAAATCCCTTTGTGAATGACAAACAATCATAAACTTACAGACACGTGTAAGTTTACCTTTGTGAAGTAGACCCCCGTGTTTTTCTCCACAGAATCTGGAAGCGATGAATGGAAAAGGATCTGGTAGTCATGCAGATCCATGCATACCTTCATCATTACACGGAGAAAATTTTTATTTGTTAGAATTTTATGGGGGAATACTGGTCAGAATCAGAAATTTCAGGACCTGGTAATCCCACCTCCAAATATCAAGTGATTCATAATGAGAGCCTAAGGGGCGGAACCTCACTTCTTATGGACATTGCATCAGCACATCATTGATCGCTGCTTAGCTTTGAGAATGTTCCATATAGCGGAAAATCCATGATCATGTTGTTGCCCCATTAATGTAGCCCATGTGTTGATTGCTTAAGTGTTTTCTCTCTGACTTCTCTCTGGCTTCCTTTTGCCTTCTGCCCCCTTTTCACCCCAAAGGGACACTGGCATCACAAACTCATGCATCAAAACTTAAACCTTTTGCTGCCTTGTCGATGTATGGATACATACATACAAAGGTGGGTACAGTATTCCCTATTTAAATATATGTAACACATGGGCATGAGGCACAAATGTGAATGGAAGTGCCTTGCTATTATTTATGGAAGGTTTCTGCAGGCACTGGAGAAAGAATATGGCTCAGGATTGTGCAGACACCTCCGAAGTTGAGGGGTTAACAATTTATCCACAAAATTACCAGTCCTGATGTGACGCCAAAGTGGGAGTGTTTGGAGATAGATGTGCTATACATTGCCTTTATCCTACACATGCTACTTCTCTTCAAGGGTAGTGTTTGAGAGTGAACCCAGTCCTTTCTCTCTTCTGTTGTTGCAGCCTTTTTCGAGGATGACGAGGAAGAATTATTTGACGAAGATCCTATCTTAGCAAGAACAGACTTCGCTGAGACCTGGCTGTGGAAGACAGTAAATGTGCACAAAAGTCACAAGTAAGACTGGTTGCTAAGCATGGCTATTTTAGTCTTTTACTGCAGTCACAACTTGAAAGACCTTAGTGGCAGTGGCAGCTCTTTCGCTTGGGCAGAGGAGCGTCGCCCCCCGCCAGCAGCTACCGCTGCAAATCCTTTAACTACGTTTATTATCCTTTCCTTGTTAAAGGGCGGGGCATATGGGGTGACGAGTAGTGAGGTGAAAGCACTGTGCACTCCCCTCAGTGGGAACGTATGTTTGGCCGGCCTTCTCGGGCCAATACAGTTGCCGGGCTGGAGAGAGCCTGCACAGGCTCCCAGTCTGCCTGGGAGTGCCCAGCCAGGGTGCTTCCAGACAATCCTGCTCTCCTCTGGGCAGCGTCAGGATTGGCCTCAGGGCAGGCTGGGAGCCTGTACCTGCAGCAGCGATGAAGATGGAGGAGAAGAGCGGCGCGCGGACCGAGGTACTTTTTTTTAAATTGATTGTTTTTTAATATTTTCAATGTCCCCCACCCCCTCCTCCGCCCTGCCCTCCCCCTGTAACCCCAGCAAGCCATGACTGCTCAGCGGTGGTGCAAATGTGTGATGACTAGTCAACAACAATGTCATCAAAGCAAAGCATTTTCAAATCATGACCTTACTGTCCAAAAATAAGACCTCCACCGACCCAAAGCCCATTAAGAGGTCCTCGTCCATCATCAAAGCCTTCTTTCTAGACTGGGCTGCTGCCACAATAAATGACATGCTTGGCGTGTAGGTGGTGTGCATAGTATACTAATCACCTCTTAGTAACTTATTGTCCATCATGAGCATCATGGAATTCATATTCATACAAAAGGCACCAATAAACTGTGTGAATATGTAATAATGACACTATTTATACTTCCCTATTTATCTACATCAGCTGAACACCACTGGCATCTCTGGGCCACCATACCCTCCACACTATTGCATCACTACCCGATCGGGCATATTTAAGAAAAGTGGCGCTGCATCCAATACTACGTCACTTTTCTAGCTCCCCTTAGTGTCCCCCCTATCAACACCATTTGTGCACCGTATTTAATATACGATGCACCATGGCGCAAGTTAGGGGCAATAGCTCTAAAAATGTTTGCGCTAGTCCTGCACAGTACTTTAATGCCCATTTTAATTAATGGTGTGCCTCCTTTTAACGCCTGCTTTGGGCAGGTGTTAAAAATGGTGTTAAAAATAAAAGATTTCTTTGTGCCATTTTTTCAGCACACCTGGCAGAGGCATAATGTGGCACAAGGGGTTGCAAAGTGGCACAATGCATGTATTGCACCACTTTGTAAATATGGCGTGGAGATTTTTGAAGCCTAATGCCACATTAGCGTAAAAAAAATGACACTAATGTGGCACTAGAGCTTCTTAAATCTGGGCCTTAATTTCTAACTATGAAAAAAAGTCTATAATATCATATTCCATCCTACACCATCACACAAACAACCACCTATATATCCGTCTTCTGACACATCAGCACTATGAATCCTAGACTTTTCAGAGCCAGTAAGCCCAGTGGTTGAGATGTATAGAGAGTTCAGACAATATCGCCATAGAGCTCTTCAGACTTATTAAGAAACAGACCAAGACTCAATGTCTTAATCTACTGATCACAAAATCTTTTTGACAGCCTTCAACTGTTTTCTCTTAAGCAACTCAAGGATCTCTGCACCAGAATCAAACTTGTTTGTTTCTGCTACCATAGCTGAGAACATAAGGCCTGTCACGAATATTGCCAAAGTCTTTATAAAACATATTGGTCCTTCTTTCCTCTGGATCCAGAAGAAGAAAAATATCCAAAGCCTCCAAAAGTATTGCCCCCTTACTTCACGCAAATCAACAACGGATCCCTTGTAGAATGGAGGGTCACACAATCCCTAAACAAGTCATCACCAATCTCCTTAAAAAGGACAATGTATCTCTTTAGGACCTCGACTTGACTTTAGTTAGTTGCATATCCAAGTAGAGTTCCACAAATTTTTCAACCACAACCTGTGTAGTCTTTCAAAACAGTGGAATGGAGATCTGTATCCAATGTTTATGAAAACCTCGAGTGGCATAAGACAAAGGCTGCTTGGGTTTATTCCTTGTAATGGATTTCTTGCCTCCCATCAATGTTAGAAGTTGTGTTTCTTAATAAAACAATACTCACCATTAATATAGTAGGTTCTACGATCCCACCCACAACTACATAAAGGCTCAAATTACACCACACCTGCCAATAGGGGAAGGTGTTAGAGCAGGAAATAGATCCTGAAATACAGTAAGTAGATTAATTATTTTGTCGGCTAATTATATGACTTTTCTTTAAAAAAACTATGATGCATTAATTATTTAGCAAAGGATAGTTTCCTACCTTTAGAGAACAACACGCTGCAGAAAATATTTCCTCCCAATAGGTGTTGACTCCTGTCATTTTGTAGAGTGACTAATAGAGTTCAACAGTGGGCCTGCCTGCTGGCCATCATACAGCATGCAAATCTTATATTGTCGCGAAGGGCAACTTATCTATCCCTAAAAGTGTCTCTAGTCCCCGACGTCCTTGGCTATCTCTCTTCAGATAAATTCCTAACATGCTGAAGAGTGAAGTTTTGAACATTGGTTGACTATGCAAAATTAATTCTATACCTCTAACCACAACGTTCCGCTCTGTGATGTTTCAGAAATGCATGCTGATTTCTCAGATTTATGAAATTAGGAAATTATGCTCTTCTCTAGAGGGTGTCTGTTAGCTCCACTCCCACCTCTCAACTCCCTAGTGCGACTTAAAACACACTTCATTCACTTTGCACACTCCCTGTGTATTTTCTTCCTTGCTCTTGCCTGTGAATCTTGACAATAATGAGATCATGACATTCCCGTTAGTCAAGTTCTCCTGGAGAATATGAAATTATTTTTTGCTGTCAGCGCTAAAGCCTGGCACTAATTTGCCTGCTTCTTGAATGGATACTCATGTGAAAATTGACTCCACCTAGTTCTCAACCAACCACGCGCTTCTCTTATGGTGTACATCACAACTGCAAAATCGCGCCTCTTCAACATGCACCTTATCCTTTTTTCAGCAATCATCCACAACTGTTTCCTTCACTTTAATACGTGTGTTGATGACATTCAGGAGATCCTAAAGTTATGGACTAATTCTGTGATTTCCATTCACTGTTGTGTCTAATTCATTCAGGCTTATATAAAACTCACCTGATCTGTGAATAAGTTTGAAATACTCATATTTTGGGCGCTACTGTATCTGTGCCATCTTCTGCAATTGTCATCTTTGGCATGCTCCTCAGAAGGTCTCCCTTTAAGCTGAAGCAAACAATGAGCACCTTTACTCAGGACTATTATGTATCTGACATTAAAAATGGTATGACAGTGTCTTATATTTCAAGATTTCAGCAGCATTAGACCCCTCCCCAAAAATATAGCTTGTCAAAAATCAACTTGGCAGACAAACTGCAGCCTTGGGACCTCATCTACACGACTGACCTTTGATGGAACCAAACTCCAAATTAAGATCCTGGGGGCGCGTCCTACCATATATTTGTTTTGATCATTTATTTTATAAGGGGACACGTAAGGGTAATCAACCATTTACCCTCATGAGGTCAAATGAACCTTTGGACTCAGATAGGTGTGAGTGTTTGGCTCTGAACAAAACAAAGTCAACAATAAACAAAACCAAACAATACCATCATCAATCAACATTAGAGTCAGTAATTTAAACACAACATGACTTATTTGGCCATGAATCACCACACCAGTTTAGTAAAGTTCAAACATTTATTGCCCTTTAAATTAATAATGCTAAGATCACGTAAGTCAAACGCAAAACCAAATTATATAGATACATGAATAACACAGGCTGACCAAACCTTGTAAAGAATCTCAGCTTTGACAGAATATGAATTATTAGGCACTCAAGAATCACCATACAGAATAACAGCAATATCAGATGGACAGTTGAGATTGAGTACATTGAGTTAACACAGATGTATTATTCACAATCAGTTATTTTGGGAAGCCAAATTCAGAATGTGACATTCTTACTATTACCCTAATTAGATTGAGCATGTTGAGCTTCATGCAAAAAGAAAAAGAAGACAAAAACTAATTTGGAAAACATCTATGGCGCTAGCAAAAATAGCAGTTGAGTTTCTAGAAGAGTAAAACATGTAAATCTGCAAGAAAGACAAATGCAAACTATGTTATACCTCTCCTTAATGGGTTCAGCAGGCAGCGAAGTCTTCTTCAGTGGACCATCTTCTGGTAATCTTCAGTGGACAGTGACATATATGGGAACAGTTCAGTAATATTTGGCCCTAATGTATCTGAACTGTCAGTGGCACATAGTACATTATTTCACTAACAGAAATAAAAGCTCAGCTGAATACAGCAAAGGACAAAGCAAAATCTCCCTTAGTCTGAGCTTGAGCAAGAAAGAATAAGTCTGAACTGACATCACCTAAACATTGCTATATCAAAGTCCCAGAAAATAACTAGCTACTCTACCATTGGTCAGACTACAGGGTGGTTAGGACAGAACCAATTAAAACTAAAGCATGTTTCTTCATGTTGCAAATCTTGTGTTCTTTTTCTCCCTCATTGGTTCAGCTCCTTTCACTGCCATCACCAGTTTCTGTTTGCAGAAATAAAATGTTTCAAACTACATAAAACTACTGAAAGCCATTGTGTGGAACATTATATGACAGGAAACTAAGCAAAAAGTTATAAAAGTTACAACACGAGAACATTTCTCTCGGACATTAGATCATCACACAGGATGTCTGAGAAAGAACGAAACTTTCCACTGCCATCAGCATTTTGTAAGCATCACATTTATTTCATTCTGAATTAACTTAACACAGGCCTGTTTAAAAACGCAGTAAAATGTGCTACAACATTTCATAAAACTCAAACTGTTTATTTTCTGGAACATGTCATTATTATTTTTCATTACTCTCAGTTAGTAAAACATAAAATACATTTTCATTTTCAAAATATCTGAGTCAATTATCAGTGTAGGCCTAATTTTCATTTCAGCCTTGCACTTTTAAACGCATGTTTTTCTTTCAGTTAATCACACAATTCTAGTAGTAATTTTCACACTCTAACAATCCTCTGCTTGACCAGTAAAGTAATCTGGGTTGAGGACTGGTTCAACCTTAGCAAGGTGGCATCTAATTCATACCCTCTCTGGACAGTCTCATCTCATCACCTCAACCACCATGCAATGCAATGCTATAGCGCATCCTGCTTTTAGGAAGATGCTGAAGAGTCTCCTAGATCCACAACACATCTCCACTAACATAGCACAAATCTGCTCCATTGTCTCCCCCACATACATATTAATGTACTTTTCTTTTGGTGCCTTCTTCCTTTTCCTACCTGGCTTGGATTCAATGTGCCCTGAAGCACTCACTTTCAGAATGAATGCAAAACAGTAACAAATTACAATGCACATCTACAAGTAGCTCTATTAAATGAACCTTCCTATATCTTCATATTCATAGATGAAACAACATTATAATTAAGACCCTACTGCATCTATATTGTCACATTTCTTTGCATCACTAGCAGCATACAATCCTCACGAGGCTGCAATATTCAAACTCACTGATTGTCTTTTGTCATTACTTCATGTGTCTTCCAGAGAACATAGTTATGTTCCTCACTCCATCACCACATGGGAGATCCAGGCCATCAGCGTGTCGAAAGGGGGAGGTGAGTGATCAGCGGTTACACTGAGATTGTGCACTTGTGCTATTGTGACAAACGTTGCTATCAATCTAGCAGATGTGTTGGCCTATCATTATAACTTAATGGACTTAAGGGCCAATTTGGATGTTGGCAGAGAGGGAATTGCATTGCAATGGCGACTGGGTTCTCACTCTGCCAACGCAGTTGTTGAGACGGTGCCACTCACCTGAAAAACAGGATGTCTGCAGGGGAGATGGTATGCCCCCAACCTCCTGGAACACATCTCGGCACTTCCTGGTGGGCACAGAAACCCCGGCAGGTGTCCCAAAAGGAAAGGGGGAGTGGAAGAGAAAGAGACAAAACACTGCCACGTCTTGCCGGTCCAGCCAGGCACCCTGTATCTTCGGGGGCAGGTCATTGTTGACAGAGTGATAGTAGAGTTAGTGCACTCAACTTCCTTGAAATTGAATCTCTCTTTCTGATATGGGCATGAGAGCGGTAGAAGAACACTGGGATGCTCCAGCACTTTTCTTGGACAATAATAACTGTTGGCACAATTGCTAACACTGCATTACTAAAAACCCAAACTGAGTACCATAACAATAAGTACTGCGACACTAGGGCTGGCTTCACAGAGATTCACTGTTGCACATTACAATTAGAACTGTGGTTGCACTTATCATGCACAAGAAAGACAAACAAGGGCATTAATTATATCACATATAACTTTCCTTCATGCAGAGCGTTAAACTAAAAAGAACAAATTCAATCCAAGAAATACAAATGTCCACTCTGGGTTTAAACAGTTAGGGTGGCACAGTTTGGTTTGGTTTCACTGTGTGTGTGAAAAACCCTTCAAAAAGCAAATTCCTCAAACCTGAAACACAAGCATGAATGACACAATGTAAATCCAAGAGTTATGCTATTAGAGAAAGAAAAGTTACGTAAATGATCTTTTAAAATTGCACTGTCGGTTTTTGTAGTGCTTGAACTCAAGCAGATTTCCTGAAGCACATTTAGGCAAGTAACTGCAATAATAATGTAGAATGTTCAGAAATGCATTTGCCTCTTCAAGATAAGCACTCTGACAAAATATGAGATCTGAAATACACCAGCTGTTCTAGGAAAGCGCAGCGCTCAAAGAAAAAACTCCCTGGAGAATACTAGTCACTTAGCTGCAGTCTTTTCCGGAGTGCTGGAGGAATGCCTGGTGTCAGCTGGTACAGGAACAAAAAAAATAATTGCCTCAAAAGTCCTGAATACGAGTATGACAGCAGGGTCTGGACTGCCAAGTCAGATGCTGAGATAAGGAAGCAAAACAAAGCCAAGCAGGGAGGCATGCTTCACTCTGCTATTTATAGCCAGTCAGGAAAGCAGTTGAGTTTCCACATGTGGATGAGTCACCACGCCCAATTAGAAGCACATGTCTACACCACACCACATTAGAAGCACATGTCTACTTCCTGCTCACATTAGCAAACAAGCATTGGTAAAACAAGCATTGATAAAACCAATTGTGTAACACAGCACATTATGTTTACTTAGAAACATGAAGGTTAACCAAGAACAGAGATATGATTTAGCCCTAATCCCTGGGATGCTGACAGATAACGCAGGAGGCACCTTGGGGATTTCTGACAGCAGTAGTCGGCCTGACTGATTTAAATGCGGACAGACAAAAAGTTTGGCTACAGCAGTGACAAATCCATTACCATCATAGCCAAACTTCTCTGATGGCGCCAATTACAATCGGTGGACATATTGCCATTTTTTATACTGCCCTTCACGACCAGGCAAACCCTGGTGGAAAGAGAGAGTGAAAAAACAAAAAATGCCCCTTTTGCCATGACAGATGACACCAAACTGCAAAAACATTGACAGGAACCGCTGTCACAGCGGTTTCTGCCACTACTTAAGAAATGACCAACAGCTTGGTCGTCATTTCTGAATTCGACATAATAAAAATGCTCAAAGTGTGACAGTTGCTTTGGGCATAATGTCTTTTCATGGACATAAGGCTCCTGGATTCAGCCAGCTCTTGGACTGAATGGTAAATGATAAGCCAGTCGAAAAAACCCATGAATTCTAGGCTCCAGCCTGACCTAGCCTATAGGTCTCACCACTGTACAATGACCTCTCCTTGAATGCAGGATTAGATCGATTAGATCCATTAATTCCTGACTCAAGCCCTATGACATCCCACACTACCTACCTTGCAGCTAGAATTGACACCCTTGCATTCATAGCTATGGTCTTGAGGAACTTTCACCTCAATCCATGTCTCCTTCCCAACCAAACATTCAACTCTAGGCTAGCGCACTCCCCCTCCCCCATAGCAAAGGTAAAAACATATGGTCTTAACTTATCCATCAAAACCATGTCTAGAACCAGGAACATTAGAATTCTTCCCGAGTTCTCACCACTAGCCCTCACCTCCTCTTTCAGTCAGACTCAAACCCCATAGACAAAGAGACTATATAAAACTCTGCTGTGCTCTTGCTACTAACCTACATTTCTTCTTTCATGTGCTTGCTATTAGGCCACTATCTTTCTAAGCTCTAACCGTTAGGTCACAATTTCCCCCTCATGTCAAGAACCAATAGAGCCACACCATTAGCTACTCCCTCTGGGTCTTGTTAGCTCTCCCCACCAGTCAATACCTCTTTCTTCAAAACCTTGAGGATCTCACACCAACAGTTGACCCTTCTTTCTTCAAAGCCTTGAGGAGCACTTGCCAAAAGGCTACACCTCTTTGTTCACAGCAGGTCTAAACACAATGTAGCTAGCTGGTTTTACCTCTCGTCCTTACTGCCTCCCTCCTAGGAATTGCTTCCTACAAAAACCCTGGGGATGTTTTGCCACCATCTCACACCTCTTACTTACAAACCCAGAATTTCTTCCTACAAAACCCTGGGGTGGTTTGGCCACCAGCTCACACCCCTTCCTTACAAACCCTGAATAGCTCTTTCCACCAGCTCACACATCTTCCTTACAAATCCTGAGTAGCTCTCTCTACCACTGAGCTCTTTCTTCAAAACCCTGAGAAGCTCTTGCTACCAGCCTACAACTCTTCCTTCCATCCAAGCCTTAGGGAGCTGTGGCCCTTAACCGTTACCTCCTGCTGCACAGCTAGGATTAGAACTAGATTCCAGCCTTCAGCTCTGAGATCCCATCATCAGATGACACTGCCTCCGAAATCCTGAAAAACTCTAGCCAGTAGCCCACACCTGCTTCCGCAGTGTAGGATTCCACCCCATTGACACAAGTCTCTAGCCCTATGCTCTTCACCTGCTCACACCTCTCTTTCTCAAACCCCAGATAAGCTTTCACCACTACCCCACACATCTTCCTTCAAAGCCGTGAAGTGATCTTAACACTAGCACACATCTCTTCCTTCAAAGCCCTGAGGGGCTCTGTCAACTAGCGTATGTCTTTTTCTTCAAAGCCATGAAGAACTCTCTAGTCTAGCCCAAACATCTTTCTCCAAAGGGCTCTTGCTACCAGGCCACATCCCTCCCTTCCAAGCCATAACAAGATGTTGTCCTTAGCCTGTACCTTCTTCCTAAAAAGTAGGATTATAACTAGTGGACTTCTCCTTTCAGGCCTGAGATCCCACTTCCAGCCCACACCTCCAATGTTTTGAGGAGTGCTGGCCATTGGTCTGCACCTACTTCTTCACAGTAGGACTAAACTCAATGGACCAAAGTCTTTAGGTCTGCGCTCCCCACTTTTTCATACCTTCCTCCCACAAAACCCAAAGGAGCTCTTCCCACTAGCCCACATTCTTTTAAAGCCACGAGGAGCTCTTGCCATTAGTCCACACTTTTTCCTTCACAGATAGGATTAACACTAATAGACTCCTGCTTATGCCCTAAACTCTCACCACCAGCCCACACCTCCTCCCTCAAAGTCCTACGGAACTCTAGCCACTATCACACATCTTCTCCTGCACATTTGGACCTAAACCAGTTGGCTACCGTCTGTATCCCTCTGCACATCTCTTCCCTCAAAGCCCAGAGGAGCTCTTGCCATTAACTTGCTTATTCTCTCCAATATCAAGGAGTACACCAGAAGACTTCTGCATTACCCACCAGCAACCACAACACTCCCTGCAAAGCCACAAGGAGCTCTTGCTACTTCTACTCCTTCCATTCACACTGGGGCTTGGAACCAGAAGAATCCTGCAAACAGGCCAGAGTTCCCACCACAAGCCCACATTTACTTCCTCACTGCCAGGTCAAAACATAAGATGCTGTTATCCATGCCTGGGTCTATCCTTACATCACTCTTGTTTACTCACTAGTAGATGCAAAGTGTGCATTCCTGATTACTTTTGTCCTGCTCTCCTAGGATTCTGTATCGCGGAACCCTTCAGAGTGAAGGTTTTCAAGCCATTTCATATTTACCTGCCCCTCCCTTATTCTGTCAAGCGATTTGAACAGCTGGAAATTCGCCCAACCCTCTACAACTATGTCTCAGAGGATATGCAGGTAAGTGAACATGTCAAACTCTCTAGAAGTGACATGGTATTCCATTTTAGCATTGACTACAGAATATCTTGCTACCAGAATATGGTGGACAAAATATCATTAAGTTATGTATATATAGGCAAGAACAAGTTTACTTCACTCCCCTGTGGACATAGACCATTGCTGAACTGGTTCAAAGTCCAAACCACAGTGTAGAGGATGAGGATCATGCAAACAGCAAGATGGTGTCATGGCTGTTTATTTTCAATTTGCTGTGATTGCATCGCCCACTGTGCAAGCTGATAATGACCAACATCTCATGAACCTCCACACACTCTCTGGTGAAAATAGTTTAACTGCAAACTCCTGTGTCTCATAATATTTTTAAACAAAACCTCATCCCTTCAACACAGGTGGAGTGACCGGTGGGAAACAAAGGGTTTACTTGTCAGGCTCTTGCGCTTGAAAGCTCCAAGGAGCTTGGATATAGATTGTTGTGAAACTTACTTTCTCCAAGCCTCTCAGGCCTTACAGGGGCCCAAGCCAGTGAACAAACCTCCTGACCAGGTAATCTCCGTTTACCAGTATATTTCCGTCTTGGCTTAAAGGAAGCAGTAGCTGTCCTTGATGAGAGAAACGAATGACCCCTTAGCACATGTGAACTTCAAAGGCTTTATGCCACAGCCCTGCCCTATCAGTCTGTACTGATGGTTGCCTTAGTCAGTGTCACCTCTGTATCACAGTGTCACTGCTTCTGATGAATGCCTTCATTAGTACTTAATAACAGTATTCTCTAAAAAGCCAACCGATAACACTGCCTTGTGTTTCCTGTTGCAATGCTTTGGTCCTTGCGGGCCATTTTTTAACTAGACGCTGGTATCTTTGGAAGCCACAGAAGGACTCTGCAGCCCAGCTACGTCAGGTCGAGAGGGAGAATACAAAGTGCTGGTGCCCAAAAACTCTGCAGTTGCGGTGCCCTTTTCCATCGTCCCCATGGCAAAGAAGGAAATCCCCATCACTGTGTTGGCTAAAGCGCCAGAAGGCCATAGTGACAAAATCACGAAGATCCTGAAAATTGTGGTGAGGAACTCTCAGAAGTCTGTCTCTATATTCTTCTGTGACTTTGCTCTCTTGTTTTCTCTGTAAATCTCCTTACAGTCCTCAGTAGATTTGCTTCCTTCAACAAAATGTAATGAAGTGAGGGGATGTAGCATCTCACATTTAAATGTGGTCTAATGGGTAAGTTATGGTGCGGTGGGGTGGCAAGATAGAGATGTGAATTACTTGATAAACTGAGATGTGGCCTTGGCATCAATCTGCAATGTGATCTACTGGCTTAATTAAAGTGTTATCTAGCGGCAACACTGCTGTGGGTTACGATTGCTACGTTTTAATTTGACCTTGTGGCAATGTTGTGAAATGTTCTGGTTGCTAATCTGAGATGTGGTCTACTTGCTGTGTTAGAATGAGTTCTAGTGCTTGGGTAAAATTGCAATACGATGAGACGTGGTGTATAGGCCAGGTTCCAATGTGGGCTGGTGGATAAGTTGTGATATATATATATATTCTATCGGACAAGATTAGGTAAGGCCTATTGACTATAGTTTGTTGCCTACGTTATGATGTGATTTAGTAGTAGGCTGGGGTACATATAAACCAATAGGGTTTAGTAGCTAAGTGAAGATGATACCTGGTGGTTATGGTGACATATGTTCTGGTGATCAACACAATGGCTCAGTGGTATGAAATCAAATGATTCTCAGGAAAGAGCATCAAATCGGATGCCAGATTCCCAGATACATGTGTATGCCATTGTACCACCGTGCCTTACTTTATCACAGCACAGTGCGCCTAAAAACAGAACACGCCCAATATGCACCTAGAGGTCCCTAATTCAGTTTTCTCTAGTCCTTTATATTCCCCAGGTCTCTTCCCAGACATTCCATTTGTTTAGTTTCTTTACCCCTCTCTCAAGCTCTTTCCCTCTGTCTCTCTTTCTCTCCTCTACAACTTGAGATTCTCACTGGTGTGTCCTTTCTTTTTTGGCAGAGAGAGGGCGTAGCCAAAGTTGAAGAAATAACATACAGTCTTGACACCAACGGTGAGTGTGATGACGCATGTCCGAGGGCTGGTGGCTCTGTGTTGGTCCTAAAAAAAAATCCCATTGTTATTGGTTGAAATTATCTTTGCTATGTCTCTGTAAATTGTCAATCAAAATGAGAATTTTGGGAGCCTACAGGTCCCTGTGCTGCTGGAAAAGCTGAGAACTGAAAATTGGTGAGGTGAATTAAAGCTTGCAGGAGGCTTGAAGATATCTCTAGATCCAGGGTTTTTCCTTGAGATTGCTATGGATGTGCACCAGGGCACTGGAACTGCTCGGATGTGCTTATTTCTCCCATTCTCTGACTCATCTCCCTGCTGTTCACCTTATTTCTTAAAAACATTTACCAAGAGCATTCTAGTCAGTACTTAATTTGAGGTGGTGGTTTCCGGTGCGGGCACTGGCACTTCTTTTTGAGGGCCACCACTATTTTTCTGCCTCAAGCATTTACTGCAAGCAAAAGACACGTGTGGGGAGACGGAGAGAGAGAAAAATGGAAAAGCGTCACAAAGGGAGAAAGCAGAAAGCTGCAAGAGTGAGCTGAACGGGCAGGGAATGGCTGTACATTGATTAAAGAGGCCAGAGATGGCTTCAGGATCACAGTATTCTGTGCTCGCACATTTAATTGCAGCAGCCACATGTTTCAGAGAAGAGCTTTGGGCACCAGCATGTTTTTATTTACAAATTAAGCACTGATTCTAGTACTTGGGGATTTTTAAGGTTATTCACAGGGTTCGTTTTAAAACAAGTTCAACACTCGTTTGGAACTTGATGGTCACAGTTTTCAATCTAACTCAGTTTTCCATCCGTTTGTGGTTGAGAAACAATAGTACTAATTAGTAAATGCTGCAAGAAACAATGGGATGTGTGGTGTGTGGTGTGGTCTAAGCTACACAATTGGGCAATGGGAAAACCTTTAAAGCTATTATTTACTACAAAGGGCCGGTACACAGGGGATTGAGCCTGAATCGTTTGAAAAAGACATAGGACCAGTTTCATTTCTCCTTGCAAGTGATAGCGCGTCAGAACCTTGGTAAGTAAACTTACAAGGAGACTTCCCAGTACGAGGTATCTTTCTGGCATCACAAAATCAATATTTCAATAACCCAATTAATCTCTTAGTAACTACCCACTAGATAATCAATAACATTTAATATAAATCAATAAAGCGAACACACCATGACCTTTCAGTCATGAATAACCACACAAATTTAGTTAAGAGTTAGAATATGTATTTCCCTATTTGTTACAATCTAATATCATCTCCGTAAATCTCATTAGCAATCAATCTCATCAGTAACTCTTCAAACTTGTAATTAAAACACAATTAATCAAAATATAGAGCATATACGTCCAACATTAACATGTCATTAGTAAGAAACAGTTTAGCAAGTTGTAATGATACGTGATTCAACAAAGCAAGAATTCAGTCATTTGTCTATTTGCGTCAGATTTTGGTGAACACCTTAACTAACCTCGAATTAGCATCGGCATGTTGGGCTTCATGCAAAACAATTTAGCAAACACAAATTTGGAAAACATCTAACTATGGCCTCTATCAAAAGAGCAGTTGGTACCTAGAAAGAAAAGGCAAACAGACAATTACAATTTTCATCAGATAGTTACCCCTCCAACGAATCAGCAATCAGCGTCAGTCTTCGTCCTCAGGACATCAGTCGATTCACCATCAGCAAGAACAGGACAGGGCAAAGTCTCAGTAGGGCATAGCTAAGAGTAAGGCTTTTCCCTCATAAGGAGGAGAAATAAGTATCAGGCAAGGAATGGGCTGAGGATGGTTAAAGTATCAGAAGAATAAATGGCAAAGTTTCAAAGAATACTGGCAAAGTATGGCTTGAGGCAGAATGTCAGAATAATGGCAAAAGTGTCCCAATAATGGCTGATTTCTCCCCGGGTCATGCGGTTATATCAAAAGAGCCGAACTAGCCCTTAATTTCCCATTGGATCAATTTTGGTGCAACATTATCTCTGTCCAATAATTCTCCACGTACCTCACTAGAATTTTCCACAAAACACAGTTCTCATGCAGTTGATTGGCTCCGTTAATTGACGTCTTCATCGGGTGGAATGTCAGGAAAGAAAAGTTACACTTTACGCTCCAGTCAGTAGTCCCATTGTCTTCTCCTAGTCTAGGCAGCCTTTCACCTGTTACGAATTACACTGTTGCATTCAGCAAGAATGTCTCCTTGAGCAAGTCGGGTCCCATGAGAAAGAACTTACTACGGTTACTCATACATATCTAGCTTCTGGAAAAGTACAGCTTTGTGTCCTTCAGGAGAGCAGCACATTGCACGTTAGGAAAAACACAGTTTAATATGAGACCAGGCAGCTGGGCCCAGACCCTCGCTAAACTAAGGCCTAGTGATTAAGTTAACAAACCCCTAATACATGACTCTAATTAAGATATGCTAATACAAATTCAAACCCTTGGTACATGATTAATTCATCATTAATAATTTTCATTAGTCTTCGTATACATTGATAGCCACTCCCCGTGGGCACATTTCAAATGTGTGTATTATTTTCTACGTTAACAGATTTTCTATGCAGTTTCATTATACATTATATTGCAAGGTTTTCATGTTAATATTAATTTTAAAAGAAACACTCCAACAATCCCTCCTCTGATGACTCTTGTCATCACACAAAACTTCCCCTTTACAATTTACATTCTAGAATTCCTTCATTTCAATTTCTTCTCTTAATTGTTCCCCCTGTGATTTTGCCCTAAACAATTTTTCCCTTTGTTTTTCTTCCCTCTTATTATTTTTCGCCATTTTCAACTTTATTCTTTTACTAATTTTACATGATAGCCATAATCCAAATAAGCAAGCTATAACAATCAATATCTCCTGTATTATTTTTGCCAATATCCCATGCCAAATACTACTAAACCAGCGCCCCACCGAAGCAAGTCCTTTTCCAACCTGGTTCTTTCAGTTCCTTCAAATCTGTACTATCCCTAGTTAAGTTAGTAAGCATACTTCTAATCTCATTACTATTGTCTGGTATATAAGCACAACAATGACGCTCATTAAGCATCTTACAGACTCCGTCATTTTTCGCTAAAAGAATGTCTAAAGCAAGCCTGTTTTGAAGCGTCATAGCCCTCTCCGCAGCAAGTTCAGTATCCATCAGGAGTATACACCCTGTAAAATTTGTCAGCATGTTATCCACAATAGGAGACAACTTTCGAATTTTTATGGAGTTTAAGATAACTCCCACTGTAGGAATTATTGCCCCAAATATGTCTCCTACTACATCAGCAGCAGTCTCTCTCTTCTGTCTAGTACGATGTAATTCAGACAATTTCGGAAACCTTTTCAAGTCCTCAAGTTGATATATCTTTGGGAAAACTATCCCCAAATAACATGTCCCATACCATCCCTTTGGAAGACGGTAATAAGCATTAAGTCCACATATATAATAGATCCCAGGGCTCGCTGGATCCTGTCCATTTATCATGAACGTCCACTTACTCTGAAACAAAAACAAATGCTTACATTCACTCATTCCCACAAACACATTGTCATAATATGACTTTGGTCTAGATATGCAAAGCTTACCTACGTGTAGTGCATCTAAAGCTAACTTCCCCTGTTCCCTAACCGCATTGTAACTCCCACTACTAGCAAAAGCTTGCTGCTGCAATCCTTTCTCCAATTTACTCTTCAATGCCCTTCTTCTATCTTCCGTATGATCTAAAAAGCTTTTCTCTACAGGTGTAAGCAAACATGTCAAATTATTGCGGAGTGCATAAGATGAAATAATTGTTAATGTCGCCTCAAAGAATCCCTTAACTAACTTTATGCTATAGTACTTAGCTACACTACTCAAATCCTCTATGACAGGCACATAAGAAAACACAAGGTCATGGTCCGAATAAAAATATTGAATCTCTTCCTGATTATAGAATCTTGTTAGTAACAGACTACAACTTATCCCATATGTTAATAGCAGACTGTGATAGGTAACCCCTTCTTGTACTGAAACAGGAGTCTGTGTACACACATAAAAATCTTTCGCATCCATGGTGTCAACATACTCACTCAGCAAACGATAAAAAACATTAGTTGATAATTCCCCTTTAACGTTAGTCCCCTCATGCAAATATTTTGTATCCTGCTCAAACCTCTCCCAAGCTGTTAGTGCAGTGGCGGTCTCAGGAATTGTTGCATTGTTAGTTCCACTCTTACCCACTAATGGCATACCCACAATCACAACTATGATGAATATTACACACATGACACCCAAACCAACACTCAAACATTTGCAACGCCTACTTCCCCTATTATCATCTCTAATGTTAGCCATGATCTGTAAAGAATCAGAAAGTGAAGGAGGATTAGTTCAAACAACAACCAACAGAGGACAGTTAAAACTCTTTTTCTTTTTCTCAGCAAAGTTAAAACAAGCGAAAGTCTTTCTTCAGCAATTATTTACAGCTTTCACATTCACTCCCAGGATCCTTGTCAATTCAGGTTAGCAGCTTGTCAAAATCTGTTTTCATAAGTCAATTCAGGTTAACAATGTCACGTCCAGTAAGTTATCAGTCTCTTTTCTCAACTTTTCTTTCTCAATTCAGTTTCTTAGGTCAACTCAGTCTCTTTGGCCATACTCAGGTGCCAAAGTACTGACCTGGGACTTCTCGATCAAAACAAAACGGCAAGAGCTCTTGTTGCCATTCAGCTGACGTTGTATACGCCCATTCAGGACCTGCGCACCTTCTGTTTGCTACTCTCTTTCTTTTCAACTTGCGATCACCTTGCTACTCTCCTTCACTCAGATCTTCTCTCCTTGTTGTATCAACGTCTTCCTCTATTGCATCTTCGACAACCACTTTCCCTTTCTTCACTTGCAATTCCGGCCACTTATCTCCTTTCAGCGTCTCTCTAACCTTTGGTCTTTCCTGGGGCAACCCTTCGCCCTCCTCTGACTCTATGGTGCTTTCTCTTGATGGACCTGCAATTTGCTCAGGAGGAGTCGGTACACTCTGACTCTCTTCCGCCTCAACTCCTTCGCCTTCTGGGTCTGTCAGGGGCTCTATCTCATTTCCATATTAGTCTGCTTCCGGGAGAGCCTCCTTCTGACTTGGCTCTCCTGGTGCCTCAGTTGAGATAGGCTCACCGTCACCCCTCTGGGTCTCCTCTCCTTTGTCTTTTACTGGAGTGACTGAGCCGTCTTCAACGGACTCTCCTTCTGTCTCAGTTCTCCTTCGATCACTCTCCGGCCCTGAGACTTCCTTCTCTGTTGTTGGTACTTTCAACAACTCAACTTCTTCATCAGTTGGACACGTCACATTTTTCGTGTGACTGGCATGGATCCAGTTTGGAATTCCCGCACACTTCACAGCAGTTGTTGTCGTCAGTATTACTTGATATGGCCCCTTCCAACGTGGCTCCACACACAACTTCCTTAAGTGTTTCTTGATGACAACCCAGTCACCAGCTTTCAGGTTGTGCCCGGGATCATTTATCGGTGGCAGGGTGGTAGCTTCCACCTGGTGAGAGAAAGAGCAGACCACGTCAGCCAGACCCTTGCAGTAGTTCAACACCATATCATCCGTGATATTCACAAGAGCATTCGCAGGCACTGCGGGCAGTCTCATAGCTCGGCCCATGAGAATCTCATGAGGAGATAGTCCTGTTTTCTTGTTAGGTGTATTTCTCATTGACATTAGCACCAAAGGCAACGCATCGGGCCATTTCAAATTGGTGGCTGCACACATTTTTGCCATTCTTGACTTCAGGGTACCATTCATCTGCTCCACTAGTCCTGATGCTTCAGGGCGGTAACTACAATGCAACTTCTGTTCAATGTTCAATGCTGCACACAATACTTTAACCACCTTGTTGTTGAAGTGACTTCATCTATCTGATTCTAAAGAGATCGGAAACCCGAAACGTGGTATCAATTCCCTAAGCAGCAGCTTCGCTACTGTGAGACTGTCATTCCTACGTATAGGGTATGCTTCAATCCAGTGACTAAAGATACACACAATCACCAACACGTATCTCAAACCTCCACACACAGGCATCTCGATAAAATCCAATTGCATTCTGCTAAATGGACCTCCTGCTCTCCCAGTGTGGCTCAAATTCACCACTGTCCCTTTCCCCGCATTCATCTGTTGACAAATGATACACCTGTGACAGATCGCTTCTGCAGCTTGCCTGAACTTCGGGTTAAACCAGTCAATTTTGAACAACCTGATCATGGCATCTCTCCCAATATGTGCTTGCCCATGGTAAAACATTGCAAATTGTGACAGGAGACTGTTCGGCAAGACCACTTTCCCTTCATCTGAAACCCACAAATCATCTGGTCTTTGTACACATTGCATCCTAACCCAGGAACGCTTCTCATCTTTGCTGGCACGTCCCTGCAACAATCTCAATTCTTCTAACGTGTCAATCACCCATAAGGCGTATCCTGTGCATGTCTCATTTTCTGTTTCAGGTAACAATTCCCACTGATCTTTAAACGATATACAGTTCAATGAGCAAAACCTTGCGACTTGATCTGCATATCCATTTCCCATTGAAACAAAGTCTTGTGACTTCAGGTGAGCACTGCATTTCACCACGGCAATTTCATGAGGTAACTGAATCGCGTGCAACAACTCCTTAATTCTCTCACCATTTTTCACTGGAGAACCAGAAGAGGTCAGGAAACCCCTCTGTGACCATAGTTGGCGAAAATAATGAACAATTCCAAATCCGTATCTGCTATCAGTATAGATAGTCACCCTCAGCTGGGCAGAAGCATGGCAAGCTCTAGTAAGAGCAACCAATTCAGCCACTTGAGCTGAATATACTCTCTCAAGCCAAGACGCTTCAAGGATACTGGAGATCGTACATACAGCGTATCTGGCTCTCAGCACTCGTACTGAGTCTCTCAGGCATGAGCCATCGACAAAGATAATTTGGTCATTTTCTTCCAATTGGGTATCTTTAATATAAGGCCTTGGTTTGGTGCACAATTCTGTTACCTCAAGACAATCATGATCTACATCTTCAACTTCTCGAGTATTGGATCTTTCATAGATTCACATGCTTGAATCATCCCCGTCGTCGAGGTAGGAGTCTCACGGTAACCTGAAATACACATAGCAGTACACTTTACACACTAGGCCACAAGGGCCCCTTAGGTTCTTTTTTAGCATATCCATGTCGTTATGCAAAAAGACCCAAAGTTGAACCTTAGCCAATCAGGCGTCGACACCCTCTAGAACACTCCCAACAGAGGCTCTTTCCCTCAGATTTTCTACTGCACGTCGTGTGAAGGGAGTCTCCCTGAGCTCTGCTCAGTATACCTTTCTGACAGGAATTTTTCTCTCAGAAAATTTCACTTTTACCTTTCTAACATGTCTCAGCAGGCTAAGAAAGGTCTGTTTAGAGATTGTGGCAGCTGTGGGAAGAAGAGACTTCACGTTGATGACCCCCACAGAAAGTGTATCTACTGCCTCCATCCTGACCACAAGGTGAGAGACTGTAAAATCCCGTGAGGGTAGGCTTCTGTAGTGGCGCCAGAGACAGAAAGCCATGGAAAATCCATCCTCAGATGAGAGCGAAGCATCATCTCGCTCCCTCAAATGTCCTGGAGAAAAAGGAAAACTATCTGAGGAACCCCCAAAGTAGGTGATGAAGAAGACAAAGCATAAATCTATGGAGAAACAGGGGCACCAAGAACCTACTACTGCCAGATCAGAGACCCAGGCAAAGCTCTTGAAAAAGGTTCGTTCAGAGCCTACGACGCCTGTGGGAAAAAAGCACCCACAAAAAGTGTCTCTCTGTCACTGTCGCCGACGAGTGATTCAGTAAGGCCTTCCTCCGATACCTCCCAAAAACATTCGTCGACGACGGCAGTATCTCTAGTGATTATAACATCATCACCGCTTTCATCAACGACGATCCTAACGGCCAAGATATTCAAAAAGGCATCGTCGACAGTGGAAGCAGAAATGGTCCACCCGTCGACGACAGCACTATCGTTGACGAAGCGCCTGTCCTCAAAGATGAGGTAAACGTCGTCGACTAGCACACCTGCATCGTCGACGAGAGATCCGTCGGCAAGAGACCCGTCGACGACACCACCACCGTCGACGACAGATCCGTCAACGGCACAACCATCGACAAGAGTCCCGTCGGCGGCAACACCGTTGACAAGAGAACCGTCGACGAGGGAACTGTCGACGAGGAATACTGCAGTGTGAGCGGCAGGGACGGACGTTTTGTCCACTCAATCGTCGACCATCATGCCCCCCTCTGGAGATTTCGGAGCACAGCAGGAGTCCTCAAGATTCCTCCCTCTTTCTTTTATTTCCATGGGGGAAAAGTCATCATCAATCCTTCCAAGGCATACGTCTCCAAGCAACGTCTTGCCATATCCCCCGCAGCATCAGAGAGATTTCTGAGGCAGCCCCTAGTGAGTGGGATGACTACCTCATTCCCACGCTGTCGCCGCCGCCGGCAGGACCAGTTGATTCACCCCCTGAGGAATATTCCAGGCTGCACAACGTCGGTCAAAGAACCCTTTGGCACCTATCGCAGCGCTTCCAGACAAGGATGGGAGGAGGTTGGATAACATTGGGAAAAAGTTCTCCTCGGTAGCGGCGATCACAGTAAAGGCAGCCAACTCCTTGGCCATACTAGGGAGGTACGATCGCCAGATGTGGGCGGACATGTCAGCTTATCTGGATTTGATACCTGGGGAGGTCAAGGTGGAAGCAAAGAAAGTGCTTTAAGAGGGCGAGCGGATAGCAGCGGAAATCATTGACTGCACGATTTATGTTTCCTTAACAGGATTCCGCCAACTCGCAGGAGCAGCGATCTTGCATAGACAGGGATGGCTCAAGTCTACATCTTTCCGCCCAGAAGTCCAGAGCTGCATTCTAGATATGGTGTTTGATGGGGAAAGTCTATTTGGGAAGCATGTTGACGACATGCTACAGTCCATCAAAGCAGATACTGACACTGCGAGATTGCTTGGTACCTTGCAGTACCGCAGGCAGCCCTTTTGTGGGGCAAGAGACAGAGTAAATTACTCCTTTCAAGGGGGTTTTCAACAACACAGACCCCAGTAAAAGTCCTCTACAGCAGGACCTAGACAGCCCTACGGCCAACATCAACAGCATTAACGATTACCACCTACCGCGGCATACCGGCACCCGGCAAAGGGAAGGCCAGCGCCACGGGGAAGAGACACCAGCCGGAACAAATGACCAGCTAGCCATACCAGCTTCCTACAATACCAGGGGCTTCAAGGTCGGGGTCGCATCACTACCCACTTCCTTCGTTGGAAAGTCATAACATCAGACAGGCGGGTGTTGGACGTAGTGGCCAGAGGACATACTCTGGAGTTCATACAGAAACCACCGGACATCCTTCTGTCGGGCCCTCCACCTCCATGAGTAGACCAACTCCTCAAGGAAGTACAAGTGATGCTACGCAAGGGAGCAATAGAGCTGGCCCCTGCTCCTCACAGGAACAAGGGGTTCTATTCACACTTCTTTCTGGTAAAGAAACCTTCAGGAGACTGGCGCCCCATTCTGGACTTAAGGTCGCTAAACAAGTTTCTGAAGAGTGGTAACACCGCAGGACATCTTGCGCTTCCTGAGTACCGGAGATCATATGGCATCCCTAGACCTCCAGGATGCATATTTTCATGTTCTGATACACCGCAATCATCGGAAATTCCTCAGGTTCAAGGTAGCTGGTATGCATCTACAGTTTTGGGTCCTACCTTTCGGTTTAAAATCAGCCCCCAGAATTTTTACAAAGATGCTGGCTCCAGTGGCGGCTCATCTTCGCCAGTCGGGTATACAGGTGTTTCCCTATCTCGACGACTGGCTCATAAAAGCACCTTCAAATGTCAAGTGGTGCATCACATATCTCTCTGCCTCCAGTTGTGACTTACCGTCAACTACCAGAAATCGCATCTTCATCCCACACAGACATTAAACTTCTTAGGAGCGGTACTGGACACTGTCCAAAGCAAGGTATACCAGTCGCAGGAAAGGAAATTAAAGCTCAACAGGTTAGCCTGTGGCCTCTCGGCAAAAAAGTGCATTTCAGTTCGCACTTACAAGTCATTGCTGGGAATGATATTATCATGCATTCTGCTGGTCCCAGACTGCAGGCTGTATATGCGACCCCTGCACGAGCAATTGGATGTGCAATGGTGCCAGGTTCAGGGATCTTTCGAGGACAAAAATCTCATCACCCCTGAAATGAGAGCAGCCATGGCTTGATGGGCTACACCGGCAAATTTGTCCAGAGGTCTCACCTTTCTTCATTAGGTGCCTCGCTATATCGTGACAACGGATGCTTCCCTCGAAGGTTGGGGTGCCCACCTTCAAGATCTCCGAATCAGTGGGTCTTGGACTCCAAGGGACAGACAGCTCCACATCAATCAGCTGGAGCTCAAGGCAATAGATTTCGCACTAAAAGCTTTTTTGCCAAGACTTCAGGGCTCAGATGTCTTAAGCAGAACGGACGATACCACAAGCATGTTTTACCTAAACAAACAGGGTGGCACAAGGTCTCTACAGCTCTCGCAACAGGCTCAAAACATCTGGAAATGGGCCATAACGCACAACATTTCTCTGAAAGCAGAGCATGTCCCAGGACACAACAACATGCTGGCGGATACCCTGAGCAGGACAATTATCCCCTACCATGAATGGGAACTGGACCAGGAGATTCTGGATCAACTCTTCCAGTTATGGGGTGTAGGAAGTTGGCTCTGTATGTACTATTTCAAAGTAAGAAATAGCATGCACAGAGTCCAAGGGTTCCCCTTAGAGGTAAGATAGTGGCAAAAAGAGATAATTCTAATGCTCTATTTTGTGGTAGTGTGGTTGAGCAGTAGGCTTATCAGAGGGTAGTGTTAAGCAATTGTTGTACATACACACAGGCAATAAATGAGGAACACACACTCAAAGACAATTCCAGGCCAATAGGTTTTTGTATGGAAAATATATTTTCTTAGTTTATTTTAAGAACCACAGGTTCAAGATTTACAAGTAATACTTCAAATGAAAGGCATTTCACTTAGGTACTTTAGGAACTTTGAATCAGGAAAATAGCATGTACAGTTTTCACAAAAATGGCAATAAGCTATTTTAAAACCAGACAGTTTCAACAGTTCCTGGGGGAGGTAAGTGTTTGTTAGTTTTGCAGGTAAGTAAACCACCTAGAGGGTTCAGAGTTGGGTCCAAGGTAGCCCACCGTTGGGGGTTCAGGGCAACCCCAAAGTTACCACACCAGCAGCTCAGGGCCAGTCAGGTGCAGAGATCAAAGTGGTGCCCAAAACGCATAGGCTTCAATGGAGAAGGGGGTGCCCCGGTTCCAGTCTGCCAGCAGGTAAGTACCCGCGACTTCGGAGGGCAGACCAGGGGGGTTTTGTAGGGCACCGGGGGGGCACAAGTCAGCACAAAAAGTACACCCTCAGCGGCACGGGGGCGGCCGGGTGCAGAGTGCAAACAGGTGTCGGGTTTGCAATAGGTTTCAATGGGAGACACAGGGGTCTCTTCAGCGAAGCAGGCAGGCAAGGGGGGGCTCCTCGGGGTAGCCACCACCTGGGCAAGGGAGAGGGCCACCTGGGGTCGCTTCTGCACTGGAGGTTGGATCCTTCAGGTCCTGGGGGCTGCGGTTGCAGTGTCTTTACCAGGCGTCGGGTTCTTTGAAGCAGGCAGTCGCGGTCAGGGGGAGCCTCTGGATTCCCTCTGCAGGTGTCGCTGGGGGGGACTCAGGGGGGTCAACTCTGGCTACTCACAGGGTCGCAGTCGCCGGGGAGCCCTCCCTGTAGTGTTGTTTTTCTGCAGGTCGAGCCCGGGGCGTCGGGTGCAGAGTGCAAAGTCTCACGCTACCGCCGAGAAACGTGTTGTCTTTAAAAGTTGCTTCTTTGTTGCAAAGATGTTTCTTCTTTGGAGCAGAGCCGCTGTCCTCTGGAGTTCTTGGTCCTTTTAGATGCAGGGTAGTCCTCTGAGGCTTCAGAGGTCGCTGGACCCTGTGGAACGCGTCGCTGTTGCAGTTTTTCTTGAAGTGGGGAGACAGGCCGGTAGGGCTGGGGCCAAAGCAGTTAGTGTCTCCGTCTTCTCTGCAGGGCTTTCAGGTCAGCAGTCCTTCTTCGTCTTCAGGTTGCAGGAATCTGATTTCCTAGGTTCTGGGGAGCCCCTAAATACTGAATTTAGGGGTGTGTTTAGGTCTGTGAGGGCAGTAGCCAATGGCTACTGTATTTGAGGGTGGCTACACCCTCTTTGTGCCTCCTCCCTAAGGGGAGGGTGTCACATCCCTATTCCTATTGGGGGAATCCTCCAAAATCGGATGGAGGATTTCTAAAGGCAGGGGTCACCTCAGCTCAGGACACCTTAGGGGCTGTCCTGACTGGTGGGTGACTCCTCCTTGTTTTTCTCATTATCTCCTCTGGACTTGCCGCCAAAAGTGGGGGCTGTGTCCAGGGGGCGGGCATCTCCACTAGCTCGAGTGCCCTGGGGCATTGTAACACGAAGCCTGAGCCTTTGAGGCTCACTGCTAGGTGTTACAGTTCCTGCAGGGGGGAGGTGTGAAGCACCTCCACCCAGAGCAGGCTTTTGTTTCTGTCCTCAGAGAGCACAAAGGCCCTCACCACATGGGGTCAGAAACTCGTCTCTCAGCAGCAGGCTGGCACAGACCAGTCAGTCCTGCACTGAACAATTGGGTAAAATACAGGGGGCATCTCTAAGATGCCCTCTGTGTGCATTTTTTAATAAATCCAACACTGGCATCAGTGTGGGTTTATTATTCTGAGAAGTTTGATACCAACCTTCCTAGTATTCAGTGTAGCCTTTATGGAGCTGTGGAGTTCGTTTTTGACAGACTCCCAGACCATATACTCTTATGGCTACCCTGCACTTACAATGTCTAAGGTTTTGCTTAGACACTGTTGGGGCATAGTGCTCATGCACCCTGCCTTAGGGCTGTAAGGCCCGCTAGAGGGGTGACTTACCTATGCCACAGGCAGTGTGAGGTTGGCATGGCACCCTCAGGGGAGTGCCATGTCGACTTAGTCATTTTCCCCCCACCAGCACACACAAGCTGGGAAGCAGTGTGTCTGTGCTGAGTGAGGGGTCCCTAAGGTGGCATAAGACATGCTGCAGCCCTTTGAGACCTTCCCTGGCATCAGGGCCCTTGGTACCAGGGGTACCAGTTACAAGGGACTTACCTGGGTGCCAGGGTTGTGCCAATTGTGGAGACAATGGTACATTTTAGGTGAAAGAACACTGGTTCTGGGGCTTGGTTAGCAGGGTCCCAGCACACTTCTCTGTCAAGTCAGCATCAGTATCAGGCAAAAAGTGGGGGGTAACTGCAACAGGGAGCCATTTCCTTACACAAGCCCCTCCCAGCCCACAGGCCAGGAGACTCAGCCAAAGCTGGGAGAGCCTTCCTAGTCTGTCAGGCGAGGAAGAGTAGAGGAAATAGGCTGGTTTGTTGCAGGGCCTACTCTGCCTTACATCCTCCTGTTCAGGCCATTCCCTCTGGGGAACTGACCCACTTCCACAGTGATAGGACCTAGTCTGAATTGCCTCTTGTCTTTCCCTTTCTATGGATAGGATCTGTTTCTCCAAAGCCAATCTTTTGGCCATCCTGGCTAACAGGAGGTCCTCTTCATTGAGGCTGTCCTCAATGCTTTCAGAGGTAATGGTCTCCCCTGTGGAAGAACCAGTCTCTCTGACTATGATTTGAGGAGTCAGGGTTTGAGGGACCCTGTTCTCCCTATTTAGGACAGGAAGGGGGAAGTCATCCTCCTGTTCACTAATATCCCCATCTGAAGGATTATCCTCAGAGGGGTGGTCCCTTTTGAACTCTGCCAAAAGCTCCTGGAGCTGTACTTTGGTAGAGTTGGACCCAATTTTATCTTTTTGATTTTGCAGAGAGTCCTTAACTCTGACATCCTGAGATGCAGGAAAGGGGTAAGGTTGAGTTCCACCACTGTCTCTTCTGCAGTAGACATTATTTCTCTAAAAGTTGAAATACTTTTTTTAAAATCTAAAACTATGTCTAGAACTTAATTCAAACTTTTACAAAACGTTTAAACTCTAAAAGAAATGCTAACAGGGACTAACACAAGGCCCTAGCAGGACTTTGAAAAATTTTGAAAAATTGTTCAAATTTCAAAAATCAGTTTATAATGTCAATTTTTGGAATGTATTCATTTGATCAGGTATTGGCTGAGTAGTCCAGCAAATGCAAAGTCGTGTACCCCACCGCTGATCCACCAGTGTAGAAAGTTGGCTCTGTATGTAGAGTCCAAGGGTTCCCCTTAGAGGTAAGATAGTGGCAAAAAGAGATAATTCTAATGCTGTATTTTGTGGTAGTGTGGTTGAGCAGTAGGCTTATCAGAGGGTAGTGTTAAGCATTTGTTGTACATACACACAGGCAATAAATGAGGAACACACACTCAAAGACAATTCCAGGCCAATAGGTTTTTGTATAGAAAAATATATTTTCTTAGTTTATTTTAAGAACCACAGGTTCAAAATTTACAAGTGATACTTCAAATGAAAGGTATTTCACTTAGGTACTTTAGGAACTTTGAATCAGCAAAATAGCATGTACAGTTTTCACAAAAATGGCAATAAGCTATTTTAAAACTAGACAGTTCAATTTTCAACAGTTCCTGGGGGAGGTAAGTGTTTGTTAGTTTTGCAGGTAAGTAAACCACCTAGAGGGTTCAAAGTTGGGTCCAAGGTAGCCCACCGTTGGGGGTTCAGGGCAACCCCAAAGTTACCACACCAGCAGCTCAGGGCCAGTCAGGTGCAGAGATCAAAGTGGTGCCCAAAACGCAGAGGCTTCAATGGAGAAGGGGGTGCCCCGGTTCCAGTCTGCCAGCAGGTAAGTACCTGTGACTTCGGAGGGCAGACCAGGGGGGGTTTTGTAGGGCACCGGGGGGGGACACAAGTCAGCACAAAAAGTACACCCTCAGCGGCACGGGGCGGCCGGGTGCAGAGTGCAAACAGGCGTCGGGTTTGTAATAGGTTTCAATGGGAGACCCAGGGGTCTCTTCAGAGAAGCAGGCAGGCAACGGGGGGCCCCTCGGGGTAGCCACCACCTGGGCAAGGGAGAGGGCCACCTGGGGGCCGCTTCTGCACTGGAGGTTAGATCCTTCAGGTCCTGGGGGCTGCGGGTGCAGTGTCTTTACCAGGCGTCGGGTTCTTTGAAGCAGGCAGTCGCGGTCAGGGGGAGCCTCTGGATTCCCGCTGCAGGCGTCGCTGGGGGGACTCAGGGGGGTCAACTCTGGCTACTCACAGGGTCGCAGTCGCCGGGGAGTCCTCCCTGTAGTGTTGTTTTTCTGCAGGTCGAGCCGGGGGCGTCGGGTGCATAGTGCAAAGTCTCACGCTTCCGCCGGGAAACGTGTTGTCTTTAAAAGTTGCTTCTTTGTTGCAAAGATGTTTCTTCTTTGGAGCAGAGCCGCTGTCCTCGGGAGTTCTTGGTCCTTTAAGATGCAGGGTAGTCCTCTGAGGCTTCAGATGTCGCTGGACCCTGTGGAACGCGTTGCAGTTTTTCTTGAAGTGGGGAGACAGGCCGGTAGGGCTGGGGCCAAAGCAGTTGGTGTCTCCGTCTTCTCTGCAGGGCTTTCAGGTCAGCAGTCCTTTGTTGTCTTCAGGTTGCAGGAATCTGATTTCCTAGGTTCTGGGAGCCCCTAAATACTGAATTTAGGGGTGTGTTTAGGTCTGGGAGGGCAGTAGCCAATGGCTACTGTACTTGAGGGTGGCTACCCTCTTTGTGCCTCCTCCCTAAGGGGAGGGGGGTCACATCCCTATTCCTATTGGGGGAATCCTCCAAAATCGGATGGCGGATTTCTAAAGGCAGGGGTCACCTCAGCTCAGGACACCTTAGGGGCTGTCCTGACTGGTGGGTGACTCCTCCTTGTTTTTCTCATTATCTCCTCTGGACTTGCCGCCAAAAGTGGGGGCTGTGTCCAGGGGGCGGGCATCTCCACTAGCTGGAGTGCCCTGGGGCATTGTAACACGAAGCCTGAGCCTTTGAGGCTCACTGCTAGGTGTTACAGTTCCTGCAGGGGGAGGTGCTCTCGGAACAACCACATGTGCTACTCAAACGGAAGCCAGCCCTATTAACGATGCACCGGGGCCAAATCAGACATCCAGATCCGTCATCTCTCCACCTATCGGCCTGGCTCCTGAGTTCCATGAGTACTCTGCCGTAAACATCTCTTCTGAATGCAGGGAGATTCTAGTCAGAGCTAGAGCGGATACTACCAACAGAAGCTACAGGTTGAAATGGAAGCGATTTTGTCTGTGGTGCGCAGCTGAAGGGATCCACCCGATCTCCTCTCCTCCAGAACAGTTATTACCGTAATTGTTACACCTGGCAAAGTCTGGACTCTCATACTCTTCGGTCCGCGTGCACGTGGTGTAAATTTCATGATACCGCAGGTCTCAGGATACGGTTTCATTGTATTCCACCAGAATTATAAAACAGTTCCTTAAAGGCCTGTTTCGTACTTTTCCGCCAGTGCAGAGGCCTCCACCATTGTGTTCCCTAAACGTGGTCCTGGGGCAGCTCATGAAACCTCCTTTTGAGCCCATTCATAGAGCGGAGTTAAAGTTCATTTCATGGAAAACGGCACTGTTGCTGGCTCTTACCTCCGCTAAGAGAGTGAGTGACATACAGGCATTCACCATTAAAGAGCCTTTTCTTCAGTTCACCACTACTAGCCTGATTCTGAGAACGAATCCGAAGTACATTCCGAAAGTGCCCTCAACCTTTTATCTGAATGAACCAGTTGTTTTGAAAACCTTTTTTCCTAATCCGCAGACAGTGGCAGAAAAAGCACTGCATTCCCTGGATGTTAAAAGATGTGTAAAGTTTTACCTACAAAAGACTCAGAGCATTCGTAAGTCCGACCAGGTGTTCGTGGCCTTTGGAAGCGCAAGGAAGGGCTTTGTAGTATCCAAACAGACTGTAGCTAGATGGATTGGCCTGGGAATCCAATTCTGTCATATACAGGCTGGTAAACCTCTCCTTAACAGGGTAAGAGCCCACACAACAAGAGCGGTAGCCGCACCGGCTGCCCTCTTCGCAGGAGTACCCCTACGGCAGATCTGTAGAGCGGCCACATGGTCCAGCCAGCATACGTTCACGAAACACTACTGTCTTGATGAAGCAAATAACATGGACACAGCAGTGGGTCAAGCAGTCTTGAGGCATTTGTTTTGTTAAGGTGAGCCTATTGGATCATCCCACCTCCACAACCACGGTAAGGTGAACAATGGTTTCTTATTCTAATCAATATTAAATCTGTTCTATTTCTCATGCTTAGGCTAGAGCCTGATTATCGTAGTATGCCACATATTCGTTGTAAAGCAGAGAGCTGTGCTTATTATGACTGATGGTTACTTACAGACTAACATTATTACGTTACTATTGAACACTAACTGGAAGTACTGTTACTCTCATTTATATTGACATTCTAATATTGGTTTGGATTGTAAAGTTACGACTATATGTCTACTTAATCAATATTACTGCTCGCTACTCTAATTCAAGCATGTGAATCTATGAAAGATCCAATACTGGAGAAAAAAATGAGTTACTTACCTGTAACTGTGGTTCTCCAGTATTGGTATCTTTCAGCTTTGGTCTAGTATATGCCGGATCTGCCAGCACCATCAAATTTGTGATAGTCTCTAATATTGGGACATCAGGGTAAAGTCTCTGAACCTGTGGTGGCTGTATCTGAAGTTGCATTTCTGGAGCAGTAGACACACTAATACTACTCTGCACCGGGGCTGGTGTTGAGACAAGACTAACCTGTATTGCATTCACTGTCACCTTGTTCTGAGTCAAACTCACAGGACCTGTACTAGTACTCGGTCTGTTGTCATATATTGCATATGGCGGTGGTTGGTCGTTCAGTAACTGATTAAGGAACTCATCATTATCCGAGTCATCCATCTCTGACTAGGGCTTCTTAGCCTCTTTAGAAGAACTTTTGTCAGTCTTACAAGTAGCTTTCCCTCCTTTGTCTTCACCTTCTTGAGCTATGGCTGGAAACATCCTAACTCCATCTATTGTTTCTCTCCTCCAAACTCTCTGTGCACTATCCCACCTAGCCTCCGCTAGTGTCTTTTCTGCTTTCCTCATTCTCCTCTCAAATTTCTGTTGCTGCTGTCGTATTGCCATCAGTTCCCAAATTGCTAGCCCCTCAAACTGTGCTGGCCTCAGAGGTGGCTTTATCTCATTTAACACCCTCCGCAAATTTTCCAAAATCCTTATATTGAACGCTCCGTGTTCCGGAAACGCCAAACACCATTCTTTCTCTGTCGCTCTGCACCATTGCTTTAGCCAAAGACATGGCACGACTCCCCTTTCCTCCATTATGGCATAAGCCGGTGTACCCTCTGGTGGTGTAACCTCTCCTACACTCGCAGTAATATATGTATCTCCCCCTCAAAGCGCTCTTTAAGGCCTTGAAAACGTTCACTTTTGTGTCTTTTATTTCGTTCACAATCGAATCAGGAAGTGACTTTAATTCCCAGAACTCCTTTTGCCTACCTTCTCAACCAATTGCCTCTCACGGACGGCTGCCAATCCGTGCGCGACCCTTCTCACTAACCGACCTATCCCAGCGCGGCTCCAATGACGTCACACTCACACACATTTCAGCTGACAAAGTCTTGCGGCTTGTCTTCCTCACTCTCTATTCACACAAAAACGAATGCAATATATTGCGAGGATCAACAAAAACTCAAATTTGCCGGTTTACTACAGGAAAGGATTTTGCTTAGCCTCTGCTGCCACTCTCTCCTTCTCATATCCCGCACTCGCAAGCAAACTTTTACCCGCAAATTCTACTCTCGCCTTGTCAATGGAATATTGTTCTAGTGCACTTTAGAACTCACCAAATCTCCATCGAAGTTTTCATTCACTCACTTTGACTCATACTCGGCTCGTCAACCACGCCCGATTGACCTATTAAACTGCGCAAATTACAACATAAACCAAGTGTCTCATACACGTATCAATACACTCTGAATCTTAGACCACGCAGGGTCCGTACATCACCAACAACCACGTGGACAATTTTTTAGCACAAAGCGCCACACTCACATGAAGTTCGCCGACTTCCCTACTCTTATACTGCGGAGTACGCATACTCCTACTAAAACATCATCATTTGGCCTAAAATCCTCACAGACTTCACACTTCACCTGCGGTATGCATAAGCTGTGCAAGTGCAAACCCTACTTCGTTCACACTATCACTAGAACGCCGCGAACATGCTCAACTCCCTTCAGCAGGCTCCGAGATTCCGAGAAAGTCATTCGTGACTTAGGGGCACATCATTTTTCCGATTAGCATCGTTGAAAAAGAACAATTTTCCCAAAACCCAGTTTTCCAATACACCTTGCTTACTTCCAAACTACACTCATCAATTTCTACCAGACCTTCAGACCCTTTGAACCAACAATCTTATCAAACAATGGTCCCTTGTCCTGGGGCCCAAAGGGCCAAACCATCCTCTGCTACCAAAAACTGATAAGTAAACTTACAAGGAGACACGCCTAGACCAATGAACCTTTTGACCACGTTCTGAGACTTTCCAGTACGAGGTATCTTTCTGGCATCACAAAATCAATATTTCAATAACCCAATTAATCTGTTAGTAACTACCCACTAGATAATCAATAACATTTAATATAAATCAATAAAGCAAACACACCATGACCTTTCAGTCATGAATAACCACACCAATTTAGTTAAGAGTTAGAATATATATTTCCCTATTTGTTACAATCTAATATCATCTCCGTAAATCTCATTAGCAATTAATCTCATCAGTAACTCTTCGAACTTGTAATTCAAACACAATTAATCAAAATATAGAGCATATACGTCCAACATTAACATGTCATTAGTAAGAAACAGTTTAGCAAGTTGCAATGATGCGTGATTCAACAAAGCAAGAATTCAGTAATTTGTTTATTTGCGTCAGATTTTGGTGAACACCTTAACTAACCTCGAATTAGCATCGGCATGTTGGGCTTCATGCAAAACAAATTAGCAAACACAAATTTGGAAAACATCTAACTATGGCCTCTATCAAAAGAGCAGTTGGTACCTAGAAAGAAAAGGCAAACAGACAATTATAATGTTCATCAGATAGTTCCCCCTCCAACGAATCACCAATCAGCGTCAGTCTTAGTCCTCAGGACATCAGTCGATTCACCATCAGCAAGAACAGGACAGGGCAAAGTCTCAGTATGGCATAGCTAAGAGTAAGGCTTTGCCCTCATAAGGAGGAGAAATAAGTATCAGGCAAGGAACGGGCTGAGGATGGTTAAAGTATCAGAAGAATAAACAGCAAAGTCTCAAAGAATAATGGCAAAGTATGGCTTAAGGCAGAATGTCAGAATAATGGCAAAATTGTCCCAATAATGGCTGATTTCTCCTTGGGTCATGCGGTTATATCAAAACACTCAAACTAGCCCTTAATTTCCCATTGGATCAATTTTGGTGCAACATTATCTCTGTCCAATAATTCTCCACGCACCTCACTAGAATTTTCCACAAAACACAGTTCTCATGCAGTTGATTAGCTCCGTTAATTGACGTCTTCATCGGGTGGAATGTCAGGTAAGAAAAGTTACACTTTACGCTCCAGTCAGTAGTCCCATTGTCTTCTCCTAGTCTAGGCAGCCTTGCACCTGTTAATGTTGCATTTGGCAAGAATGTCTCCTTGAGCAAGTCGGGTCCCATGAGAAAGAACTTACTACGGTTACTCACACATATCTAGCTTCTGGAAAAGTACAGCTTTGTATCCTTCAGGAGAGCAGCACATTGCACGTTAGGAAAAACACAGTTTAATGTGAGACCAGGCAGCTAGGCCCAGACCCTCGCTAAACTAAGGCCTAGTGATTAAGTTAACAAACCCCTAATACATGACTCTAATTAAGATATGCTAATACAAATTCAAAACGTTGGTACATGATTAATTCATCATTAATAATTTTCATTAGTTTTCGTATACATTGGTAGCCACTCCCCGTGGGCACATTTCAAACGTGTGTATTATTTTCTACGTTAACAGATTTTCTATGCAGTCTCATTATACATTATATTGCAAGCTTTTCATGTTAATATTAATTTTAAAAGACACACTCCAACACAAGCTATATGGAAAGGGTCGTCTCTGGGCTGGGAATTTAAGTCTGCTAAAGCCTTTCTTGGTTACTGCATAAGAGGGCACTTTTTCGTCTAGAAATAATATTGGCACTAGGGGAAGATTGCAGCAAACCACTCTGAGTTTATTGTGTATAATATCAAACCCTGATGCAGTGTGATGTGAAAAATCTGAAACATATGCAATATTGCGTTGGTGAATTGCAAAGTGATATAGCTCTTTTGTTCCAAAACAGAGAAACCCCAGATGCAGTTTTTTCTGGAAAATATAAACAAAAACATGCAATACTTACTTCATGACTTTGTAGTAGTGGATTTTAGGCTTCATCCTTGACATTGTTGTGAAAAATACATATTTACATTTAACATTATATTTAATGCGTGCCTTAATATTAGTAATAGTAATATTAGTGTTAATATTAGTAATGTAGATGGATGTTAAAACACAGTAATGTAATGTAACCACTGAAAAAACGAAGTTTATAACATGCATTCTAATATTTTTAGTTTTATTTATTTTCAGAGTTTTATATAGTGCGAACGAGACCCTAACGGGTGACAGGGCATTTTACAGTAATAGTCAAGGTGGTTGATACAATCGAAAAGTGATGCACATAAGAAAATATATACAGAAAAAAACAGTATAAGTACATAAGGGAATAGTAGGGGGAGCCAGGCTCTCATAGTCTTTCAAGAACTGGCATGGGCTGAATCCGATAGATGTTGAGGCAGTGAGAAGTGGATCAGGGACTTAGAGCCAATTCGGGCTACGAGGATATGGGCAAAGAATTAAGAACTCAGTGCAAGAGGAATCTGTTGGTAAGTAGCAGTTCTACTTCTTTCCTCAAGTTGGAGATGGAAGGGTTGCACCTGAAGGAGCGGCTCGCGGGAGGGAATAGGGGCACGGCGGCACGATGAATGGCTGGGGGAAGGACACAACAATATATATTATTATATATATTAGATTTAAAAAACATACCTTTTCCGTCACACCGTGCCGCTCCTCCACTGCAGGCACAGGCTCCCAGCCTGCCCTGTGTCCAATCCTGACGCTGCTTTCATGTTGTTGGCAGCATGAAAGCAGCATTAGGATTGAACGGAGGGCCCAGACAGGGCACTACGAGGCAGCGTGAGAGTCTCGGCCTGCTGTCTCCAACTATGTGCATGTGTGTTTGGCCGGCCGCATGACCCCACCCCTTTCACTATAAGACGATAACAAACATAGTTTATTATTGTTTTATAGTAAATGTTTTGCAGCTTCTGCTGCTGGCGGGGGAGGGACGCTAGTCCGCCATAGCAGAAGAGCCGCCCCTGTGCACCTGGTCTCCGGAGGAAGGGAGTTTCAGATTGTAGGGGTAATTCGGGAAAAGGATCATTTGTAGGTTGTTTTTTTTTCAAATTTGTGTGGCTTAAGCTTAAGTAGAGAGCTTGTACTTCTAGAAGGTCTGTTTTTGCCAGATGAGGCCAATTTCTGGGACAGATAGAAGGGGGTGTTATGATGTATTGCATTGTAGGTCAAGCAGGCAATTTTGAGATTGATCCTCGCCTCAAAGGGTAGCCAATTCAGTGATTAGAGGTTGAGGGTGATATGACCTCTGTTTTATAGAGCCAGTGAGGAGTATTGCTGCTGCATTCAAGGTAGCCTTCAACGGTTCAAGTTTGCTTTTAGGAAGGCCTACAAGGGTAGCACTGCCATAGTCTAGTTTAAATAATATAAGAGCTTTGACCGCTGTTTTTATATCTGCAGAGGAAAGGAAAGATTTTAGTATCCTTAAAGCATAGATTTGATGGTTACCTCTTTTGGTGGCAGCACTAATGTGCTTTTGCATGGAGAGGTCATTGTTCAGGATTATTCCAAGTGATTTAGCTGAAACAATGATGTGTGGGGTACAGCTCAAGATGTAAGATGTGGGAGCCAGTCTTAATACTAGGAGCGATATTGGGTGGAGAGATCAGATGGAATACTGTTTTAAGGGCATTAAGTTTGAGGTGGTTTCCAGTCAGTCAATGTTGCGTTTTAGTCAAGGTGTTATTGAGGCGATTTTCATGTAGATTTGAGTGTCGTCTGCATACATTTGATAGGGGATGTGAGAGAGTTTGAGGATTTCGGTCTAGGGCTCCATTGAATAGTCTCGGGAAGAGAGCGGAACCTTGGAGGACTCCAAGCATAACTGGAGACTCATCATGTGCCAGAGACACCCATCCTATGTTCTATTAGGTTCAGAAGTATTTCATGATTGACAATATCAAATGCCACTGACAGGTCCAGTAGTATTAATAAGCAAGATTCATTTTGGTCAAGAGAACGTAGAACATAGAGCATCATGAACAATGTGGTCCATGGCAGCTATGGCTGGGTCTAAAACCAGATTGAAATTGGTCAAGGAGTTGGAAATGCTCAATGTGATTGTGAGTCTTTAGATACACACATTTTTCTAGTAGTTTGACTAAAGTTGGGATGTTGGAAATTGGGCGGTAGTTGTTGGGGTCAGACTGGTTGGAGTTGGGGGTTTTTAAGATCAGAGTAACCTGACCACTTTTTAGGCAGTCAGGTATGGAGCCTTGGGTGAGTGAGGCATTGATAATCCTAGTCCATAAGGGACGTACAAGGTGAGTGGACTCATTGAGAAGTTTGGAGGGAAGGGGATCACTGAAGTAGTTTGAGAATTTCAGAGAGGTTAGAAGTTTTGAAATGTAGTTTTTATCAAGGTTTTTAAAGCTGAACCAAAGAGCATTGTTTTTGGGTTTGTGGGGAGAGTGTGTCAGGCATTCTTCCAGAGCACGGGGTACGGGTTGTGGGGGAGGTATGGAAGGTAGGAGTTTAAGGGCATTCTGGAGCTAGTGGAGAATAGCAAGGTTTTCTCAGAAAAGAAGGAGGCAAGAATTTGGGAGTTGGGTAGGATTTTGTTGGCATAGGTGGACCATTGCTTTCTCTGGTTGTTTAACTTTTGATAAGTTTGAACAGTATTTTTGTGCGATTAGTAGCCGAGTTGATTTGTTTCCAGAAAAATGTTGTTTTGGAGTTTCTAATGTGTCTGTGGTAGGTACTCCATCTTTGTCGTAGAAGTTTAAGGCTGTTCAGAGATGGGGTATGTCTCCAAACTCTTTCAGCAAGTCTGAGGCATCGACTTTCCTCATTAAGGATGCTATAGAAGTAAGGGTTAGGTCTTTTGGATGGGATTCTCTTTAGTTGTTTGGGTGCAATAGTGTCCATGATTTTTGTCATGGAGTTGATGTAATGATCAGTGAGGTCATAAGCATCTTGCATGTTAGAGGAGGGGAGCAAGTTACTTTTACTAATGGCTGAGAACATGAATGGGTTGATGATGCTGGTATCTCTGACCCAATGCTTAACTTGCCCAGGTTAGCCAATAGAACTTGCTGCTGTTTCAGATATAAAGAATGTAATGCAATGGTGGTCAGTATAGCCACAAAGTAGGATGGATTCAATTTGAATTTGTGGGTAGGGCTGGTGCAAGCTTGGATAAGGCTGAGGTCAAGAAAGAAGGATTTAAAATTGTTCACCAGAGGGTCATTAGAATTATTCCAATGAATGTTAAAGTCGCCTAGAAAAAATCTGGATGTTTCGCTCTTCATTGATGTAGGAGATGTTCTCCATAATCTGTTTGATGAATGTGTGATTGTCTCCAGGCAAGGTGGTAAATTGTGTGGAGAGAACTTGTAGTATTGTCATTAGTGGCAAAGTTGATCCAGAGGTATTCACAGGAGGGCAGTGATGGAGAATGTGTTTGTTTCATGGATAGCGTGGAGCTGTGTATACAGGCTAGCCAATCCCTGGAGTGGCCTGAACAGCCTAGTCTGATGATGTCATAACTGGGTTAGACTAGAATGTTGAAAATTGGGGATGAGGATTTGTTCAACCAAGTTTCAGTGAGTATGAGGATATCAATGTTGAGGTTCAGTATGAGATCAGCTATGTCAGCCACATGTTTCACGGTCGAACCACAATTGAGTAATGAACATTTAAGGAATGTTTTAGTAGTAGTAGTAGTAGAAGAATGTGAGATGGGAACTTGTTTAAGGTTCCTGTTATTAATGTATCTTGATCTAGGGTGGAATTCCCTGTGAGGATGAGTGATAACAACCTGAATTTTCCCTGCAGGTATAACATTGGCACAGTTGTAAGTGGTGAAGAGGGAGAGAATATCATTATTTGATAGCTGTCTAACTAACCTGTTGGGTCGGGAGTAGTGGTCAAGATTCTTTTTGCAACTCCAGCTAGGTTGTGTCTTCATTATTCACGCTTTATAGTTATTCTTTAAGTTGCATTTATTGAAGTAAAATGTATTCCTTTTCTTCATGTTTGTGTTTATTCTGAAAGTTAACATGTGCATGTATAATCCTGAATTCGAAATGTACATTACATTTTTAATTAAAGTCAGGCTAACTTAACTGACTGAAGGCCTTAATTTTAAAATGTGTTTTGCCTGGGTAGTGTGTTCTCTTTCATTTGCAGGTGCATTTCAAGGCTTCATTAGCTAGGGAAAAGGAGTATTGTCTTATGTAGTAGTTGCTGAAAGTAAAGTCTGAGAGAATAAATCTTGGAAAGAGACATGAAGATTTAATGAGCGGCTGAAACCTCCCATTCATCGTGTACCAGGAATGTAAAATGTCCAAGGCCACAGTAACTGTCCAACTTCTGTGAGATGAGCAATTCAGGTGGTGTTGATCCGCATCTGATTGGTACCTGGAGGAATGGGGAAGATTACATTCAAATTGAATGCTCTGTTTGTTTTATTTAGTGCTGTTGTTAGAAGGAAAGACAGACCTCCCTTAAACTTTGAGGGGTATGGACCTCTCTGTTTTCCTTAGTCTTGCAAGTGTGAAGCTTTATGCTAAACACGTACTCCCCTTTTTTAGAGAGCTTCTACTGAAGTTCTTGCTATGCTGGCACCTTCTTGCATTCCCTAATGTATCTAAGATCTTTTCCAAACTATCTTTAAGCTTTTATTTCAAACCATCCTTATTACTGATTTGAAATTCTAATTTGATGACTTTAGGATCACTTAGGCCCTCATTCTGACCTTGGCGGTCGGCGGAGAGGCGGCGGTCGGACCGCGAACAGACCGGCGGTATTAAAAATGGCATTCTGACCGCGGCGGTCACCGCCGCGACCGACCGCCACTTCCCCACTCCGACAGCCACGGCGGTCATGACCGACGGGCTGGAGTCTGCGCACTCCGGTCCGGCGGTCGACCCAAGACCGCCAACGGTATCATGACCCTGCTTACCGCCGCGGTTTCTGGCGTTCGGGAACCGCCATGCGAACCATGGCGGTAGGCACTATCGGGGCCAGGGAATTCCTTCCCTTGCACTGATAGGGGTCTCCCCCACCCCCCACTGCCCCCCCGAGTCCTCCCCCCACACCCTCCACCCCCCTGCCACCCCTCAGAGGTGGTACGAACCCCCTCCCCACCCCCACCCCGACATGCACATACACGCACCCCGACATGCACACACCCCCAACATGCACATATACACACCCCCTACACACACACATACACAACGGGGACACATACCCGCACACATACATGCCGACATGCGCACCCGCCGAACTACACACATTGCCCATAGGCACAGCAGCACTCCCCGCCCGCATGCACGCACTCACACACCCCCTCTACACACTCACACGCACACCCCCATGCACGCACACATCACACAACACCCCCCCACCCCCTCCCCTCACGGACGTTCAACTTACCTTGTGCGTTGGTCCTCCGGGAGGTGACGGGAGCCATGGGGAGGTGACCGCCAACAGAAGACCGCCAACAGAAGACCGCCACACAGAAATGTGGGTCGTAATTCTGTGGGCGGTGTTCTGCTGGCGTGGCGGTGGAGGTTGACCAGTCTCCACTTTCCCGCCGACCGCCAGTGTGGCTGCTGGCGGTTTCCCGGCGGAACGCTCCCAGCGGTCAGAATGCGCACAGCGGCATACCGCCGCGGTCGGCGGTCTTCACCGCGGCGGTAACTCGACGGTCTTGCGAAAAGACCGCCAAGGTCAGAATGACCCCCTTAATGTTTAGAAGAAGGAGCAGGGGTTTCTTATGGAACACACATTTCCGATTCTCAGTTTCTGTATTGCAGTGGTTGTCATTGCTTTGTATCTTAATTTGATGAAACTGAACCTATTGAGATAGTTCAGCTTGCCATATATAATTCTGTATATTTTCAACATTTTCTTGACTGCATATATATTTGATTGATTGGAAATAAATCACATAACTTTAATATTTGATTCTTCATACGTATTATGTGGCCAGATGCGCTTCACAGAAATTGTTTGTTTAATATTGTTGATTCCTCTATGTCTCTATCAATGTAAAAAGATCCGTCAGGTGAGAGATTGTAAGTCATGCTCCTGTTATCCGAGGATGGTTCCAATACTGAGACAGAGGGAGTCATTGTATTCCTATGAGAACCCAATTTAGTCCAAGCCCTTCCTGATTCTAAAGTCTATGTCCCAATTCATAGGAGCAGTGATATTCCCAACATTTGGAATGAAGTTTTAGCAAGCAGGGGAGAAGTGAGTATCAATAGGGTTTGTGCATTGCAGTTGCTTCTGTCTAGTTTGCAGTGTTTTGCTGAGATTGTGGGGTGTGATGGGGTGATGTCTTAGGTTGTTGCATGGATGGGTAAGTTCTTAATGCAAAGAAGTTGAAGTTGTTATCGGCTCGAAGTAGCCTAAGATCCCAGGATAGAAATAAGTTATCAATGTAGAAGACAATCTGTTGCAATTGTCTGCTAAGTTTGGGGGAGTTAGTCATGAGGTACAGTCAGCCATGTAATTGAGATAGGGACAAATACCTTTATGTGAGAGCAAGGTGTGGTGGATCCCTTTGTGCCAGGGTGAAGCTACACTAATCTGGGTGATTACCCGCTGGTCGAAGTTTCTTCTGTGATTGAATACTATTGATTTTTTAGTGGAGCAGACAAGTTATTGAAATTTTGCTTACCATTGTTATTGTGCTTGTATTGCAATGTTCACAAAGAATTGGCAAGGAGGGTGAGCGTCTGCGAGCAGTGAGAAAGGCATCACATTGTATCGCGCTGAGATTGGACGGTTTGTATTGGTGCTGCTCTGTTGGTTGACTACGTCATAGAGTGTCACGCTGCTACTGGTTGTTACATCAAACAAGAATTGTGGATCACTAGATTTAATTCCAGGTTGAAATTGAAATTCTAACTGTGATTGTTGACAATATTGTTGGAAAATGAAATTCTTTAAGGCTATACAAAATTTGATTTGGGGACATTTTAGAATAGCTGTTGGAGAGGAAGAAGAGGCACCACCTGAAGATACGCCAGGTCATTATCTGGCCATAAATTTAGGGCTTCACACATGCATTTGGCTGAGTCAATGGCATACGATTACAGAGAAAGAAGGTGCATTGATGTTTCCATGCTATGGCATATTTAATTTGAGAATCATTAAAATCTGAGGAGGGTATTGTACGAAATGAAGCCACCTCCTAGACCTAACCAGTTTGAAGCAATTCCTGTCTGGGAGCACACAGCTCATGTTATGGAAAGGGAAAAATATCAAGGGAAAATTAGAAAGGCAATGCATAGTTTTGCTGATGCTAGATGGAATGCAGCACAGAAACGATGGAGGACTGATGTGATGGAGGGAACTAGATTGTACCCTGCACTAACGATTGAAGAACTTGAGACAAAAAAAGAAAAAAGAAGCCGAAGGAGGAAAGGACAGAAAATCCAGAGAGTTCAGACAAATACAGTGATAGTGACTCTAATGATGATAGACTAGGTGTATTGCTATCAGCACATCCACCTCCATATAATGTAACTCAACCTGAAGGAATGAATGGTGCTGTAGCCAGCGTAGGCTCCGGAATAGCTACAACTCCAATAAATATGAGTCAGAATCAGACACAAGAGAGTTCAGGGATTAGTGTCCCAGTTAACTCTGCAGTTCCCAATACTCCAAATCGAATTGCTGTTCCAGTCACTATTGGTTCCGCCATTCCCTTTTAGAAACCTGATTCAGCAGAAACCACAACACATACTTTTACAGTCCCTACTGACGGAGGTATGTCAGTTAATACTGTTGCGGTGAATACCCCTTGTGTTGTTTCTCCAGCACCAATCATGAATCAGCTAGGACTTACTCCTGTAGGAGGGTCTACTTCAAGATCACAAAATCCTAACATGCTAATTTGGAATTCACCTTAAGGTGTGGTCATCAGCTGCCCTAGAGAAGGAATACAGATTAATACAAATTCCCAAGTAATAGATGATTTGATCAGATTTTTCAGTGGGTCCCCAAGACAAAGTGAAGTTTCAGGATGAGAAATAATTCAGACCTTGGTAAGGGAAAATGCGATGGATGTGGTCAAACTAAAGTTAGAATTGAATGAGATGAGACTCAGAAATCTACATCTTTCCAGATTAGACCATTATCAGGAGGACAAGCTTATGTTCATGTGTAAAGATGTTACTAAACGTGCATGACAAGCCCATGATATATTATCTGAATTAGCGCAAACCTATGAGATAGATTTAAACTGAACAAAGCCATTGCAGAAAGGTTATTTTTCGTTTTGAGAAAAGTGATATTTGTAGTTTGAGAACGTCTGTAAAGAAAATGCAAATTAAAGAACTAATTGGCAGCATACGAAAATGGAGTGGGCGCTTCAAATTTTCCATTGAGGGAAGTGCCTGGTGGAGATTTTGTCCACGTACCTTGGAGTAGGATTGATCTTGCATCATTTACTAATGACGTTCCAAAACTGAGAGAAAAGCCTGTGGAATGTTATAAAAGGCTGAGCAGTTTGTGTAAATTTCACAAGTCTTGTTGGTGGATTTGAATATCTTCTTTGACATTGTGGTACCAAGAGACTTGTGGGCAGAGTGTAAAGTGGCTGTGGAGTGGCCAGAAATGGAGCCTGAAAAAATATCAGCAGGTGATAACCTTTGTTAAAAGGTAAAATACCAACAAAAGACATTGAGGGGCATATTTCTTAGCCCCTAGCGCCACCTTGCACCACATTAGCGTAATTTATATTGATGCTGATGTGGCCCAACGAGGCCAAAATCGTTGCGCCATATTTACAAAGTGGCGCAATGCATGCATTAAACCACTTTGTAATCCTTTATGCTACATTATGGCTGCGCCAGGCATAATGTATGCAAAGGGGGCGTTCCCCCGTTAGGAGCGGTGAAAAAATGGTACAAGGAAATCTAACAGATTAAAAGGGGGCTTTCATTATTTATAATGGGCCCCTATGTACTCTGCAGGAGTAGTGCCAATATTTTGGCGCTACTCCTGCAGAGTAAATCAATAGCGTCAATTGTGGTAAGGGGCGCTAAGGGGCGCAAGGAAAGTGGTGCTGCACTTGATGCAGCACCACTTTCCTTAAATATGCCCCTTATTGGGCTAAAATTGACAGTACGACTCGAGAGCCCAAAGAGTTGGTGCATGCTTTCTATAAGAGATTATTGCAGGTGTTTAAGCAGGACATCGGAATGGATACTCTTGAAGCTAAAGACATGTGAAATTTTGTGTCCCATTTTGTGACAAGATTGAGACCTGAGCTAAGCTTGATGATTCAGCAACATTTGATATATTGGCAGAAAAAGACAGTTGATGAAATTCTGACAAATGCAAAATATTGTAGTGATGAATTGGAAATTAAGCAGAAGCGGTTGAAGGAGGAGTTGACGGTGGCACAGATGAAAGCATCACAGAGAGGAAGTCAGAGTCAACCCTTTGTAGGGGATGTTGGTGCTATGCAATGAGTAGATCAGCTGGGAGTTCCTGAGATGCAAGGTGGGAACAGGTTCCAGCAACTGGGTAGAGGTAGTGGCATTCCAATTGACCAGAGTACTGGGATTGATGTGGCAACTTTGAAAAATCTAATCCTTGTCATTATTGCAACAATATAGGCCATTGGAAGCGCAAATGTCATCTTAATCGCAACAGAGTGATGAAGGAGAAGCAGGTTCAGAATTCAGGGTTTACTCAGCCCTCGTGTAACAACATCATGCAAACAAAGAATGTACCAAGACCGAGAGTGCAGAATTCTAATTTGTCCCAACCTCCAGTGATGCAGGTTCCACAAGCCCCAATGACTCAACAAAATGCAAATGGTGCATGCACTTGTGAGTGTGGATGTTACTGTGAGGGAGAGGAGGCGGAGGAGAGGGAGACAGTGGAGGCAGTGGATGTGGTTGTGTGTGCAACTGTCTGTTGTTTCTGTGAGTGCTTGTGGCCTGAAGTGTGCTGCCTGTGTCTGACTGTGCTACTCTTGTGTGATGTTTTGTGTGCATGATTGTCTGTATCTGTGCATGAGGTGGGTTGGGGTTGTGGAGACTGGGACTGGGAAGTGGTAGTTAGAGGGGGGACGGTAGGAACAGGGACACTGGCTGCCATCAGAGAGGAGGCCAGAGCCTGAAACCATCTCTGTAGGCCGCCAACCCACCGTGGATGCCCTGCATGTAGGCATTGCATTGCTGCATCTGGGATGGAGATGGATCTCAGGAGGTCAATAGCCTCCTCACTGAGGGCAGGAGGACTCACTGGGGCAGGGCCTGAGGTGCCTGGTGTGAAGGAAATGCCCACCCTCTTGGGTTAGCGGGCATGGGCAACTCGGTGGAGGGCTACTTGGAAGGCGGTGCTAGTATGGGGTGGCGGCTGTACCTATAGCTGGGGTGGTTCCAGAGGTGTCTGCCACCACCAGGGAGCTCCATCGGAGGAGGAATCAGAGTTAGTGTTGTCACCTCCTGTCTTTGCCGTGGTGCTCCGCTCGCCCTTCATCCCACCGGTCCCGTCGGGGGACTCTGCCTCCTGGGTCCTGTGGGATGCAGCTCCCTCAGTCACCAGTGCCCCTGCTCCTCCACCAGATGATGCTAATGCACACATGGAAAGGATGACAGAATAAAATAGGGGAGGAGAGAGAAAGGGAGCACTGGGTCAATTACAGCACCAACACCACAGTTGGCATACACTTTACCATCACACAGGGATCAGGATTGAACAGTTTGCATCGCACGGGCATTCCATTGGCTAGGTGCCACAGCAAGATGAGGGCCAACCACCACCAACTGCTCCCCTCCTGGGGCCCACTAAGCCCCGTCTAACATGGAATGCAACCTAGCTAGGTTACTAGATTTTGACATACACCCATTTACCTTGAGCTGGATCACACAGCAATGGCTGAGCTGGTAGTAAGGGGCGCCCACCACCAGGATCCCATGCCACCCAACAATAGTTGTTGTCAGGCTCACTGTACTTACCCCCTTGTGGCTGCTGTGCTGCCCTCAAGCGCCTATCCAGCTCTGGGTAGGCCACCACCAGTATGCAGGCCATCATGGGGGTCAGTTTCCGACAGGCACCCCACCTTCGTTGGGAGGCCATCCACATCTGGGCCTCCGCGGTCTTCCAGGCCCAGCATCTCAGGTCCTCCCACCTTTTCCTACAGTGGGTGCTCTGCCAGCTATAGACCCCCAGGGTCCGCACGTCTTTGGCGATGGCACGCCACAATCCATTCTTCTGATGGGCGCTGACCTGCGGAGGTAATACAGTAATATAGACAGGAGGACACCATAAACCATACAATCCAGCCTGTCACACATATGACCCACAAATACCATTTCCATCTCCATTGGCACACACATCACCCAGAGCCCTGCATGTACACTACCACCAGACATACCCCCGCCCCCACCCAAATGAGACACTGCTAGCACACACATCTCCATGCAACCTTGTCACATGCATTGTGCCCATGGTGTATTTACCTGTTGGTCTGGAGGCCCATACAGCTGTTCATACAGGGTTAGGACCCCATCCACCAGGTGCTCCAACTCCTCCGAAGTGAAGGCAGGGGCCCTTTCCCTGGTCACACAGGCCATGGCAGGATCCAGACACAGGTCACAGCAACACACAGTGGAGGTGTTGCCCTGTGGAAAGTCAGGAATCAAGTGTGGTTCTAGACAGAAAATGGCAGTCACGTCCGTGGCGGTGTAAACTGTCACCGCCGCCGGTGATCCTCAGTGGACACTGTACTCCATAGAGCCCCATATTGGCCAATGAGGAATAGCACGGGGTGCAAGACCGCCTTCCGCCATGACGCTCAACGCTGGCGGAGTTACCTCACTTCCACTTGTCCATACTTACAGGACAGGCGGTCGCCATTTTATGGTGGTGGACAACATTCAGAAATTGAAAATTGCATAATTGCTGTAAATTGCACATACATTGCCATTCACATTGCCCAATTACATAAATGCTCTATGTACACTGAGGTGGTGGTTCCATTGTTCAATTTGTGACAACCTGCTCACTCTTGTGTCCCTTAGATACCTTCCACTGCGGAGGAATAGGAGGAGGAGACAAGACCCCGTGTTCAGACCCCCTGTGGACTTGGCTACACTGGAGGACAGGCACATTATACTCACCTATAGACTGGACAGGGCCACAATCACAGAGCTGTGTGCACAATTGGAGCCTGATCTGTTATCAGATATCCGTTCAGGTCATTTGCACAAGATGTAACTGTTAACATAATTGCACATTTTCATCACTTAGAGCACTATCACTCAAGTTGTGTTCAAGGATGTTTATTGTAGTGAAACTTATTGACGGAATAGTGCAATGGAATGGGGTGATGGTAGAGGTAAGTCCAGGGTATTGGTCCAGTCTGTTTGTAGCATAGACCCACTGTCCAAGGGGAAATAGGAAAGGGTGCAAAGGCAGTTCAAAGTGGACAAGGTGACAGAGTGGGACACAAGGGGGACATTCAGGAGGGTCTCATTTCCTGGCAGTGGTCTTGATCTTGGCAAGTGTCTCTGGCATCTGTCTGGGTCGCAGGGAACATTTGCGGGGTGGTTCACCTTCTGCAGTGGAAGGGATGCTGGTGGCCTATGGGTCCTGTGGCAGAACCTCCTGTCCACTTGCTGCAGCAGACGTGGTGGGCTGTTCAGTACGGGCTCTTGCGTACAACGTAATCCCAAAAGTCCCTCTTACTTGTCCTGTCACGCAGAAGCAGTCTTATGATGCTTCAATTTGCCCAAGCGGTAAATAATGCCCTTTACAAGGTCCTCCCTAATGAACACAAAATTGTTAAATTTGTATACTACTATGGTGGGCAACGTTCTAATCCTGAGGTCACTCAAAATCACCCCCACATTTGTGATTATTGCACCAGACATGTCTTCTACAATTTCAGCTCCACTAGCTCACACCTTAGTTCTAGGTTCCCTCTCCCAAACAGGATCATTCAGATGTTCCACATGATAGATCTTGGGGAAAACCACACCCAAGTAGCACATACCATACCATTCCTTGGGCAATTTGAAATATGCACGATCCCCACATACAAAAAAAACTCCAGGGATGACAAGATCACTTCCTCCCAAGAAGGCAAGCCAAATATCTCCATATCTGAAATCATGGTCACACTCCCTCTTACTCTTCATCCCAACCCTTATATCTCTCATGCCATCCTGTTTTTCCACTCTCATCCATTGCTCTCTTCCTGTCTTCTACTGAAACAAAAAAATTCATCTCAACTTCAGTTAGAGAACATGTCAAATTGTATCTATGTACATAAGATATGTTCTGTGTCATGATGCGGTTTAAGGAAACTGTGAACTGTCGCCATTGTCTCAGCATAGTAGTGATGATTCAAATGCTTCAACAAAGGAACTTCAGTGAACACTACTTCGTAATTCGAAAAATAATACTGGAAATGTCCCTTTCAACTTAACAGAAGACTACATGTAACACCATATATAAGAGGAATATGGTGATAAGTAATTTGACATAAAGCAGCCAATGTATTCATAAAGCAATTTAAAATAGGCATTTGATAAATAATCTCCTCTAGATGCATCTACATGTAAAGCTTTATGATCTTGTGTGTGCTCTATAGGACTCAGGGTCAGAGGGGTAACTTTAGGCTTCAGCTCATCCTAACATATATCTACATCAATGTGTGTTGTTAGTTCCCATGGCTTCTCTGTTTAAGACTGTTGAGTAGAAATTAGCATCAACTAGTGTCTTTTCTGTACTTTTCTACTTGTGCAAATGGCAAAACAAAGTTTGAACATTGTGCAATGAAATTATATACAAAATCTTCTTGAGATTTCCTTAGCCCTGCTCCGTCGTCCTTTAAATGACACCCTTACAGTCCTTCTGCAGCTTCTGGCCTGGGAACTTTTCTTAATTATTTTTATTATTTACCAATCAGAGTTCAGTTCAAATGATGAAAATGTCTTAACTCCGTCCACTGAATAAGAGTGCAGTTTAAACTCAGTTGAGGTTGCAGTTCACATTTATGGAGGCTCAACTGGGATTTCACTTTTGTCTTTCAAATCACAAGTTTACCCTCCATCATTATTATCAGCAAAGTATGTAAATTCAGGTGATGAGTGCTTCTGACATGGCACTCTTTTTGATCTCCTGAGTGCTGGTTGCTCATTTTCACTGTCAGTCAAGTCAAACACCTCAGTATCCCCTGGGACAGTCCTCAGTTTCTACTTGGTGTGACACAGCACTAGGCCCTTCATCAGGGTCTGAGTCTGGCTCAGGTAGTTGTTCAGGCCAAGACTTCTCAAATGTCAGTTCATCAAGAGCTCCTCCAGGCTGAACATGTGCTGTTACAGGCTCTTGCCAAATATCAGTACTTTGTGCACCCTCCTCTCTCTGTCTCTCAGTTGTAGGTTGCACTTCTGGAAGGGATACTGTCTCATTATCAAGGGGACACTCCACTCTTCAAGTATGGGCTGCATGAATCCAGATGGGAAGACCCTCACACTTGACAGCTGTGTTTTCCACTAGGATAACTAGATATGGTCCTTTCCACCTAGGGTTCAGACAAGATTTTCAAACATGCTTCTTCACCACGACCCAGTCACCAGGACTGAGGTCATGGCACTGTTTCAGACATGGAGGGATGATAACAGCTTCAACCTGGCAGGACACAGAATGGAGCACATCAGTCCCTTGCTATAGTCAAGAGCCATGTCATCCGTAATATTCACAAGCGATTTTGCAGGAACTGCAGGCACTCTTATGTTTACCCTCATGATTAGCTCATGAGGCAACAATCCCGTTTTTTTTGTCAGGGACACTGCTAAGGGTCATTGACACAAGAGGAAAAGCATCTGGCCAGTTTTGAGATGTTGATGCACACGTGATGTCCAATCTGGCTTTCAATGTCCTGTTCATCTGCTCCACAATACTAGAAGCCTCTGTCCGATAACTGCAATGTAGTCTTTGCTCCACCCGTAATTCTGCACACAACATTCTCATTATTGGTTTGACTCCAGCGAAGTCGGGAAACTAAACCTAGGTATCAACTCCCTCAAAAACAATTTGGCTGCTGTGAGGCTCTTATATCTCCTGGTCGGGTAGGCCTCCACCCATCGCGAGAAGATGCACACGATCACCAGGACATGTCTCAGTTTTTTGCATACAGGGATTTTGATTAAGTCCAGCTGCATTCCGTTGAATGGCCCTTCTGATCTTCCTATGTGGCTCAATGTCACCGGCGGGATTTTCCCTACATTTATCTGCTGACACACAACGCATCTGTGGCACAATTCTTCAGTGACCAGTCTAAATCGTGGGGTGAACATTGCGTCCCTCTCAATAAGAGTGGGTTCATGAAAATGCCTTGGCGTTGGGGATAACATGCTGTCAGGTAACACTGGTCTGCCATCGACGGAAACCCATATATCATCATCTGTCTTCATACATCCTGCTCTGATCCAGCCCTGCTGTTCTGCTTCTGACACTTTCTTCTGCAATATCTTCACTTCCTCCCAGGTATCAGTTGTTGAAAACAAAAGATTATAGTTGGTCTCACCTTCAGATTCATTCATGTATTCACCATGGAAGGCACGGAACCCATAGGCACAATATCAAGCAACCTCATCAGAATATTGGTTGCCCACAGTCACATAATTGTCACCACTGTGGTGAGTAGAATACTTCGCAACAGAGATTTGTACAGCCAACTGTAATGCATCCAGCAATTTCATAACATACTCCCCATTCTGTATCAGAGATCAGATGATGTCATAAACCCTCTGTGTGACCATAACTGCCAGAAATAATGAACTATACTGAAGCCATAGTGGCTAGTTGTATTTATTGTTACTCTCAGCTGGTCAGAAACACAGGTAAGAGCTACCAGTTCAGCCTATTGTGCGGAAGAAGCAAGGAAGCTTTGAGTAGTCCTGAGACTGTACAGACTGTATAAGCAGCTCTCAAGTTTCCCTCATTGTCTCTCAGACAAGACATCTACAAAAAGTATATAATCAGACTCTACCAGTGGCTCATCCCATATATCTGGTCTTGGCTTGGTGAATAGTTCAGGTTCATCAAGGCAATCATGCTCAGCATCTCCGTAATCATTTTTACTCCCTGGGAGAGGCATGAGCGTAGCAGGATTCAAAGTAGCAGACCTTTTAAAAGGTACATTTTCAGCCACAGGTATAATCAACTCATACTATGTCAAATGGCTGTTGGTAAGGAGCTTAATGCAAGTATGTGTCAACAATATCGCAAATTAATGTGGTACAGCAACAGTTAGGCAGAGACAAATCACAATACTCTTGCATTGTTCTACGCAAACACCTATGGCTGCCACAGCTTTAAGACAGCTGGGCACTCCTGCTGCCAAAGGGAAGTATAAAAATAGGCTATACAACGTCTCGCATTTCTATGCATCTGTGTAAGTACTGAGAGAGCATAGCCTTCTCTTTCACTGCAGAAAAGCGTAAAAGCTTTATTGAAATCAAGCATTCCTAGTGCCGTGGCACAACAGAGACTTTCCCTCAGCTCTAGGAAGGCAACAAAGCAGTTGTTATCCAATGATATCAGACACATCCTTGTATGTCAGCCTCCGTAAAGGCTTGGCCACCAGGGAAAAGTTGGGTATCCACTGGCAACAGTAGCCCACCTTTCCCAAAAACATCCTGACATCTCTCTGGGTGGTTGGCGGATTCATTTAAAGGATCACTGTGATTCTTTCTTGTGACACCTTCCATGCTCCTTTCTCAATGTGATGCCCAAGTTACAGAAATACAGAGTTTTTTTCTGGCAATACTGCAACTTACACAGGGACACTTTGGCCCTCATTATGACATTGGAGGCAAATCCCAGTCACCACCGTGGTAACGGCCACAAACATACCTTTGCGGAGGCGAACATGTGTTCGCCATATTATCACACACACACACACTAAACCGAAAGAACACTGCCACAAACACAAATCCCCCAGATCAAAGGTAAGTGGTAAAGTGTTGGTATGAACACCCACACCGTCATGCCAACAAAACAAAACCCTCCACATTATGACCCACGAATCACTACGGCGGGCATTCAATGGTGTTGAACCATTGGCAGCACACAGGCACGGTCAGAATGGCCACCTACAAACAATACAACACAACATTGGCCAATACCAAAAACACACACCTGACACTAATACACAAACCACACCCATCCACCCACAGCACTATAAAACACATACCCATATTACCCACAACCCTTTACGACTAAACAACTAAAAACAATTGTCACTAGAGAGAGATACAGCAAGAGCACCCACACAACCAGAGCAACAGAACACAATCACCCATACACCATCCATACACCTCACAACACACACCCCAAAACATCACCCCAAACACCCTCACACACACCACTCACACTACACCCATGGCACCACAAAGACACCCCAGGTTCTCAGAGGGGGAGCTAAGGGTCATTGTGGAGGAAATCATCATGGTAGAGCCACAGCTATTTGGGTCACAGGTGCAGCAGACATCCATTGCTAGGAAGATGGAGCTATGGCGGAGGATCGTGGACAGGGTCAATGCCGTGGGACAGCACCCCAGAACAAGGGATGACATCAGGAAGAGGTGGAACGAACTACGGGGGAAGGTTCATTCCGTGGTTGCAAGACACCAGATAGCTGTACAGAGGACTGGCGGTGGACCCCCCACCTAATCCCCAATAACTAACAACATGGGAGGAGCAAGTTTTGGCAATACTGTAACCTGAGGGCCTGGCAGGAGTAGCAGGAGGACTGGACTCTGGTAAGTCAACTCTATACTACTATCACCCCCCTACCTGCATGCAATCACATACCCCCACCCTCACCCTCACTCCCATCACTCCACAACTACTCACACACCCCACTATCACAACCCATCCATCCCAATATCAAGCCCTGCATGCAACACCAATGCATGGACCCCCATCACAGACCTGCATGGACCCCCATCACCAAAGCATGCACACCTCAGACAATCACCTAGCCAACCAAATCACCACACACAGAAGCCTAAGCTGCCAGGGCAAACACAATCTAACAGGGCAACACACCCATGCACAATATGTCACACGCAGAAACTATAACAATGCATTTACATCCCCACAGGTACCACACACAACGTCACCGGAGAGGAGGTTCCAGCAACCTTCAGTCCCCCACAGAAGAGGCCCACAGTGATGACAGCAGCTCTGCACGCCTGTATCAGGATGACCAACCTGGCCCATCAGGGACCACCGGACAGTCAGTTACCCGGCACAGTCCCATACCACCACAAACCCTCCCCCCTCAGGAAACACCACCACAGCACCCACCCAGCGGGCCCATACCTCTATCCCCAGGACACATCAATCAGCTGTGTGTCCACCACTGCGGGGACCCCAGGACAACCCACAAACACATGCCGACCAGGGACCTGGGGTCAGTGGCAGTGGGCACACTGTTTAGGGGAAAGAGACACAGGACAACAGGGAAGCTGGGAGGACTTCAGTGCGACAGGGGGAGGACAGGCCCAGGGAACCGACTCTCCAGGAGGCACTTGCAGGGATCCTGGGAGCATACCACCATTCCCAGGAGACGATGGGCCAGATACTGAACAAGTGGCAGGAGACGCAGCAGCTGCAGGAGGGACAGTACCTGAGGATCAGGGAGGACCTGGAGGACATCAACACCACCCTGGTCACCATTGCAGGGGTGCTGGCAGACATGGCCAACACCATGAGGGAGGCAGTGGCACACCAATGGGCGCCTGACACTAGCCACACCGATGAACAGCCCTCAACCTCCACTACCGCTAGTGGACAGGAGGCCCCTCCACAGGACCAACAGACCACCAGCACCCCTCCCCCTGCAGAAGGAGAACCACCTCGCAAACGGTCCATGCAATCCAGGCAGAAGCCAGAGACTATTGCCAAGACCCTCGCCAGGAAATAGGACTCTCCTGATTGTCACCCTTGTGTCCCACTCTGTCACCCTGTCCACCTTGAACTGCCATTGCTCCCCTTCCTATGCCCCCTTGGACAATGCACTTGTGATACAGTTAGACTGGACTCTATCCTGGACATTCCTCCACCATCACCCCAGCCCGTTGCACATCCCCCTCTATTTATTGGCACTTAAATAAACACCATTTACAAAAATTCAAGTATAGAGTCTGCCAAATTATTGAACTATGTCTTCATTCAACAAGCTTTAAACACTGTAATACAACTGTACAGTAATGTATACATAGGAATGACCTGTAATAGGCTGCAGTCAGCACACCAGGAGCCAGAGTGGGGCACAGATATCTGAAAATAGAGATGCCAAAGGGTACAGTAAGTGGCCATAGAAGTGGTAGAATCTACCTGCCATGTACAATGTCAAAAAGAAAACTGTCAATGTAAAGTAAAGTTACAGTGCTTTACCTGTGTGTCACTGGAAGTATTGTTGTGTTATTGCAGTTCTGTTGTCCTCATCCTCATCCTCTGCCTCCACATCTTCACTGTCCACAGGGTCCACTGCTGCCACATGGTCATCTCCAGTCTCATCCTCCTGCAGAAAAGGCACATGGCGTCTCAAGGCAAGGTTATGCAACATGCAGCATGCCACGATGATCTGGCAGACCTTCTTGGGTGAGTAGTACAGGGATCAACCAGTTAGATGGAGGCAACGAAACCTGGCCTTTAGGAGTCCAAAGGTCCTCTCGATAATCCTTCTTGTCCGCCCATGTGCCTCATTGTAACATTCCTCTGCCCTGGTCCTGGGATGCCTCACTGGGGTCAGTAGCCATGAGAGGTTGGGGTAACCAGAATCACCTGCAAAATCGAGGGACAACTGTTAGACACACACTAACCCTTAGGGCCCACACCATACCTATACACCAACAACCACGGGGTGGGAACCAGGGCTCATCTATTAGCCACACCCTGTGCCTCTGGAGTTAAGCCATCACATATGAGATGCCGCTATTTCGCAGGATAAAGGCATCATGCACAGACCCAGTATAGTTTGCATTGACATGGGAGATGTACTGGTCCGCCAGGCACACTATCAGCACATTCATGGAGTGAAAATTATTTCTATTCCTGAACACCTCTTCATTTCTCTGGGGGGGGAGGTACAAATGCAATATGTGTACCATCAATAGCCCCAATAATGTGGGGATATGTCCCATTGCATAGAAATCAGCTTTCACTGTGGCCAAATCCTCCACCTGGAGAATACGATGTAGCTGCACATGTGTTTTATCAGGGAAGACAACACTCTGGTCAGCACTATTGAGAACATTGGCTGTGACTTTCCTGCTGCCAAGCCCACTTTCACTTGGAAGGAGCCAGTTGCCAAGAAATGGAGCACAGATAGGACTTGCACAAGAGGGGGGATCCCAGTGGGCTGACGGATAGCAGATATAAGGCCAGGCTCCAATTGGGCACACAGCTCTGTGATTGTGGCCCTGTGAAGTCTATAGGTGAGGATGATGTACCTGTCCTCCATAGTTGCCAAGTCCACGAGGGGTCTGTACACAGGGGGATGTCTCCATCTACTATTCATCCACAGCGGTTGTAATCTAGGGGGCAAAATGGTGAGCAGCTGGTCAGTATTCCACATTTCCAAACACTACACTGCATTAGATGTTGTGACTGTAACAGTATATTGTTGTATAGGCCCAAATGGTGCATATGTGTACTGTGACACATTTAGGTGCCATGGCCTGCCCCTTCCCCTGAAATGGCGTCCGTCTATCCTGAATGGAGGGACATGTGGAAATGAGGTAATTCCACCATCCGAGGCTGAGGGGGATGGGTTGGAGCCTCCCCCCACCACTGCCAGCACCACCATTAGCACCACTGCCAGCAGCAGCAGCCCCAGTGGGCAGCCGTCCGAGGCTGCAGGGGATGGGCTGGATCCTCCCCCCACCACTGCCAGCCCCAACACCAGACCCGCCACTGCCACCACTGAGCAGCCGTCACCGCCGCCGGGCAGTATGTAGTCCTGCCTCCATGGGCTGTAGTTCATCCTGGGCCCTGCAAATCCTGTAGGTGTGACACCCAGGTGAGAGACTGTGACCTTGCACTACCCAAGATCTGCATCACAGGGCACAATGCCTCCTCCAGAACCAGTGGAGGAAGCCATCCACGCACCCCATCCTTCCCAGGATGAAGCACACTGGGCACAAGGCCCCCTCCGGAACCAGTGGAAGAGACCATCCACTCACCCCATCCTTCCCAGGATAAAGCACACTGGGCACAAGGCCCCCTCCAGAACCAGTGGAGAAGCTATCCACTCACCTCATCCTTCCCAGGATAAAGCACACTGGGCAAAAAAAAACCTCCAGAACCATTGGAGAAGCCATCCACTCACCCCATCCTTCCCAGGATGAAGCACACTTGGCTCAAGGCCCCCTCCAGAAACAGTGGAGAAGCCATCCACTAGAGAGACTGTGGCCTTGCACTCCCCAGGACCAAGCAGTGGGCAAACCACCCACTTGAGAGCTGTGGCCTTGCACTCCCCAGGAGCAAGCAGTGGGCAAACCACCCACTTGAGAGACTGTGGGCTTGTACTCCCCAGGAGCAAGCAGTGGGCAAACCACCTACTTGAGAGACTGTGGCCGTGCACACCCCAGGCTAAGCAGTGGGCAAACCACCCACTTGAGAGACTGTGGCCTTGCACTCCGAAGGACAGCGCACAGGGCATGTAGCCCTCTCCAGGACCAGTGGCATTGTACCATTTTCCGGCTGAGGTGCCCCTCCCCATTCCCTGTCCCCCTGAGGTGCCTGTGTATTTTCGACCTGATGCCCCTGCAGTGTTCTCTCTGTGTTGTTGCAGGAGTGAGGTTGGGCCTTGGCCTATGTGATGTGGCCCTGTGGCCCATGGACATTGAGGACTGGGCAGTGTCCTTACATTTGTAAATATGTATATACGTTTGTATTTTGATGCACTTATTCATGTTATTTTATCGTATTACACTCACTTTCTTCCAATCATTTTGTCCTTTCATTATTCCTGAGGGGTATGGGATGTATATGTAGTGTTACTGCATCTGGTTGTGTGTATGGTGTTGGGGGTGGGGGTGGGGGTGTTGTGTGTTGCGTGTATGTGTCAATCTCTTTTTCTTCCCCCCTCTTGTGTGCTAGGCAGCAGTACTCACCATGGTCGTCTTTGCAGGCGTTGGTGTTTATAATGCAGGAGAAGGTACAGAAGCATCGGAAAAATGTGCAACTCGGACTCCATGGCGTCGGGGTTGTTCCCTGAGTCTCCAGAGGTGAGTCCTTTGACTTCTGTGTTCTGTTTCCACCATGCTTTTGATGTCGTTGGCACCGTCCCGGGAAAGGTGGTGTGTCATGTTACTGTGGGCGGAACATTGTCTTCCGCCTAGCTGTTGGCGGTTACTGCCGTAGTGCTTATTTATACCACCGTGGCAGTCGGTGTGTTATAGTGGCTGTCTGTCTGAGTGGTTTCCACCGTGGTCATAATTCCATTTTTGTTACCGCCGGCTTGTTGGCGGTATTACCGCCACTTTATCACCGACTGCCAGGGTTGTAATGAGGGCCAGAGTGCCTTATATTACATGGGAGGGCACAACTGCATGAGCAGCTATACCTCTGTAATGCCAGGTCCAATTCCTATGCACTGCAAATGTTCAGGAAACCATGTCAACTACATGATGGCTTCACTGAAGATGGTGTTTGGAATCAAACACCTCATCTTAATAAATCTGTACTGTTTCCAGTATCGGATTTATTCTGACATGCACCCAGAGGGCACCTGTAGTGTGCTGGCTGATTGGTATAGTGCAGCCTGCCACAACAAACGAGTTTCTGACCCCCTGCAAGTGAGAGTCTGCTTTATCCAAGGCCAGAAACAATGCCTGCTTGGCAGAAGGTGTTATCGCCTCCTCCAGAAGAATGGCTAACAATTTAGCATATCTGGGCCAGTGGCTTCAAAGCCTCTAACACCCTTTGATATGCGTCCCTGGCTTCCCGTAGACCTGGGGAACGCCACCCCCTGCCCTAAGGACCACTTGGCACCAGAGCAAGCAGAAATTAGGTATGCCGAAAGCTTGTCACACTTATAGACTAGCCACACCCCTGAGGGTGGCCACCTGAAGTGGACAGCTGAGGGAGGGTTTCACCATCTTGTTTTTGGTGAAACTAGAAATTCTGGGTCAGTGTTATGCCCACTCCCCTCAGTAAGTGGTCATATAAGGGATGAAGATATTCCAGATGTAAGTAGCTCATTGGCTACTACCCTACACTACCCTACACTCCCCTGAATGACCCTAAATTCAGTTTCTAGGAGTTCCCTCCGACATCATAGAGTCAGATATGTTTTCCAGTGAACAGAAGGAGGACAAAAAAGAGCTCTGCCGTGCTGCTGGTACCTCGACAATTGCACCACTCGACTGTGCATCCTTCGTAATCTCTTAGAGGACCATCCAGTGCTTCGCCTTCCAGCTAAAATCTCCCTTGGGGTGGAGGAGCCTCCCCCCTGCATCTGCCGGCACCAACCACATCTGTCTGGTACACCGTTTTGCTGGCCATCGGTCCCACCGAAGGAGCATCATGCCAGGAGGAGTTTGTTTTGCTTCTAGGAGGTCTGCCCCATCCCTCTTCCAGGTTTTGAGATGCTAGACCCTCCAGGACCCCCCCCCACACTGATACCGTCAGTACTAAAGCACTTGCAGAACTAAGGCTTGTTGAGTGTCCAGTCCGGACAACACCGCCACCAAAACCGACCTGCACAACGTAGGAATTCAGGACCGATGAGGCCACACCAAGAGTGTCCCTGCTGTCTTGTTTTCTTCCCCTCTACAGGTCAACTCAAGAATGCGAGAGAGCCTCCAACACAGGGGACCAGCCGGACAAACACCACTGCACCCGAGTCCACAGCCCGGGTTCACGTCTACCGACTGTGCCTTCTTGCTCCCAAGACCTTCACAAGCTAAGCCCCCCTTGGGGTTCTGCTGGACTTGGCCCCAAGTCCCTCCTTCCAGCTGTGCTCACAGGTCCCCATTGCTTTCCACAGTGTAGCATTCACGACTATCAATCCATCCAACAACTCTGCCCCCGGATATGCTAGGTCAGGTAGCATAAAACTGCTGGTGGAGTGGTGGGGACTTGTAAGTGCGGATGTCAGTTTGGCCATTTGTCTTGGACACTACATTTCTCCAACCCAGCTGTGTTACACAGCCTGGCTGGAGAAGTGGCACAGGCTCCCTGTGCCTGAGCAAGCATCAAACCAGCCCGCTCAGGCCCACTCAGGCAAATCCTGGTGCTGCTCTTATGCTTGCTTTAGCTTGAGAGCAGAGTCTGGATTCAGAGGTTGTGCTTTGTGCTTTGTGCCCCTGGAGAGAGGAGGCGGCCAGGAGCTTCATGCGACCTCAGGGAAGTTATTTTTAGTATTTTTAATCCCAGTGTATGTCTTTTCTCCCATAGGAAAGCATTACCACATTTGAGGCGCATGCCTCACAAACTTGCTTTTGTGCATTTTTAATGTTTCCTTCTAAAATTGATAACTCTGAAAGTACTTACCCTGAAAAGAAACTGACATAAGCGTGCCTGGGTGGAGCCTGTATAGATGCCGCGGGTGTCACTTCCGATGCAGATGACTCCGACAACGCACGCAGAGCAGAACGATGCCACCTAACGGAACACTGGGATACTGCTCACAAAAAGAATTCTGGATCCAGTCTCACGCCTTGGATAATTCTAAGGTAAGAAATCTGTTGCCAGATATAGGCCCTCATTATGAGTCTGGCGGTCCTTGAACCGGCAGACTCATGATAGCGATCTTACCGCCGCCCGGCCGGTGTTAAAGACTGCCATATTACAGCTTGGGCAGTCGAAGTCAAACCGCTGAAACACTGCCCGTACCGCCAGGGCGGTCAAACCACCAGGCCAGAAGGGAGCACCTCTGGCCCGGCGACAGCCACAGTGCCGCCATCGGTATGACGACTCGGCTGCCACGAAAATGCTGGTGGACATGCACTGGTCATGCACTAAGCAACAGGAATCTCCATTCCTCTCACCGGCAGACACCCCCCCCACGACCACACACCTACATTCATGCACACCCACTCACCCACGTATTCGCTTACATATACCCCCACACACTTGCACTCAAAGACACACTCAGATACACCCATTCACTCGCACACACGCACACGAACACACCCATTTACACGCACACACATACTCAAACAGACACATACACTCGCATGGACGCACTAAGACAGACACTCCTTTCCTCCACATTCACACAAACATACATGCACTCACACACACACAACAGCTCCCTACCCTCCTGGCACCCACGCCCTCACAAATGCACACACAGACACTCTTTCCCCCTTTCCCACACACATCTATACTAACACCCCCACCCGCTCTCACACTGACATACACAAACCCCCACTCATACATATGCACCCCCTCCCCATTCATGCCCCCATCCCCTCCGCACACTTCCATACAAACACCCCCACCTGACTGCACGCATACACACAGACACCCCCACTCACTCGCAGACTTGCACACATGAACCCCCACTCACAATCATCCCGATACCCACACCTACTCACTCGCACACCAACACACACCCTCCAAGCACACATACATACACACACGCACTCACGCACACCCATAGCGCTACAAATACAAACATACAAGCACACACCTCACACATGCACACAACCCCCCCCTTTTGGACGGTCCACCTGCCTGTCTCGGCGAGGCGATCGACTGGGAGGGGATGGGCTTTGGCGTTTTCAACGGCAGCACCATGCCGCCGTTTAGGAAACCACTGCGCCGTAATATGGCGGGTGGTGTCCTGTTGGTTTGACAGTGCTTGAAATGGAAAGGCCTCTCTTCTGCTGTCGGCCAGGCCGACGGTGTCGGATTTCCACCCGTAAATGGGTGGAAATCCAAAATAACATGTAATATGGTGGTCTTCGGACAACCAACACAGGCGGTCTTTGGGTGCCTGCGGCTTCGGAGGTCTTATAAAAAGACCGCTGAAGTCGTAATGAGGGCCATAGTCTCTACCAGATAACGCATTACCAAACGTAAGCAACTTGTTCATTGTTAAAGTAGATTGTTGTTAAAATGCATTAATGTAGTGTAATCACTGAAATACTGAAATTTATATTGTGCATCCTAATATTCTTATAAAGTTCTTACATGTCCTCATTAATCCTGTTTTACAGTTATTCTTTAAATTGCATTTATTGAAGTAAAATCTATTTCTTTCCTTCACCTTTACTTTTATTCTGAAACATGTGCATGTATATTCATGTTTTTAAAATGCACAGAGGCCCTCATTACGACCCTGGCGGTCCAAAGTCCGCCAGGGCAGCGGTAGCGGTCCCACTGCAAACGGGATGGCAGTGAAGACCGCAACATTACGAGTGTGGCGGTTTGGCCTCTGCCAAACCTTTTTGTTTATTCTGAAACATTTGCATGTATATTCATGTTTTCAAAATGCACATAGAAGCCCTCATTACGACCCTGTCGGTCCAAAGACTGCCTGGGCCACGGTGGTGGTCTCACCGACGACAGGCTGGCGGTGAAGACCGCAACATTATGAGTGTGGTGGTTTGGCCTCTGCCAAACTGCCACATCTCCTCTGCTACTACCTGGGTGGTAGGACAGCTGGGCCAGAGGACAGCACCTCCGGGTCAGCGGTCCTCTGCAGACCACCGGCGGTATTACGAGTCGCCTTTCCGCCAGGGTTTCCGCAGTGGTAGCACCGCCATGAAAACCCTTGCGGAAAGGCTGGCGGTGACAGGAAATTCCTTTCCTGCCTCTGGCAGACGACTCCCCCAACACCCCCCTTCAATTACATGACACCCCCAGCTCCCTTTCCTGACAGCACCACCCTCCTTCATACATGCACACACACCCACACACACCTCGAATACAGGCATTCACCAACACTGACATACACGCATTCACCCACACTTACAGACACACATTCACCAACACGCATTCATACTTTCATTCACTTGCACAGACACGCATTCACACAAACATATCAACCCGAACTCACTTCAACAATCACACATGCATTCACACACGCATTCAAACATGCATACACACATGCATACACACTTACATTCACACATGCAGACAAACACTCACTTACACATGCACACACAACACCCCCCATCCTCCCTCCCACTCCCCTGTCGGACGATCGACTTACCTTTTCCGGCGAGAATGTAGTCTGGCAGGGAACAGGAACCGGCGCTTCCACCACCGGCAGCGCCCCACCATCAGGACACCTTCACACCATATTGCTGCTCGTAATTTGGCAGGCAGAGTCCTTTTGGTGCCGCCAACGACCAGCACGACTGCTGATGGATTTCCGCATAAAGTGTGGTGGAAATCCTTCAGCAGTAGTAATATGGCAGTTGGAAGACCGCCATCACTGGTGGTCTTCTGGCACCCACGGCTTTGGTGGTCTTTGTAAAAGACCGCCAAAGTCGTAATGAGGGCCTAAATATTTAGGTAAATTCAGGCTCACTCAACTGACTGAAAACGTTAATTTTAAATTGTGTTTTACCTGGATAATGTATTCCCTTTCATTTGCAGATGTGTTTCGAGGTTTTGTTAGCTAGTGAAAAGGAGTATTGTCTTATCTATTAGTTACTGATAGTAAAGTCTGAGAGAATAAATCTTGGCAAGAGACGTGACGATTTAATGAGCAGCTGAAAACTCCCAACACCATGTACCTTAGGATGTCCAAGGACACAGTAACTGTTTGAGTTCTGTGGGATGAGAAATTCAGGTGTTGTTGCCAATGCAGACAAAGGATTGGAATCTGATTGGTCCCTGGAAGGGTGGGGAAGATAACACTCAAGTTGAAGGTTCTGTTTGTTTTAAAGTAAAGACAGACTTCCATAAAACTTTGAGGGGTACAGACCTTTCTCTTTCCCTTAATCTTGCAAGTGTGAAGCCTTATGCTAAACACATTTTTACTTTTCTAGAGGACTTCTACTGAAGCTCTCACTATGTATTTCTGAATATGCTTAAGACCTTTTCTAAACTATCATTGAGCTTTTATTGCAAATCATACTTATTCCTGACTTGAATTTCCAATTTCATGAATCATTTTATGTTAAGAAGAAAGCGCAGCGTTTTTTTTTTATGGAACACCTGTTTCTGATTTTCAGTTTCTGTATTGCTGTGGTTGTCATTGCTTTCTATCTTAATTTGATGAGACTGAACCAATTGTGATATTTCGTTTTTCCTGCTGTAAATATGTATCTTTTCAACATTCTTATGACTTGCATACATATTGGTTTGATTATTGATTGTAAGTAAATCACTTAACTTTCATTTTCAAATCTTGGTCTTTATTGTGTGGCCAAATGGGCTTCACATAAATCTAAGGCCCATATTTATACTTTTTTAGCGCCGCACTTGCGCCACTTTTTGATGCATAAATGGTGCTAACTTACAAAATACAATTGTATTTTGCAAGTTTGCGTCGCTATTGATGAAGCAGAAAATGAAGGTTTTGATTTATTAACGCATAAACGTAGTGCTGAAATAATCATGTGTGACATTAGCCGAATTAATAAAGATTGTACGGGGACAAAATGTGCCCTCAGAGTAGTTTGCCATCATTTATACGCGTGCTTTATATAACGTGGTATATTAGGAATGCACTAATTCGACATAATCATAAACGTGTGCTACGATTTGCTTATTTGAAATGCCTTAGCTTAGCATTACTTTAGCGGAGGCTTTGGCCTAGTTGCCTGGTCTCACGGTTTAAATGTTCGTATTTTTCCACTGTGCTATTAAACGTGTATTTCTGCTTGAAGCTGTACTTTTCCACAGAGACTGCTCGCATGCTTATCTTAAAGTTGGTGCCAGCATGGCATATTTTCTCTTAAATTCAAGGTCGGCTTGCAGGTGCGGACAATGGAGCCTCTGAGAGTAAGCTAATCGAGAAACAATGTTGCAAATTGCGTACCCATCTCCAAGGGTAATGTATGCTTAAGTAAAAGCTTGAGAACTGTCGTTTTTGATTGGTCAATTTGAAGCTAACCTATGAACCCACCAATGGAGACCCTACAGGACTTGAATTGTTGTCTATAAAACCCAGGTGCAGGAGAGGGAAGCTCTCTCTATCTTCGGACATCCCGCCATTTTGACTTCGTAGCTACTATGACCCATTTTGCTGCGACGCCATTTTGAGAGACTTTGATGCTTTCTCTAGTCGAGAGAAAGAGACTTTAATGATTCTTGCCCTAGAGACTTTAACTTTGATTTGTCCCTTTGCATGAAGTAGTAGCCTTAACTTGCCACCGTGAGGCAATTGCCCCGTTCACCCCTGCCCCTTTGTCCCGTCCCATGCTGATCGAGAAATGGTACCTGTGAGACGAAGACTTCATTGATTGCTGATTGGAATTGGTAAATATGAAAGGAAAATTGTAAAATTGCATTGTGTTTCCTTTAGGTAACCAACTGCTGATTTTGATAAGGGCCCTAGCTAGGAGTTTTCTAAAATGATGTTGCCAAATTGTTTTTGCATGAAGTCCCACATGCAGATGCTAATTTGAGGTTAGACGAGGATTCCATATGTCACACGATGCAATTGGAGATCTTGTTATGCTGACTAAATGTACGCAATTAGCCCATTACAGATTATCGTATTAGTGCTTTGCATTGCCACTATCGAATGCCTTGTGATTCAAATGCTACATAGATTACACTTGTTTCGACGATATGGACAGCTATTAATGTTCATTTATGTTTATCATTTGGTGTTGAGACACATTTATATTGTGCTAGCTTTGTTAATATAGGGAAATAAATTCACTAACTTTGCAATAAACTGGTGTGGTTATTCCTGGCTGAAAGGTCAGGGTTCGCCGAAATGTATTCTGGATTAATTGTTAAGTGTTATGTTGTTCAAGGTGTTGCTTACGTTCGTTATTGATTATCGATAAGAGGTGATTGATCAATTAAGAGTACAGAGAGTTCCCACTTAGCCAAAAGATTCATCGACCTAAAGAGCATCCGAACGCAGGTAAATTGTTACCACGTTCCGCTCTATCAGTAGATGGTAGCAGAGGACGGTTTCGTCTTTTGGGACCCTGTACCATTAGAGTACATGGTGTCGAATTAACGGTTACGCATTTTGAGACCCCATTCAAAAAGTTGAATTAGATTTTCCTGGATAAAACTGATTGACAAGATGATGATGGGCTAGGTCCACCGCGACTTTCCCGGGATCTCGGAACTTGCGAATGGAGAGAAAGGAGATGTGGAAACAGCGTTGGCGGTACTAGTGATGGTATGAGTGAAGTTAGGGTTTTGCGCTTGCACAGCTTATTGCCGCAGGGTGTGTGAAAAGGTTGCGAGGATTTTCTTTTTAAGGATAGCGGAGGTGCGACTCCGAGTGTAGAAGTAGAGAGGTCGTCGAACTTCATAGAGTAACGGAGGTGCGGCTCCGAGTGTGAGAGTAGGGAAGTCGTCGAACTTCATGTGCGTCTGGCGCTTTGTGCATAAAAAGGTCCACGTGGTTGTTGTTGTTGAGACGGGCCCTGCGAGGTCAAGAGACTCCGGAGTATGTTGATCCATGTTGTGGTCTGGGCGGTTTAGTAGGTTGATCGGGCGTGGTCAACGAGTGGGTACGTGTGTTAGGGAGTGATAGGAACTTCGACTTCGGGCTTTGACAAGATTCTAAGTGCACTAGAACAGATCATTGACAAGTTGAGAGTAGGTCTGCGGGTCAGATTTGCTTGCGCATGTGGGGACTGAGAAAGACCGAATAGCGGCCGAGGCTGGTGAAAGAGATCGAATAGTGGCCGAGGTTAGTGAAAAGTCCCTAAGGTCCTGAAGCGATTATGTTACCCTTCCTGTAGTAAACCGACAGATCTGTTTTGGTTTTTTTGGTAGCTCGCGAGACATGCAAAAAGTTGTTACGAGAGGAGCTGAGTGAAGGAGGACTAGCCGCGAGGCTTTGTCAGCCGCAGTGTGTGAGTGTGACGTCACTAAGAGCCGCGCTGGGATAGGTTGGTTGGAGAGAAGGGTCGCGCACGGATTGGACGCAGTCCGTGGCACTCGATTGGAAGGGGAAAGGCAGGTGAAGAGTATTCCGGGAATTAAAGTCACCTATTGATTACAAATCTTGTGGAATAACAGTGATCTATTGATTATAAAATTTGTGAATTAAAAGACGAGAAAATGAAATTCCTTAAAGCATTTAGGAGTGCGATGAAGGGGGAGACTTACATTAAAGCGAGCGTAGGAGAGGAAACGCCGCCCGAGGGTACACCAGCTTATATTGTAATGGAGGAAAAAGGGGTAGCTCCGTGCCTTTGGCTAAAACAATGGCACAAGTGGACAGAGAAACATGGGAGCGTAGCATTCCCGATACATGGGACATTCAATATAAGGGTCCTAGAGAATTTGAGATTCACGATGTATGACATGAAAGTACCTCCAAGGCCAGCACGGTTTGAGGCTCTAGCAATATGGGAACTCATGGCTAGGCAGCAACAGAAAAACAAGTTTGAAACAAGGATGAGGAAGGTAGAAAAGACACTAGCGGATGCTAGGTGGGATAATGCACAGAAGGTGTGGAGGTCAGACGTATTGCAGGGAATAAAATTGTTCCCCGCAATTACTAAAGATGAAGAGGAGACAGGTAAGAAAGCTACCTGTAAGACAGACAGGAAGTGTTCCAAGGACAGAGAGGACGAGGAAAAGTTGAGAAAAGAAGAGGAGCTAGAGGATGAGGAATTGATAATGGAGTTGCTGAACGACCGTCCACCACCTTATGCAGAGAATGGACAAGGTCCAAGTACCAGTTCTGCCCCTCCGGCATCGGTACAGAACGGGGAAACGCAGAATACAGGAGTACCATCGGGATCTAAGGATCCGAGCTTACTGCTCACTCCACAGATACCGCAGATCAGGAGAATGTATCCAGATGTGCCCGTGTTGAAACCAGCAGAACACTATCAGCCGCAGATGTCAGGGTACTACAGCAGTGATAACAGTGGAGGAATGATTCTAGATCCAACCGTAAGGGGCGTACAGAATGGTTACAACCCAACAATGGCACAAGCTGAATCGACTCAGTTTATGATGCCTCAAAAGCAGATGCAGGGAGGAAGTGTTCATGCTCAAATGACGGGGAGTCAGATGGGCATGCCGGCAATGATGGCCCATAATATGGGGATGAACATGCCTCAGAATATGGGAAATGGACAGAATCCAGATGCAATATCACTGCCCATTACTGTAGGTCCAGTGGTACCCTTGTATAGTCAGCCCAACTTAGGTATGAGCAGTCAGGGACAGATGCTGCAGAATGGGACAGAAAGAAGGTGCATAGAAAACACTCCAGGGATAACTCCTATAGCGGCTCAGCCAACTGGGTCTGGGTCCTTGATGGAGTTTAGTCCCGTATGCGCTCAATCGACACTGGTGAGGTCGAGCCCCCCACTGATAATACCATTAACATCGAACACTGAAAAGTTGCCACAACCATCGATGGCAGTCGATGTGAATGCTACACTGATGGGGGTAAATGCGCAACAGCTGACACAATGGTTCAACAGTTTAAATTCCACACAAAGTTCAGACAGTGGGAAGGGAGACGATTACTTGAGCAGGATGAGGCTGAACATGGAAGCACAAGAATTGGTGGAAGGGAATATGGGTGTGAACAGGTTAGAATCCTACACGGAAGAGGAGATGAGGTATCTATGTCCAAAGATCACGAAAGAGGTAAACAAGGTACATAAAAGTTTGCAGGAAGTAGCAGACAGGAACGGGATTGACATAGGCAAGACGAAGCACTTGAGCAGGAGCTATAGGTTGGATTTTGGGACCACAGATTTTGAACACATGAGATCAGCAGGCATGAAGGCACACCTTAGAGAATTGTTGCAGAGTGCCCAAGTGTGGAGGTGCTTAGACAAGTGGGAAAGCAGATGGGTAAAGAGGAAGGACAAGAGGAGGGACAGTGTTACAGAACACAATGAGAAAAGACCACAGAGCAGTGATACAGTAACTATGTTACCAATGAGGGAGACGGCAGGGGGAAAATTAGTACATGTACCATGGCACAGGAGCGATATTCAGTCTTTTACGAATGATTTTCCCAAACTGAGGGAGAAGCCGATTGAATGGTATCAACAGACTGATAGGTTTGTAAAGCTTGCCAAATGTCTCTGGGAAGACCTGAACACTTTATTCGAGATTGTGGTTCCGGCAGATTTGTGGGAGGATTGCAAAAGAGCTGTAGGTTGGCCGACAAGTGAACCAGAGAGAGACAGAGAGACGGGTGCGCCATCACCTATGGTGATGTGTCTGTACTATAAGGTGATCGAGCATTTGAAGACGAAGGTTGCCGCCAAAAATGTGGATTGGCAGAAAATTGATCGAACTGCCCAAGAGGCTAAAGAATCGATTCATAGTTACTATGAGAGGTTGTTGAAGGCGTTCAAGAATTACAGTGGCACGGAAGCAATCGAGGCGAAAGATATGCTTCATTTTGTGTTCAGATTTGTGGAAGGGCTGAGACCAGATATAAGTCAGATGATAAAATCACATTTGATCTGCTGGCAGTCGAAACCGATTGATGAAGTCTTGACTTATGCGAAATACTGTAGCGACGAAATTGAGGTGAAACAGAAAAAGCTGAAAGAGAAGGTGATGATGATGCAGCTTAAGGCGGCTCAGACAGGCTTGCAAGGTCTGCAGGGACTGCAAGGGTTGCCAGGGATGCAAGGGTTCCAACAGCAGGTACCGCAACAGCAGCCGCAGGTGCAGGGAGGCATGGTGTTTCAGCAACAGCAGCCGCAGTTGCAAGGAAACATGGCGTTTCAGCCACAAGGCAGAGGCAGAGGTAGAGGAGGTTTTGTGAATAATGGTCCGGATTTGAACACTGTTGTGACAGGTGTGCAGGCAATGAAGAAAGTGATGCCGTGTCACGCGTGCGGAAACGTAGGTCATTGGAAACGCGAGTGTCCGATGGTGGTGCAGGAAGGTACAGGTGCAGGTGTAGGTGTTGGTCAGCAAAACAATGATGTCAATGCATTTCAGACAATGAGAGGACCGAAAATGAGAGGTCCAAACCCAAATTTTCAGACTATAAATCAATTGCAGGGATTACAACCTATGCAGCCGCAGCAGATGCAGATGCCCCGTGTGCAGATGACGCAAATGCAGCCGATGCAACAGCAGTTACCTATGGTACCTAATCAGCAAATGCAAATACCTTTGGCACCAATGAGTCAGCAGCAAATGATGGTTCCTCCACAGGTAACGGGTCAGGTAATGAGCACAAACGGCACAGTACAACAGTTCCCATTACACAGCGAGAGTGGAATAAACAATGTATGGGAGAGTGAAAGCTCAGAAGAGGAAGGAGATTGTGTGCTTGCGGCATCCCTAGAAGTTGATCAAAAGGGTCCATACGTAGAAGGAAGAGTAATGGGTCATCGTGTTTCATTCTTGGTTGACACGGGAGCCACACGTTCGACTGTTAAGAGCAGTGAAGTACCAAATTTGCCACTCTCAGGGAGGACAGTTCAAGTGGTGGGAGTAGCAAACAGGCATCTGACGAACCCAATAACAGATCCGATACCAGTCAACATTGGTAACTATCAAGGGGTACATCAGTTTGTGGTGTGTGACTCAAGCCCGATAGCACTGTTAGGAAGAGACCTATTGTGCAAATTGGGTTGCTCGATCATGTGTTCAAACGAAGGAATAACAATAGAGACGAGCAATGATGGGGAAGACGAGGATAGTGTAGAGGGGGATGAGATAGAAACAGTTGACGAAGAGTATCCTCTGATTTGTCTTTTACCAATGATAACTGAAGAAGATATCCCAGCAGAACTACGGGAAACAGTCGGAAAGAAAGTGTGGGACATGACAGGGAAAGAGGTGGGATTGATGAAAGGAGTAGAACCAGTAAAAGTGATGGTAAAGCCCAATGCGATCTTTCCCCAGACCCCACAATACCACATGCCTCAAGATACCCTCATGAAAGTTGCCCAACTTATTGACGAATTCGTGAAGCAGGGAGTACTGAAAGAAGTATTAAGCAGCCCATGTAATTCACCGATAATGGGACTAATAAAGCCAAGTGGGAAAGTCCGACTTGTACAGGATTTGAGAAAAATAAATGACATCATAATCAAGTGCTGCCCTGTCGTACCGAATCCAGCTGTGATAATGTTTCAGATCCCTTGCGAGGCTGAGTGGTTCTCAGTCATCGATTTGTCACAAGCATTCTTTTCTGTGCCTCTTCATAAGGACAGCCAATTCCTCTTTTGTTTCAAATTCCTAGACAGAGTGTACAGTTGGTGCCGAATTCCTCAAGGGTTTTCTGAGTCACCGTCGATATTCAATCAGGTTCTAAAGAGAGACTTGGAAGAGTTAGAGTTGCCATTCGAGTCAACCCTAGTACAGTACATTGATGACTTACTGGTTGCATCAAAGACAGAAAGTGGCTGCACAGCCGATACCATTGCTCTGTTGAACCATTTGGGAGAGAATGGACATAAAGTGTCTCCTTCCAAACTGCAGTTCTGTCAGAAGAAAGTGAAATACTTGGGTCACCAGATAGAGAAAGGGTCACGGAAAATAATGAAGGAAAGAATTACCAGTGTACTTCAAATGAGTCCACCAAAGACAAGGAAGGAGGTGAGGAAGTTTTTGGGAATGGTGGGATACTGTCGCCAGTGGATTCCCAACTTCTCGTCTCTAGCAAAGCCTTTACTGAAATTGACCCAGAAGGATGCCTCGGATCAGATCGAACTGAAAGGGGATGAGATGGATGCTTTTGTTGAATTAAAGGAATGCATGTGCAGGGCTCCAGCTTTAGGTATGCCTGATTACACAAAGCCTTTCACATTGTTTTGCCATGAACGTGATGCATGTTCTTTGTCTGTCTTGACTCAAGCCCATGGTGGCGTAAACAGACCAGTAGCGTATTTTTCAGCTACTCTGGATCCGGTTGCAGCAGCACTCCCAGGGTGTTTGCGCGCCGTAGCAGCAGTTGGTATCAGCCTCACTCAGAGTGAAGGAATAGTGATGGGACACCCAGTAACAGTCATGGTCCCTCACTCAGTTGAGATACTTTTGACCCGCTCCCGAACGCAGCACATGACTGGAGCAAGACTCACAAGGTATGAAACGACTATTCTGGGCTCACCGAATGTGCAGCTGAAAAGGTGCACTACGTTGAATCCAGCTACCTTGCTTCCTGGAGAAAATGCTGAAATTGAGAACGCTGAAGACGTCGAGCATGACTGCCTTCAGGTGACTGAATTTTGCACAAAACCCCGACCGGACATCAAGGATACAAAACTTGATGAAAATGACCAAATTCTTTTTGTTGATGGTTCATGTCTAAGAGATGGGGTGGGAATTTTGAAAGCAGGATATGCTGTATGTACCGTAACAGGGGTCTTGGAAGCGGGATGGCTCCAAGGAGTCTATTCTGCACAAGTAGCAGAACTTGTAGCCCTTACTAGAGCATGTCAATTGTCCGCATTGATGAAAGTAACCATTTACACTGATAGCCAATACGGGTTTGGGATTGTGCATGACTTTGGACAACTATGGTCACAGAGAGGTTTCCTGACTTCTTCAGGATCCCCAGTGAAAAATGGGGAAAGAATAAGGGAGTTGTTACATGCCATTCAAGTGCCGGCTGAAGTTGCAGTGGTAAAGTGCAGTGCTCATACGAAAGGACAGGATTACGTGTCTCTGGGAAATGCCTATGCAGATCAAGTCGCAAGATTTTGTGCCTTGAACTGTATATTGTTAAGGGATGATTGGAATACAATAAGTGAGCCAGAACTCGAACCAGCTGAAGCATTTGCTTTGAAGGTCGTAGACACAATAGAAGAACTAAAAGCACTACAAAGTAATGTCAGGGAGGATGAAAGAGATTCCTGGATTAAATCACAATGTATAAAGAGACAAGACGAGCTATGGGTTTCACATGAGGGAAAATTTGTTTTGCCAAATGGTCTCTTATCACAGCTTGCGCGGTTCTATCATGGGCAAGCTCACCTAGGGAGAGATGCCATGATAAGATTGTTCAAAACTGATTGGTTTAACCCCAGATTTCGCCAAGCTGCGGAAGCAGTTTGCCATCGATGTGTCACTTGCCAACAGATGAACCCAGGAAAGGGAACAGTTGTGCACGCGAGCCACATTGGTAGGGCAAGCGGTCCTTTTAGCCGAATGCAGATGGACTTCATTGAGATGCCTGTGCATGGAGGTCTGAAATATGTGTTGGTGATTGTGTGCATTTTTAGTCACTGGATTGAGGCATACCCCACACGTAGAAATGACAGTCTTACAGTTGCCAAGCTATTATTGAGGGAGTTAATACCACGTTTCGGATTCCCGATCTCTTTAGAATCAGATAGGGGAAGTCACTTCAATAACGAGGTGATGAAGTTACTTTGCGAAGCATTGAACATTGAGCAAAAGCTGCACTGTAGCTATCGCCCTGAGGCATCAGGACTGGTGGAGCAGATGAATGGTACGCTGAAATCGAGAATGGCAAAAATATGTGCATCAACAAATTTGAAATGGCCTGACGCATTGCCCTTAGTGCTGATGTCAATGAGAAACACTCCGGATAGAAAAACTGGATTGTCTCCGCACGAAATTCTCATGGGCAGGGCTATGAGACTTCCTGCAGTTCCCGCAAATATGCTTTTGAATATTACAGATGATATGGTGTTAGACTACTGCAAAGGTCTGGCTGACGTGGTTCGCTCTTTCTCTCACCAGGTGGAGGCGACCACCTTGCCACCGATCCAAGGTCCAGGACACGCACTGAAAGCAGGTGACTGGGTCGTGATAAAGAAGCACGTGAGGAAGTCGTGCCTGGAACCCCGTTGGAAAGGCCCTTTCCAAGTGATCCTGACAACAACTACCGCTGTGAAGTGCGCGGGGGTTCCCAACTGGATTCACGCCAGTCATACAAAGAAGGTGCTGTGTCCCACAGATGAGGAAGTTGAAGCGCTGAAACTACCAGTGCCTGATAAAACGGTGCAGAGTGCTGAGACAGAACAAAAGCGAACTGAAAGCGAACAAGCAACAGCAGGAGAAAAAGAAATATTATTGGAGAACGAAGAGTCCGACTCACTTGGGGAAGACCAAGGAGAAAGTTCAGACAGCGACGACGAAGCTGCAGGTGACAAAGAACCTGAGGCAGCTGAGGGTAGCAAAAAGCCTGAAGCAGCTGAAGGTGACAAGGAACCTGAAGCAGCTGAAAGTGATACAGAGCCTGAAGAAGGTAACGGTGACGAAGGGCTCGAAGAGAGTGAGAAAGCAGGAGGGCCTGAGCAGAAGGGGGCTTTCCCAGAAATAGACGATACAGAAAAAGAAAAAGAAAACGTGACTGATTACCCTGAAGGTGGGGACAAAGAAGAGCAGAACGAAAGAGCTCAAACATCTACAGAAAAGATCGCAGGTCCATCAAACGGACACGGTGCAAAAAGAAGACTAAGTATCTCACCGATAAAAGAAAAGGGTAAAGAAGGTTTGAACGAAGGAGGAAGGCCGAAAGTGAAAGAGAAAAGAAAGGAAGTGACTGTTGTGGAACAATCGTCAAGTGAAGAAAAGGACTTGGCGAAGGAGGAGAGTGCCAGCGAAGCAGAATCAAAGAGAGAAGCAAAATTGAAAAGGAAAAGGATACCAAACAAGAGGTATTCCGATCCTGAATGGGCATATGCAGTCAATGATGATTGGACTGATGAGTTTGTATCTCTAAGCATCGAGAACGAAGAAGAAGAAGAGATACAAATAGAAAAGAAAAGTTTCATAGACTCTGTTGATTGAAACGGAAGTAAATGGCATTGCTTGCTGCAATCTAACGTGAGATAAACAACCAGCTGAGACATTGCTAAACCGAATTGAGACAAATGCTGCTAACCGAAAAGTGACTGGCCTTTTGAAGAAGACGGTGTGAACATTGTGCTCGTTCAGCTTTGTAACTGAATTGCTAAGTAGTTTAATTTATAAGTGCTTCTAGCTCTCTGATTTTATACAGATCATGCCTGGGTACGCTATGCAAAACAATAGAAAGAAGTATTGTAAATACGTGTGTATAGGCTTAGTACTAACATGTGTACTAATAATAATGGCAATTGTGTTTGGAATGCATGGAAAGGGTGAGAATGAGACTATTACTGCTTCTACTATTGTTCCTGTTACTGTCACTGAACTAACACCATTGAAAAGGCTAGCAATGGATGAGAGGCTCTTGCATGATAAGAAAGAGCTTTCGTATAACGTTTTCTATCGCTTACTAACAGAGTATGTTGAGACTATGGATGCGAAAGATTGTTATGTGTGTACCCAGATACCGACATCAGTAAAGGAAGGGGTGACTTATCACCACATGCCTCTTACATATGGGATTACATGTAGTATAGTAATGTCTAGGTTTTATGGTCAATCTAACATACAGTATTTTTTCTCAAATTATGATGTTACCTTTGCTTATGTTCCTATAATAGCTCAGCTAAGCGAGACTGCAAAATATTGGGATTACAAAATTATGAGGGATTTTTTCGAGCCAATGCAACCTTTTGAAACGGCTCATGCTCATAGGGAGAACCTTACTTGCTCCGTTTCTGCTGTAGAAATAAGTTTTTTAGATCGCACAGATGATAGAAGGGCTCAAATGAAGGCGAAATTAGAAAAAGAACTGCATAAGAGGACTTCAGTAGATAATTATGATTTTGCTGCTATAAAGACACAAGGGAAAATAGCTTTAGATGCTTGGCATGTAGGGAAGTTTTGTATATATCGAGGTGAATCTTACTATGACAATATTTTTGTAGGAGCGAGTGAATGCAAACATACGTTTATTTTTAAGGCCAAATGGACATTCATGATGGACGGACTTGACCCTGTCATTCCAGGGGTGTATTACATTTGTGGGCATAATGCCTATTATCGTCTTCCAAAGGGATGGTGGGGAAGATGTTATTTGGGTATAGTGTTTCCGAAGGTTTATCAACTGGATGACATATCGATGATTAAAAAGACACCTGGATCCCACCGTATCCAGAAAAGAGAGACCGCAGCTGCTGTGGTAGGTGATATATTTGAAGCCATGATTCCTTCATTGGGAGTTGTGCTGAATTCCATCAAAATAAGGAAGTTGTCTACTATAGTGGATAACATGTTGACAAAGTTTTCAGGTGCTATAATCCTGATGGATGCTGAACTTGCAGCGGAAAGAGCTATGACTCTTCAAAATAGGCTTGCTTTAGACATTCTTTTAGCAAAGGATGGAGGCGTTTGCAAAATGATTGGTGCACGTCACTGCTGCACCTATATACCCGATAATAGTGTGAAAATTAAAACTATGCTTGCTAATCTAACAAAAGAAAGTGCAGATTTGAAGGAACTAAAAGAACCAGGAGTGTGGGAGAAAGTTGGAAAGGGACTTGCTTCAGTGGGACATTGGATTGGGGGAATTTGGAATGGAATATTATTGAAAATAATAGAAGGGATATTAATAGTGATAATTTGTGTATTTGGAATTTGGGGAATAAAAAGGGGAATAATAATGATTATGGAGAGAATTAAAAGAAGAAAGGAGGAGAAAATAATGAAAAGAATGGCAGAAGAATACAAAGAGCAAACTAGGGGAACTAAAAGGAAAAGGGAGCTGACAGAATTTTAATGAGATAAAATTTGTGGGCTAAATTTGTGTGATGACAAGTAGTCATCAGAGGAGGGATTGATGAAGCAGAAAATGAAGGTTTTGATTTATTAACGCATAAACGTAGTGCTGAAATAATCATGTGTGACATTAGCCGAATTAATAAAGATTGTACGGGGACAAAATGTGCCCTCAGAGTAGTTTGCCATCATTTATACGCGTGCTTTATATAACGTGGTATATTAGGAATGCACTAATTCGACATAATCATAAACGTGTGCTACGATTTGCTTATTTGAAATGCCTTAGCTTAGCATTACTTTAGCGGAGGCTTTGGCCTAGTTGCCTGGTCTCACGGTTTAAATTTTCGTATTTTTCCACTGTGCTATTAAACGTGTATTTCTGCTTGAAGCTGTACTTTTCCACAGAGACTGCTCGCATGCTTATCTTAAAGTTGGTGCCAGCATGGCATATTTTCTCTTAAATTCAAGGTCGGCTTGCAGGTGCGGACAATGGAGCCTCTGAGAGTAAGCTAATCGAGAAACAATGTTGCAAATTGCGTACCCATCTCCAAGGATAATGTATGCTTAAGTAAAAGCTTGAGAACTGTCGTTTTTGATTGGTCAATTTGAAGCTAACCTATGAACCCACCAATGGAGACCCTACAGGACTTGAATTGTTGTCTATAAAACCCAGGTGCAGGAGAGGGAAACTCTCTCTATCTTCGGACATCCCGCCATTTTGACTTCGTAGCTACTATGACCCATTTTGCTGCGACGCCATTTTGAGAGACTTTGATGCTTTCTCTAGTCGAGAGAAAGAGACTTTAATGATTCTTGCCCTAGAGACTTTAACTTTGATTTGTCCCTTTGCATGAAGTAGTAGCCTTAACTTGCCACCGTGAGGCAATTGCCCCGTTCACCCCTGCCCCTTTGTCCCGTCCCATGCTGATCGAGAAATGGTACCTGTGAGACGAAGACTTCATTGATTGCTGATTGGAATTGGTAAATATGAAAGGAAAATTGTAAAATTGCATTGTGTTTCCTTTAGGTAACCAACTGCTGATTTTGATAAGGGCCCTAGCTAGGAGTTTTCTAAAATGATGTTGCCAAATTGTTTTTGCATGAAGTCCCACATGCAGATGCTAATTTGAGGTTAGACGAGGATTCCATATGTCACACGATGCAATTGGAGATCTTGTTATGCTGACTAAATGTACGCAAATAGCCCATTACAGATTATCGTATTAGTGCTTTGCATTGCCACTATCGAATGCCTTGTGATTCAAATGCTACATAGATTACACTTGTTTCGACGATATGGACAGCTATTAATGTTCATTTATGTTTATCATTTGGTGTTGAGACACATTTATATTGTGCTAGCTTTGTTAATATAGGGAAATAAATTCACTAACTTTGCAATAAACTGGTGTGGTTATTCCTGGCTGAAAGGTCAGGGTTCGCCGAAATGTATTCTGGATTAATTGTTAAGTGTTATGTTGTTCAAGGTGTTGCTTACGTTCGTTATTGATTATCGATAAGAGGTGATTGATCAATTAAGAGTACAGAGAGTTCCCACTTAGCCAAAAGATTCATCGACCTAAAGAGCATCCGAACGCAGGTAAATTGTTACCACGTTCCGCTCTATCACTCTTGCGTCACAAAATGACGCAAATGCTGCGCTACAAAAGTATAAATATGAGCCTAAATTGTTTAATATTGTTGATTCCCTCGATATATCTGTCAACGTAAAAAGATCCGACGGGTGAGAGATTGTAAATCACACTCCTGTGTGCTCTCAAATTGCACAATAATATTGCTATCCCATAACAAAGTAACCCCTATGCAAGACTCGTTAGAAAACGTAAAACGCATGCAATATTTACATCGACAAATGCAAAATATTTTACTGGTCTGTTTTAAAAAAATATAATCAGTTACGCATTATGTTGTTGAAAATTTTAATTGTAAGCAATATCTTCTTTAAGAAGTGCGTAATAATACTTATTTGTATCCTAAAATAGAGTAAACCCTTACGTGGTATGTTATGTGAAATCTCTAATGTCTATCCCAAAAAGTAATTTCAGTCTCCCCAAAGATCTCACTTTTGTATATTGAATCCACAGTTTTTGGTTGTCTTCTTCAATCTTGCATGTGTGTGCCACTCACTGTGTTCTTTTTTACTTCTCCCCTGTCTTTTCCTATCACAGATTTACAGGGCAGGGCATTTACGATTCCAGGGGCGAAGCCATCAAACTTGATCCCTGATGGAAATGTCAGAATAAGTGTTCGGGCTAGCGGTAAGTCCAGACCCCGTCTTTACCTTGTTGCCCAAACTACCCCAATTGTAGATCTTCCCTACATGAAATGCCTCTTATGGCCATTAGAAGGTCCCTCGGTTTGCCCGGTTTGGATGGAGAGAAGGGAGAATGACATTTAGGATAATTTTTCATTTCTTCTGAAAATAGTCTCCGTCAGTGCCACAATTCACAGGACAACTACCACTGCAGGGCTGCTGCTGAAAGCTCCCCCTCGCACGTTTTTACACGTTTACATTATTACAGGATTTTATTACCACTTTGCAATAAGGAGTTAAACAAGATGGGAAGTGAACAAGCCAGAGGAAGAGACTTCACGTATTGTTGCACTACTTAAAGTAGCCCCTATGTGAAGCAGGACAGCAACATGGATATAATTGTGCATTTGTAAAGGCAACTTTTCAGTTTTGTCTTCAACAGTTAGAAATCTTTGGTGTTTCCTGCAAGGATTGGGATTTGGCTCCTTTGTATGGTAAACACAAGTGCCAAGATGTAAATTCAAGCATGGGGCGGCGGGGAAACAGAGCAACTTTTGATGAGAAAACGTGGCTGTATTAGTTAGTACTCTGGAGAGCAGATCAAATTAAACTAGCAGATGAGTTTACAGAAACCCAGATATCTCCCCATGCAGCCCATGATTGCCATTCCTTGTGGATGGTTCTCATGTGATATCCCTGGGAAGTGTTTTGTTTCCCACCAACAGATAACGTCATTTATCACAATATGAACATAATCGGTGCAAACAAGTCATATATTCATTACACACCTAGGGCCTCATTTATGGCACACATAGAAGCAGCAAATCATCATTATTTAAAGATTGTTTATGTGCAGGAAGGGACACCTTCTATGCGCAGCACACATAGAAAAAGCAAAAATGAGGAAAAATAAAAGTATTTCTCCTCGCCACGATACTAACGCCACCCCTGTTTTTGGCACTGCCTCAGGTTTACGATTCCTAGTAAATCTAGGGCAGCATCAAAATGCAATGGGTGTTGCATTGGAATGCCCACCGCAACACCCATTGCGTGGCCTTTCCATGCTAAGTGACCCATGTGAGGAGGCTGAATTTACAAGGCGGCGTTAAGCCACTGGAGCGTCACTAAAAGTGATGTTCTGGTGGCGCAAGGGCCTCGTAAATGAGGCCCTAATATGGAATAAATGCATGTTTCCTAGACATAAGCACCATGTCTAAGTACTTGACGTGCTGCATTTATTCTTAGTTGGTTTGGTGACATCAGTGTTTTGCTTCTACCAGTGGGGCTTGGTTACCTGTTTGCTCCATACTCATTTCCAGCACAACCAATACCTTAACCTGCCCTTCCTTCTGCCACCTGGACAGCTGAACGCATTCCTTGTAATAATATTTCTTACAAACAGTAGTAACTTATTGTCCAAACTACCCCAAAAGCCTAATAAGAGAAACATTGATGTGCCTTCTTTCGTAACTGGATTTAACCCTACAAAAGGCTTTGGTAGGCCAGTTACAAAATTCCTTTTCCATAAATACTGATATTGAAAATCTTAAATAGGAGAAATCATGTTTGTGACTTCAAATAATTTTGATTTCTTTTTTCTGTGAATAACCACTGTTGCGTTTTGTTGCAAATAGTGTATATGTTCCGTACTAGCGAAAGCCAGTAGGTAGTTGTAGTTAGGACCAATTTTTCCAATGGAAGTAGAATTTTTTGTTTTGCTAATAACTTTGGTGCCATTTGGCAAATCTTTACGAAATTTACAGAACTAGTTTGCTGCTAACATTAGCTGGTGTGTGGAAAGTTTCAGGGTGATTTGTCAAGCAGGACCGAGAAAAAGTGGGGAGGGGTCCATGTCTATGGGGATTTTGCAGTTTATAAACATGGCTAAAACTGCTGTACGAAATTGCACCAAATTTGGGTTAAAGCTAGATCTTGGTTTAGAAAGAGCCCTTTTTGTAATTTAGTGTAAATCTGTTTAGTAGTTTTGGAGTTATTAAAGGTAAAATATATAGATATCTAGAGATGTGGCTCCTTTGCAGATCCACCGGCGGGAGGTCAGTGGATCCGGGCAAAAAGCAAGGCCTTGATTGTCTGGCCGTAACGTGAAAGGAATGTTGCTTTGCCCAGTGGAGGGAAAAAGTGTGAAAACAAATACCCCTTAGAACACAAGGAGGGGTCCCTATGGGACGCCTTATGGGCAAGAAATTGCCCCAAAATTTTGCTTTTGGCTGATCTGCAGATCCACTACAGCACTCAGCTGGGCCCCCAGTGAAACTTCACGAAGATTCTGTAGATGCGAAGCACAATAAAAATAAACAAATACACCCACTCACACACCAAACCCATCCCGCACACGGCTGAAGGCCATTTATGGTGTGGGGTTTGGTGCATGTGCGGGGGATGGCCAAAGCCGAACCTTCGGCCATGCACAGAAGTGGCTGTATTAATGTACCGTAATTATTTAGTACTTTACATTTAAAAAAAACATAGAAATTCATTGAAAAAAAAAACCAAAGGTTACAGGGACGTTAAAGTTAGATTCACGTTTTACCCACACAAAACCATAGAAATTCAGCAGTTGTAATTATAATTAGGGTTATACATATATATATATATATATATATATATATATATATATATATATATATATATATATATATATATATGAATTAGCTAGTCCCCACTATATAGTTATAGTTAGGACCAAGTTTCCATAAAAATTTTTTTTTTTTGACTTGCCTATATCTTTGGCACCTTTTGATGAATCTTCACAACATTTCCCCCCAAAAATGTGGCACAGTGATTCTTTTTGCACACAGAAAGTTTTGGGGTGATCCGTCAAGCGGGGGCAGAGAAAAAGGGAGCTTAAAAAAGTTGTGATTCCCATGCTAATTCCCATAGGATTTCTTTAGACACCTCTACAGCCCGAACCACTGGACAGAGTTACACCAAGTTTTGCAGAAAGCTAGCTGTTGATACACAAATTACGCTTGTGCTTATTTGGAGTAAATCCGTTCAATAATTTAAAAAAAATTTAACTAAGTATTCACAAACAAAGCTCATGCAGGGAAATGTGCAGCTCTGATTGGCTTCAAACCAGGAAGTGTTGGCAGCCAACTTGGCACTCGGCTTCAGCTGAGTCCCAGTAAAAAAGTTTTTTTTAAAATAAAAGGGGCTAGGGTTGAGAGACCCTGACCCCTTAGCTCTGGTGGGGGGGTACCCCACCCCGGGGCATTGTTTAAAATATATGCGGGAGCCCGCGGCCAGCCTGGCGACCACCACGTCCGGGCTTCTATTAAACTGTATGCAGGGGGCCCAGAGTCCCCTTGCGCCCTGGGGACCACCACCTCCCGGGGCAAAGAGAAAAAAAGAGTGGGGCCAACTTGCCGGTAGTGGTTGAATTAACGGATAGTAATGAAAATTACTATATGTTAAAAAAACATAGAAATACTGTGAAAAAAACAAAGGTTAAAGATACATTATAGTTAGGATACAGAATAAAAAAAAAATTTGAAATTCACTTAAAAAACCAAAGGTTACAGGGAGGTTATAGTTTGGCTCACATTTTAAACGTACAAAACCATAGAAATTCACCAGTTATAGTTAGAGTTATCTCAAGTATCTATAACACGTGCCTAAGGTAATTATAACTCGCGCCCTCGTCATACACTGCTAATTAACCCACAAATTACGGCACTCATGACATCTTTGATAACATCATTGATATCACTGTAATATTTGCAGTAAAGGTTTTGACGAAAAAACTGTGCATGGTAGTGGTGTGAGTTTAAGGGCCAGATGTAGCAAAGAAACATTTTGCGAGTTGTAAATAGCGAGTCATAGCGACTCGCTATTTGCAACTCGCAAAATGTTATGCAGAACGGTGTCTCAGACACCGTCTGCAAGTCGGTATGGGGTCGCAATGACCCACCTCATGAATATTCATGAGGTGGGTCGCAAATTGCGGCCCCATACCGACTATGGGCACTCGCAAACATGGAGGCCTGCTGTAGTCAGCAGACCTCCGTGTTCGTGACTGCTTTAAATAAAGCAGTTTTTTTTTTTTTTAAGTGTAGCCCGTTTTCCTTAAAGGAAAACGAGCTGCACTTAAAAAAAAAAACGAAACCTTTAGTTTCGGTATTTTTCCAGGGCAGGGAGTGGTCCCTTGGACCACTCCCTGCCCTGAAAAAATGTTTTTGGGTCCAGTCACAAACTGGAAGGGGTCCCATGGGGACCCCTTCCAATTTGCGAGTGGGTTACCATCCACTTGAAGTGGATGGTAACTGCAACACCATTTGCGACCGCATATGCGGTCGCAAATGGTATTGCATACCACTAGGAATCGCAAATAGGAAGGGAACACCCCTTCCTATTTGCGATTCTGAAATGCATTTTGCGAGTCGGTCCGACTCGCAGAATGCATTTCTGCATAGGAAAATGCGATTTGCAACTCGCAAACGGCAGTTTTTGCCGTTTGCGAGTTGCAAATCCTTTCCTACATCTGGCCCATAGTTACTTGAGACAACTCTAACTGGTGAATTTCTATGGTTTTGTATGTTTAAAATGTGACCCTAACTATAATGTCCCTGTAACCTTTGTTTTATTAAATGAATTTCAGTTTAAAAAAAATTCTATTTCCAAACTATAACGTCCCTGTAACCTTTGTTTTTTTCAATATATATATATATATATATATATATATATATATATATATATATATACACACATATATATATATACACACATATATGTCCTCAGAGTAGATGCTGGGTTGCGCACAATGCATGCGGCGGACCTCTGCTCCCGTCCAAAATATGCAAACCACTGTCATCCTCACAATCCAGGAAAACAAAGTGCGGCACACCCAGGTAGGTATTTACATACTTTAATAGTGTTCAGTACTAACACGTTTTGGCTTCACAGAAGCCTTTCTCAAAGTAAATATGATGCACCCAGCTACCTCCAGAAATACAGCTGCAATTCATGAAGAACAATAAAATACTATGAAAACATACTGTGTAAAAATACTTATAATACTTTGTGTCAGATTTGTGCAGTATGCTGTAAACTGGAAATAAATTAACATTCCTGCTGTAATTATCCAAAATGAGTCATTAAATATTGTCGCTCAATGAAATTGGCCATTACTTCTTGATATATAACTGCTCAAGTGAACAATCAAGCCACATTGAGCTGTAATGGAACAATGTCTCTGTGCTACACTATGTTTGATCTGGAGCAGTTTTTATGTATATTCACAATTTTAGAAAACAGTATTGAAAGAAATGAAATTACATAATTTATTTTATCAAACGTTTACAATTTTACAGTTCAAGAAAAGGCAAAACACATAATTATGATGAAAAAAGCACCAAACGTAAGACACTAATATTGGCCCACATTATGAAAGTGGCGGTAAAAACCACCTACCGCCACGGCGACGGCCGCCAACAGACCATTGCCAGGGCTACCAGGCCGTCTGCCGTATTATGACCGTAGCTGGAATTCCGCCAGAAGGATGGCGGAATTCTGGCTACGGTCATGGCAATGGACGATGGTAAGGTGGTGCTGCTGCCAGCATCAGTGCCATGCCAGTAGACCGCCGCAGACCATATAATGACCCATGATAATGCCTGGCGGTGTTCTGCTGGCAGACGCTGCTGCTGGCAGCAGCGCCCCGTCCTGTCTCCTGCCAGAGGACCCCCTGAAATCATGTGAGTCGGGTGCTCCGACAGGGGAGGGGGTGAGGGGTGTTGTGTGTGTGTGTGTGTGTGGGTGCGGTGTATGTGTGTGAATGTGGATGTGCGTTGCGTGTGGCATGTTTGTGCATGTGTGGATGTGTGAGTGCGTGTGTTGTGTGAATGCGTGTGTGCTTGTATGTATGTCAGTGTGTTTGGATGTGTGTGTGAATGGATGTATGGATGTGTGGGTGAATGTGGATATGAGTGTGTGTATGCGTGTGTATGATGGTGCGTGAATGTGCGTGTATGTCGGGGGTCTGGAGTGGGAGGGGAGGGTGAGGGAGGACTCTGGGGAGAGGGAGAGGGGCGGGGAAGACCCTATCAGTGACAGGGAAGGGATTCCCTGTCACTAATAGTGCCTACCGCCTTGGTTTTTGTGGGGGTACGGAAGCCACAAAAACCATGGCAGTAGGCGGGGTCATAATCCCGCAGGCGGGCTAGTGATGGCCACCGGGCTGGAGACTGAAGTCTCCAGCCTGGTGGGCGTTACTGCCATGGCGGACGGTGTGGTACATTGGCGGTTTGTCTTTAGCCAAACCCCGAATGTCATAATTTGGCAGTAGTTTCTGCCAGCCTGTTGGCGGTACTACCGCCACTTTTACACAATCCGCTGGGGTCGTAATGACCCCCATTGTGTTGAATGAATGACAGGGAGCAGTGCCTGAATATGGATAGTATGTTGCTATGGAGTTCAAATGCCTTGAATGGCTGGAAGTTTTCCGTCGGCTACGGCTCTCATATTATGGTACATTCAAAGTCTCTTTGTAAATTCAAGTCCTAAGCAATATTCTCCACCATCAGAATTATTTCACCATTTCAGCTCAAATAAAATTTCTTTGTTGCATGTCAAAGTCTGTCTGAAACCTTTTGCAGGTCTTTGCCAGGATATGCAGGACAAAATCATGGGCATTCTTTCTAGTAGAAAACTACAAAAGGTCTTTTCCATGACCAAACCAGGATGATCAGGTCTCCAAAATGCCAAGTAATCCCCTACATAGCTGTATAAGGGTCTGGTAGCAGTGACTGCTAGTGTTTAAGATTAACGTCAGCTCCAGTGCAAGGAGGTACGGTGCAGTTTGTTTGTGCTTTTTGCTCCTATTTATTAAAATGCATCTGTTGGGTGAAATGCCTGCATTCTCACTAATGGGAAAGTATCAGACAATGTGTGCAGCTCCAAAAAATGCTGGACTTATTATATGTATATTTTATGTGCAATTTATTCCGGTAAGGATTATGCTGATGTAGTCCACCATAAAATCTTACATAAATTCTTTTTTGGACAGACTTAAACTCAAGATGTTAGTCTGATCTCTATCTGTAACTTATGCCGATATCATGTGAACCTGGTGACAAACCTGAAAACTTCGTATTAAAACGTTAAAACCTAATGCATATGTGGCCTGTCCCTCACATGTCTGCTTAAATACAGCTGTAGTCTTGCCCTTTTGTGTACTATAGATATAAGGATTGCGTAAGATTAGAAGGAATTAGGGGCATTACTGGAGGGACAATGAAGACACAATCAAGTTAAAGGCCACTTCTTCTCTTTATTCTGCAGCTGAAAACTCCATAGAGACTGTCAACAACAGCCTGTCCGCTGATGGAGTAAACCGCCTGATCCAAGTGCCTACGGGTTGTGCAGAGCAGACCATGATGAAGTTGGCACCAGCAGTCTATGCCATGAAGTACCTGGATGATACCGAGCAGTGGACCCAGCTAGGACCAGAGCGTCGGGATGAGGCACTGGAGGCCATGAACGGAGGTGACTCATTATCAGTAGCTAGGTGTACAGTTTGAAAGGAACCAGATCAACATGAAGGACAGTGTGGCTGTTAAGGAAATACTACATGCACTCACAGTGGTATTTCTGTTTCTCTAATTAGCCAACAATAAGAATGCACATTTGTGGTAAAATATTCTCATTATTAAGTCTAAAGTATGCCCTGTATCACTCCCTTATCACCGATAGTTAGTAATTAGATAAGGTTTTTTTTAGGTTTAAAGAATTTTATTAAAAATACAAATAACATCTTTAAAATGATGAGAACAATGATAGTAAACAAATTAGATATAGGATAAAACAATTAAAATACTACAAGTATTGTGTTGAAGAATATCATTTACAAGTCAAAATCATAATAAGAAAATAAGTGAAAGAAGAATAAGAAAAGAAAAGAGAAAATTAGAATCCAAATAAGCATTCCTTGTAATATAAAAATATATTCACACTATGGTGGTCATTACGACCCTGGCGGATTACTTCCGCCAGGGCCGCTGGATGCGGTGGCACCGCCGACAGGCCGGCGGTGCCCCGCGGGGCATTCTGACCGCGCCGGCTTAGCCGCGGTCAGAGAAGGGAAACCGGCGGTCTCCCGCCGGTTTCCCGCTGCCCCCAAGGAATCCTCCAAGCCGGCGCAGCTTGCTGCGCCGGCTTGGGGATTCCGACTCCCCCTCCCGCCATCCAGTTCCTGGCAGTTCTCCCGACGGGAACTGGATGGCGGGAGGGGGAGTCGCGGGGCGCCAACGGCATGGGCACTGCAGGGGCCCCCGTAAGAGGGCCCCAAAATTTATTTCACTGTCTGCCTTGCAGACATTGAAATACGCGACGGGTGCAACAGCACCCGTCGCACATTCCCACTCCGCCGGCTCTATTACGAGCCGGCATCCTCGTGGGAAGGGAGTTTTTCCCTGGGCTGGCGGGCGGTCTTTTGGAGACCGCCCGCCAGCCCAGGGAAAAACTCATAATACCCTCCGCGGTCTTCTGACCGCGGAGCGGTATTATGGAGGGCGGAATTCTGGCGGACGGCCTCCGCCGCCCGCCGGAATCGTAATCAGGCCCTATATGTTGAGAAATAGATGGATAAATAAAACTGATTCAACAATAATCATAAAGGTAAGTAAAGAGGGAGGTTTTGAAACTTCTTCAATGATGGGTAGGTGTAACTTAGGGCCTGATTACGATTCCGGCGGGCGGCGGAGGCCGCCCGCCAGAATTCCGCCCTCCATAATACCGCTCCGCGGTCAGAAGACCACGGAGGGTATTATGAGTTTTTCCCTGGGCTGGCGGGCGGTCTCCAAAAGACCGCCCGCCAGCCCAGGGAAAAACTCCCTTCCCACGAGGATGCCGGCTCGTAATAGAGCCGGCGGAGTGGGAAGGTGCGACGGGTGCTGTTGCACCCGTCGCGTATTTCACTGTCTGCAAGGCAGACAGTGAAATACATTTTGGGGCCCTCTTACGGGGGCCCCTGCAGTGCCCATGCCGTTGGCATGGGCACTGCAGGGGCCCCCAGGGGCCCCGCGACTCCCCCTCCCGCCATCCGGTTCCCGGCGGGAGAACCGCCAGGAACTGGATGGCGGGAGGGGGAGTCGGAATCCCCAAGCTTGGAGGATTCCTTGGGGGCAGCGGGAAACCGGCGGGAGACCGCCGGTTTCCCTTCTCTAACCGCGGCTAAGCCGCCGCGGTCAGAATGCCCCGCGGGGCACCGCCGGCCTGTCGGCGGTGCCACCGCGTCCCGCGGCCCCACCGCGTCCCGCGGCCCTGGCGGAAGTAATCCGCCAGGGTCGTAATGACCACCTTAGTCTTTAAAGCATAACAATTTAACATAATAGTTAGAGGCAACCAACAGGCTTGTCCTTTAATGGCTAAAGATAACAGAGTAACACAATTATTATCCAATCTATGATTATAACAAACACCATCCCACCATGTTTGGAAAGACATGTTAACAGCATTTTTCCAATTTTTCATTATTTGTTGGAAAGCTACAGCAATTAATAAATCTACAATTTGCACATTCATTTCACAATTCCTCCAAATATCAAAAAGGCTTCTTAAAAATACATTTGTGAAAGAAAAGGGTATAGGGGTATGAAAATTCGGATTAATTTGAGCCCATACCTGAAGCCAAAATTGATACGTATGTGGACATTCAAATAACATGTGTTTCAAAGTTGAATTAGAAATGTGGCACGACCAACATGTTGACAGTATGGTAGAATTCATTTTATTTAAAATATGTGGTGTAAGTAGTAATCTGTTATATATAAAGAATAATGTTTGAGTAGTATTAGCTGCACAGGATGTTTTGCGAAATTTTTTCGATATCTTATACCATAAGGGAATAGGAAATTAAGGGGGTCACCGCCGCCCGCCAATGTTCCGCCGGCAGAACACCGCTCCGCGGTCAGAAGACCGCCGCGGTGATTCTGAGTTTCCCCCTGGGCTGGCGGGCGACCGCCAAAAGTCCGCCCGCCAGCCCAGGGGGAAACAGCCTTCCCACGAGGGCGCCGGCTCAGAATTGAGCCGGCGGAGTGGGAAGGTGCGACGGGTGCAGTTGCACCCGTCGCGTATTTCAGTGTCTGCAAAGCAGACACTGAAATACAAGGTGGGGCCCTCTTACGGGGGCCCCTGCGGCACCCCCTACCGCCATCCTGTTCCTGGCGTGAGAACCGCCAGGAACAGGATGGCGGTAGGGGGTGTCAGAATCCCCATGGCGGCGGAGCGCGGACTCTGAAGGGCAGCGGAAAGTCGGCGGTACAACGCCGACTTTCCGCTTCTGGCCGCGGCTGAACCGCCGCGGTCAGAATGCCCAGCGGTGCACCGCCAGCCTGTTGGCGGTGCAACCGCGGTCATTCGCCCTGGTGGTTTTTACCGCCAGGGTTAGAATGACCCCCTAAGTCTGTAAATAATCTTCCCATTGTAATTCCAAGGAAGTTTTCTGCCTGGGTTGAGAAACAGAGTTAAGATGAGAATACATTTTAGAGGCTGAGGGACAGGTTGGTAATGTCTGTAGTAAAGGGGCAGGTGTAGAGGTTTGGGTGGTTACAAACAAGAGATAATATTATGCTTGTGAAATAGCTGTGGTTAAGAGTTGATATTTGTTTTGATATGAGTTAGGAAAATTAAATAACCATGTGGCCTGTGTAAAAGAAAGTAATAAACGATTATGTAATAACTGATATATCCATAATAAGTCCTTTTCATGCCAAGACTTCCAAAAACACATTTATTATTAATTTTAATAAGCTTATTATACCAAATTAAGAAATTAAGAAAATGGTCTGAATTGGAAAATTTAGAAGTAAAAATGGGATGTAATATTTTACAAGTAGTTTTAAGGAAGGGTAATGACATATTAGCTGGGCATTGACTGAGAGAAGCAAATTCCATAAACGTAAAAGGATGAATAAAAGATCATTCTAACACTAACACCACCCTTAGAGGAACCCTCATCTACAGACCACCAGGACTCTGCCCCTCATTCTGTGACACCATCGCTGATACCATCAGCTCCCATGCTCTCCCCTCCACAGACTACATAGTCCTTGGTGACCTCAACTTTCACCTGGAAAATACCCAAGACTGCAACACCACAGCCCTGCTGGACAACCTCACAAACCTCGGCCTCAAGCAACAGGTCACCTCACCCACCCACTCAGCAGGGCACACGCTAGATGCCATTTTCACCTCTAGCAACCACATCACTTTCACTCACACCACCGAACTCCACTGGACTGACCACCACTGCGCCCACATCTCCTTCATGAAACAAGATCTCCAAGGAACACCTGATCTCGAACCTCTCACAAACTCTACCGCCCATCACCAACAACCCTAACACCGCCGCCCACAACCTCACACGATGGATAGAAACCTGCGCAGACTCCCTCACCCCATTGAAAACAAACAACAACACCCGCACCACCAAGACCACCCCCTGGTTCACCACAGAACGTCAATCTTTCAAACGAGAATACTGAAAAACTGAGAAAGCCTGGCACCAAGAACCCTCAATGAGCAACTTCTCCGCCCTCGAAACAGCCATGCGCAAACACCACCAACTCATCCGGACCACCAAACGATCCTTCTGCAAAGAATGCATAGACAACAACACACACAACAGCAAGGAGCTCTTTGCCATCATCAAAGAACTCACCAAACCCAAATCCTGCACCATCTACCCTCCACACTCCCAAGACCTCTGCAACTCTCTCTCCAGCTACTTTCACCGCAAAATCGCAGACATACACAACAGCTTTACAACACCCTCATCATCAATACCCACCACCGCCACAACCAACACCACAACACCCTACCGCACCAACCGACTAAACACCTGGATCCCCACCAATGATGAAGAAATCGGCAAAACCATGAACTCAATCCACTCAGGCTCCCCAACAGACCCCTGCCCCCACCACGTTTTCAAGAAGGCCAGCCAATTCATCGCTCCCCAGCTCCGCGCCGTCATCAACAGCTCCTTCGACACCGCAACCTTCCCAGACATATGGAAGCACGCCAAAGTCAACGCTCTTCTCAAAAAACCCAAAGCAGACCCGGAAGACCTCACAAACTACCGTCCCATTTCTCTTCTCCCCTTCCCCGCAAAGGTCGCCGAGAAGATAGCCAACGCACAACTATCTCACTTCCTTGAAGAAAACAACATACTCAACACCTCCCAATCTGGGTTGCGCAAGAACCACAGTACTGAGACCACCCTCATCGCCTGCACAGACGACATCAGTACCAGAGTGGACAAGGACGAGACCGTCGCCCTCATCCTCCTAGACCTCTCTGCAGCTTTTGACACCGTATGCCACGCACACCTGTTCGACGCCGGAATTCGCCACAAGACCCTGGACTGGCTCACCTCCTTCCTCTCTGAAAGATCCGAAAGAGTTTGCCTCCCTCTTTTCCGGTCTACAGCCACCAAGATCATCTGTGGGGTCCCCCAAGGATCCTCCCTCAGTGAAACCCTCTTCAATATCTACATGGCTCCACTCGCCAACATCCTCCAACCCCAGGGCATCACCATCATTTCTTACGCTGACAACACCCAGCTCATCATCTTCCTCACCAAGAACCCAGCCATCACCAAGATTAACCTGCGCGCCGGACTCCTCGACACCACCAAATGGATGACAACAAGCCACCTCAAATTTAACTCAAACAAAGCAGAGATCATCATCTTCGGCCCCAACAAGACAGCATGGAACGACTCCTCGTGGCCCACCACCCTCGGACCACCCCCAGCACCCACCACCCATGCACGCAACCTTAGCATCATACTGGACTCATCTCTCTCCATGACCCAGCAAATCAATGCCATATCATCCTCCTGTTTCAATACCCTTCGCATGCTATGCAAGACTTTCAAATGGATACCCCCAGAAACAAGAAGAACAGTCACCCACACCCTCATCAGCAGCAGACTGGACTACCGCAACGTCCTCTACGCTGGGACCACAGCCAAACTTCAAAGAAAACTGCAGCGAATCCAGAACGCAGCCGCATGACTCATCCTCAACCTCCCTCGCCACAAACACATATCCACCCACCTCAGATCCCTACACTGGTTGCCCATCAACAAAAGGATAATTTTCAAAGTCCCCGTCCACTCTCACAAGGCCCTCCACGACACCAGACCGGCCTACCTCAACGACCGAGTAAACTTCCACATACCTACTTGCCAGCTCTGCTCCGCCGACCTCACCCTCGCCGCAGTCCCCTGCATCCAACGCACCACCTCTGGTGGCAGATCCTTCTCCCACCTCACCGCCAAGACCTGAAACTCCCTCCCCCCCAACTTACGCAAGACCCAAGACCTACTAACATTCAGAAAGCACCTAAAAACATGTATTTTCGAGCAGTACCGGCCACTACCCCTCCCAGTGCCTTGAGACCCTACTGGGTGAGTAGTGCGCTTAACAAATTATATGATTGATTGATTTATTTGATTCTAAATCAAACCATTAAGGTTTTTGATATAAATAATCTTTTTGATGTACATGGGATGAATGTTTTTGAAAAAAGGGAGTATGATAGAGTTGAACATTTGGAAAATTAACTCCCCCATCTTTTTAGACTGTTGTAGTTTAGTAAGAGACATTCAAGATTTTTTTTTATTCCATAAAAAGGAAATTAAAATAGAATTTATTTTCTTAAAAACACAAGAGGAAATATTAATGGGAATATTTGAGAGATAACATATTAATATAAGAACGAGCATCATTTTAACAGAATCCAATCTACCACACAGTAAAAGAAAAAAAGGATTCCATCTTGTAGTTAAATTTTTAAGACTAGAAAAAAGAGAGTCAGAATTAATAGATACAGTATCTTTCACAGAATGAGTGGACTAAATGCCCAAATATTTATCTTAGTAGGATTCCAAAGAAAATTTGAAGATGCAATTTCATGCTTAAAACACCACTTATTAAGTGGAAGAATCTCACTTTCATCTGTATTAAGTGTATGTCTCTATATTTAAATCCGTGTATGCTAGTATTTTGGCGAATACAAGATAAGATGGGTTCAAGTGCCAAAATAAAGAGTAAAAAAGATAAGGGGCATCCTTGTCTCACGCCCTTGTGAAGAGGGAAAGATGGAGACGTTATACCATTAACAAGAACTGATGCTTTGGGGGAACAATATAGAATAGATATTAGTCTGATACATTTTTGACCAAATCCGAACCAAGAAAGAGTAGCAAAGAGATATCCCAATGAAGTGCTTTTTCAGCATCTAAAGATATAGTAACTAATGATTTTGAATATTTTTTAGATTTACTCAAAATACCAAAGAAAAGTCTAGTATTATCTGAAAGATTTCTACCTTTAATAAAACCAGACTGTTCCTTACCTATTAAAATGGTGAGGAACGATTCTAGTCTAATTGCAAGAATTTTAGCAAAGATTTTGTAATCAGAGTTAATTAAGGACATTGATAGATAATGTTTACATAAATTATTATCTTTACCTTCTTTTGGGATAAGACAAATCAAAGCATCTTGAAAAGTGCCAGACGCTGTATTAGATGTTGGCAAAAAGATGAAGAGCTTGTGTAATTTGGGAATGAATAATTGTGAGAAATATAAATAGAATTCAATAGGAAAACCATCTGGTCTGGGGGCTTTTTTGTTCTAATATAATTAATTGCTTTCTAAATGTTTTGGAAAGAAATCTCAGTATCTAGAGAAGTAAAATCAATGTTTCAGACAACCTCTTGCTTATTAGATTTTAAATATTTAATAGTATCTATGTTAGATGGAGAATTCTCTGGTGCATAAAGTTTTTTATAGTAATCGGAGAATTCATACAAGATATCTTTATCATTAGTTGCTGGGGTTTGATCATTACTTAAGATCGTTTCAATTTTAGTTCTGTCTTTTTTAATTTTAAGATCATTTGCTAGAAGCTTGCCAGCTTTGTTCTGTCCTCCATAATATTTGGCACTTGATCTAAGAAGAAATGAGGCAGCATTATCTGTAGAAAAGTTATTGAATTTGTATTGAATTGTAATTTAGCTTTGATTAACTCCTTTAAACAGTCTTAGGATTTGGATGTTTAATAAGTAGGCTCAAGGGATTTAGTACGTTTAATAATTTCAAGTGATTTTTTTAGTGTTCTTTTTATTAGAGACATATGTCAAAATAAAATCCTGTGAGGCGGCTTTAAAAGCATCCCATGGTATTTGAAAAGAGATTTCAGAAGTATCATTTAATCAAAAATATTTGTGTATACAATCTTGAAATTTTTTAATAAATGCAATTTCTGTTAAAAGAGAGGTATTAAAGCACCAGCGCTTAATTTTGGGAGTGACAGAAGGTAATTCCAGATCTAGGGTGACAGGGGCATGATCTGAAATTAAAATAGTCTCGATCTCTGAATTAAAATATGTTGAGATAGTGATTTGGATATAAACAAGTAATCGATACTAGATTGGTAGAAGTGTAGAGGAGAAAAAAAGGTTTATTCTCGCAACATGGGATTGCTAGGTCTCCATGAATCAATAAGAGCTCTTTGTTTAATAGTCGAAGTAAATTGTTTATGCATGGATGTAGGAATAAAATTATTTTTAGAAGAGCGATCTAAAAAGGGATTAAAAACAAGGTTACAGTCACCTCCAAAAAGTAATCATCTATAAGAGACATCAGCTTATTGGTAATATTTGGCCAAAAAGTTTTATGTAGATGAGTGGGTGCATATACATTAAAAATTGTTATTGGTGTATTATTGATAACAAGTTTTAAAAATAACCAAAGGCATTCTATGTCATTTTTTTGTGATAATAATTAAATATGTAAAGTTGTTTTACACAAAACAACAACACCATTACGTTTACCTCTGCCAGGGGATGTAAAAGCATATCCTACCCAATTACGTGTTAGTTTATGAACTTCTTTGTCAATAACATGCGTTTATTGTCATAATGCTATTTCTGTATTCAATTTGGCTAAATGTGTAAGTACCCTTTACCTTTTAACAGGTGAGCCTAACCCTTTAACATTCCATGTAATAATCCGAAGAAACATAAGAAATCATTTATATTCAAATTCAGAAATTCTACAAGATTAACGATATATCTATAATCGGTAAACAAATAAATAAATATAGTAATGTCTATAGGAAAACCTTTAGGATAAAAAGAAAGAATCTGCATATATAGAAGCATATAAAAGGACCACTCAATCAGGATAATTGCAAGGTAATCCTTAGACATAAAATGATATCAATTAATAGTATACAATAATTGAAAAGATATAAATAAACTAGGGAATGCAATATTATTCAAATTAAACAGAAATAGCCGACAACATATATAAATAGAACTATGAAGAAGGAAACTGAGAAAAGGAATAAAAAAAAGAAAAAAGAAAGTAGGAAAAGGAAAACAATAAGAGCTGTAATAAAGAGAAAATGGAAGACATAAGATATAGATTAACAAAATGAATATACCTATAGAACACATAAGGAATTGAGGGTGGTGTTGCCACAAAGGGAAGATGGCACGACTGGAACTTCAACGAGGTCAACAGGAGAAGCATCAGACCAAATACAGAGATAACAACATAATAGTGGAGATGTCTAACAAACAATACCTGATAGGAAAACAAAAGGTCATTAAGAGGTATGGGATACATGAGGAAAGAAACATAAAATGTTACTTATACTGATAATAGCGATTAACTAAACATGAAGAAAATTCTATCTAGAAGTGAAAAAATGATTAAATGGAATTCAAGCTGCAGTTTTTTTAGATGTCCATGTCTTCCTCTCTACACATGTCAAGAAAGCGTTGCAAAACCTTGAAATCCTCATATATCATAGTTCTATTTTTATAGGTTACTTTAAAAGAGCATGGATGAAAAAGGCCAAATCTTGCATTGAGAGTACGAAGAGCAGGTCTCAGGTCCAAAAATTGTGTTCTTCTGTCAGCGGTAGGTTTAGCATAGTCTTGTGAGAAAAGCAAATATGAACTCGACCATGAAATTCTCCCTTTAGATTTAACAGCTCTGAGAGTGTAAAGAAGTTCCACATATTCTGGAAAGTAGATAATAACACCTCTCTGTTTTCGTGATGATGATGATTGGTGAGACGAATGCCCTAGTCTGTGGGCTCGCTGTATATTCAATATTATTGTAGATGGGAAATCTAAAAGCTTAGGAAGAAAGAATTGAAAAAACTTAGGGGCAGATTTATGGCAAGTGGTGCTGTACCGAGTACAGCGCCACTTCCCCTGCACCCCTTAGCACCCCCCTACCGCCACCATGTTTGCACTGTATTTAAAATACGACGCACCTTGGTGCACGGTAGCGGGCAATAGAGTAATTTTTTATTACTCTATTGATGGACTCTGCAGGAGTAGCGCCAAACTGTTGGTGCAACTCCTGCAGAGTACATAGGGGCCCATTCTAAAGAATGGAACCCCCCTTTTAATGCCTGCGGGCCTCTTGCCTCTTGAGCAAGCATTAAAAGAGCCGTAATAAATAGCGCAAGGAAATCCCATATATTTCCTTGCACCATTTTACCAGCTCCCCTAAAAGGGGAATGCCCTCTTTGCATACATTATGCCTGGCACAGGCATAATGTAGCTCAAAGGGCTACAGGGTGCCACCCTGTAAATACGGCCCGGGGATTTTGGCCTCGTTGGGCCACATTAATGTCAAAATAAATTACGTTAATGTGGCGCAAGGTGGCGCCAGGGGCCTATAAATATGCCCCTTAATGGAAGCTGCTCCTTCTGTTCCTTCTGGGAAGACATAAATGCGTAGATTATTTCTTCTAATTCAATTCTCTAAGACCTCAGCATGCTTCTTGAGGTGAAATACTTTGGATTTAAGTGTTTGGAAAGTTTGAACTGTGTCGTAAACATCACTGACTGGTTGGTCCACTTGAGTGACTCTATTATCCATACGAGACCAATGATCCGTTAAGGTCTGCAATTTGTCATTGGTTTCCTCCATGAAAGGTCTCAAGGCTTAGATTTCCTCCAAAAGTAGTTGCATTGAAATAGTATTAGGAGATTTAATGGTTGATGGAGGATCTTTTTTAGCTCATTTATTGGCCAAAGTCATGCCTGCATTTTGTCTGGAAGATGACTTATGCCCTCATTACGAGTTTGTCTGGCGGCAGAGGCTGCCTGCCAAACTCGTACTGCCATCAGGCCACGTGTGCGACCAGAACACCGCTGGCCCTATTAGGAGTTCACCGCAGGGCCAGGGGGCGGAAACAATGTTTCTGCCCGCCGGCCCTGTGGTGAACATGGCCTTAACATTGAAGCCGACTTGTAATCAAGCCGGTGCCAATGTGGCAGTGCTCCGGGTGCAGCAGCACCCGTTGTGCTTTCCACTGCCTGTAATTCGAGCAGTGGAAAGCATGACAGGGCTGTTCATGGGGGCCCCTGCACTGCCCATGCAAGTTGCAATAATAATATCACCAGCAAGTTGCATGGGCAGTGCATGGGGCCCCCAACACCCTCTTAACACCGGCATTTGCATGGCGGGACTACAGCCATGCAATGGCTGCCAGAAAGGGAACTCGTAATCACCCAGGGCAGTGCTGCCCTGGTGGATTACAACCGCCAAGACCGCCAGGCTGTTGACTGGCGGCAACCTGGCTGTGCCGGCAGTCTGACTGTGGTTCTTTCGCCACGGTCGTAATGTCGCAGTTGGACTGCCACTTTGACCGCAGTGCGACCGTGACTCTGGCGGTCTGGTGACCGCCAGGGTTATAATGAGGACCTTAATATTTTGTATTGGAATACAGAAGAAGGTCCAACAGTCTCCAATGCATTGCTATCCATAGTTGTTTCAAGTATTCAGAACAAGTTAACAATATTAATTGAGAAATCCTTGGCAGCAGCAGCTAAAACAGAAGATTGTGTCTGACCCTTAGTTCTTCCCATAAGATTTGTTGATGTATGATTAAACATTTTCATTGGGGATGTTGGACTTTTTTCCTGTTACCGGGTCATCTCCAATCTTTTTGCCTCCTGCCTCCTATTTTTCTAACCTGCTGTTGTTGGCTTTTGAACTCTGCTAACCAGTGCCTAAATGCTTATGCTCTCTGTGTAAATTGTATTGTTGATTGGTTTTCCATGATTGGCATATTTGATTTACTGGTAAGTCCCTAGTACAGTGCACAAGAGGTGGCCAGGGCCTGTAAAGCAAATGCTACTAGTGGGCCTGCAGCACTGGTTGTGCCACCCACATTAGTAGCCCTGTAAACATGGCTCAGATCTGCCACTGCGGTGTCTGTGTGTGCAGTTTTAAACTGCCAGTTTGACTTGGCAAGTGTATCCACTTGCCAGGCCTCAACCTTACCTTTTCTTATATATAAGACACCCCTAAGGTAGACCCTAGGTACCCCCATGGGCAAGGTGCAGTGTATGGTTAAGGTAGGACATATACTAATGTGTTTTATATGTCCTGACAGTGAAATACTGTCAAATTCGTTTTTCACTGTTGCAAGGCCTATCCCTAACATGGGGGCTGCCTTTAAATATGATTAAAGCATAGATTCCCTTTGGGAGCAGATAGACATGTGGAGTTTGGGATCTCCGAACTCACAATTTAAAAAAACATCTTTTAGTGAAGTTGGTTTTGAGATTGTGTGTTTGAAAGTGTCACTTTTAGAAAGTGGGCATTTTCTTCCTTAAACCATTTTGTGACTCCGCCTGTTTGTGGGTTCCCTGTCCGGGTCAGTTTGACAGTTGGGTTGTTTGCACCTCTCTCTAGACAGTGACACAAAGGGAGCTGGGTGTAGCCTGCATATCCTGATGAGCCATCTGTGCTAGGAGGGAGGGGAGGAGTGGTCGCTTACACCTGAAAGGGCTGTGCCTGCCCTCATACAATACAGTCCCCAACCCCCTGGTGTGTGTCTGAGGCCTGGCCTGGGCAAGGCAGGATTTCAAAAAACAAGAGAGACTTTCTTTGGAAGTATGCCTACTTCAAAATGGGTATAAGAAGAGCACCCAAAACCAAGACTTTAGATCACTTCTGGAAATCAAGAGGAACGTCTGCCTGGAGAAGAGCTGAGGAGAAGTGCTGCCCTGCCTGTGAATGTGCTTTGAGGAGCTATCCTGCAGTTGCTGCTTCTGCCTGTGTAAGGGGACAAAGACTGGACTTTGTTGTACATTCTTGCTTGTGAAGAAATCTCCAAGGGCTTGTCCTGAGCTTGCCTCCTGTTGTTGAAGCCTCAGGGCCATCAAAGTCTTCCCCTGCCAGAACCTGGACTCTCTGCTGAGACTCCTGCCCTGCCAAGTGGTGCCTTGAAAGGAGAAGCTGGCAGATCAAGATTGAAAATCCACGCACAGACCGCCGTGCAGGGGACATTTTCGATGCACCTTCCAAAGACGCGTCTGAGAAATGACACGCCACCGGCTCATGGCTGAAATCGACCTGCTTCACGGCTAGGAGGTTGATGCACGCGTCTGGAGAAACAACACGCGATACCAGCTGACGGAGGCTGTTAATGTCACAACCCACACAGTGCGGTTTTTGGATAAAAGTGCGGCAGGATTTTTGACGAAACATCGCTGGGTGTGGAAAAACAACGCAAAGCCTGCAGGACTTGCGGTGCTTGCCCAGATCGACGCATCCCTCTCCTGCGGAGAGAAGAAACAGCGCACACCGACCTGAGCGGAGGAGGAAAACGACGCACGGTCTCTCTTGCAAGTGGCATTGACGCATCGCTGGCCTCTTTCAACGCACTCTTGCCCGTGCGGTGTTATTTTTGAAGTGAACCAGGAACATTTTCACATTACCAGCATTAGCGTTGTGGTTAAAGGATTTAAAGACCCTTTTGCATTTTACTTAATAAATATACTTGTGTATGTTGGATTGTTGTCACTTTTGTTCTTGTTTTAGTTAGATAAATATTACCTATTTTTCTAAACTTGTGTTGTGTCATTTTGTAGTGTTTTTACTGAGTTACTGTGTGTGTTAGTACAAATACTTTACACCTAGACTCTGAAGTTAAGCCTGCCTGCTCGCCAAGCTACCAAAGGGGTAATCAGGGGTTAGCTGAGGGTGTTTCTCCTTTACCCTGACTAGATTAAGGGTCCTTGCTTGGACAGGGGGTAACCTGAATGCCAACCAAAGACCCCATTTCTAAGGGGGGAAGATTGAAAAAATATATTTTTTTCACATATAGAATAGATTGAGAGTAACTCTGACTGAATCTAACTTAGCAATACATATGTGTTAACATATAAAAACCATGGAGCCAGAAATGTTGGAACACACAGTAAAAACAAAGAACATTAAAGAGAAAACATTGTTATTTATGAGGAAATATAGAGTTATTTGAATACAAAATGGCAGACGCAATGTTCTCCTCAGCGGGTCTGCTCCATTAAATAAATATAAAGAAGGGCATGTCATCTATACAAAACAAACCTGCAGGCTGTAGAAATGTTCTAGATGTCCTTTCTGTATTAAAATTAATTTTGTCCTTTCAAAAGTGAAAAACGGGCCGACTTCTCCCGCAACCGCGTCACAGCTCACGGTATCGCGTCCATCTTGAATCGGAGCCCCTTTTTATTTCAAGCCACGCCCCCAGTTGATGGCATTTCTGTTTGCTACCAATTTTGTTTTCCCCGGCTTATTAACCTCTACTTTAGTCTAAACTCTTCCACCCCTTCATTTTCCTTGCAGAAGTGAAGAGAGAGGGACCAGTACTCAGATGTAGTTGTGTTATGTCATGTTATGTTATATTAACAAGATTTATAAAGTGCATGGACACTCCTAAAAGGGCTTCCCAGCACTAGTGTTTTGCTACAGTGATTCCACCAGCTTTAGAAAAGTAGTCTTTACCTGTTTCCAAAAAATCCTTTATTTGGGCTGTGGCATAGCAGCCAAAGTAGCCTATCTTGTGATTCTTTTGTAGCCTCCAATTCCAAATTCCTTGACATTTACAGTACGTTATAAAATGTCCAGAAGTACATTTAGGCAATTTATTTATATACACTTTATTAATCTGTTAATATTATTTATTTTCCTAAGCAGTCGCGGATCCCTGAGGAGGCTTCGCGGAGATCCCCCAGTGGTCCCTGGACCACAGGTTGGGAACCAATGGCATAGACAATTACCAGAGAAATCATGCTTTAAGATTCAGCAAAATGATAATTTTAGAACCTACAACCCTACCCAAAATTAGAGCCTCCCATTAAAATCTTCTCACAACCCAGACATTCCATTAAAGATAACAATAAGCAAAACAAACTAAAACAAACTTTGTGCATAGTAGAAAAGAAAGAACCTCACACATTTCACACTAACTCACAATATTAACACTATATTTTAACACTTATGTCACACTCCTTTAATCTCAGTGCCCTCTCTCTGATTGTCCCACGTCTCCCGGGACTTTGAACTCTATACAAGTACTATTAACTAAGACCAAGATTGTAACTGGGCTCTTAGACTCACCAGTAGAGCTGTCATTGGCAGTCCAGTTATCCAAATGTATGTTAAGTTAAACTCTTGAAGTTTTGTCCATTCTGTATAGTAACTGTGTTTGACTGGAATCACCTCTGTATCTTCAATTATCTCTGCATGGCTTAAATCCTAATTTTTATTGATCATCCCGTTTGCGAGGCGCAAATCCTTTGCTACATCTGGCCCTAAGTTACTACTACTGCCAAAATGAAACATTAGTATGTCCAGCACCACTCAGCTTGATCACTCATTTTGCAACACCCTCCAATAGAAAGTAATTGAAGTAGGGACTTCAAATAAAACCCCATAGGAAATTATATTAAAATACATTATTTAAAATAGTTAAAATTATGACTACATTTAATTTAATGTTAAAATATATATATACAAATATATTTATTAACTTATTAATTTAAAAATTATTGTAACATTACATTTGAATATCATAATTACATTACTTTCAATGAATTCTAAATATCACTTTTAATAATTATTAATACATAGTAAAAAATATTTTAGTACTTTAGGTGGGAATTTATTTTTTGTAATTTCAACTTCAAAAATCATTTAAATGTAATATTTATATATGTATATACATATATATATTTGTATATATACATGTATATATATATTCTTCAACACCAATCCTCTCAGTCCAAGGATGACCAGGACACCTCCGTAGTGTATATATTACAATTTAATTGGGAAATTTAGTAACTCCAACGCGTTTCGGCCGCAAACTTGGTCACGGATGGAGTGGGTGTGTATCATACAAATTTAAATAACTAGTGAAACAAAAACAGACAAACACACATCTCCCTAGAATGTTAGCTCGATAGTGCCGGCCATCTTTGAATATTCAAATCATAATAGTTGGGCATTGGATTTCTAATAATATCATTCTACGAATTGCAATATTCAGTTCACAATTCTCCCTTTTGGTAATCCAAGTCAAACGTTTAAATAAATATCAATACCTTTTACAAAAAATAATACATATTAAGTTCAATTGTCAATTCTGTAATAGTAATTCAATACCTCTTATACAAGCCCCAGTGGGCATAATTCATAATTAGATGTTTGAATTGAACACCACACATAAGCATAATACATATATCACACTGCAGAAATTCTCTATGTCTTCAACCATATGTCCAACCATCTGCCTATGTATTCTACCTCTGTAAAATTATTCCTCAGATGGTTTAACCACTAATATCATTACACGCAATAACCCAATTACCAAAAGAAACATCCAAACTCTCTAAAAACATGAGAAAGGAACAAAAAACCTTTCTCTATACAGTTCTCATTGTAACAATCCACTTTCTTATTCCAAATGTACATTCATTTCCTCATTTGAGTTCAACCCAACAGGGTCTAGTGTCTCAAAGTCTATTATATATTTTGATTCCAAAATTCTTAAATTTCGTTCCCTATTTCCTCTTCGGTTATTCAATTTCACCTGGTCAAACACTACAAACTGTAGTAAATTCTCATCACCAAAGTGTACATCTTGAAAATGTCTGGCTACTGGAAAGCTCTTATTATGATTTCTGACTGCTCGTCTGTGTTTAAGCACCCTCTTTTTAGCACAATGAATTGTGCTCCCTATATGTATTTTGTCATAGGGGGATATTAGGCAGTAAACGCAATACATAGTTTTGCAGTTAAAATTGCCTTTCATAGTAAACCCTTCCTGTCTACCTGGTATTTTCAACTTCTTGTAGTTGCTGCTGTTCTTGCAAGCTTTACACTTCATACAGCAATAAAATCCAGGTTCTGACACACTCTTCACGCTCTTCTCATGTGTTACATAATTGTGGCAAAGGTCATCCTTAAGTGATCTGCTTCTCCTGAACGTCACTTGTGGTCTATCACTCATGCCTTTGCACAAAACTGAGTCTGTCTGTAGTATATGCCAGCTTCAATTCAAGATGCTACGCACATTGAACGATTAGTTGCTATACAGGGAGTGCAGAATTATTAGGCAAGTTGTATTTTTGAGGATTAATTTTATTATTGAACAACAACCATGTTCTCAATGAACCCAAAAAACTCATTAATATCAAAGCTGAATATTTTTGGAAGTAGTTTTTAGTTTGTTTTTAGTTTTAGCTATGTTAGGGGGATATCTGTGTGTGCAGGTGACTATTACTGTGCATAATTATTAGGCAACTTAACAAAAAACAAATATATACCCATTTCAATTATTTATTATTACCAGTGAAACCAATATAACATCTCAACATTCACAAATATACATTTCTGACATTCAAAAACAAAACAAAAACAAATCAGTGACCAATATAGCCACCTTTCTTTGCAAGGACACTCAAAAGCCTGCCATCCATGGATTCTGTCAGTGTTTTGATCTGTTCACCATCAACATTGCGTGAAGCAGCAACCACAGCCTCCCAAACACTGTTCAGAGAGGTGTACTGTTTTCCCTCCTTGTAAATCTCACATTTGATGATGGACCACAGGTTCTCAATGGGGTTCAGATCAGGTGAACAAGGAGGCCATGTCATTAGATTTCCTTCTTTTATACCCTTTCTTGCCAGCCACGCTGTGGAGTACTTGGACGCGTGTGATGGAGCATTGTCCTGCATGAAAATCATGTTTTTCTTGAAGGATGCAGACTTCTTCCTGTCCACTGCTTGAAGAAGGTGTCTTCCAGGAACTGGCAGTAGGACTGGGAGTTGAGCTTGACTCCATCCTCAACCCGAAAAGGCCGCACAAGCTCATCTTTGATGATACCAGCCCAAACCAGTACTCCACCTCCACCTTGCTGGCGTCTGAGTCGGACTGGAGCTCTCTGCCCTTTACCAATCCAGCCACGGGCCCATCCATCTGGCCCATCAAGACTCACTCTCATTTCATCAGTCCATAAAACCTTAGAAAATCAGTCTTGAGATATTTCTTGGCCCAGTCTTGACGTTTCAGCTTGTGTGTCTTGTTCAGTGGTGGTCGTCTTTCAGCCTTTCTTACCTTGGCCATGTCTCTGAGTATTGCACACCTTGTGCTTTTGGGCACTCCAGTGATGTTGCAGCTCTGAAATATGGCCAAACTGGTGGCAAGTGGCATCGTGGCAGCTGCACGCTTGACTTTTCTCAGTTCATGGGCAGTTATTTTGCGCCTTGGTTTTTCCATACGCTTCTTGCGACCCTGTTGACTATTTTGAATGAAACGCTTCATTGTTCGATGATCACGCTTCAGAAGCTTTGCAATTTTAAGAGTGCTTCATCCCTCTGCAAGATATCTCACTATTTTTGACTTTTCTGAGCCTGTCAAGTCCTTCTTTTGACCCATTTTTCCAAAGGAAAGGAAGTTGCCTAATAATTATGCACACCTGATATAGGGTGTTGATGTCATTAGACCACACCCCTTCTCATTACAGAGATGCACATCACCTAATATGCTTAATTGGTAGTAGGCTTTCGAGCCTATACAGCTTGGAGTAAGACAACATGCATAAAGAGGATGATGTGGTCAAAATACTCATTTGCCTAATAATTCTGCACTCCCTGATTGTTGTATTCCCTTCACCTTATACAGTAAATCCTCCCTGCTCATTTGCTCCACCTTTTCTTTGGCTTGTCTGATGGCTGTAAAGCCATAGCCTCTTTCTTTGAATCTTTTTTACACATAACTTCACATTCCAGATGGTAATCTGACACATTACTGCAGATTCTTCGAGCTCTTAACAGCTCCCCATATGGAATACTCTGTATTAAGCTTATAGGATGTGCACTGCGGGCATAGAGTAAACTATTGCCGGCTGTTTACTTACTATGTAGCTTGGAGATCAAAGTATTATTATATACTGTCACTACAACATCCAAGAACTCTATTCCAATAGAGATATGATGTTCGGTAAATCTTAAATTGAATGCATTGGTGTTTAAATTCTGGACAAATTTCATAGCCGACCCCTGATCACCTTTCCAAATTACAAATATGTCGTCAATAAACCGACACCATAAATCACATTTTCCTCAAACTCTTTCATTGTTTCAGACACTCTCTCCTCCTACCAGCCCATGAACAGATTAGCATACCTAGGGGCAAAGCACGTACTCGTAGCAGTCCCCTGTAGTTGTCTGTATACTTGATTATCAAAGATAAACATATTGTTTTTCAGGAACATATTTATCATGTCATATATTTATATATGAATTTAACATTTAATTCAGAATTAAGTTAATAGTACTGTAGCATGTTGTTATTTTGTTCTATGTTTACATTTTGTTCTACAATTAGAATAAATCTATTAATCTACATTTGTATCATAAAAATATTTTTACGATAATTTTACAAGTTATTTTTTTACTTTGGCAAACGGATGTGTTGACCGCTGATCCCCTACAGTCATTTCTGCCAGAATATAACATTCTACCTCAAGAAAGATGTAGTTGGATTCTGTTAGTGCCTCCTTCCACACCCATTTTAGATGTCATACCTGTTCTAGTTTGACTCCTACTACCACTGTATGCCATTTTAAGGCGGCCCAATGAGCAAGATGTTTGTATTAGATCACTTGAACAAACCGTGCACCCAGACATGGAAAGCTTTACTGCAAAACATCAAGGTGGTGGAAAGAATGCTTTAATTAATCTCAGCCACTGGTAGTCAACCATATTTTAGCCCACTGTGCCATTCTAGTCAGAGACTCGCCCTATGCAAATCAGTTTTGGTCCTGCTTCAATGAGAACAATGTAGAGCGATCTGTCAGGCCAGGTCCTCTACAGATCGAACCATAGGTAAGCATGGTTTCAATCTACTTAGGTCTCATCAGTGAGTTGTGGCTTGAGGCCTATGGAGCAGTGACACAGGACCCATTTATGGCACCAGTCACACCAGCAAGGTGATGAAAGGAATGCCTGATCTGCCACTGGCAATCCCTCTGGGACGAATTAGAATTAGAGGCAATGTTTTATTGCCTAGTGTGCCATTCTAGACAGAGACATGACTTATGCAAATCAATCTTTGTCCAGCTCCAGTAGAGACAGTTGAGCCCAAACTGTCAGGCCAGGTCCTGCCAGGTGAAAATACAAACTACCCACTTAGGTGTCATCAGTGAGGTACAGCACGAGTCCGCACATCTGAGCATAACAGTCGCACTTAGAGGATTTCCTGCAAAATGCTTGAATTGATCTCAGCCACTGGCGATCACTATGGGCCGCATTCCAGACAGTTTGTTTTTCCCACTATGCCATTCTAGACAGAGACCCGCTTTTTACAAATCAGCCATGGTTCAGTTCCAGTAGAACAGTCCAACCAGAACTGCCTAGCCAGGTCACCTCCAGATGGGAACACAAGCAACCCAAGAATGGTTTTGACCTACTTAAATCTCATCAGTGAGGTTAGCTTGAGCCCTATGGCACAGTGAGCAAGGGACTCACTTTGGACAAACCTGTCGCACTGAGTGTGTTTACTGCACGGACAGCAAGGTGATGGAAGGGATTCTTGAAATAATCTCAACCACTGGTGATTAGTCTGAGCAACATTCCAGATCACCATTTTTGCCATTCTAGACATAGACCTGTCTTCTGCAATTCAGTTTTGGTCTTACTCCAGTAGGAACAGTCTGGCCTGAATTGCCAGCCTAGATCTACTCCAGCAGGGAACACAAGCAAACCCTGACTGGTTTTGATCTACTTAAGTCTCATCAGTGAGGTATCACTTCAATCCTATAGCACAGTGAGCGTGGGTCCCACATCTGGGCCTACCTGTTGCGATTAGTGTGTCTACTGCAAAAATAACAAGGTGATGAAAGGATTACTTAACAGGCGAGACACATGAATTCACTCCAAAATAACCCCTTGCAACCACAGCAAAGCCAGTACTTTTACCCAAGCAGGCACTCATATATCATATACTCTCCGTCAACTGACCAGTGCACGGAATTCTTTACTAACAAAACCCCTTGTATCATTAAATAAATCTGCCTCCTTTCTAAGTGAAAACCTTAAATAATGAACACAATCCAGGCTATGTGAAGCCCATTAGCAGGGAGAAACTATTTTTCATTAAACAAATGTTAGACATATTTGCTACTACCTGGACATCTTTTTAGTGACTGCAGTTAAATCAAACTTCCCTCACTTTGAGATTGAGTGGGGGTCATAAAATATATACTCTTGGCCTGAAGAATGTTCCCTAGTTTCTGAAAAAAGGCCAAACCATCTCAGGAATAACCTCATTCTCAGTTATGACCTTATCCCAACTTCAAATCGGTATTGAATGTTTCCTGGCTTGAGAAAGCAATTGAGAGATGTGTAACTATTCAATTTAACATCTCTGTTACAAAATTGATGTATTTCTTTGCCTACTCATCTTTACTTCCTAATACATTTATTTTGCCTCTTTCATCCTACTTTTGCTTCAAACTGAACCCTAATTCTACGCTTGCCATAATGTTCTTTTAGTAACATTAATTTGTCATTTAATCACATATGTGAAAAATGGCATACTTTATCTAACGTGACTAACATGAGATATATTTTAAAGTTCTTAAAGTAATGTTACAAACAAACAATAATTTGAATTAAATCGATACAGTGGCAGTTTTTTAGTAATCATGCTTCTGACAGAGACTTGTAGTCGAAGATTCCTCACCTCTTGAATCTTCCCCAGCCATCAGACTGCATCCAGGAACTTTTCAGCAGTACTACTGCATGCCATTAGTTGGCGCTGCGCAGCTCTACACTGATGATGTTCCTCTACGGAAATGACTTGTGTGGTCTACGTTGGCGCCACTCCCACACTCAGTTCCTTTCTTTCTGCGCCACCAGATGCAGACCTGGCGCTACCTTTCATCTATTGGAGACCGTTACCTCAATCAAAATCATTTTTTAGTGTGTAATGGACACGTCACCTCCCAAAACAGGTTTTGAGCCCAGAAAGGACTATTGCAAACAAATTTCTGTAGTAAAAATTTACATCGCCGTGTATTGGAAGACTCAACAAGACCAGTCCATGTCAAAGGTGTGGTCCTGGACAAGATTCAGAAGTACTTGGAGTTGTCCTAGAGGTCTGTCTTCGTCTAGCACTAAATACTTGGGTAGGTCGAAGACAAAACACAAGAAATCTAACTGGGACTCCTTCCCTTCTCACCCCTTGCATTCCCCCGAGAAGGTGCAAGTGCAGCACCATACGTCTCTGTCGCACTCCTGAAGTCCTTCTACTTTGAAGTTGATTGCCGAACTTGCTCTGGCACAACCTGAATATTTGCTAGAAATGTCTAGCCACAAATTCCTTACCTTAGAATATTCCCCAAGCCTCAGACTAGATCCAGAAAGTTTTCAAGTAGCCCTGCATGCCGGTAGGTGGTATTGTTTGGCTCCACATCTGCATCATTTGCCCCAGAAGTGATGTGTGGTACCTATAAAGGCATTACTCCAGCATGCTGACATCAGTTTTTTTATTTCCACATCACTCAACGCAGATTCGGACTACCCTTTTTCAACATTTTGTTGACATTTTTTTGAGACTTTGGCTCCTGGTGTGCTAAGGATGTTCCCTAAGAAACCAGCAAATTTTAAACCATGTGGCAGAGTCACATCTGGTTTGGCTTTGGTGCCTGGAGCCGGAGCACGATTCCAAGACCAGTGAGAACTGTCATGCCATGAATCTGAAGGTGAAGTCATCCTTAGGTGAGTCCCACAAAAAATTAAGAAGTATAAGCGCTCTTTGACTTTGCAGTGGTGGTCCAAGTCTTCGGACGAGGCAGGGGAATGTCACTCTAGGCCCTGCTTCCACGTGGAGCATGCCTCTGGGTCTGCTCCCTGCCTCCCTTAGTTTCCTGGTGCTGGAGTGACCTCTGACTATGTCTGATAATGTTATTAGATACTGCACCTCATTCATTGTTCGGCGGGCCGACCCCTCTGGAGCACCTCTGGGCCCCACTGGTTCAGTGGATGTCCCCCCTGGATTACCACCGCCAGATTCCCCTTATCTCCAGAGGGCCCCTTGGATCCAGTGTTGTTTCAGGAATGACAGCACTCGCCAGACCACAACCTTCCCCAGAGCCCATTCCAGTGACATTGTTCCTGATCCCATCTTCATGTCCAACTCCGGCACTGAGCTGGACCGGAGTTGTCCAACACTTTGATAGGCTAGGGCAGTAGTATGACTGGGGGGAATCTGAGGATTCCTATGACCACAACCACTTTGAGGAGGCTGCTGGCAATGGGTATGAGGAACTGGCAGATGCCAGTGATTTGGACACCTCACCGGACAATGGCTTGGTCTCTCCTCCTAGTGTGACTACGGGGGAAGAGGTCTCCTTTGCTATGGTGGTGCCGGCGGCGGCTGTGGTCCTGGACCTTCAGCAGCCCTCTGTGGCAGACAAAACTAATGTTTTGCCAGAGGTGCTTCAGCCGAGAGTCCCTTCCTCAGAATTCTTCCTCCTATTTAATGAAACCCTCACTGATGTCCTGCTCAGGACCTATGCCAAACCATGCCCAGGGGCACTTGTGCACAGGACCATTGACTGCTGCCATCGACCCGCTCAAGAGGACACAGCTTTCTTCACCTAACATCCCACCACAGGGATCCCAGTTATCCAGGCCTCCATCTCCAGAGTTAACCGTGATGCATTCCCTACTGTCCAGCATTCTCTTTTGGCCAAAGGAGTCATCAAGAGTGTATCAGCATCAGAAGTAGATCATGATTGCTATTCATGCTACTTCCTGGTGCCCAAGAAGGACAGAGAAACCGCCATATTCTATATCTGCACCCTCTCAACTTTTTCGTGAAAAGAAGGAGAAGTTCAAGATGCTCATGTTGGCTCAGGTTCTGTCTGCCCTCAACACTGGAGGCTGGATGGTAGTGCTGGACTTGTAGGAAGCCTACTTCCACATCCTCGTCCTGTCTGCCCACAGGCGTTACCTGCAGTTGACTATGGACCACAAGCATTTTCAGTTTGTTGTGGTCCCATTTGGCCTAACTAGTGCCCCTTGGGTGGTCACAAAGGTGAGGGCAGAGGTTACAGCACTTCTGCGGAGGTTGAGGTTTCTGCTGGCTGCTGAAGTGGGGCTTGCCCCAGGCAGTTGTCTCCCACCTCCAGGCTACAGCAGACCCCCTGCATTCGCTAGGGTTCCCTATCAATGTGCTAAAGTCACACCTGACTCCCTCTCAGATGCTCCCTATCATCTGAGCTGTTCTGAATACAGTGCAGTTTCAGGCCTATCCTCTGGAACAGCAAGCCCAGGTTATTCAAGCTATGATTCTAATGTTTCAGCCTCCGTCGTGACACTGAGGCTGTTGGGCCTCATGCCCTCCTGCCGCTGACACATGCCCGTTCGCATATGCGGGCTCTGCAGTCCCAGTCGCCCCAGCTTAAGGGAAATATCTCAGACCTGGTCCAGATCTCTGAGGAAACTGCAAAAGATCTTCAGTGTTGGCTAATGAACTGTGATTGGGTCCATGGCAGATCTCTCTCCCTTCTTCAACAAGATGCGTCACATCAACTTGCTGGAGCTGAGAACAATCAAGCTAGAACCAAAGTCTGTCTTATATCACAGAAAGGCTTGTGAAGGTGTTCACAAACAACACTACTGCCATGTGGTATTGCAGCAAACAGGGTGGGGTGGGGTCGTGGACCCTTTGCCAAAAGGCTCTGTGTCTCTGGACATGGCTGGAAATTAAGCAACTTTCTCTGGTGGTTCAGCATATGGTGGGCTCCCTGAATACCAAAACAGATGTACATAGCCATAAATGCCTTCTGGTTGACAAATAGCATCTCCATCTGGAGGTGGTGCAAGGTCTCTTTACTGATGAGAGAGAACCTTGGTTAGATCTATTCATCACTGCAAAGAACATGCAATGTTGGCACTTTTTGTCTCCAGTAGAGCTCATGCCTCCTGAATACCTTTCTGCAAATATCACTCCTGCCCAGAGGACCAGTCAGCCAATGAGGCTGCCTCATCAGGAAGATCTCCTATTTCAGCAGCAGGGCAGGGTCCTGAACCCAAATCTGTGAACGATCTGTCTCCATGCTAGGAGACTGAGCCATGACAGTTGATGTTTTCCGACCTTCCTATTGAATTCTCGGATGTAATTCTGGCAGCCAGGCGTCCCTCTACCACAACAGTATATATCTGTTGTTGGGGCAAATTTGTGGTTTGGTGTGCTTCCAAAGAGATTGATCGCCTTTCTGCACCCCTGTCTCAAATCCTGCTGTTTGCTCTGTTCCAGCAATGGTTTTTTCTGGGCACTATTAAAGGATGTCTTTCAGCCATATTGGTATTCTCGCGGTTGCCGGACCAACCATCTCTAAGTCATGTATTGTGACTTGTTTTCTAAAGGAACTTCAACAAGTTTCCTCCTAGACCCTTTAAAAAGGGCCAATAGGACATGAACTTGGTTTGGCCTTTCTAGTGGCATTTACATCGTCTAGGGGGGTTAGTGAACTCCAAGCACTTTCTGTGCAGGCTCCTTATACAACCTTCTACCCAGACAAACTGGTGTTGCGAACCTTTACATGCAGGCCCGAACATCACCTTGTCTACCATTTTTGCTCTGCCTCTTCCTTCCAAAGAAGAGGAGAAACTCCACTGCCTGGACCCAAAAAGAGATTTGTTGTTCTACATTGACCGTACCAGATAGCTACGGGTGACAATTCAACTCTTCATTGGGTACGTCTGGGTGCAAAAAGGAAAGGATGTGTACAATGGACCATCTGACATCAGATTGTGCTCTGCATTAAAATCGGCTACGCATTGACCAAAAAGTAACCCCCTGAGGGCTTGAGTGCTCACTCCATCAGAGCCAAGGCTGTGATCTGTGCGACGGGTGCAGCTGCATGTGGAGCCGCCGGCAATGTCCCAGCCAGGCATTCTGCTGGGCCGGTGGGCGGAAACAATATTTCTGCCTGCTGGCCCAGCAGAATGTTCTTTATGCGGCTGGCAGGGTCCCAGGGGGGTTGGCAGTCAGTTAAATGACCGCCAGCCTGAACACGGCGGTAAACACCGCTGTGTTTAAATTGAGGGCCATAGTCTACCAGCAGCATTACATATCATTCATCATTGGTGAGAAGATCAAATTGCCCTGCTATATCTAGTCCCGGTTTACTCCATGGCTCTAATTTTCCAATGCAGCATTTAATACTGTTAAAAGACTGATCACAATAATCAGTCCAGTTGAACCTGGTACCCTTCTTTAGCAGCAGCCTCAATGGTTGAGAAATACTAGCAACATTTTGGATCCATTTTGAACAAAATTCTGCCAAACCTAGAAATGATCGTACTTGGCCTTTGTTTTCTGGTTTGGGAGCTTCCACAACACTGTTTGCCAAATCAATTTTTGGACTTATACCTTCACCTGAGATAGAGTGCCCCAGATAAGTTAAAATGGATACTCTTAACTAAGACTTTTACTTTTTTATCAACAAACCTGCATTCTGTACGTGCTCCAAAACCATCCATAAAATTTCATCTTCTGGTTCACCCTCCCCATGACCAATGAGGATTTCATCCAAACTCTCATACACATTTCTCCCTTCTATTCCTTCATGTAATAATACAGCTTGTTTGCAAACTGCCAAAAACTGTTCTCCCCCAATCGCAATTAAGTATGAATCAAATACCTGTTTGCATCTTTTCCATGGCAAAATAGGATTGCCATTATCTGAAAGCAAATGAGGAGATTCAGACATATTAGCGCCTGTTATAATGTCTGAATACTTGAATTGTTAGTAGCACTGGAAGTACTTTGGGCTAACAACCTACTTCTCAGTTGTTTAAACGGAACCACAGTGTGACTTCACTGAAACGAAAACCAGCAAATAATTTGAGTATTTTCATATACATACATATATACATATATATATATATATTTATATAAATTTAATTCTGCCTCATTTTTTGTCAACAAATAATTAATATCAATGGTGTGTGGATCACTGAGTAATATCAATGGTGTGTGGAACACCGCTTGTTGCCGACCGATCCATCTGTCAATAAATAATTAAATATTAATGGTTGCAGATCACCGCTTGTTGACCCGCATGAAAAGGATTCATCAAAAAAGGGGGTAGACATTTTCGATCAAGTTTTCCCTTGTACGTAAGAAGAAACGTTGCTGCGATAAAACTGCTTGCTCTCCCGTACGCATGTTCCTCAGCTTTATCCAATCACGCTGGATGGAATGTCACATGCTCACGACGTCAATCACGCTGGGCGGAACGTCACATGCTCACAATATCATCATTTTGCTCGCAGACAGCAACAAGAGCACACCTCTCTCCCGACTCAGAGCCTTCAACCAGTCGCACACGTGCCAAGGTTCCGCTCACACCTCAGCTCGGTTCACTGCCTTCAACCGTTCGCGAAACGCGCCAAAGTTCCACCCACACCTCGACTCAACAAAATCATACACAGCGGTTCCACTCTCTCTCGACGGCTCCCCTCTCACCTAGGTGTCCACAATATCACTTTAAAAGACACTTAACCTGGGTCAAGTGGGGTCCGATTCATCTAGGAGGTTCATCTGTCATCTGTTAAGAATATGCTTTTCACTTCAAAGATTCTTTGTAAATATTTTTTAGGTTCGTATCATGTTTATCCAACCTCCTCAGGCAGTGAACTGATCGTAGCTGACCACATTCAAATATCCCCCAGAAGCTTGACACTGCTTGGAATGCTGTGACCTCAAAGTGATTGTCCACACATTCCAGCCAAATGAATGAGTTCAAACCACAACAGGGAGTCATTGTCTATTCTAATGTAAGGAATCTGCGACAATACTAGAACTATAAGTCTATATCAGATGAGGTAGTAACTTACCATTGGTGAAGCCTTGTCTAGTAGAGATTCTATCTAGCTGCAGATTCCTAACCAACCCTGCCCACTCTGCGAACGTATTTATCCTTACAGGGTAACCTTTGTGAGGACGTTTGTGTCTGCACACAAGTGCAACAGCAAAGTTTGTGGCTCTGTGCTTCTGGTGTGGAATGTTATGAAAAGTAACTGATGCTGGGGTGGCGTCTAGGTGCGGCTATATAGTGTCTATACCAAATAAGGAATTACCAAAGTTAGGTAATTGACTCAGTAACAGATACAAGAGTTCTGCAAGGCCATATTCCAACTCCTTGGATCTTTGCTGACTCCTTCTGGCATGCTTGAGAGCCCCAAATAGCCGAGAGGCTCTTCACCTAGATTACCGCCTGTGGGTTCAAATTTGATGCCAGCTGGACCCTCCCACAACAGACTGCCTCGAGCTCCAGTCTTGACTTCAACTCTGACGCAACAGTCCATGCGAGTTGCCATCGCCTCAAAGCGATGCTGACTCCATCGATGCCGGAAGATGAGGCTCAGTTGTCTTCTCTGATGTTGAATCAGTGCCAGTACAACCTCGACTTAGCCAAGCTTGGCTAGCATACAGGCTCACTTGATCTTCCTTCACAATGACAAATGGATGCCCCGCATTCACTGTTCAGCACAGATTCGGAGAATGACTATAATGCAGGTGATGAGATGGCGAATCATATCACATGGGGAATTGGTGTGACACACTGCAGGAGCCTAGCAGCCTTGATACCTCCCCTAGGTTAATGGATCCTCTCACCCCCTGGTCCTTCCACTGAGAAGAGTGCTTCTTACACCATGGTAATGCAAAGAGCAGGCAAAGTCCTTGAACTCCAGCTCCCCACCTAGGAGGTCAAGAAAGGTGTTCTTATTGGGCAAATATATACTGAGCCCCTCTAAACCTTTTAGTAGACCTTTAGGGGTACCTTGTTGGGGCATGGGACAAACCTTGGTCTGGTCCTCCGCTCAACTTCCAAATTACACAGCACCACTGTCCTGTCCTGGGAAATCCTGCATTTCGGTCTCCGCACCTCTCACATGGTGGGTCCTAGTGGTGCAGGTATCTGGAGACAAAAGTAACCCCAATAAATTTCCAACTGCTTTCCCCAATAAGTAGTCAAAATGGATGACATTCAGGAAGAGAGTGCTTTCATCCACTAGTTGAATGCTTCAACCAATAAATGGAAGCTGTCTGCTGGGGCACTATTTCCATGCCCTTTGGGATTTGGTGGCTCACGTACTCTCAGGTATCTCTGAAAATCTCTGACCTGTCCTTGCCCAGACCATACAGGACAGTTGTGACGCAACCAAGTTCACGTTTCTTTGTGATTGGGATGGCACCAATGGGGCGGGGCATTAGCACCAGTGTCACCATTTACAGCCACACTTGGCTTAGGGCCACTGGTTTTTCAGGAGATGTCCAGTCCTTCCTCATGGACATGCCATGCCGTTCTATGGGACTTGCCTGTTTGGAGATAAGGCAGATTCCACTTTCTAGGAGAGGAGGGCCACAGCACGCTTCCTGGACTAATCTATCCCACCTCGCTAACCACATCAGCCCCTACTGCTCCTTTCACGTCTTTGGCAGTGGTACCCCATAACGCCAGTCAATCCAACTCTCACAAAGCACCAAGCAGTTTTGCGGTCGAGGCTGTGGTGCCTTTGCGGTCAAGGTCAACAAACCTTTCAGTCCACTACAGCCATAAACCCCTTCAGCATGACCTTAGTGGAAGATGCCCAATAAGTGGGAGGCAGGATCTGGCAATTCTTGCTGGTTTGGGAGGTGGGCCCTTCAAATTGTTTGAAAGGGCTAAGGCCTACCCTTCCATTTCACACTCTGCTACTTCCACTGCCCCACCACCAGCGACTGACAGAGGACCATATATCAATTTTTTGGCATGAAGTGCAAGCCCTTTTGGCCAAAGGGCCTTTCAAGAGGGTGCCTCGCCAAAGGCAGGACATGGTTGTTATGGAGTCCTTCGTCCATCTTTAGACCTTCACGCTTTCAGTGCCTTTCTTCAGAAGGAAAACTTCAAACTATTCCCAATGGCCCAGGTCTGGTCTGCCCTCCAACTTGTAGACTGGACCTCAGGACACCTGTTTAAAAAAAACGTTTCCTATCCTGCGGCTATCGGTGGCACAGGAGCACTTTCAGTTTGCTGTGCCTCACTATTTGGTCTTGCCAGAGCCCCTCCAGTCATCTCAAAAGTCACAGTGGTTGTAGCATCTTCAGAGGTCAGGGGTCCCAGTCTTCTCCTACATGATCACTGGCTGTTGAAGGTGGGCTTGCACCAGGCAATCACCAACCATTGACAGACTTTGGCAAACCTCCTGTCATAGTTGAGGTTTACTATCAATGTGCTGAAGTCACACCTGCCTAATTCCTCATACGCTCCCCTTCATCTGAGCCATTCTTGGCACAGTTTGGTTTGTGCCTTTTCACTGGAAAAGAGAGTCCAGGACATTCAGGCTATGATCCAAATCTTTCAGACTTGGTCCTGGATTCTTGATCCTTCAGCCTTGGTCCTGGATGTCAATGAGGTCATCTCTAAGACTGCTGGCACTAATGAGCTCCTACATCATATTGTCAGTTGAGCACACCAGGTGCCATATGTGAGCAGTGGGATCTGAAAGCTCAGTTGGCCCACATTCAGATTTCAGAGAAGCCTGTGAAAGATCTGCGGTGTTGGGTAATGGACCACAATGGGGTCAGCAGCAGACCCCTCAACCTTCCACACGTAGAGCTGACATTGGTGACTGATGCATCACTTCTAGTTTGGGATGGCCATCTGGGAAAGGTGGAGAATAGAGGCCATATCAACCTTCTGGAGCTGTTTGGGATTGAAAGCCCTTCCTTCCATTTCTGAATCTACAAAGAGGGCTAGATGGCATCACAGTGTATGTGCCAGGAGTCCCTGTGCCTCTGGAAATGTCTGGACCACCAAGGAATTTTCCTGGTGGTGAACCATCTGGCAGGATCATTGAATGCTAGGGCAGACAAGCTCATCCTATTGGATTGCAAGTGGCAGTTACACCTCGAGGTGGTGTTGGGTCCTTTCCACAAATAGGGAAAACCTTGCCATGAAGTGTTCACCACCACCAATAACGTGCAATGTCAGCACTTCAGCACTTTGGAGCTTCCAAGGCATCTTTCACTTGGAGACATGTTCCACCTCAAGTGGAACTTGGAATTCCTGTATGTCTTTCCACCGATACCACTCCTATCCCAAGTTCTCAAGAAGATCTGGACCGACCAGACCCAAGTCATTCTAATGTCCCCAGACTGGGCATGAAGAGTATGGTGTCTTGAACTCCTGGGCTTGAGCATCTCTCCTCCAATCAGGCTGCCCCCCCAGGGAGGATCTGCTATCGCAGAAGCAGGGCAGGGTTCTGTAGCCTGGTCTTCACAATCTCGACCTTCATTCTTGCAGACCTACAGGTGACAGTTGGCCGCCTTCGACCTTCCTCTGGAGGTGGTTGAGGTCATCTTGCCAGACAGGCATGTCCTCAACAAAAACTATATATGCTTGTTGGTGGAACAGATTTGTGCCTTTGTGCGCTACTCGTCAGACAGACCCTCTCAGGGCGAAGCTATCTGACATTTTGTTTATTTTGTCCTTAGTTCGGCAAGCCCTAGCTCTGGGCACAGTTAAAGGGTGCCTTTCAGCCTTTTTGTGGTTGCCATATAAGCCTTCTTTGTTTAAGTCTCCAGTTACATGCTTTTTGAAAGGTTTACATTTGCTTCCTTCCTCTCCCTTTGTCATTCAACAGTGGGGCCTTAACTTTGTTCCCACATTTCTGATGTGTATTCCATTTGAGCCACTTAAAAGCTGTTTCTTGCAACTCCTCTCCCTCAAGACATTGTTCCTCGTCGCCATAACATTGGCGCAGGATGTGAGTGAGCTTCAAGCTCTTTGTATCAACCCACCGTACACCACCTTCTTCCCAGACAAACTAATTTTGTGGACACAAGCATCTTTCTTACCTAGAGTTGTGATGCAGTTCCACGTGAGTCAAAACATCACCTTGCTGGTGTACTGTGCTTCATCTCAACCCTCCAAGTAGAAGGAGTGGCTCCATCTCTTGTACTCAAGAAAAGCTTTTACATAGATCGTACCAAAGGACAATGGTTGGCTGATCAGCTCTCTGTGGGGTTCTTTGGAGAGAAAAGGGCAAAGCTGTACAGAAGAGAACCATCTCTTAAAAAATCATGCTCTGCAATAAGATTTGCTGTGGACTGGCTAAAAAGCAGCCACTGCTGGTACCACAGCCTTAGGGCACATAGAGTCTGTCCTAGACATTTGCCAGGCGGCTATGTGGGCGTCCCTCCATTCTTTCACAACACACTATTGCCTGAATAGTCAGGTTAGCTGAGAGAGACATTTTGCCAGCTTGGTTCTGCATGATTTTCTAATTTGAGTCCATCCACAGACCCACTTCCAGATAGGTACTGCTTTGATATTTAGTCAAAAGGTGAGGAATCTGCATCTGGAAGTCTCTATCAAAAGACTCTTTGGCAACACTATTTCTGGTAGAAACTCTTTCTAGTTGCAGATTGCTCCCTTACCCTCTCATCCTTCCATTCTGTGGTTGGCTCCAGTCTGACACCTGGGGAATATTCAACAAGTGGGGAATCTGTGGCTACATAGAATCTCTACCAGAAAGAGCATTATGGAAGTTAAGTAATTTAGGGCTAGATGTATCATTATCCCCATTTGCATTTCCTATTTTTAAGAAATCGCTATTTGAGAAATGCAAAATGGGATGCATGTTAATTGTGGTTCAGTAATAGCGATTTCTTAAAAGTCGCAATCGCAATTAGGGAATGGGACTCCATTCATTACTATGGCCAAAGGTGCAAATAATTTAGCATTTCCGAATTTGCAAATTTCTTTTAGGAATTTGCAAATTAGGTAATGCAAATTCCAGGGTGCTGGGGCCTGAGGACCCCTTTGATGCACCCCAAAAAAATATCAGTGGACATGTGAAGCGTCATAGGGGTATGTGTGCGCTACATGTCATTTTTAAAAATGCATTTTTAATGCATTTTTCAAATTGCACATGGTTACCACCAGTGCTTAATTTGTAAATAGGAAGGTGCCAGTGCTCAAAGTTCTCCTCTTAAACACGCAGCGGCTGCAATTAAAAGTGCAAGCACATAATACTGAGGCAGAGTGATCCTGAAACCATCTCGGGCCTCTTCCGTCCATTTATAGCCACTCCCCGCCCCTTCAGCTCACTCTGTCAGCTTCCTGCTTTTCCCCTTTATGACGCTTTTTCATTTTTCTCTTCCTCCCTCTTTCCCACGTGTCTTTTGCTCGCAGTAAATGCTTGAGACAGAAGACTAAGCGCCGGCCCTCAGAATTAAGTGCCGGTGCTCCGCACCGGACACAACAAGTACAAATTAAGCACCAGTTACCACCAAATTGGATTTGGTGGTAATTGCATTTCCTAAATGTCCAATTCACATTTAGGAAATGCACGATACATGTGCTTTGGAAATCGCAAATAGGTATTCCCTATTTGCGATTTCCTATTTAGAGAATCACAATTTGCGATTCCCTTTATGGAGTCGCAATTTTAGGGTATCGCTATTTTAGCGATTCCTTGAAATTGCACTGCGAATGCCTTTCATAGATCTTGAAAGGCATTTTTGCATTCGCAAACGGTGGAATTTTGTGATTCGCACCGTTTGTGAATGCAAAAAGCTTTGATACATCTAGCCCTTGTTCTTTAATCCCAAAACTAATCCTAACTGCACACTTAATAATATTTACATTTAATTACATGAGTTTTTATGTAATAAATGGGTGCTCTAAACCTAATTTAAAATACACGAAAATGCAATAATCTTTATTCTAACCCTTAGACTAGGCCATACACTGAGTAAATAAACGTTTACATTTTTTTCTATTTATTTAAATAATCCTAACTCTAACTGTAAATAGTATTGAAATAAATGAAGTAATGATAAATAAAATAAGCTGCAGTCGTGTAACACTTGATTAATTAATTAACCCTGAACCTGATCCTAGAATGGAGCATAACTGTAAATGTTATTGAATTAAATTAAATATTTATAAACAAAATAGGCAGCTATTTTGTAATTCAAATCTTATCCTTTTATTATTTAGCCCTGATCCTAACCCTAAATTAGGGCATTTTGTTTGTTAAACTTTAAGCTCAACCCTGGGTAGCTGTGCCTCTGAGCAGATAGTCTTGCACAAAGGAAGAAGTGTTAATTATTTAAACAGCACCAGAACACTTGTAGAAGAAATGCAGGAGACACTCAAGAAATACAAGACCAATTTATAAAAAATAGGTTATATTTGTATGTATTTTTAGCTACCACAATGAAAAAGATCGACCGGATGGCTCCAGAAATAGTAAATTTACAAGATATAGTAAATATGCTTTGTTCACTTAACTGTGAAGCAGCGTCTTCTTTGAAGTTTGCCTTTTGGGCCAACAGCCGTGTGGCTTCCTGCAGGAGGGGGGTAGTGTCTCTCTGCTGTGCAGGCCTCTACTGTCTTCTTTCCTGGGAATCTTTAACACATCTCCCCAGGAGGGCAGAGGGCTGTGTGTGGGACAAACCCTGTGTACAGTAATTGGGCACTGGAAACTTTGGGCAACTAAAGAGTAAATTTCTAACGTTGCACCTTGGACAATAAGAAGGGGAGGTTGAGACCCCAAAATTAATCTGCTAAGCAGCCAAACAGGCTGTGTCCTCTGCAAGACTGCTGCCGGTGACCAGGGCTCGGGGCCAAGGCCTGCTACTCTCCCTGATGGGTGAGGGGACATCACCCAGGTAAACTAAGACCAGCTGCCATGGAGCCTGGAGCACCAGTGCCTGCCTGCTTGCAAAGATTAGTGTGCCCTGTAAGGCAGAGAAGAGCATTGGAGGGACCAGTGTCCTGTGGGGAGTCGTACCAGGAGGACTCCCAGCGCGGTGGGAAGAGACGGTTGTGCCCTGATCGGGTTGTTGCTCATATGCAAGAGTAATTCAGCACCCACGTATGGCCGCCATGGATTGAGTTGTGCTTTGAGTGCTGAGCAAGGATCGCCAAGCCCATAGCGCCTCGTTGTGGTCACCCCATATGCCAGAGGGCATCACCGTAGAAATGACTACAACCCAGTATGCGAGGAAGGACTGTTGTGGTATTGGTGATTACACAGGAGTAGTCTACGCCTTGCCAGCAGATACTATGGTAACCTTGTATGCCAGGGTGGGCTATTCATACTGAGTTTTGCCAAATTCAGGCCATCACACAAGAAAAGTGAAGCTGTAACCTGTGGGTCAAAAGTGTGCATCAAGACCTGCCCCCTAACTGATTCCTTGGACACCAGAGGATGCCAAGAGGACTTCACTCCATTGCTGGTATCCGTTTGGGAGCACATAGATCAATCCTGCACCTGCCCCACCCCTTCACCACTGTGTCAGGAAAATTTAACTTACTGCGCTGATGAAAGCTGGGCGCAACTCTGAACGCTTTTGAAGCTGGCAGAGCCTCCCAGGAGAGAGCATGACTCCTCCCAGCAGGACTAGAGCTTGCAAGTGCCTGTAGTTAGAACACAGCTGAAACAATGAACGCTTCCATACTGCTGGAGCAGATAAGACTTAAAACAGGTCTATCGGGCCTCAAGGGTCTCGCTGCTGAAGTTACTTTTTACTATTTCCTAAGAGTCAAAGGGGAGCCTTGAGTAAGGCCAACTAGTGAGCATTCCATGGATGCAGCCACTAGTGAATGGGGATAACCCTGACTACATTCCAAGGAAGAGGGTAGGATAGGGATTTTCCAGATAAGTACTAGATCCTGACCATAAGGCAGATTGTATTGTTGCTGACAAATGTTGTTATACATTTTAATACGTAGAGTTAGAAATAAAATACTTCTTTTTCATATAAAAGCAAGTATGTACATTGATTTATTAACATTATTGAGTGCAATTTGAGTTGTGTTCACTAACCTCTACCTACACTTCCTTACTGAGGGAGTCTTTGACTACTCATCCACAGCTACCACTGAGAGTCAAGTGCAGAAGGGGTATGTGGCCTAGTTTCTCAGGATCGATAGTAGGTTGGGCCCAGGAACATCAGGAGTAAAAGGCCTCATGAGTAAAAGGCCTCAACCACCACAACTGGGTCCAGAGGCCCTGCGTGCCCTGTGGCCCTCTGAAGGGGGCTCTGATATACATATATGTATATATGTGTATATACATATATATATATATATATATATATATATATATATATATATATATATACATATAGGTAGTTATAATTAGGACCTAGTTTCTATATAAAAAGCATTTTTTTACATTCCCATATCTTTGGCGCCGCTTGATGAAGCTTCACAAAACTTTCCAGTCCCGTCACCTGCTGCCTGGAAAGTTTTGGGGTGATCCATCCTAGGGCGGGAGAAAAAGGGGGGTCCCAAAATACGTTTTCCCTATTAATGTTTCCATTGGGATTTTGCATAGCAATAGCACAAAAGCTACTGGACGGAATTACACCAAATGTGGCAGAAAGAAAATTACCTTTTTGGTTTTGGTGTAGCATTGTTCAGTAGTTTTTGAGAAATTAGGGGGAAAACAAATGTGTATATCTAAGGACACAAAGGATTTGTGACGCTTCCTTATCTTGTGCAGAGATCTGATTGGCTGACAACACTTTAACAACATAAACCGTTGAAGTGTTGTCTACCGTCTTGCGACTCGGCTGAAGCGGAGCCCAAACAAAAACCCTCTGGTGGTGGGGTCCCAAAAGGACCCTCACAGATCTAAAAAGTATTTTCTTTTAACTTTATGAGCGGAGTTGCGGTGGAGTCGCAGATCCGCTGTAAAACCCCCCAAAAAAACAAAGCACGGATTCTTGTGCTTTGTTTATATAATGCCCCCAAGTGTGGGCCAAATCTCGGGGGCTTTTCTGTGAAAATGCGTGGGGGTCCTGGCCCCCTCCCGCTGTACCAGGGACTCCCCGGTGCTTTTCATTCCTGTGCGGGGTGAGCAGTGTACCCCCGCTGCCCTGGGGACCACCACCGCCTGGGGTAAATATTACAAAAGCTGGGGGGCTGCATGCCTCCCCCCCAACTCCAGGGCCACCACCTCCCCGGGACGATTAATGTAATTAATGTGGGGGGGGTCCTGTGTCCCCCACACCTCTGGGCCCACCATCTCCTGGGACTCCACTGTATTCTGAGCGGAGGCTGCACCCCCCCGCTGCCCCAAGGATCACCATGCCTGGGGCAAATATTTTTTTTTAAAGTGTGCGATGTCAGATATTAAATGCTTCAGCAAGCAGTGTCTTTTTATTCATTTAAAAAAATATATAATATCTCATTCTAAGTATACAAGATATTAAACCCTAAAAAAATTTATCTTTCACTTTCTTTCTCTCTTTCTGTCTCTCTTTCAATCAATTTCTCGCCCTCACACATCCACTCAGACACTTATGCACCAACTCACAGACCCACTGACACCCTCATGCACCCACTCACAGACCCACGCACACACTGATGCACCCACTAAAACACTGATGTACGCACTCTGACACCCAGACAGACACTCTCACACCTGTTCTCACACCCAGAGAATCCGCGGCCAACTCTTTCTGCACACGGCCAAAGGGCTGTGCACAGCATGGGTTTGGGTGGTTAGGGGGTGTTGCCCACAGGGTCTGTCTGCAGGCCAGGTCTTGTGGGCAACTTCCTGTTTGCACGGTCACAGTTGGGTGCTTATAGGAGGTTAGCCTCAGGGCTTAGCTTGTGGGTGGATTAATGTATAGTAATTAAAATTATAGAAAACATAGAAATTCACTGAAAAAAAACAAAGGTTACAGTGACGTTATAGTTAAGAAATAAAATGTAAAAAAACTATAGAAATTCATTTATAAATAAAAAGGTTACAGGGACGTTATAGTTAGGCTCAAGCAACTATAACTTGTGCCCTAAGGTAACTATAACTTGCGCACTCACAATGCACTGCTAATCAAATTACGGCACTTTATGACATCTTTGATAACATCCTTGATAATATCAATGTAATATTTGCAGTAAAAGTTTTGACAAAAACACTGCATGGCGAGGGCACGAGTTATAGTTAGTTGAGATAACTATAGCTGGTGAATTTCTATGGATGTGAGCCTAATTATAATGTCCCTTTACCCTTTGTTTTTTTCTAAGTGAATATTTATTTATATATGTATATGCACATATATATATATATATGTATATATATATATATATTCAGCAGACATCAAAGCTTTTACTTTTTCACTTTTAGGGTTAAGGGTAATAAACCACTTTAAATATGAAATATGTTTTACACTACACAGTTACTGGTATGCCCTTAGGATAGATAAGTCAGTTTGGGTGCCTGCTGATCAATCCTTGTGTAACTGGTAATACTCATTTTTGATTCTCACAAAGACTGTCCCAGGCCTTCAGCCTTTTGAGGCTGATAGCGTGTGTGCCATCAAGTTTGCTATTAGTAGAATTCATTTATACCGGACTGGTGCAACAGCAAAGCATAAGGTAGCAATTGCCAAGTAAAATATAAGTTGTTAATACCGGTTTTACTAAAAAGAGAAAATGATACTCATGGGTCCCTAGTGTGATGTTTAAATTAATAACATAACATGCTCTGTAAAGTGTCAATTTTTCAAAAATATTACAGACCCAGTGTGCAATAAAACCTACCCTTGCTGCTCATTTTCTAAAACTTCTTTCATTAGGGACCCCAAAACCTTCCTATATTTTGTTTTGTGTTATGTTCTTTATGTTCGAGCATGCTAGCGTGCCTGGTCCTTAGTAAGTAAACTTACAAGGGGACGCGTATAGACCGATTAACCTTTTGAATCGCATGGAGTATCCTAGCCCTGTAGTGACCAATCTATATCAATAACTCATACACAATCGATAACCACTGAGGAAAACATTACTTAAAGTCAACATTCACAAATAACCACAACTCAATATATGTTTAGCAATTTTTTTTCCCTATTAATTACAGTACTAATCCATATGGTTAATTAAAACTTTATTAAATCAGCTCAGAATCAATTCATTAGTGACCACCAATAACATAATCTAATCAGAACTTGAGAAAACATATGCTCTATTGCTTCAGCATAAGACAACAAAGATGAATATATCAGCATAAATAGCAGAGTTCAGCAATCAGTTTGTCAATCATTGTCACTATCAGCGTCACCCAAGGTAACCTTACCTAACTCAGCATTAGTATGTGGGTCTTCATGCGAAAACAATTTAGAATATAAATTTGGCAAAAACATCTAACTACGAGAAAAACAAATTAACAGCACAGTTGGTACCTAGAAGAAAAAGCACAAAAGTTAATCAGTCACATTGTCATAGCTACCTATCCACAGAATGGATCAGCAACAAAGTCAGTCTTCGTCTTCAGGTCATCAATCGATCAGCAACGCATCAGGCTCTCAAGAGCATAAGCCCAATGACAGAATCTCAAATTGCGTCTTCTGACATCATCAATTCTCCCCTCACATCTGAACTTTTAGCCTCCTGTCATGACTTTTTATTAGAGTTTTTCAGTCCATCCCCCTGATTGCTGATTGGCTAATTAATCTCCACATGTGATGCTACCCAATATTTTCAGTTCTTCAAATCTATGAATTCTAATATTTCGTCGCTCTCAGGTTGTTGATTGGTTCACTGTACGATGTCCTCATCATCCGGCTCGTCAGGTATCGAAAATGTTGCATCTTCTTCTCTAGTCTCTCTCTATTGTTCAAGTCCTGGAAAAGTACATCTAGTCTGCTCTTCGCAATATATGTTGCAACTTTCATTCCCTCATCTCCTGTCCGCTCGGTACATTGCAGATAATTCTAGCTAAGCAGACTTTTATTAACAGTGAGTAGTTCCAGGTTAGTTAACATCTCAGCTTCACTACAGTGCGCGTTTATTCAGCTTCTGCATGAGGCCTGACAAAACTAGGGCATAACTTCGGCTAAGTTAGCTCTACAATATAATGCAGAACATACTTTATACATCTCACTACGATATATCACTACATTTTTTTATTATTCATTTTCATTATTTTCCGTATTTAATCATTTTTAGTACAATTCGTGAACATTGGCAGCCATTCTTCGTGGTCACATTTTCAAACGTGCACATTCATTTCTCTATATTAATCATTACTACCATTTTCTCTTTAATTAATAATGCATAACACTCATTAATATTTTTAATTTGCAAATCTGCTTCAGCAAGCACTTGGTAGTGGATCTACATTACCATAAAGTGGGCGTTGAAATCAATGAAGTAACTAGTGTCAGGCCTACATGAGAACAACATACTGTTCGTAATCCAGCCCTTCACTTCCATTCTTGTGAGCCTGCTAGCAGAACTGGGTCCTCGGCGTGCCTGTTCTACATAGCAACAAGGACTTTGATTAAATTGATATGGAGAGTGTGTGGAACCATTGTCCTTTTTAACCATGGGTAGGAAAACTGTCTTCAAGTAGGTCAGACAGCCCAAATTATTGTGTGATGTTACTAGTGCTACAAAGTATACCCTAAGAGCATAGCTACAGAATTGAAGGGTTATACCTGGGTGGGCAAGACACCTTAGGTTGAATGGCAAACTCTGCAAGATGGCCTAGCAGTCACCAATGTGGTGAACAAATACTGGGCCAAAAACAGCAACATATATCGGACTGGTTCAGATTACAGTATTTCTCTGCATTGGACAGATTGAACAGCTGAGGGTTAGAAGTACAAGCAACCCAGTTTGGGAGGATGTAAAGGCAGGGATAACTAACGAAAAGCTCATATTGTTCGTAGTGTCATTGAATGGCTTTCCATAGTTCCCCTGACACAAGCGGTGAGGTGATCCGATGCTGCAAGCAATTGACAGTGGGTGAGATTTTAAAGTAGCTCTTTCAATAGAAAAACACCCATCCAAGCACATCCAACTGAGACACGTCTTTTAGGAAATGGATTTGATGGATTCCCCTGCTATTGTCTTGGTACTGAATGCCATGTCTGAATCTAAAGGAAAGGTTAAATCTCTTGATTATGAACATTACTCCCATTTTAGGTTCTTCAACCTAGGAGAGCTGGCATTTAGATTTAGGTTTCCCCACTGACTGAGATTATACTTTCTTACCAAAAATGTTTCTAGTAGTGTCCGGCACAAGTTAATTGTATTCAAGTTCCAGCATTTCCTATATATTACTCAGATGAAATTATGTAAATTATGCATGTTACTCAGATTAAATTATGTAGATTTGATCCATTGCTGTCCAAGGACTGCCACTGAGATCCAGGAATTGCAGGTGTGTGTGTTCATTTCTTTTGGGGCTGTGGTTTTGGTTGAAAGTGTACAAGAAGATGCTGGTTGCAACTAAATACAGCTTTGATTGAATGTTGCTGCACTGTGTGTTGAGACTGAACCTTGGGTTTGGCAGTAGGAACTGTCTGCTTGTCTGTGAACATTTCTATAAATGGCTCTACTAATTGCCTAGTATGGAATTGTAGTGTTGTGGATGTGTCTATACACCAAATTAGTCACCTAATGGAAAAGGGACTTCATTGATATCTGTAATGCAAGACCATACACGATTCCTTCCATTGAAGTAGGAGTCCCATGGTACCATGGAAAGCACATAGCACATTTTAGCTAAACATTCACTTTAGTACCTTTTCCACATCAATTATTAAGAACCAAGGTTCAGCCAATCAGGCAACAGCACTTTCTGGAACTTTCTTCACAGAGGCTCCACTCCTTCAGATTGTCTACTGCACGTTGGGTGAAAGGAGACTCCCTGAGCTCTGCTCAGTTTGCTTCAATTTCTTGGATTTTGGAACACATAATACCTCAGAAGCATCTTGAAACCTGCTACTAACAGCTTCTGATATATAACCATAAAAGAAACAGCAAGAAAGGACATTCTGGCCATGTGGTACATATGGCAAAAAGAGGCTACACTCAGAAGATCCTCACAAGATGTGCATTTACTGATAACATCCAGAGCATAAGGTAAAAGACTGCAAGATTTGCCACATTGTTTCATCAAAAACACTAAAGGATAGAGAGGGAAGACTACTAATCTAGCTTCAGAAATTAAAATCTAAGGAATACTGTCTTTCTGAAGAGGACAGTGATGACTCTAGGCAGAAAGAAAAGTCTAGAAAAAAGGATAGATCTCGAGAGAGAGTGCCTATAGGGCAGGGGTCTTCAAACTGGAGGGCGAGCCCCCCTAGGGGGGGCATCAAGTGATCCCAGGGGGGGCGCCAGGCCCTTGCCAAAAGAAGCATTTCACAGATAACAGTGTTTTGTTTTAAGCAGAAACATGTTATTGAATTTTTAAAATGGCAACAGTACTTACCTACAATGTTTAAATATATCTAGACATATTTAAACATTGCCATCGTTATGAAATATTTTTGAAACATTCTGAAGGGGGGCCCAGTGATTTTTATTTTTCAACTGGGGGGCGTGGCCTTAAAAAGTTTGGAGACCCCTGCTATAGGGTCACCTACAAAGTCAATGAAGAAAACTCAACATTGTTTATCGGGTCAGTCTAAGATATCAGAGACTCACAAGTCAAACAAACATTAGTAAATGCATTAGGTTTCGCCTATCTGATTATTAATAATTAGATTATTTTATGCACACATAGGAAATTGTACAGAAGCATTTGCTTTCAGGACAAATCCTATGCTAGACAGGGCACAGTTGCCTCCACAGAGAAACCTGTTTGTGTCCATTGGATAACAATGTGAAACCAAAAAAACTAAAGAACACCATAACATAAATGTCACTTTACAATGTTTGTGAGAGTGTGGCTTCTCCCTTCACAAAGACTAGCCTGAATTTATCAAATCTCACTCACAGTTTTTCAGACACGTACTCATAGCAGATGAGGTGAATGAGGCTGACCTATAAAAAGGGTGACACCAAGACAACCAACCGCTCCATGTCAGAACAAATCCAAGCCCTGCTGGTCTTTGAAATAGCCCAAATGAGAGGGTGTTTTTTCCAAATATGGCTACTGTCAAATAGCCATAGAGAGAAGTGACTAAAAGGAACTCAGAGGTAGGGGAAGCTCCTGAAAGAAGAGCTGTTTCAAGAAACAAAGGATGCCCTACAGCGTTGGGGGTAGTGGGTGAAATGATAGTGTGTACTGTTGACTGCATACTTTGAGTTGTTTTAGTCCAACTTATGCCACTGCATGTGCCAGTGAACTTCTCTGTACCACAGAACAGAGTTTCTCTCATGTCAAGACGTAGGAGGCCATACATTTGCTTTCATATTAAACTGTAGCCCCAAAGGGCACCCTGGTGCTGGAAAACAACCTGAAATTGCCAAAATAGACTATAAAACAGCTCTGGTGGAAAAAAGGCACTTTGCAGTAGCTTGGGAAGGTATGAAAGTGTTCTTTGCTCTAAGAGTGCTAGGGAAGATAGTTCCATGTTGAGGTGGCAAGGGAGGAGAAATTGTGTCCTTCACATTGTAAGCATTTTGATGGGAACAGCTAAAAGATTAGGAGCAGAAGGGTGAAAAGCTCAAAGAGTTCTATATCTGAGTAGGTGAGGTACAAAAACATCCTGATTAATGGCAGAGTGGCCCATAAATATTGCCTCCAAGATTCGCACTGGGTAATATGAAGTCAGTACAATACGACCAACTGTCTGATATATGGGTACAGCTCAAGTGATGCCACTGAGTTGAGATGACCGGCAACACTGGGCCTTGGGCATATATAATAGTGGGAGAAGCAGAATAAATAATGTAAATCCGCCTCACCGGCCTCCCTCGCCCAGAAAAACTAGCAGCAGAATACAGCTGGGTGTAGCAGCAGACAGGAAAAATAAGAGAGAATTGACAATGAAAGGGTCAGTCTTCGTTGAAAAGCATAATAATTGCTATCTGCGGAGAGATTTCAAGTTCTTTACCTAAGCACCGTTTAACAAATATGATTGTCTGGGTGAGGTTATCAGCAATAAAAAATGAACAGGAGATACTGGTCTTTGTTGTAATATAACCCTGCAAGGCTTTGTGACTTTTGTTGAAAAATCATGTCTGAAATGGGATTTTTATCAGCGCTTCCATGAATACTGAATAAACGGCTCTCAAGAAGTGCAAGTGTGTGTCTCGAAGTAAACGCAAAAGACATTTCAAGTAACAATGTTAATTTAGGTAATTTTCAGTGGCAGAAACGAGGCACTGTTTGCAATCATGTCACTGTACACATGGGGAGCCATGGTTCGTTCATTGGCATTAGAAACGTAAAGGTAGAATACACAACAGAACTGTGGGTGCCTGCTTTGGCCCAGGGGGGGACTGGTGAGTGTACATTTCCCCTGGAGGGACTTGTGAGTGCTGTTGTGATCAGGGTTTGATTCCCCGTGGGAGGCACAACATCCAGTTCCTGTGCAAATCACTTAATCTCTCTGCACCTGTGACGTGCTCACATACCTTCTTTGGCGTTCGCTCTATGATTGATAAGAGTGAACACACTAGGAAAAAGCATTGGTAAATGCAGGAAATAGTGCTACAGCCAATTGAAATGGAGGAAAAGTAAGTGGCAAGCACAGGAACCAGTGAAAAGCAAGGAAAGCAAGGGGGTGAGATGTAAGCCCTTTTTAAGATTTATATTAAATACAATAGATTTCACAAGCACAGCACACACGCTATGCAAGCAAAACATAAAAAGAAGAAAATCTCCTCAGACGCGCTATGCAAGCGCAACATAAAAAGGACAAAATCTCCTCAGACAAAGTTAAATCCGAGCCCTCTACTCCTTCTGTAAGGGCAGATTTGCAGTTACAAATGTTAGCCTCTCTTCCGTGGACAGGGAAATCACTCATAATGGCTTCAAAATAACACTTTGAATTCTCATCAATGACAACACCGTCATCAACATCAACAATGCCTTCAATGGTAACTATAACAACAATGTCGACCTTTATTTGTGTGGCACTGTAGCTGATAATTTTCTTGTTATCAATAGCATCAACGACAATACTTTTAACAAGAATATTGTTGAGATGGCACTGTCGACCAAGACATAGTTGACAAGGACATCGATGACAAAGATACGACGACACCATGAGAGAAAGCCTCGTTGACAACTGTACAATCGACAACAGCATCAACAATGAAAAAACCATCTCCGATAAATTTCAGTGGGACTGCGGAATTCATCCTTGACAACACTTTCAAAAAAGGAAAGAATAGTCACAGAGTGCTGCTTCCTGCTCACACACCGTAAAGTAATTCTCCCCACTTCCACTGGCACATCTCCTTGATGAAGAGGAGTCAGATGATGAAGGTACTTTTTGGGACAGTGCATAGTCCCTCTGAATTGCACGTCAGATGTCTGAAAGATGACGATGAGGAGCGATTTTATGAGGGTCATTATTATCCACTCAGATTAGATCCATATGCAGAACTTACTGAACATTACAGTGAACAGTAGCCCCGTTATGGTTGCCAAGAATACCATGAAGATTTAATTCAGATACCACTTACTCTAGTGAATAATCTTCAGAACATGCTTCAAGATTATTATAGGAGATTTCCAGAACTTGCACCAGTTGTTTCTCCAATTCAGCCAAAAAGATCAGTGCAATCGCCACAGATACAAACCCCCATAACGTGCACACTACATACTCTCACATCACCTACAACTCCAAAAGGAACACTGGCTAACGGCATTGGCGGTTTTCACAATCTGATGGAAAAAGCAGCAACAAGATTCCAGCTTTTTCTAATGACAAAACAGTTAGATTGTTTCCTTTATGACTTTAAGAAAACTACAAAGATATGGGTCATGGCAATTCCTATTGTTAACTTTATTTGGGAAGAAGGTATTAAAACCATGAAGAATCCAGCCACAGGATCGGCAGTATTGCCTAGACATGATAAGAAATATAAGGCTCCGGATGATTCACAGGCATGCTCAATTGGCCACCATAAACTGGACTCTGTTGTGACACAAGCAGCCCGGCATCGTTCAAGGAACCCTCCTACGCCCATTTCCATGCCACTGGATAGGGAGAGCCAACGCTTGGACAATATTGGGAAAGGCTTTTCCTCCATGGCAGCCACGACTGTTAGAGTGGCCAATTCATTAGCTATTGTAGGTAGCTATGATAGACAAAAGTGGTCATACATTGCCACATATATTGATCTCTTGCCAGAAGACACAAGAGCTGATGCCAAGAAGAGATTGCAAGAAGGAGGGGGAATCTCCTTGGTGATGATTGGTTGTGCAATAGATGTCTTCAACTGGTTTTAGACAACTAGGGTGTGCAGTCATACTTAAGAGGCAAGACTGGTTGAAAGCAACATCATTCAGCCCAGATACTCAAAGTAAAATACTTAAAATGCCATCTGATGGTAAGCATGTGAATGATGCTCTGCAAGCGATTACGACAGACACAGATACTGCCAGATCACTAAGTACATTAGAGATAAGGAAGCAGCCCTTTCAGAGAGTAAGAGGAAGAGGTCTGTATTCCTAGAGAGGAGGATACCAACCTTTCAGGCAGCAATTCCAGTCCTTCCATCATCAGTACAGGCCTTCGTGCCCCCAACAGCAGTTTATGCAGCCACCAGCAGCAGCAAACACTATGCCTGAAAGCATTGATGACTTAGTAGTTCTGCAATTTCATTCAGCCAGGTTAGGGGCCAAATCTTAAACTGTCTACCACAATTGTCCCTGATAACATCAAATAGATGGGTGTTGGATTTAGTCACATACAGACACTCCTTCAAGTTCATCCAGAAGCCACAAAATAATCCCGAAAGGAGAACCCCTCCCTATCTGCAACTACTCCTGCAAGAAATATCAACTATGCTCTGTAAGGGTGCAATAGAAAATGTTATGTTTTCACAGAATGGAATAAGGTTCTACTCTTGTTTCTTCTGTAGGAAAGTCACTCTTTTTGGCATGGTTACCCACACTTTTTGCCTGTCTATCAGTGTGTTTTGGCGGTTTTCACTGGGATCCTGCTAACCAGGACCCCAGTGATTGTGCCCTGTCCTCTAAATTAGGTTGCTTTGGTACCCTTTACGTCCCAAAATTTGGCATACTGATGCACCACTGTAAGTACCTAGTATGTGGTACCTGGGTACCCAGGGCATTGGTACACCAGGGGCCCCCCCGTCTGCAGCATATACTATGCCACCCATGGGAGCCCATGCGCACCTTGTCTGCAAGCCTGCCACTGCGGCCTGGGTGAAAAGGTGCCCCTTGGTAGGCCCTCCTAGCCCAGAGGGCAGGGTGTAGTTTCCTGTGAGTGAGGGCACCCCTGCATGAGCAGAGGTGCCCCGTTAAGCCCCCGTTCCAATGCACTAGACTTCATAAGTGTGGGGAAGCCATTTTATCTGTGTACTGGCCACAGGTCCAGCTACATAATTGTAACTCCAGACCTAAGCATGTTTGGTATCAAACATGCTGGAATCATACCCCAATACTAATGCCAGTATTGGTGGGATGATTCCATGCACTCTGGGGGCTCCTTACAGGACCCACCAGTATTGCTCCTACCAGTCTTTTAGGGTTTGCGGGCAGTCCACGCTGCTGCAGCCCCTCAGGCAGGTTTCTGCCCTCCTGCTGCTTGACCCGCTCAAGCAGCGGAAGGCAGAACAAAGGATTTCCTGTGGGAGAGGGCAAGCAACACCCTCTCCCTTGGAAATAGGTGTTACAAGGTTGAGGAGGGGTAGCCTCCCCACGCCACCGGCTTGCTTTGAAAGGCACATTTGATGCCCTTCTTGAATAATCCGGTTTGCACCAGTCCAGGGACCCCCGGTCCTTGCTCTGTGAAGTGACCACTGCCATGTCCATCACCCCCCTTCTACACCGGAGTGGTGCCCAGAGCTCCTCCAGGTGGCCACTTGATTCTGCCATCTTGAAATCAAGATGTGCAGAGGACCCTGGGAGTATCTGGTTGGTCAGGACATGTGACTGATGTCAGTGACCCCCTCTGATAGGTGGTCACCCTGCAGAGTGACCAAACCCCCTGTTAGGGCTATTTAGGGACTCACTTGCGGATTGGTCCCCAGATTCGGCATGCAAGACTCCACCAGGACTCCTCTGCATCGACCTCTTATGCTCCTGGCCAACCAAACCGCTGATAGACTTCACAGGAAACAAACAAGCCTACCACTCCCGAGACGACCTCACCTTGCAACATTGTTTCTTGGGATCCTTCCAGTAATTGCAACATTTCCACAGCGGTGCATCCTCTGGGGTCGGCAAGTCTTTAGCTGCACCAAAGAAGCAGAAGGAATCTCCCTTGGAGTGAAGGAGTCACTCCCCTGCATCTGCAGGCACCTAGGCAATGACGTCCAACTGTTGGGATCTGCTCTCCCCAGGAACTGCGTAGATCCTCCAACACAGGTGGTGGTTCTGAGTGGTCCTCTTGGTCCTCTCTGCCCTCTGTCCAACTTGGGAGATGGTGAGCCCTTGCTTCTCCTTGCAGTACAGTACCCTTGTGCACCACAACTCTTGCAGCAACCAAGGCTTGTTGACTCCTACTCCAAGGGATCCTCAGGCTCCAAAGAGCCCTAGCCTACAGCGCTTCATCCTTACAAGAACAGTCTCTCCTCTGCTGCTCTAGCGACGTGGACTCCTCTCCAGGTGTGCTGGCTGGGCCTCACTGCAAGTTACTGTGCCTTCTGCCAGTGGATTTCCTGTGAGGGCTGTGACTGCTTCTACAGGCTCTTCCGACTGCTGAGGATCATCCTGGACTTCAAGGGTTGGGTCCTCTACACCTTGGTGGTCCTCTTCTTCACTAAAAATCCTCTTCTGCCCAAATTTGCATTTTCCAAGGCTTGTTGTTGGTCCTCCTGACCACTGACCATCTAATGCCCGGCGACCGGTGTGGAACATCATCTGCATGACTCCAAGGACCTCTCTGCAGCTCCTGGGCTCCACAGCTGATCTTCATCTTCCCTCATCACCCCGGATCTTCATCCCCAAAAGGGTGAGTAGTGGCTTCTGCCCCACCTGGACACTCCTGCGTGGACTGGACTCTGTCCCCTTCTCTTGCAGGTCCTGTTCTTCTGGAATCCATTGTTGGGTTCCACTGGACTGATCCTGTTCTTGCAATCATCCTTTTCTGAGTCCCCTTGTTAGTCTTTGGGAAGACCAGGTAACTTACCTCTGCTTTCCTGGTCACTTGGGGTCACCCAGGTACTCCCCTCTTGGGGTCCCGAGTTCTCCCAGCTCCTTTCTAACTATTCCACTTCCTTGGGTGGGGTACCTAACTTCACATTCCACTATTATAGTTTATGGTTTGCCCCCCTTGGGCCCTAGCTGTTTTCTACCATTTCTTACCAATGCTTGTTGTATTTCCATGCTAATTCCTAATACTTATTGTGCATATATTAGTGTGTACTTACCTCCTATTGGAGGACTGCCTATAAGTATTCTAATTCAGTGCTAGTGTAATAAAGTGCCTTTATGTTTGTAACACTGTGTGGTTCCTTTCATGTAAGATAAGTTACTGTGTAACTGCTATGGTATTGCAAGTGCTTTACACTCCTCCTAGATAAGTCTTGGCTGCTCACTACAGCTACCACTTAGAGAGCCTAGCTTCGGAGACACTGTTTCACTAACTAAGAGGGGTTGCCTGGACCTGGTATAAGGTGCAAAAACCATAGGTGTCCACTACACTCCAAGCTAGTTTTCTACATCTTCCTCATAAGAAAGAAGTCAGGAGAACGGTGCCCTATTTTAGATCTACAGAAGCTCAACAAATATTTAAAGAGGCAGGTTGTTTTGCATGGTTACTCTACAGGATATCCTACATCTTGTCAACCATGGGGAACACATGACAGCATTAGATCTCCAAGATGCTTTTTTCCATATCTTACCCAAAGCATCACAAACTCCTGAGATTCAAGGTAGCTGGCACACACTACAGATTCAAAGTTCTTCCTTTCAGATTGAAATCGTCACCCCATATCTTCATTTAGGGCCAGGGTTCTTCTGCTCCCAAACGGCCCAATTTACAGAATCGGGTCATTTGCGACCAGGAAAAATGGTTGTTGCTGTGTACAAAGCCCTATTTGCAATTTGGTAACCTATTACCGAATCGCAATTTGGGTTTGTGAGTTGGTATTAGGGAAGGGTGTGGTTAGGGCATCCCTTCATAATATTGAATTGCAGTGGTATATTTTAATGTTTTGTAACTGAAATGTGGTCACAAATCAGTTGCATTTTGCCACCGACTTCAAGTTGGTGGTAAACCATTCGCAAATGGACAGGGGTTCCCCAAGGGACCCATTCTCCTTTGTGAATGTTTGTAAAAAAATGTAAGAGCAGGCAGTGGACCACTGCTTACTAGTAAAAAAGTGTAAAGAAAACCTTTCATTTTTTGTTTTGAAACACATCCTGTTTTCCTTTATGGAAACAGGCTGCACTTTAAAAAAAAAAGAGTGCTTTTTAAAAAATCAATAAAGAGCATAGTAGTCTGCTGACCCCAGAAGTCCACCATCCCTGTGATTTTAGTGTGTCTCAATGGGTCGCAAAGTGATACCTACCTCATTGATACTCATGAGGTAGGTCTATTTGCGACCCACTGGGACTCACACAATATATGAAGCACACATTTGCACATGGGTGTTTGCGATTACCAAATAGTGAATCACAAATATTCACTAATTGTTAATCACAATGTGGCCCAAAATGTCTGGCTCCAATGGCTGCATATTTGAGGTAGAATAGTTTACAGGTATTCCATACCTCAACGATTGGTTGATAAAGACAACCAGATCTTGGTAGGCTGCAAAGGCTACAACAGCCTGTCTCACACTTTTCAACAGCCTCACCTTACGGTAAATGAGCAAAAGTCATCTCTCTAGCCTTCAACAACTCTAACATTCTTGAGAGCAGCTCTGGAGACAGCTCAAGATAAGGCATTTGTGTCAAAGAAAAGAAAAATATGGTTTTAACGATTAGCAGAATTGCTCAAAAAAAGAGTCCATTTCAGGTCACCTTTACAAGTCACTACTCAGAATGATATCCTCTCGTATTCCTTTAATTCTGAATTGCTGACTTCAGATGCAACCTTTGCAAAAGGAAGAAGACAGACAATGGCTGCGAGTGCAAGAGTTGTTCAAATATGTCATTCATATCACTCTGACCATGATAACATCATTGCAGTGGTGGAGTCAGAACGCAAACCTAAGGGATTAACATTCCTTCCTCATATCCAGAAATTTGTTGTCACCACAGACGCATCCCTGGAGGAATGGGGCACTCATCTGCAGCAATCAAAGCGGAACATATTCTGGGAACAACTAATGCCCTAGCAGACACATTGAACAGGACAAACATCAGCTGTCCTGAATGGGAGCTCAACCAGGAGGTTCTAAACCACATTTTTGAATGTTGGAGCAAACCAAACCTAGACTTCTTTGCGACAAGGGAATATCATAAATGCTGGTTTTACGCAATTTGGCACCAACAGCAGGGATTGTGGGGGAACGCTTTTTCGATCAGATGGGTAGGAATCTTTGTGTATGCTTTTCCCCCCGATCCTATTGATACAAAGATCCCCAGAAAAAAGAAGAGGGAACCTTGTTGCTTAATTCTGATTTCCCCCGGATGTCCCAGACTGTACTGGTTCATGGAGCTCCTGCTACTATCAGAAAATACCCATATTCACTTAAAGCCAATACTAACACCATTGACAATTAACCACAACCAAGTGCTTCATCTGAACCTGACACCCTTACACTTTTCAGCCTGGCTTCTGAATGCAATGACTTTGTGACCTTATGCATTCTGGAGGAATTGCAGAGAGATCCTTGCAAGAGGTAGAGTTGACAGTACCAGAAAAGCATGGAAACGTTTCTCTCTGTGGTGCCAGGAAGCTAAAGTTCATCCTATTTCAGTACCACCAGAGCAATTCCTTCCTTATATGCTCCTGTTTGCAGGATTGGAATTAGCTCACACTTCCATTAAAGTTCACGGAGAGGCGATCCCAAGATTTAGAAGATTGAATGGATAACCATCATTACGGTCTAGCAGAGTGATCAAGCAATTTCTACAAGGCCTTTCAGAGCGTTTCCTCCTGTAAAGACACCTCCTCCATCTTTGCACCTTACTATAGTGATTGGACAACTCATAAAAGCCCCATTTTAATTGATTCACAAAGCAGATCTCAGATTCTTAGTATGGAAAACGGCACATTTACAAGTGCTCATGTCATCAAGGGGGGTTAGTGATATTTGAGCACGTTTTTCAGCTTCTAGTTTTTGCCGCCTCTCAGCCCCGCTCTCCCGCCTCCCCGCTCCCTCATTGAATCAACCCTCCCTCCTCCCAGCTGCCACTCCCTCCCACCTCCCCTCTTATGCCGGCCGCAGCGCGGATGCGCCGCTAACATGCCTTGCAAGCCCGTCTGCGCACGTCCGTGCCAAGACCGCGGCCAGTGCCAGACCCCTTGGCCCCCCCAGACAACTCTACTCCCTCCTCACCCTCCACTCACTCAACCCAGGCCCTCGCCCCACCTGCACCCTTTCCAGCCCCACATACACTCATGGCCCCTTCACCTGCTACACCTGTCATTTCTCCTGCTCCACACCCCTCACACTACACACCAACCACTGCGACCCCCCCAACAACAAACACAACACCCCCAACGCAATACACACCGGCTCTGCCCCCACCCCCACCAACCAGCCCCACCGCACACCACCTTACAACCAGAAACACGCCCCGCAACAACACCTTCATGCCTGTTCCTCAATACCCGCTCCCTTCACGAACATGCCATAGAACTATGGGATCTCATCACATCACACTCACCTGACATCGTCTTCCTCACGGAAACCTGGACCAACCCCTCCTCAGAACCCGACATAGCCATTGCCACCCCCAAGGGATACAAACTCCAACGCAAATACAGCCTTAACAAACCAGGTGGTGGCATCGCCATCCTACACAAAGACACCGTTAAAGTCACCACCAACTCCCAAGACACTATCGACAGCACAGAACACATGCACTTCGTTATCCACCTTAACAACAACTCCACCGTCATTGGTACACTAATCTACAGACCACCAGGACCATGCCCCGCCATCTGCGACACCATCAGCTTGCACGCCCTCACCTTCACAGACTACATCCTCCTCGGTGATTTCAACTTTCTCTTGGAGAACCTTCAAGACCACAACTCCACCTCCCTCATAGACAACCTCACCAACCTCGGACTCAAACAACTGGTCACTGCACCCACCCACTCAGCAGGACACACGCTCAATGCAATTTTCACCTCTAGCCAACACATAACCTACACCCACACCACCGAACTCCACTGGACCAACCACCACTGCGTCCACTTCTCCTTCACCAAACCCCCCATACACCACCATCAACACACCACGCCCTACCGCATGTGGGACAAGATCCCCACAGAACACCTGAACTTCCACCTGGCTCACAACCTTCCCCCCCACACCAAAGACCCCAACACAGGAGCACACAACCTCTCTAAATGGATCACTACCTGCGCAGACACACTAGCCCCCCTCAGAAAACACATCGCCACCCGCAACATCAAGAACGCCCCATGGTTCACCCCCGAACTCCAAGACTCCAAGCGCAAATGCCACCAAGCGGAGAAAATATGGCGACAAGAAACCTCTACAACCAACTTCTCCACCCTCAAAACTTCCATTCGCACCCATCACCAACTCATACGCACCACCAAAAGAGATCACTACACGCCTTGACAACAACTCCCAAAACAGCAAAGAACTCTTCACCATCATTAAAGAGCTAGCCAAACCCAAAGCCAGCAACATAGACCCCACACACACACAGCCCCTATGTGACGCCCTCTCCAACCACTTACACCACAAAATCCTGAACATCCACAACAGCTTCATACCACACACACCCACCTCACACAACCCTCACTCACCCAACTCAACCCCCACTCGTGACCCCCCACAACACTCGCCACCTGGGCCCCTACCACAAACGAAGAAACCGAAAAAAACATGAATTCCATCCACTCCGGATCCCCCTCCGATCCCTTTCCTCATCGCATCTACAACAAAGCCAGCCCAACCATCGCCCCCATACTCCACAACATAATCAACTCCTCTTTTGACTCCGCCACCTACCCAGACCCCTGGAAGCACGCAGAAATCACTGCTCTCCTAAAAAAAAACTAAGCCAACCCGGAGGTCCTCTCCAACTATCGCCCCATCTCCCTGCTCCCTTTCCCCGCCAAGGTCGCCGAGAAACTAGTCAAGGCACGCCTAGCCCACTTTCTTGAGGAAAACAACACTCTTGACCCCTTACAATCTGGGTTCCGCAAGAACCACAGCACGGAAACCGCCCTCATCGCATGTACTGACGACATCAGGACCAGAATCGACAAAGGCGAGACCGTCGCACTCATCCTCCTAGACCTCTCCGCAGCCTTTGACACGGTCTGTCACCACACACTCCACACACGCCTCCACAACACAGGAATTCGCCACAAAGCCTTAGACTGGCTCACCTCCTTCCTCACCGATGGACCCAAAAAGTCCGCCTTCCACCTTTCCACTCCAACGCTACCAAAATCATCTGCGGAGTCCCCCAAGGGTCCTCCCTCAGCCCCACACTCTTCAACATATGCATGATCCCCTTAGCCAACATCCTCCAACCACACAGAATCACTATCCTCTCCTACGCAGACGACACCCAACTTATCCTCTCCCTCACCCGTAACCCCACCACCGCCAAAACCAACCTACATGCTGCTCTCCTCGACACCGCCAACTGGATGACAACTAACCACCTCAAGCTTAACTCCAATAAAACCGAAATCATCATCTTCGGTCCCAACAAAACAATATGGGACGAATTCTGGTGGCCCACCACCCTAGGCCCGGCACCCACCCCCCGCAAACCACGCATGCAACCTCGGCATCATCCTGGACCCCTCCCTCTCCATGACTCAGCAAATCAATGCACTAACCTCCTCCTGCTTCCACACACTCCGCACACTGAAAAAATCCTTCAAATGGATTCCCCCTGAAACCAGGAAGACAGTCACCCATGCAGTCATCAGCAGCAGACTAGTCTACGGCAACGCCCTCTACGCCGGCACCACACTCAAACTCAAACGCAAACTCCAGAGAATCCAGAACACGCCTCGTCCTTGGCCTCCCCCGCCTGAACGAATCTGACCGCACCTCAAATCCCTTCACTGGCTCCCTATAGACAAGAGAATCACTTTCAAGATCCTCATCCACGCACACAAATCGCTCCACAACACCGGCCCAACCTACCTCAACGAAAGAGTGAACTTCCACACTCCCACCCGCAACCTTCGATAAGCCGACCTCGCACTAGCTAAAGTCCCCTGCATCCAACGAACTACCACAGGAGGCAGGGCTTTCTCTTACCTCGCCCCCCTAACCTGGAACTCCCTCCCCACCAACCTCCGCAAAACCAAAGACCCCCTGCTCTTATGAAAAAACCTCAAGACATGGCTGTTCGAACAGTAACCCCCCTAGCACCCCTCCCCCCCAAAAGCGCCTTGAGACCCTCACAGGTGAGTAGCGCACTCTATAAATGTTTTTGATTGATTGATTGATTGAAAAATGGAGGAGCCATTCATGTAATCCAGAAATAACAGCGTGATTCTGAAAACCAACCTAAAATTAATGCCAAAGGTTACCTCTGGATTTCATTTAAACAAGCCAATCATCTTGACAGTATTCTTTCCAAATCCCCAGAGTATGACCAAAAGATCCTTACATACCTTGGAAATTAAAAGATGTTTAAAATTTTATTTGCACAGAACACAACAATGCAGGAAGCCAATCAGCTATTTGTCACCTATTGGAACCTTTGGAAAGGTTTCCCAATTTCCAAACCAAGTATAGCCTGATAGATTGCAGCAGCCATACAACTTTGTCATAGCAAAGGTGGAAAACCACTAAATGATAAGGTAAAAGTTTGTTCTACCAGGGCGGTACCTACTTCCACCGCTCTCTTTGCTTGTGAATCTATTGAGCAAATATGTAGATCGGTGACATGGAGGAACAGACACACGTTCGCACAACATTACTGCTTGGATTCCTCCGAATGGAGTGATGCAGCTGTGGGACAAGCAGTGTTGCCCCATCTATGTCTATAAAGTGAGCTGTCTTTTCTTTTATTACCCACCGTCTGGTACCATATTGTTATGTAAGTGATTATATAAGTCTGTGATCTGCTAGCTATTCTGATTCAAGCATGTGAATCTATGAAAGATCCAGTACTGGAGAAGAAAATAAGTTACTTACCTGTAACTGTGGTTCTCTAGTAATGGCATCTTTCAAAGATTTGCATGCAAATCACCCTCCTCCCCATAGAGGCTCACCTTATTATCTGGCTTTCAATTATCCCACTTGTGTTGGAAAAACTGAGGGAGTGTGGCCTGTGTGGAAAGGGTTCTGGAGGGTGCTGTCACCTGATTGGCTGAACTTTGATTCTTAAAAAAAGATGTGGATAAATTATTAAAGTTAATATTATAGCTATAATGTTCTATGTGCATCATTGAATACTGCTTTCTGTGGTACAGTGGGACTTCCACTTACACGGCAGGGAATGATCCAAGCATGTGAATCTATGAAAGATACCAATACTAGAGAATCACAGCTACAGGTAAGTAACTTATTTTCTTATTAATGGACATAGGAATATTGATAATATATGGCATAGATAACTTGAATCCTTCTCAACCCAGAATTCTTTAGGTGATCCTACCTAAGTGACCTATTTGAGGAGTAGTGACGAGTGTATGCAATGTTGTATTTGTAATGTAAGCTATTTATCCTATGGTAGTGGTGTATCAGGCAGCACCCATTGTGGTGCTGCAGAGAGCCAGCTTCATTCTCCTTTGAAGCTGCATGGGTGGGAGAAGGTCTTTTTTGTGCTCTGGTGCGGGAGATAAGTTGTGTTTTCAGCCTGGGATAGTGCAGGCAGGATATGCCTGAACTTTCACAGGCACAAAAGAGCAGTGTCCCAGGGTATAGGGTCCCCAGGACACTGCGTGTATCTGCCCTGGGGGATGGGGTCCTCAGATCCAGTCTACTGCTCAGGGAGGGGGCCAATGCCTCCCTCCCCTTACAAATTATGGCATGGAAAAATGGGAAAAAAACAAAGGATAATTCATAGTTAGGAAAACTTTAGAGCGTAGATTGGATTTAGGTACAGTTTAGCGGAGTAAATTTGAACAGTGTAGAGCAGACTAGCATAGAGTGGAGTGATGTGACACACTGGATTCTATACAGCAGAATCGCATACACTGGAGAGGATTTGAGTGCAGTGGTGTACACTGTAATGGTGCAGACTGGAATGGCATAGAGTAGAATAGCATAGAGTGGAGATGCGTACAGTGGAATAGCTCACAGTGGAGTAGCATACATTGCAGGGCCATACAGTGAAGTGGCGTAGACTGGAGTGTCATAGAATAGAGTGCAGTACAGTATTATAGCGTAGAGTAGAGTGGTGTAGAACGGAGTGGTGCAGAGTGGAGCAGACTGAATTACTGTATAGTGTAGTGGCGTATAGTGGAGTGATGTAAAGTGAAGTGGTGTAGAGTGGAATAGCGTAGAGTTGAGTGGCAGAGTGGAGTGGCATAAAGTGGAATGGCATTGAGTGGAGTGTGTTAATTGAAGCAGATGTAGTGTGAAAGTGTGTGACAGGATTTAAATGTTATGTGGCAGTAATATATGTAATGAGGTGTAAATGTTCATTTTTAGAAGTATGTGTTTATAGAGTAAAAGTTATAAGTTCTAAACAACTTATAATATTATGCTGCGGTATACCACTGTACATAGGGATAAGAATTCAGTATGTGATTGGCTAATGGATGTGTTTACAAAACGTAAAAGGCAGCCATGTAGATTTTATCACAGTTTTGCTGTGTTCTAAGGTTTGCATTTCTCTGTGTTCTGTGTTAGGGTCTTAGATATAGGTAAACTTTATTTAAGTGGTAATAGGTAGAGAATTTCATTGATAATTTTCTATAAATTTTTATCTGATTCTGGGGAGGATTGCACTGTAATTTTTAGGTATTAATGCATTACTCCATAGACTTTTTTGTGCATATTTAAATAAGTTAAAAATAGAAAATAGGCTTTAGTACACTATGAGCCTGATTTAGATATTGACGGTAACGGTCCCGCCACCAGTTTTCCATCGGAAAACCTATCTGCTGCCTTGGCAGTCCACCCGCCCTATTTAGATGTTGACGGGACAATAGGCGAAACAGCGCCTGAGACCCGCTGACTCCACCGAGGATCTATAGCTACCACGATGGCGGCATTGGGAATAGAGGCTGACAGCAGGACTCCAGTCACCTTTACTGCCAAGCAGATGTGGATGTCCCTTACAGCCAAGCCAACTGTGGTGGTCAAACTTGCAGGTATGGATACTGCATGTATTGTGTACATTGGGTGGTCTCTGCACATGTCAATGCACTGCAAGGATCTTTCGGTCATACTCTGGGGATTTGGAAAGAATACCCTCAAGATGATTGGCTTGTTTAAATGAAATCCTGATGAAACCGTTGGTATGAATTTCAGATTGGTTTTCAGAATCATGCTATTCCTGAAGTGCAGGAACGGCCCCCAAAACAAACATTCCTGCCAACGGCCCTGAGGCTTTCGTCAAGGGCACATAACTTGCTGATCCAGGTAATGCAGGATTAAAGACATCATTAGACCTGGCATCCTTGGCGTGGGCTCCCCTAACTTTTTGCCTCTGCTTCCCAAGTTGTTGGTGTGCGCCGGAATCTTTTTTTTGCTGTTTTTGTTACTCTGGGCACTTTACCACTGCTGACCAGTGCTAAAGTGCAAGTGCACCCTATGTGAAATTGAATGTGTAATTGTCTTTTCCATAATTGGCATATTTGATTTACTAGTAAGTCCCTAGTAAAGTGCACTAGAGGTGCCTAGGGCCTGCAAATCAAATGCTACTAGTGGTCCTGCAGCACTGATTGTGCCAACCACACGAGTAGCCCTGTGAACATGGCTCAGACCTTCTACTTCTGTGTCTGTGTGTGCAGTTGTAAACTGGCAATTGAATGTGGCAAGTGTGCCCACTTGCCAGGCCTAAACCTTCCCTCTTTATTTTACATGTAAGGCACCCCTAAGGCATGTGAAAGGCACATGTAAGGCACCCCTGGGTAGCCCCATGGGCAGGGTGCAGTGTGTGTTAAAAGTGGGACATGTACTGATGTGTACATATCCTAACAGTGAAATACTGCCAAATTTGATTTTCACTTTTGCAAGGCCTATCTCTCTTATAGGTTAAAAAGGGGGTTGCCTTTAAATATTCTTAAAGTGCATTTTCTCTTTGAGCGCAGATAGAGATTGGAGTTTGGGGTCTCTGAACTCACAAATTAAAAATACATCTTTTAGTGAAGGTGGTTTTTAGATTGTTAGTTTGAAAATGCCACTTTTAGAAAGTAGGCATTTTCTTTCTTTAAAAATTCTGTGACTCTGCCTGTTTGTGGATTCTTTGTCTGGGTCAGACTGACAATTGGGCTGTTGGTGAATCTCCTCTAGACAGTGACACAAAAGGAGTTGGGGTGTAGCCTACATAACCTGATGAGTCATTGGGGCTAGAGTGGAGGGAGGAGTGGTCACTTACACCTGAATGGGCTGTGCCTGCCCTCACACAATGCAGCCTCCAACCCCCTGGTGTGTGTCTGGGGCCTGGCCTGGGCAAGGCAGGATCCTGTAAACAACAGAGACTTTTCTTTGAAGTTGGCCAACTTCAAAGACAGAAACGGATATGTGTATTGGACCCAAAACCACAGACTTTAGATTTCTTCTAGATTTGCTTCTCGAAACAAGAGGAACCTCTGCCAAGGAAAAGAGCTGAGGAGAAGTGCTGCCCCTGCATGTTACTGTGCTTTGTTGGGCTGTCCTGCAATTGCTGCTTCTGCCTGTGAAAGGGGACAAAGACAGGACTTTATAGTATATTCCAGCTTGAGAAGAATCTCCAAGGGCTTGGACTTAGATTGCCCCCTGTTCTGAAGTCTCAGGACCATCAAAGACTTCCTCTGCAGGCACCTAGGCTCTCTGCTGAGACTCCTGCTGTGCCAAATGATACCTAATCCAGTCCCTGGGACCTTGAAAGGAGAAACTGGTGAAAATACCAAGAAAAACCAAGTAAACGTACTTCGAATGACACCGGACTGACGACGCTGCCAAATCCTGTAACACCGCCTGCAACCAAAGCCATGGTCCTTGCTGGAGTGCGACGACCCCGCAGGCCCGACGCCGCTGCAGCCTCGCTGAAGTCCACGACTCCATAGAAATCGCTGCACCACGTCGTGACTGCCGGATACCAACTCTGCCGGAAGTGTGCAGATCCAAAGCTTCGCACCGATGCCCCCTCACCTCCACCGCTCTGCAGCAAGGACCTGACTCCTCTTCATGACACCTCCGTTTCTCTGCTCCACAGCACCGGAACCGACACTGCCTCGGATACAGCAACACCACGATCCACGACTCCGTGCACCATCTTGTTTCCTCATTTTCACAAGGTACTGTACTTGGGGGTCTGTTTGACTCTGTGACCGGTGCCATTGGCGTCGGATTGTTGGGAATGACTCCGTCACAATACAGTGATATCACCAAATCAAAGAATTTGTGTTTCTAAGCGCTATATTGAAGTTTTATTTTTAAAAATTCATAACCTTGCTTGTGTATGTTGGACTTTTGTCGTTTTGGTCTTGTTTTGTTCAGATAAATATTGGCTATTTTTATAATCTGGTGTTGAGTCATTTTGTAGTGTGTTTACTGTATTACTGTGTGTGTTGGTACAAATACTTTACACATTGTCTCTAGGTTAAGCCTTTCTGCTCGTGTCAAGCTACCAAAGGGGTGAGCGGGGGTTAACCAGGTGTGTTTCTCCTTTGCCCTGACTAGAGTGAGGGTCCTTGCTGGACAGGGGGTTATCTGGCTGCCAACCATAGACCCCATGTCTAATACAGCTCATCTATTTTTAAATGTTTCAATACCACTAACTCCCCTTGCTGACATGAGCACTAGAAATATACATGCCACAGGTATTTTTTTTAAATACCTCTGACATGCATCTCAAGAACACATTTGTGTCAGTGATTGATGGGGACACACAGGGGAAGGACACATATTGCACATATAAACAGTTGTAATTGGGGTGTCAATATTAATTGACAAATGAATGCGGGCATCACAATAGCAATGGCTTCACACTTGTCACCATGTCTATTTGTGCACATTGCAGGTGACTCTGTACCTGTGATATTGTGAGCCCAGTTATGTATGTGAGTCTGTACATGTATGATGATGTGTGTAGTTGTGGTTGTGTGTGAGTGTGTTTGTATAGGTGAGTGTGTAGTTGAGTCGGTTGCTGTGGTTGTGTCAAGTGTGGGTGCAGAATCAATAATGTGTGTGTTTTTTGTGTCATGGATGTATGGCAATGTGTGTTTTGGCATGCTGTTTGGTGTTAGAATGGCAATGGATTATTGTGTGTATGTGATGCGTTGTGTAGTGTTTTGTGCAGGGGAGCACATGGCTAAAGTTCAGTGTGTGAATGTGTGTGACCTACCTCTATTCCATTGTCCCTGCCATTATACGATGTACATTGGGTCCAGTGACGTGATCCCTCCTTCACAAAAACGACCGTCTGTACACCGTCTGCAGGACTATAACTTCTAAATATGGTAAGTGCAAACCCACTAGCCTGACGACTAGGAAGAGTGGTCTGTGACTGAGGTGCGATACATCTAAATACTGCTGGGGGAACACCTTCAACTTGAAGGTGTTATCGGGTCCACCGCCACAGCAGATTTGTGGTAATACCGCCAAGATCTAAATCGGGACTTCTATTTGTAAAAAATTAGGGCCAGATGTAGGAAGGCATTAGCGCCTCGCAAACGGCGAAAAACGCCGTTTGCGAGGCGCTAATGCCCTCACGCGATGCAGAAACACATATTGCGAGTCGGTACAGACTCGCAAAATGTGTTTCAGACTCTCAAATAGGAAGGGGTGTTCCCTACCTATTTGTGAGTCGCACCGCAATGTAAGTTGATTTGTGACCGCGAAAGCGGTCGCAAATCAACTCGCAGTTACCATCCACTTGAAGTGGATGGTAACTCATTCGCAAATGGGAAGGGGTCCCCATGGGACCCCTTCCCCTTTGTGAATGCTCACAAGAATATTTTTTCAGAGCAGGCAGTGGTCCTATGGACCACTGCCTGCTCTGAAAAAAACCGAAACTAAAAGGTTTCGGTATTTTTTCTATTTGCAGCTCGTTTTCCTTTAAGGAAAACGGGCTGCAAAGAGAAAAAAAAAAACTGCTTTATTGCAAAGCAGTCACGGACATGGTGGTCTGCTGTCTCCAGCAGGCCACCATCCCCGTGAGTGCCTAGACTCGCTATGGGGTCGCAAACTGCGACCCACCTCATAAATATTTATGAGGTGGGTCTTTGCGACCCCATAGCGAGTCGCAGAAGGTGTCTGAGACACCTTTCTGCATTCGCTTTTGCGAGGTGCAAATTGCAAGTCGCAGGGACTTGCAATTTGCACCTCGCAAAAGGGAACCTTCCTACATCTGGCCCTTAGTGTAATGCAGAATACAGTCAAAGTGCACCTAAAAACCAAGATGGTTGTCTTGTAGTTTTGTAAAGGCACTCTTTAGCCAATCAAGTAATCACTTATCATCGCTATGTACTGCGGCTCAACCTAAGTACTATAGCGGAAACCGTTATCACTGAGTTGCTTTGCCTTATGACTTAACATTTACTGCACAAAACTAGTTGCCATGTAAAAAGGATCATCTACATCCTATGGTGAACATTCCTGTGAAATTTCCTGGAAATGCGATTGACTGTTTTTGCCCTATGTCCAATATAAATGTCTGTGTAAAATGAATTGGAGTGCAAGTGTGTTTTGAGACCCCTTTTTTTCTTTGCAACCCCTTGGCCAAACACCGCAAAATGTTCAATCCTCCACCAATATAACATTTGCAGAAGGCTTGCAAAGTTTCACAGAGATTCGTCAAACGTGTACAAAGTTATTAGGGGCAAAAAACTGAGGAATTCCTATCTCTGGGTAACCCTAGATATAACTACAGAGTGGTAATGGCCACTCTGTAAAAAAAAAATTGGTTATTTTATGATACTTTGATAATCAATATTCTGACTACAATATTTTTGTACCACATTATTTAAAACTTCTGGTATTCTCCATATTCAAGTTATGTCACATTGCAATCTTTCAGTTTATGTTATAGAAGTTATCACAGTTCACAATACAGGAGGATAACTTGTAGCCATGTGGATATGGCATCAAGCTGCTGTTCATAACTATTGGATTGTCTTGTGGTACAAATGATGCATGAAAAAGCCCATAATACGTAGTAGTAGCTCTCACAGTCATGAAATGTATTCACACAGTCATTGAAATTGACAAACGATTAGGGGTAGACTGGTACTTGCAGAGTTTCACTTCATGGAATTCGGCTGAGTTTCGTAGAAACTCTGCAAGATTCCACAGAATTCCACCAATGGACGGAAATATGCATGTTGCGCTGCTCTCGTTTCAATTTAGCACTAGTAGTGCGAGCACGGGTGAAAAATCAGCACGAACTGCACCATGCGGCGTGCAAGAGCACCCAGCCATTCAAGTTGAGTTGGCTGCCGCCCAAGTACAAAATCTACTCGAGTGACAGCAAATCTACTCATGAAGCAGTCCTCTCACAGTGAACGCCCATGTTAGAAAATGGCACTATGGGATGCCAGATCTCGCTCGGTCTAGCATTTTTGGAGCCTCATGGGAAAAAAGTCTACCATGCGGCGATTGGTGGAATTCGGACGTAACTCCAAGAGCAACTCAGAGTCATCAAATTCTGCCAATTCCGTGGTTGTGATGAAACATTCCATCCACCCCTATAATGGTTCACAGCCATGAATGATCATCTTTGTAAAAAGTGATATGGCACTCCCGATCCTATAGCTCTTGACTTCACAAACCTATGTGACAATTAGGTGGGCCAATAGCATAATTTACAAGTGCATATTCAAGTTTGTGAGCAACAAAAAAATAATTTGCAGTGGAAGATGATGTAACTCTAAGTGTGAGTAACTCTCAAAGAGGCATAACTCTTACAGATGCATTGTGAGTCTGTTCCAGTGACACATCTGCAAAACATGGTGAACAGCCACAAACTGACAATTTTTGGGTATCTGCACATCATTTCAGGAAGTTTCCCTCACTGAAAACAGTCAGATGTACTTTTGTCAAAGGTAGAGGAAAATCTGTTTTAGGTAATGTAACACCCACGTAATGTATACAAATTCTATCCAGTATTGACTAAGGTAATTGGTGCAGTGTATTTGTAATGCACCACCTCCCACCTTCTTTTGAAAAAAAAAACAGAAAATTCCTAAACCACTTCTTAAGTAAACTTTATGCATTTTCCAGTTTGATCAAGGTTACTGTTATAATACAGAACTTTCCTTGAAAAATTGCCTTAAATGTTGTGCCGTTTTAACCTAACATGCTTTAAAATGCAGTATTTGTCAAACACATTCCACAAGAATCTTCCAGTGGAAGAAGAAATTAATATAATAATAGTTTAAGACATAAAAGAAAACATATTGTGTACTTTAAAACTTCCCTATAATTGAATTATTTTAAATCATGTTTAGGATGCTAGAGCCCTACCCACAATCCTAAAACTTTTCTTCATGTTGGCATTAATAGGGGCCATGTCCCCCAAAACAAACATTCCTGCCAACGGCCCTGAGGCTTTCGTCCAGGGCACATAACTTGCTGATCCAGGTAATGCAGGATTAAAGACATCTTTAAACCCGTTCGCAGTGCTTGATTCCATAGATCACAGTCCCAGACTTCAGGGGGCCTAGCACCTCCTTGCGCCTCATTAGCATAATTTATTTTGACGCTAAAATGGCCCAGCGAGGCCAGAATCGCAGCGCCAGATTTACAATGCATGCATTGAGCCACTTTGTAACTCCTTCGCCACATTATGCCTGCGCCAGGCATAATTTATGTAAGGGGGGCAGTCCCCCGTTAGGGGGCTGAAAAAATGGTGCAAAGAAATCCAAAATATTTCTTTGCGCCATTTGTTTCGGCATTTATAACACCTGCACAGAGCAGGTGTTAAAAGAGGGCATGCCATTACTTATAATGAGCCCATATGTACTCTGCAGGATTAGCGCCAAAAATGTTGATGCTATTGCCCCTCCTACCCTGTGCCATGGTGTGCCGTGTATTAAATACACGGCACACGGTGGCGGTGGGGGGGTTCAAGGGGTCGCAATTAACGTGGCGCTACATGTAATGTAGATCCCTTTTCTTACATCTGGCCCACAGTTTCTTATTTTCCAAGATTGAAGAAGTCGAATTGAGAGGCGCTGTTCTTCAGTGGGCTAGATCCTTCCTTACTGTCAGACCCCAAATCATAATGATGTCCCCTGTTTATTCAGTCTCAGTGTCTCACCTGCATCATCCCTCTGGGTTTTTCTGGGTTTAATTTGTACCTTCTTGAGTCACTTTTGCACCAGATCTTATTTGGTTGCTCTCCCTCGTTTGGGTGAACAGCACTCTTCTGTCTGCAATCATAGCCAGTGGGTCTCCGTCCTGTTAACACGCATTGGTGGGTGTCGGTCAGTTTTCTTCCAGTGAAGACTGAGATTCCAGTGTCACCTTCTTCCCACTCCAGTTGAGAGCCCTCTCAGTAGCCCAAAATCATGTTCCCTTCACCCTCCCTAAACAAAAGACTTTGAAATGTAGGGTTTATATAGACAACGCTTTGTCCTCATAAGCAAATGTCACCATAACCGCCCAAATTTGCTGCTTCCAGCATCAATTCCAGCATCAATTTAAGACATTTCACCTAGCTTTCATACTGTGATGGTAACTGTGTTGGTTTATGCAAGATTAGCCAGCACCAATGATATTTTTATTGCTGCTCCTAAAACATCTCCATTGCATCCAACTTATACAGAATACTGTGACTTACCTGGTGTCCAATACACCCAAATTTACCTATATTTACCCGGTGTTGATATCATTGCATTGGCTGACTACCACATCAAGGGTCACTTCTAAATACATGACATTTGTACACAGGGCAGTTTTCTCCAGTACACTGACCTTTTTAGCTAAAAAGTGTACGGTACATTACCCTTCTCTGAGATCAGCCAATGGCTTTCTTATTCATGTTTTCAAAGCACGTACTTCACATTTTGGTGACTGTGCATTTTTCAGTTGTAGCTGCCAGATAATGGATTTTACATTTTGATGACTGCATTTTCCATTGTCAGACAGTAGAACAATCATCCTCTGGCATTATGCTCTATATACCAAGGGCCAGACTTACAAGGCCCTATCGCCACCGGAATGTCACTTTTTAGTGACGCTCCGGTGGCTCTATGCACTGCGCCGTATTTACAAGGTGGCATTAAACCACTTTTTGTGGTTTAATGCCACTTTGTAAATACGGCCCCTTCACATGCAGCACTTTGCGTGGAAGGGGCATTTAATGGGTGTTGCATTTTGCCGCTGCCCCAGATTTGAGAGTTTTCGTAAACCTGAGGCAGCGCCAAAATCTGACCCCACCTGAGGGGTGGCGTTAGCATGGCGCAACTATGAAATGCTTTCATTTCTCCTCGTTTTTTGCTCTTTCTATGTGTGCTGCCTGCTGCAGCACACATAGAAAGAGCAAAAGGCCATTGAAGATAGTTTTTGCGTAGGAAGGTGACCATTCTTGAACAAAATCAATCTTCTCTGCAGCGTAGCCATCATTGCACCATGGCGCAAGGGTGGCTGCGTTGGCAACTGGCAGCAAATTTTGTGCTGGCGCAGGGGTCAACACAGGGGTGCGCTGTATTCTATTAAATACTGCGCAACCCTGCATTTTGAAAATGACGGAGCACAGAGCTGCCAAATTTGGTGCAGCGTTGCACTCCCTCATTTCCTCATTAATCTGGGCCCAAATGTGGTCTGTTTCAGATGCTATTTGGAGACCTGACCTCTTAAAGTATACCTGCTCTAGACTGTGAGTGTTAAATCATTTTATGTTGTTTAATAGCATAACATACAATCAGCGATCTAGGTGACCAATTCCAGAGTAACAACCACTATTTGGGCTAGATACTGTCGACAAGAAATGGATGTAAAATTTGTCGGATCAAGTTTTAGACCCAGTTTCTTTAACCAGACATTGATGACTGTTATATGTGATGCATCCGGTGTACTTCCCACGTACATGGAGTCATTGATTATATCAACAACCCATGGGGCAATCATCTAACAAGTAGGCTGGGCAAGAATTGAGGCAGGATCCTGATTGCTTACTATGTTTTATTAAGACTTCACAGTCTTTTCTAGAAAGGGGAGAGAACTCAAATAACTTATTGTTGTCTATACAGATTTCTCAGTCTAATTTCTTTCTAATCTGCCTTTGAATTATTTGTTATGCAATCTCTAATTTTGGAATTGTTTTCTGAGAAAAGTTGACAGCTTATCAACCAGCTCTTCAGATGTGGTCAACTCATCCTTTGGAGGTTCATTATTGCCAGTATTCTCAACAATGTTATAGATTGCCTTGGATGTATTTTCTACATTCAAGATTTTCTTTGAGCAGTGGGATTTTTTGAGGCCCTATTCTTCTATCTGTATTTTTTTTAATTTCACCAATCTCAGTGCCTGATTTAGATCTTGGTGGTAGCAGTCTCCCCATCATTTTTTCAGACAGAAAACCCAACTTCCGCCTAGGCGGTCCGCCCTCTAGATTTAGATGTCAGAGGTACAATAGGGGAAAGTCCGCATTTGTCCCACCGTCTCCACCAAGAAATATCACCTGTGTTAATGACCCCAACCACCAGCACTGAAGTGCAGATTTGGAAGTGCCTTACTGCCAAGCCAAAAGTGGTGAACTGACCTCCGCACCTGAGTTGGTGTATTGGTAGGAAAATTAGGTAAAAAGGTACCTTCCCCCCACCATCCACTTCCATTTTCAACTGGACACGGTTGGGCAAGACCTACCATTGCTGCTGTTACTGACCCACAGAGAAATCATGACGCCCCTCTCACAAAGGACTCGTCCCGGCAGTGGCCTCAGAGAACAGAAGGATCTTACCTTACAATGTACCCATGGTACATTGGGTGAGCACGACACATAAGGTTGAGACCACTAGAGGCATATATATGTCACAATATTTGTTTAAAATGACTGTGACATGCATATGTGGGGAAAATGAGTTTGTCAGATATGGATGAGTACACACCGGTACATGACACATGTTGCACCCATTCACAACTGTCATTTTCATGTCAGTATTCATTGCCAAATGAATGCTGGCACCACAGCGACAGTACATTCCAAGTTGTCAATTGTGTCCATGTATGCTCATTGCAAGGGGTCCTGTACCTGTGATGTTGTGCTTCCCGTAGTGCATGTGAATCTGAACATGCATGTATGTGTGTGATGCGACTGGCAGTTTGTGGTGCAAGGAGTTGAAGTGGGTGATGTGGTTGCATCTGTATGTGTGCCATATGCATATGGGTATGATGTTGTGTATTGTGGATAGTGTGTTGGGTTGCTGTGTGTAACATTCAGGTGAGTGTTGTTGTGTGTCAGATGTTGTCATGATATGTTGTTGTGTCTTGTGTGAATGTGTTTATGTAGATGAGTGTGTAGTGGTGTTGGTTGTGTTGTGTGGGTGCAGTGTCAATGGTATGAGTATGTTGTGTTATGGATGTATCCTAATGTGCGTTTTGGACATGTACGGTTTGTGTTGTACTGGAATTTGTAATTGATGATGGTGAGTATGTGCTGTGTAGTGTGTACTGCAGCAGGACACACATGGCAAAGGTACAGTGTGTGTGTGTGTCACTTATTTATTTATAAAGTTTTATATAGCGCAAACATGACCCTAGATGGTATCAGAGTGTCTTACAAGTGTCAAGTAGAGGCAACAGGTAGATTATATAGCTAACATATTCATGAACATTACAAGGTACACCAGTTGTTAGAAGGACAATAGGAAGTAACAAAGGTCAACGCAAGAGAATAAAAACCATGGAGGTAACCACCGAGACTTATCAGGATTCATAGGGAAGAGCAAGTGTTCTAGGGCAGAAATGTATTGAATAGAAGCATTTTGACTTTTTTTTAAGTGATGCAGTTGATGGCATTAATCTGATTTCAGGGGCAGGGAATTCCAGATTCTCAGGCAATTCCCGAAAAAGCTCAGTTGTAGGTTTTGTTTTTGTGGAATTTGTGAGGTTTGAACAATAAGGTGCTGGTGCTTCTAGGAGACCTGCAGCAGCCAAAGGTCTTGAATTTTTCTGCCAGATACCATGGTGTGCTGAAGTGAAGGGCTTTATGGGTCATGCAAGTGATTTTTAGCTGTATCCTTGCCTCATACGAGAGCCAGTTTAGATGTTTCACATCAGGATCACTTATCTCTATTCTCTAGCTGCTGCCATAGTACCATGTCCATTGGGTCTTGTGGTCGTCTCCCTCCGTCAGCAGTCCATCGCCTGTATACCTCCTGCAGGGCTGTAACATTTAAATATGGTAGGTGGAACACCGTTGTCCTGACAGTGTTCTCAGGTCTGCCGCCGAAGAAGCTTGCCAGTAATGCCGTCAAGTTCTAAATCAGGCCATCAGTTTGGTAATGATATTTCTGCCAAATCACTTCAATCTTACTAATTTGGGGGTAGGTTTAAAGGTTTTGGTGGGAAATATTGTATATAAAACTGAGACTAAAGCATAATTAAAGAATTTAAGCTTAGGATCTGGACCTACCTTTTGATCGGGGATTACATTAGAGAAACTGTCTCTATGAGAAGTGATGCTATGCCTTACTAGGTTCATACAAAGTAAATTTGTAGCTAAAGAAAAAACATAAAAGCAAATGACAGACAACATAAAGGGGGTGAAGTAAAATTTTGACACCTACACATCAAGAGGATTATAAATCTGGCTTCTGCTGAGCTTGCTGCACTGAAACAGCTAAAATGTTGGATTATGTACATAGAACACTGGATTAAGGGGTCACTGGATTAAGGGGACGCTGGATTAAGGAGAAACTGGATTAAGTGGGATTTTGGTTCATTTTACTCCTTGACCCCTTAGCAAACATGACATTCAATTCAAGAGAGGCTTAGAAAAGATTACAATATTGCTGTGCTGCTGCTTCTTATTTCTTATTATCCACAATCGTCAATAAATAGGAAAATGTTGGACCGCACATTTCAAGAAGACTGCAAAGTTTATATTTATATTAATTGACAGGCTAATCTGATCTAAATTCACCACCTTAAAAGGCTCTCAAACCTTGGAGAGAGAGTGTCTGTTCGGGTCTTGCTATGAAAGAATCCTTAATTAACAGACAGCCTTGCATGTGTAGCATATGCTTTCTTTCTGCTTTGGCCACCAGTATCTTTAATGAAGCAGGTTGTGACTTTACTAGTGTGGTCTTTTGCCAGTCCTCCTTGGATTGCCTTATTAATATATTCTTTGTCTTTTTCATTTGGAATGTGTCACTCCTCCTCTTTTGCGAGATATGGTTGTGTGAAGCAAGGGTGTCATCAACCCTCAGCTTTAGTAGAGAGGTTTTGATGAGCCTTTCCTGTCTGCATCTTGGCAGACAAAGGATCATGATTAATGTGAATGGGTGGGAAAATGAGGCCAAGCCAAGTCCTTCCTGAACCAAACATAAACAATCCAGGACCGGTTTTACCCTAGTTATGGACTCACCAGATAGGTATAGTTTGGTACCCGTGATACAGTGTGCATCGGACCCATGTGTGGGCACACTCGTCGCACTTAAAGCAACATATTAAAGTATACAAAAAAGTTATTAACAGAATGCTTGAAATAATCTCAGCAACTGGCATTTATTCGGGCCCCATCCCAGTCCATTATTATTTTGCACACCATGTCACCTCAGTTTGGACGCAGCTATGTGCAAATCAGTTTTCACCCTGCTCCAACTGGAACAGTCCAGCCATAACTGCCAGGTCAGCTCCTCCCTGAACCAGGTCACAAGCAACCCATGACCAGTTTTGCCCTTGTTATGAGCTCATCAGCTAGGTAACGATGGACTGGGATGCAGCTCAGAGTAATTGCCAGTGGCTGCAGACAATTCAAGCATTCCATCTATACGCAAGAAGATAAATATTAGGAAAAAAGCATATAAACTACATTTAGCGATACAGGTGCCTCTCAGTAAAATAGTGTGCTGCCACAAAGGCTAGCATCACCAATTCCAAAGCGTTACATACCAACAACATGCTTCACTCTCTCGGACCATGGTACCTTTAGAATTTTACCACACGGTCTTTTCTAGAAATGGGTTGGCTTAGTCGGTAAATGGCACAAAAATACTACACTGCTTGTGCAGCAGTTGCGGTTAGTTTTGAGAGCTCTTGTCCACATATACTAAAAGAGGTTACTCCATCACCCAAACAGCATAAATAAAGGTGTTATAATTGGCCCGACATGAAGCACTCCAGTTATATACTAAACTTTCTAAAAATGGCATTTTCAAAATTGTAACTTAAAATCCCACTTCACCATTAAAGAGGATTTTAAATTGCAATTAATTTGAATGGAAATCGCATATTTCCATGTACTCCCAAACTGAATTTAGCACTTATTAAGTGGAGTAAGGTAATTTAGTGTTAGTCTATGGGAGAGATTGGCCTTACAACATTAAAAAAACGACTTTAGGAGTTTTTCACTACCAGGACATGTAAAACTTACACACGTGTCCTACTTTTTAAATACCATACACACTGCCCTACGGGCCTTTAGGACCTAATTTTTGGGATGACATATAAGTATTAACAAGCACTGGCATAGCCTATAGGTCTTGCTATTGAGACCTTATGAATATTTCGCCATGCAGCACATTATCCTGGGTGCTACAACATCTACTGTTACTCCATGTGCCACTGGTAAACTGACACACACACCCAACAAGGCTAATTGGTCTCAGCAGTAACGCAAGACAGGTGCCAGAGGGAAACATGCTAAAATGTCACAAGTTAAACTCAAATGACTGAAAAATAAACACTGATCAGTGCTCTGGTGTTTATAAATGTCTGTTTGATACATGCACAAAGGTAGTAGGTGATGATGAAAATGTATTTAAATAAATCACTAACCCCTGCCACGAAAAAAATAAAAACATATCAAACCTTAACATTGAAATGGGACAAGTTATAAGAAAATAAAAGGCATCAATTACACATAAATTATTACAATAATGTTTATGCCTCTCCTGGAAAAAATAATTATTCATTAAAGTATGGAGCGATAAATAATCAGGAAGAACAATTAAACACTAAACGGTTAGAAGAGTCATTTTTCAAGTTTTTCCTCACTGGTTCTTATCAAAGGGACCTGAAAAAAATGTCCAAGTCAAAGTCTATAAGGAAAAAACGATCTACGTCAATATCATTCAAATCATATGGTGAAAATGATGAACAGGTTCTTGTGTGACCAGTAGCAATGTACCTTTCGGCTTTAGTATTTGCCCTCCATATCTCAAAATACACCAGTAGTAAATATGCAGTTGCATCAACTTTAACTGAGATGGGGAGGTTCTTAAAGAGTAATAATGCACAACTTTAGCTATAGATTATTGTTTTCTAAATTGTGTGTCAGGGCATTTGTAACATGAATCTGCCTTTGACATCTCCAGTGCCCCAGCACAAGTGTCACTAAAATGCAAGTTATAAAATTGTCTTATTTTACTTCCAAAGGATTGAAAGGCTAAAAATAACAAGAAGTGGTTTGTCCAGTTTACGTCCATTCTTAATTGTGATCGACCCTTTGTCTTTACAAAATAGTTAATATTCGAAAAAACAAGTGTTTCTCTTAATATGCCTTATTGCCTCATCTTCTCCTGAACTTCCATTAGATTATGAGGGGGTGCTGCAGCACCTGCCGCACCCCCAGTTCCGGGGCCATTCTAATCAAATGTAATGACAAGCCCTCTCAGGAATATGATGCACAAAAAAAGGAAGGCAAGGAGGGGCATATTTACAAGAACTGACGCATCAGCATCAATGCATCAGATTTCTTGCGCCTGCCGCAAATGCCCTAACGACGCCATGGATGCGCTGTACTTACAATATAGGGCTCCAAGGCACAAGAATTCACGGATCCGTCAGAAATTCTGAGGCATCTGTTGGTGCTAAAGTGACTCATTGCTAGATTTGGTTGTAGGACTGACGCAACTCCAACAGTGCGTCAGAACACAGAGGCGAGTTCCATGTAAAAAGCCCTGCGTCAATCCTTAAACCTGGTTTGAGAAGGCATAGGGATTTTGATGCAGTCCAATCCTAGAGTGATGCAGTGAAAAGTTGTAAATTGCAGTGCTTCAGTTCTACATGGCTTATAACGTGGAAATGTCTACCCTGCATAGAGTATACCTGGCATAGGTATAATGTGACGCAGGCCTCTATAAACTGACACTTTGGGCCCAAAGCTTCAGTTTGTAAATATGGAGCAGTGTGGAGCACTGATTGCACCGCCGCTGCGTCACAAAAATGACGCAGCACAAGCACCTTGTAAATATGGGCCTGAGTTTTTTGTTTTATTTGTGCTGATTATCTTGGTCACTGAGATATGCTTCACTAATAGGAGGCACACTCCGGGACCTGCTCTCTCACCCAAACAATTGTGGCAGTGGGGAGGAGAAGTGGGAAAAACTGCTGCAGTCTGCTAAGTAGACATACCTTTGGCTCTGCAGCAGTAATTGATCCCATTCCTGGGAAGGGGGTAACTAAATTGACAGCTGCAGAACAAAACGTAAGAACCAGCTCTACTCTAGAAGCATGTCTTGAGTGCTACTTGGAAAATAAATTGCCAGGCATTATGTAAACCAAGGAGCACAAAGTAAAATGATGAGGCAATGGTTTCTTGTTTTCTTCTTTATTGCAGCAGGTTTGCTATAAACAGCAGGCATTGTGTTCCTCGTCCAATTTCACAGACAAATTGCCGGTCACTAAATCGCGCAAAGTTGGGGGGCCTGATGAATGTTCCTTAGTGCCTTTTAATAAATAACGTCCATTACATTATTGTTGTTACCATATGATTTATAGTATACAAAGAAGCATTGCAAGTGAGTAGCATTCAGTGGCAGGACCGAGCAGACATTGTATGCAGCCCGGTAACAATGTTCAGATTAGAAACAGCACTGACAATAAAAAAAGAGCTATTTGTATTTAAAAATCAGAAAGCGCTAATTGTTTTACGCACTGTGAAAGGGACACATTAAGAAGTTTACACATAGCTAGCGTTTTGCCCAAGCAATCCCTTCGCATTGTGATATTTCTAATGCAGTTTTTAAGTCCAGCTTGGTTAATATCAGCTGGTGTTGGAAGTCACAAGGGTCTGCAGTGGTTTCATTTTAATGTTTGTCCCTTCTAGATTGCATTTAAACAGTCTGCCGTTGAAAATGTGGTTTTTAATGTATTTCGCTAGACTCCAACGTCCCCTGGACATCACATCAGTCGAGCGCAGGGAGGCTCATTGATTCTTCCCTACCGTGCTGGTAGCGTTTTTCTCATTTGTCCCCGCCGGCTCCCCATGTGATGGGAGAATTAATTCCAAGAGGCCAAAACTGCAGTTCAGCGAAGAATCCTAGATGGAAGAACGTCATTCAACATCCCCCACCCAGACTAGGAAACTATCTGCTCTGCGCCATTGGACCCCGAGGAGGGAGGCCCGGAGCAGGACCTGCCAGTGGGAGACCAGGACATCCTGCTCAACAAGGATGGAAAGTTAAACAAAAAACTTGGCCAAGGGCATGGGGACCTTCAGCACAGCAAGCAGACCTCAAAGACATGACAGAGTCCAGGAAGGTATGGAGGGCGGGGCCCAGCGACACGGAGGAACGGAGCAAGCACAGCAGTTGGCCTGAGTGAAGAACAGTGGGCCTGAGGGAGGAATAAAAATAAAACACTAGTGGGGCAAGGGCGCTGCAAATGTAACCAAGATAACAGTATGATTTACAGCCCTGTTTAAAAAAACAGGATTGCAGTGAAGCTCAGCTCAGAGCAAGAATGTTCTGAAAATGAAAAGGGAAGCTTCGCCAAACACAAGCAGGAAACCAAGGAAAACAAAATTCACCAAAGAACAAATAACCATGGCAAAGCGTAATGATACAGTAGCTAGTCCAGGCTCTGTGGGAGGAAGGCAAAAGAAAAAGGAGGGACAAAGAGGCAGGACAGACCGCTAGCAAGCAAGGATTATTAAAGGACACCAAAACAAACAAATCAAAAGTAGGGGGATGGCTTTCAGCCCACAAGAGAAGTATACTAAAGTATAAAAGAGTATAAAATCAGTTGTACGTTTACACTTGACCTAAAAAGGAAGGTTTGAGCCTTGCAAAAGGTCTATTTTGCCAGATTGAAATGGTAGTTTGAAACTGCACTGCAGGCTGTAGTGGCAGGCCTGTAGGCATATTTTAGGAAGATGCTTCAGTGGGTGACACAATGAGTGCTGCAACCTCACTAATAGCATTTAATTTACAGGCCCTGGATACATGTAGTATGTATCATATACTAGATTATTCAGAGTAAATTATATGTACCAATTAGGTGTGGATCAATTTTAACATATTTTAAAGAGAGAGCAGGGGTAAAGTGCACAGAGTCCTAATGCCAGCAAAAACGAGATCATCAAAGTAAGACAGTGAAAGCAAATGGTTTGGTGGAATACCTCGCCAAGGAAGTCACGTCTAATACCACTTTTGTGAAGTTTTCTTTTAGCCCTTAATTCAGTGGATATTGGGACTAGTGCTCATCAAAACTTTCTGGTGGTTTTACTGTTTAATTTGTAACCGTTTCAGCACTCTCCCTCATCCTAGAATTTGGATCCCATTTTGGGATCTAAATTCCCCCCTATTCTGCCCCTGTTCTACCCGTGTTTATTTCTAAAGTATTATGGGATTTTCACTGGCCTTGTCCTTTCAGTTTAGGGATCCCTCTGTGCACGTATTGCAGGTGCCAAAAGGTCTCCTCCAGTGTAAGTATGCACTTTTGATATTATTGTGTGGAACCCTATTTCCCTTTCCACTTCAGAAATGCCAAAGTTTTGTATAGTCACTCAGTAAGCCATTCCACTTTACATGCTATGAAGAATAATCTGAGACACGAGTTCATGGTTGCTATTCAATTCCATGCCAAGAAAGATTACGGCAGGTTCCCCATGTTCTCCCTAAGTGTGTTCTAGAACATCTGGTGTTACAGCTATAGATGGTGTCCAATTTGTTAGTAACGTAGATGTTAGCAAATATGGACGTCTATCTTGTGCATCATGTCAAAGGTGTCATTGTCCCTACATATGGCCATAATTCATTATTTTTCTTTAGGGTTAGAGTGTCTATATACTGCATCCACTTGATGTGTTTTATCTGCAGTCCAAAAGAGTAGGCCTTCTTGTTAAATCTGCAATTTACAATCACAGTTAGTTGGGTAATGAATGTCTTGTGGGGGTGTTCCTTGAGGGAAGGCACAAGGCACCCTGTCATAATAGTCTGTAAGATATTATATCTAAGCTGTTCCCAGGCCTCTTTTATTTCATCTAACATAGCTAGGGTAACCTGCAAGTTCTGTTGGGCTAGGTCTGGATAAGTGATGCACCCTTCCAACATCAGTCAGGTGTACCCTGGCAACATAAGAAGACCCATTTTAATGAGACGTGTGACTTTTTGTAGCTGTCCATGAACCCAGTGATTGTGTTCCTAGTATATTCATAGCATTCGCAAGTACTGGAACTTGAGTGTTTTATGCATGTGCATTAACTATTGTATACAGAGCAAAGAAACCCTTATTGAGATCAACAGCAGTGAATGCCACCCATGAATAAATGGTGCCAATTTGCTCCTACTTCAAATGCAGTATTCCCCTCTGAGATTGGAACACATTCTGATAAGGTGAGCACTGTGCTACTGATGTATCCATGTTTAGAAGCAATGACTGACCAATTAATCTGGACTACCTTCCTAACTGTTAAGTTTAATAAAGCTTTGGAAGACGAGGAGTCAAACTTCCTACCCAGAGAAGAGAAAATTAGGAGTCGCACAGGCAAATATTTGAAAATGGTAAAAACAAATGTAGCATTATGTGAAAGCGATAACAGTAGCCTATGTTGTTGTTAGGTAGCCAAGTCCACACGCTTGCCCCACATAAACTTGGCTTAATTTGTAAAAGTGGCGGGCCCACAGCTTTGTCATTTGAGGCCTGGCTTTACAGTGGAGCCTGTGCTTAGGCCAGCTACACTCCTCCCCGAGTTCCCAGGAGCCGAAGAGACCCCACCCAACATTGCAAGTTTTATGAGGCCATGCACCTCATACTTAGGTGGCCTGTTTCTGCTAGCACGTCTTCAGGCCTGCAAGATCAGGAGGGGCCCCTACCGGTTCTCCTTTGATGGTTACATCCCTGGCTCCAGTTGGGCCCCTTGGATCCACAGATGGATCCAGGCTGGTGCCAGTCCTACCACTTCAACCTTCCCCAATGCCATGTTCTCAGTGCCCCAGGTGCCCTTGGGCGATGCTACCTCCATTCTCATCCCCGACTCCAACAAAGAACTGGAGGGGCATCGTCTGACACCGGCCCTGGCACCAACTGCAGCCATGCCTTCCAAGCCCTATTCCTATAGGCTGAGGCTTGGAGAGGACTGAGAGGGACCCTGCAGAATGCCTGTCCCTAGACCCTAACTTGGACTGTTACGAGGATTTGGTGAATGCCAGCAGACTGGACACTTATCCAGATACAGGCATGGTCTCTCCTTCTACCATGGCTACAGAGGTGGTTTGCTATGGTGGTGAGAAGGGTGGCTGAGATCCTAGACCTTAGCCTGCCCTCAGTGGCAGTCAAGACTAAGGCCTTCACGTAAGTTCCTCAGCTAGGGGTGACCCCCTCAGACCTATGCCTCCCATTTAATGAAGCCTGATCGATGTCCTGCTGTGGACTTGGTCCAAATCCTGCACAGGGGCTCCTGTGAACAAGATGATTGCCCAGTGCCCAGCGCCGACCCTGGGCACCCCCATTTTCTCACATAGCACCTACCCCGGAGAGCTTGGTGGTCCAAGCCTCCACCTCCCAGGTAAATCCTGGTGCATCCCCTACCACTCTACGGGATAAGGAGTCCAAGAGGGTTGACACCTTAGGGAATAACATTTTTTCTTCCATCTGCCTGGTACTGAGGTCCGTGAACACGGTGTGCCTTTTAGGCCATTACTCCCATGCTCTGTGGGAGCTGGTGGCGCAAGTGCTGTTCATGGTCCCGGAGGAGGTGCAGGTCACACTTTCCAAAACTATTCCTGGCGGGAGAGATGCAACGAAGTTCACAATCCGATGTGGGCTATATACGACCGACCTGCTGGGCAGGGTGCTTTTTTTGAGGGTGGCTTTATGGAGGCACACCTGGCTGAGGACAACAGGCTTTTCCAGAGATGTCCAAGCATGGATATGCCCTTTGATGGCTCCCATCTCTTCGGAGACAAGACGGACTGAGTGCTGGAGCACTTTAAGGACAGCAGAGCTGTGGCCAAGTCTTTGGGTCTTTCTATGACCCCCTTGACAACCCCAATCTGCATTTTGCTCCTTTTGTGGCCACAGAAGTGCCTTCCAACAACATATTTACACACCCAGCCACCACAGCACAGAAGCTTATCAGCCTCTTAGTGGGCGAGTACGCTCTACCCAGAGACCACACAGACTCACTGCATTGGGCAGTCAAAGGTTAGGCCAGTCCACCACCCCTCTGGCGGCCATAGCCTCCAAACCCCTTTAGTTTGCCTTCTCAAGATCATGAGCATCGAAAGGGAGGCAGGATATGCCATTACCTGTCCTAGTGGAGGTCCATATTATCACAACATTGGGTTCTTCAATTTGTTCGAAAGGGGCTAGTCACTCTATTTCTGCTCTCCTCTCTAGGGGCCTTCTATGCATCCTTTCTCTTGCCCAGCAGGGCTTTGCTCTGGCCACTTTAAAGGGATATCTTTCTGCTATTTTAGCCTTTCTGCAGATGCCAGATTAATAATCCCTTTTCAAATCCCCTATTGTAAATGGGTTCTTGAAATGTTTGCACCATGGTTCCTCCTTCACTCTTCCTCATGCCCCAGTGGGACCTTAATCTAGTCCTAATGTTTCTGATGTGCGCTCCCTTTGAGCAATTGCACAACTGTCCTCTCAGGCTCCTTACTATCAGGACAACCTTCCTGGTAGCAATATTATCTTCCCAGAGGGTCACTGAGCTTTAGGCTTTGTTATCCAAGCTTGGGACATGCTGACAGAGAACCATCTCTTCTTGATCTGCCAGAAATTGACGATTCTCTTAGTCAAGGGAGCCATATAGAAGGTGCAGATGCTAGAAATAGGTTGTGGTTATTATTCCCACTACTTTCTGGTGCCCAAGAAGGATGGAGGCCTTTGTCCTATCCTAGACCTGTGCCCTCTCAATTTCTTCCTCAAGAAAATGTTCACGCTCACTCAAGTCCTGTCTGTCCCAAGAGACTTGATGGTATAATTGGACATGCAGGATGCACAATTCCTGTCCTGCCTTTCCCTGTGGTTCACGGTAGGCAATGAGCACTTTCAGTTTGCTGTGGTTCCTTTTGGCCTTACCAGCACCCCTCGGGTATTCACAAAGGAGATGGTGGTTGAAGCCCTTCTGCAGAGATCTGGGGTGCCAGCCTTCCCTTATCTTGATGACTGGCTGTTCAAGGCGGGCTTGCCCCAAACTGTCATCTCACACTTCCAGACTATGGCGGACCTCCTGCTTTCACGGGGGCTCACTTTCAATGTACCAAAGTCACACCTGTCTCTCGCTCTCAGATGCTCCCCTTTAGCATAGCTCTTCTGGACACAGTACAGTGTGGGACCTATCCTCCCAAATGGCGAATCAAGGTTATTCAATCTGTGATAACGATGTTTCAGCCTCTATCCTGGATTAGGGAAGACTGACTCTGAGGCTGACGGGACTCATGGCCTCTTGCATCCTGCTTGTCAAACATGGCCTGAATATCTACCCAGAGAATCTGATTCTTCGCACTAGAGCTTCTGTTCTGCCCACCTTTTACGCTCCACCACATCCCTCTAAAGAGAAGGAGTGACTTCATTAACTGGACCCAAAAAGAGCATTTACTGCACAAGAGAGTTCCGGGTGGATGACCAACTCTTCGTTGGGTATGTCAGAGCAAAGAAAGGAAAGGCCAGGCAGAAACAGCCCATCACCCAGTGGATTGTGCTCTGCACTAAGATCTGCTAATCACTGGCCAAGAAGCATACCCCTGAAGATTTGCATGCTCATTCCACCAGAGCTATAGTTGTGACCACTGCGTTAGCACATGGAGTTCCGGTGCTGGGTATCTGCCAAGCAGCAATGTGGGCTTCTCTGCACACATTCATGAAGCATTACTGCACGGACAGTCAGGTCCATTGGGATGGGCCCTTTGCTCATTCGGTCCTGTAGGACTGGACTTTCTAGTGTGAATCTGTCTCACAGACCGACCTTTGGGGAGGTACTGCTTGGGTATCTATTCTAAAGTAAGGAATCTGCAGCTATAAGTTTCTATCAGATGAACAAGCTACTTAGCTTCGGTAACACTTATCTAATAGTGAGTCCTTCTAGATGCAGATTCCTTACTAGCACATCCATCCTCTCCACTCTGCAAATGGAATTCTAGGGACAGGGCTGTTCCAGTTTCAGGGCCTAGTTTTTCACACTAGCGGTCAGTGTTCTTCATGGCTCCGTGCTCCATTCGTGGAAAGTCATGAAAAGAAACTCAATCAATCAAATCATTGATTTCTAAAGTATGGCTAATCACCCATAGGGTCTCAAGGCGCTGTTTGCGGGCGTGCTGCTCAATCGAAGAGCCAAGTCTTGAGGTCCTTCCTGAATTGTTTCAGTGATGCGGTCTGTCTGAGTTTGAGTGGTAGCATGTTCCATGTCCAGGCTGTGAGGTAGGAGAAGTATATTACTCCTGCTGTGCTTTTCCGGATCTTGGGAACAGCTGTGAGGGCGAGCTGGAAAGAACGGAGTTGTCTCTTGGGTACGTAGAAGGCAAGGTGGTGGTTGAGGTATGCTGGTCCTATGTTGTGTAGTTCCATGTAGGTGTGGATCAGGAGTTTGTATGTTATGCACATGTTGACTGGGAGCCAGTGTAGATCTCTGAGATGGTAGATGTGGCTGTGTCGGGGCATGTCCAGGATGAGCCTGGCTGTTTCATTCTGGATTCTTTGTAGTCTTAATTACAGTTTCTTGGTGATGCTGGCATAGAGTGTGTTGCCATAATCCAATTTGCTAGTGACAAGTGCGTGGGTGACTGTCTTCCTCATGTTGGATGGGATCCACTTGAAGATCTTTGAAAGGAGTCAGAGGGTGTGGAAGCATGATGACGAGACAGCGTTGATTTGGCGGGACATGGATAGAGAGGAGTCCAGGATGATGCCCAGATTGCGTGCGTGGTCTGTTTGAACAGGGGTGTTTCCCAGTGCGGTTTGCCACCAGGAGTAGTTCCAGGTGGAAGGGGCGATTACACAGATCTCCGTCTTGTCCGAGTTGAGTTTGAGGCAGCTGGCTTCCATACAGGCGGCGACTGCTCTCATCCCATTGTGGAAATTTCTCTTGGCCTTCACAGGGTCGCTGGACAGGGAGAGAATTAGTTGGGTATTGTTAGCGTACAAGAAGATGTTTAGCTTGTGTTGTTTGATGATCTTGGCTAGCCGGCCATGTAGATGTTGGAAAGTGTCAGGCTGAGTGATGATCCTTGGCACACTCCGCAGCATGTATCTTTGAGTTCTGATGTGACTGGCAGTAGTCTGATGCACTGTGTTCTTCTGGTAAGAAAAGACCTGATCCATTCCAGTGCTTCATCTCGGATGCCGGCGTTGTGGAGTCTGATGTGGAGGGTGGAGTGGGATATGTTGTTGAATGCGGTGGAGAAGTCAAGGAGGATGAGTGCGGCCATGCCTCCATGGTCTAGTATGGCGCGTATGTCGTCGGTGGCTGCTAGAAGTGCTGTTTCGGTGGTGTGGTTGCCCCTGATTCCAGATTGAGATGGGTCTAGGATTTGGTATGTCTTGAGGTAGTCAGTGAGTTGCTAGGGTGACATCTGTATAGGCACCACTCATGTCACTTCTGGTGTGGACGACATCACCCAGAACCGAACGACGCCACCTCCCGGCATTTAGAAGTACTGGTCACAAAGAAAATTCCCGATTCAGTCTGACATTTGGAAATAATTCTAAGGTAGGGAATCTGAATCTAGATAGAATCTCTCCCAGATAAGGTTTACTGAAGGTAAGTAACATTTTCATCTCACACATCTATCATTGATAAAAGCATAAATAAAATAAGATAAACATAGACATTTCCAAAACATAAACCAATAATGATAAAACCTAAGTCATGTTAACACTAAGGGCAATGGTCCAAGGTTATAGGACATAAACCATCTGTCCAATGTGCAATCTATAAAAAGGCAACCTCAGATAAGTGTTTTGTTTCCTTCTTTAGTAGTATTTATAAGTTATTGCTTACTCTCTGTAAAACGCTCTAGTAGCTCTACGGTGCAGTTGTGCAACATAAAAAAGCTAAATAAATAAACAGCTAGGATGGATGAGACATGAGGCTTGCTATTGCTGTCACTGTTGATGTTGCATTACAGAGGATGAGGTAAACATCCCTGCATGCTGAGAACCTACCTTAAGTTATCTCAAGCACTGCCAGGTATTAGATAACTTTCCTTGCTATACATTTTCCTTCACCTCTGAGATTTGAAATCATGCCCATTTGAATGTTCTTATTAACTTGTCATGAAAAAAGACTTATGCATATTTTTTCCCTGAAGGAAATGTTCATCAAGTTGACATGTGCAAGCTAGAGATCTCATTTAGTGACGAGCAGTAATGGCACAGCCCTAAAAAATTGTTGTATGTCTGGTCTCCCTCACCGTCAGATCCTCCCCTTGTTCAAAGATGGGGCAAGTGCTGTGATAGTGACTGTGTGCCATCACTGACTCTGCCATCAGAATCACTCACTCTGATGCTTGACTCCTTTAGTGTCTCCGACAATCATGTGTCCCATATGTATTATAAAAGATCCAGTATGTCGGGGACACTGATTATTTTGTTTCCAGAAACAACACTCTTGTGCCCCTCTTTTGGGACTGTCTTTGTAAAAAAAAAAATAACCAGCCTGTCATGGCACCATGATATAGCAGACCTGCTGCCACCTTTTGTTTTTAAATAAACTCCTCCTGCCATTTGACAGAAGTACTTTTGGAGAAAATGTGCCACTAACCTTAGAGAAAACTTAATTTGAGGTGGGCCAGTCTTACCTGGGCACCCAGGGGCAGTGTCTCTGGCGTTCCAGCTTTTGGTGGCAGACTAACATACTCAAAGTTAATCCCTATGCTTCCTTAATTTATTTTTCTTACAGTTTGTGTAAGAAATTGGGTTATTAGTTAAGGGTGTGACTACCTGTCTTAAGTAATAAACACAATCATTGTCATGGTGAACCACGAACATTACTGAATTAACCTGAGCTCATCCCCTAATAGCTAAGTTACAGAGTAGAAAGGCTTAACTCCGGGCAATGTGTACAGTATTTATGCAGTACCAAATCAGTAAGTCAAAACACGACACAATAAAAATTCCCAAACCAAAGTACAAAAACAGAATGGATTTTAATAAATAAAATTTACACTAAATTGCTCCATTAAGAGGAACAGGAGATGTACGCTTTTTAAAAGTTTTAAATAAAAATAGCACCAAAAAGCATTAACCACCAACCTCGGTCATCTGGTTGCGGTAGACCGGGACGGAGGCACATTTGAAGCCAACCTCAATGGAGCTCCATGTTCAACCCGGTTGGAGGATTTCCTTTGGGACTCAGTCTCGAAAATGGAAGTGCAAAGTCTATAGTGTAGCAAGGCAGCAGGCCGTAGCTGAAGAGGGCTTCCCGAGATTGGATAGCCGTTGGAGGCGGTCCTGAGTAATCATTGGTTTTTGATGGGAAAGCTCAGGGAAGGTCCATTGTGCGCTGGATCCTTAGGCCCATATTTATACTCTTTTTAGGGCTACTTTTGAATAATTTTTTAAGCAAAAGCGGCGCAAACTTACATAATACAATTCTATTTTGCGCGTTTGCACTACTTTTGCATCAAAAAATTATGCAAATGAGGCACTAAAAAAGTATAAATATGGGCCTTTAGTGCCTTTACCTGATCAATATTTCTTCATTTGTATTTAGTCACTTTTTGGAGCTCAGATTCATGTAGCAAGACAAAGTTGCAATCTGTAGCCAAAGAGGGCTCCATGTGGCCAGATACCGCCTGTGTGATTTTCCGCTGCAAAGGATTTGCTTTATGCGAAAAAGCTGCAAGCCGGGAAACGTGAATCTTCAGGCCAGCAGCAACTAACCTTCGTCGGTTCAGCTTGACTGGTTTGACACGGTCTTTTGGAGGTCTTTGGAGCGGAAAAGTTTCTAAGTCTCCGGTAGAAGAAGTCTAGCCAGACACAGCCAAGAGTTACATGATCTCAGGAACAGCACTTGGGGGCCAGCACTCACTCCAGCAGAGGCCACCAGCATTGTCCAAATAAGGTCCAGTTGGAACTGGTCAATGAAACTCTTCAGAAAATGCCTCTTGTCTGTAATTGGGCCCCTTTAGCTTGAATTGAAGGTCAGCCTTATGACCCTTTGTTCTGCTTTCCTACTTATCTCGTAATCAGAGCTTACAGAACATATCAAGAATGCACTTCTGAGTTCAAAGAAGACTTTTATTGTTGTTAATTCTTCTAAAACCACAAGTTCGTAAGAGACGAATTAATAGATTTCAAGCACACGTTCAATGAAACACAGTTTGCAATGTACACAGCAGGTTATATTTATAAGATATTGAATGTAAAGCAAAACAAATACTTCACCGTGTGAGAAACTGTTTACAGTTTCATCTTTCTGGGGTCTGCAAGTTGATGACTCCTGTCAACTGCGAGAAAGAGATTATCCACCCACATGGGAGACTGGCAACTGGCGCCAAGTTCCAGTCCGAAGTCAGGCAGATTCGATCTAATTCTCTGAAGCCCTGAGCCACCCTTAGAAAAGCGATCCCCCTCCTCTCAGACCCGGGAAAACTACGCAAGCCTTTGGAGACTGGCCAGATCTCCTAGACTTCTCCTCTTCCCAGGCCCGAGCAGAGAGGAAAAACACCAAATGTACTCTCTCTTATCATGTCTAGTCTGGTGTGAGAAAAACAGTTTGGTTCATCTTGTGAAAAAACACAGCTTGGAAAAATACAGCTTGGATTCTCAACTGCAATGTCTAACTTCACGTTAAAGGCAATAGGCAGCTAACCTAAATATCAAATGTAATGTCTAATGTCATGTCAAAGCCAATAGGCAGCTGAACTGAATACAAAATGTAGTGTCTAATATCATGTCAAAGCCAATAGGCAGCTGAGCTGAATACAAAATGCAATGTCTAATATCATGTCAAAGCCAATAGGCAGCTGAGCTGAATACAAAATGCAATGTCTAATATCATGTCAAAGCCAATAGGCAGCTAAACTGAATACAGCATTTCAAAGCCAATAGGCAGAATACAGAATGTAATGGCTAATGCAATGTCAAAGCCAATAGGCGGCTAAATTGGATACTGAAAGTAATGGCTAATGCCATGTCAAAGCCAATAGGCGGCTAGGCCGCAATGTGCTACTGGTGAACATTGAGCAACTAATATACGCAGTGGTGAAACACAAAGTCATAGGTCAAACAAAATTAATCGCATCACACCCTTGGAGTCCGCTTCTTTGTCTGGGAACAAGGGGGTGCAGGATCAATTCTACAGGGCTCTTCTCAGGTCTGAGACAACAGACGCAGTCCTCTTCTGATCTTCTTCATTTCCAGTTGTATTCTGAGGAGGGCACTAGGGATACCACAGTTATCTCTTGGTGGGGGTGATTCCTGGCTCCACCCTAACAAATTGTGAAATGTCCTCCTGGGTTACATTACCCAGTTTTACAGCATTTCTTGTGTGCCGTCCTGCAAATAATCCAACAGTTCCCCTCTCTGCCTAATACCAAGATGGTGAAACCCTTCTTCCCTTGTGCAGAGTCTGTGTGCCCACCCAAGAGGTGTGGCCAGGAATAGAGCAATCCCTCCCCTGTGGTTGCTCCAAACTAGTTTTGGGAGCATCTCCCTCCCCACTAAGATCGGTGTCTGCCTGACTAGGGGAACAAAAGGAGAGAACTATCCAGGTGATGTCTGCCTCTCCCTTTTAAACATGGTATAATTGATATACAAGTTTTTGTTTATTTACTATGTGGTACTACATGTACCCATGGCCTGCAAATTAAATACTGCTAGTGAAGGTGCAGCACATATTTTGCCACCCACTGAAGTAGACTTGTAAAACATGCTTTCAGGCCTGCCACTGCAAGCTGTGTGCAGTTTTAATCTCCCATTTTGACCTGGTAAAATAAACCTTTTTTGAGGCCTAAACCTTCCTTGTTAACACTTATAAGTAACCCCTAAGGTAGACTTCTAAGGCTTAAAGGTTAGCGTGCATGATCTCTAAGAAGTAGGCGATATGGGTTTAAGCTTTACATGTCCTGGCAGTGAAAGACTCCTAAAGTAATTTTTCACTGTTGTGAGGCCTATCTCTTCCACAGACTAAAACACTAGGTTCTCATATGACACTTAATAAGTGTCAACTTCAGATTGGTAGCAGATAGAGATGTGCTGTTTTTGCTCAACGTAATTGTAATTTGTGCCTTCTGCCAGTGTCATGGGTCACATGACTGTGAATTGCTCTTCTATGCTGTTTTGTGTACTCCTTCCAGAGAGGTTGACAAAGGACCTGGGTGTGGAGAGGAGAGGGTCTTCCTGACAGGATGGCTGGGAGAAGCTGTTGCCCTGTCTTGATTAGACTACAAAGGACCCTGCCGAGAACACACATAAAGGAACATGACACTAGGCCTGCCCTTGCCTTACTCCCCTTAACCTAGCCTGTTTGGAGCTAAACTCACAGAAGAGGAGAGAACAGGCCAGAACTAGTTTGGGTCCAGGCCAGGGTTTTTTCTCCACACATAGGCTGGCACAAGGTGTAAATGTGGCACCTTCAGAACCTGAATTCAGAACACTTCTGGACTTGTGAAAATCAGAAGAAGGACTGCCAAGCTGTCTTGTACCCTGAAGGAAGACTGGACCTGCTTGCCTTTTCTCAAGAACTCCATAAGTGACTCCAGTGGTCAGTTGGCTGATCTTCTGTGTGAACTACAGGGCTACAACATTTTTTCCAGAGGCCTCTCCTGCTTTCCAGCCTGACCAGACCAAATGGCCTGGTCCCATCTGCTAAGCCTCTGTGGGAGAGAATCGTGACAGCCCAGCTTGTCCTCAAGGTCCAGGACCATTGGTGTCTGTCAGAGTGCAATCCGCCCTGTCTCAATGCCTCACTGCACCAGCCTCGATGCAACCTGACTCAGGGCTTCACACCACAGCACCTCACAGCTCTTGATTAGCAGAGTCACAGACATGAGGCAGAGCCTCGCAGTGCAGCCCCCCGCAATTCTTGATCTGCGGCTACCTGGACAAAACACAGAGCCAAACAGTCTCCCATAGCGGTGCCTTGCAACTCTTAATCGGCAGCTCCCAGGCTAACGCAGAGTCATGCATCTCCTCACATAGCAGCACTGCAGATTCACGCAATACCTTACAGTTCGCACACCTAAGTCATAAAAGTAACTCTTCCAGCAGGACAACCTTGGTCCCTAAATCTGTACCATGCTGCAACGGAGTCGGGTTGAACTGTTGACTTTGACCCGGTCTGGCATGACCAATGACCACATTTGGCCCTTTGTGCTTTTTGGCGCTATTCTCACCTGAAAATTTGTATAATCACATATCTGTTTCTCCTGATTAGATTTTAGTTACTTTTTTAATACATTTTGCTCTATTTTTCTAAATTGTTTCGGAATTTTTGTATCGTGTTTTAGCTTTATTAGTGTTTGAGTGATGCATAAATACTTTATCCTTTGCCTCCAAGTTAAGCCTGAATGCTATGTGCCAATCTACCAAAGGGTTAAGCACAGGATCATTTAGTAACTCTTTGTGGTTCACCCTGACGAGTAGTGTTTCTTTGAGTGGTGGTTCCACCCCTCTCAATAAATAGGTATAGGTACTACTCAGGGGTGACTTATTAATATTTAAAAGGAAGGTTTCTTTGTGCCAAAAGGATTTATTTTGACAAGCCGAGTTGCAGTTTTTAAACTGCTTCAGTCAGGCTACAATAGTATTCCTGAAGCAGTGTTTGGACTGCCACTCTAGTGAATTAGCACAATGCAGTCCACCGTTGCCCCTATACTAACAGGCTCTGGGTACAACTTGTACCATATGCAAATTAGAGCACAGAAACTTTACTACTAGTTAGTAGGGGTAAAGTACACAGCGTCAAGTAGCCAGCAAAATCAAATCGGGCAGGAATCTGGAGGTACACCACACAAAAGATTGTCATTTCCTCCAGCTTGGTTTGATTCTAGTTTTTAGCAATTGTATTTATAGAAAAACATATTTGTGCAAGCATTCTTGCATCTGTGGTTTATAACCTATACTGGTAGGTCACAAAAAGACCTCTAGGATAAGTTAACTAATGAATATTGTCAGCATCACAACTTAGGGCCCCCTGCCTTGCATAGGTGCGCACTCGCTCGCTCACTCACCCAGTCATTCCTCTGTAGGTAGAACAGCTCATGCATTGCACAGTCCTTTAATCTCAATATGTGCAGGGCTTTCTGGATATTTCTCATGTCTACATTACTGCCTGGAGGGTGTAATGAGATGGACCATTGTTGCATTATTAGTGTTTTTATGTATAACAGTTTTGAGGGACTGAAATATGCTCTACATTAATGTGGTTTTCTTGATTTGTTTTTCAGGCCACACCCGGCTCTTGTTGTTTACGAAAGATGATGGGTCATACGGAGCTTTTAAAACCTCTCCTAGCAGCACCTGGTCAGTTTTTTTGCTTCCTGTCTCTTCATTCTTTGGCCTATTGAGCTCAGTCTGAAATCTTGATCATTGTGTTGTCAGAATAAGGTTCCTGTTTGACACAGCAGATGTATCATTGACTCAGTAGCTGATCCATAAGTATTTCAGTCTCAGGATCATTGTTGTTTCAAATGTCTTTATACCTTTGGAAGAATTCCAAGACCTTAATTGACTCAGCCCTCTGTTCATCATGGACGAGGTTCCAGATGTTTCCTATTGACTCAGTCCCAAATCCATCGCTGGCACAGATGGGTGGCCATCATTGCCTCAGTCTAAATCCATCAGTGGCAAATTTCCAGGTTTATCGTTGTCTTTGTTTCAAGCCCATTATTAAAAAGCAGACCAGCTAAATCAGCCACTACTACTTGCACTTTGCAGGTGGTAACCCAGTCTGCCTTACAAAGAGGGCAGATATCCCCTTGCAGGCGGGTGCAGTAAGTGACTGCACCAGCCTGCAGGGGATATAGGAGGGTCCTTTAGCTCCCATTCCTTTGTATTCAAGGGCACCCCTTGGGAGGTAGAGGTCAAATCACACTGACTGTGTGCCATCACTTTATTGAACTCAGTCAGCGTGACCCCCTGACAGCTCCTTTGCATCTACACATGTGTGTATAGTAGGCAACGAATGTAGAAGCAAAGTGTTGCCTCATTTGCATGGAAATTAGAGTAGGCTTGTTTGAGATTACTCCGGTGCACATGTAGAGCCAGCACGATCTGTTTTCCAAAAGGTGCTAAGCAAGGGTTCAGAGTGCAGGTGCGCATGCATGCTGAGCCTCACGGCACCCAGTGTAATCCAGCCTTGGATGTGCTAATGGCTCAGTTCTAGGTTCATCATTATTGCTTCAATCCTAGATCCATCATCATTTGTGCACACCCAGGTTTAGCATATTCTAAGGTCCTCTTTTGGGTCAGTTCCAGGTGCATTTTTGACTCAGTTGCAGGTCCATTATTACCAAACCTGTCTTATGTCTATCACCCTTAGCACAGTCCCAGCTCTACAACTACTGGCTCAGTCTCAGGTCCATAACTGGCACAGAAGTAAGTCCATCATTGGCTCATTACCACTCATTGGCACATCATGAGTGCCATTATTGATTGAGTCCCATGTCCGTCATTCACTAAGTCCGAAGCCAACGCCAAGGGCCTCATTACGACTTAGGCGGTCTTACTAAAAGACTGCCGAAGCCGCGGGCGCCACTATACCGCCAGTGCTGGCGGTATATGTGGCTCCCTATTATGACTTTTCCACTGGGCCAGCGGACAGAAACAGGGTTTCTAACCGCTGGCCCAGCGGAAAAGTCACAACAACATTGCTGCCAGCTCATAATAGAGCCGGCGGCAATGTTGATGTGCAGTGGGTGCAGCAGTGCAGGCGCCCCCAGGGGCACCCCGAGTCCACCTTACCGCCATCCTTTCCATGGCGGTGTTTACCGCCATGGAAAGGCTGACAGTTGGGGAATCATAATCCCCAGCAAGCACCGCTTTCCTGGGTATTATGACCACATGGCGTAAGCCTGGCGGTCGGTTGGAGGGGCCGGGGGTATGGCCGTGGCTAATGCGCCATGATCATAATTCGCTGCAGGTACACCGCCAGCCTGTTGGTGGTGTTACCGCCAGTGTACCGCCGCCCGCCAGGGCTGTAATGAGGCCCTAAATCAGTTTCCTGACCATCATTGGGTTAGTGCCAGATTTAATAGTGCCTTAGTCTCAGGCATAACACTGTCTAATACCAGCCATCATAGGCTTAGTCACAGGTCAAGTCACTGTCCCTGGTCCATCATTGACTTGTACCAATAGTGGCCAGAATTAAGGGGGTTATTCTAACTTTGGAGGAGTGTTAATCCGTCCCAAAAGTGACGGATATACCACCAGCCGTATTACGAGTTCCACAGGATATAATGGACTCGTAATACGGCTGGTGGTAAATCCGTCACTTTTCCGTCACTTTTGGGACGGATTAACACCTCCTCCAAAGTTAGAATAACCCCCTAAGTGTCTATATCCCGGGTACATTATTATCTCAGGTTTTTTATTTCAGTATTTAGTTCTAGCTCTCCTACTGGTGCATTTCCACGCACATCAAAGACTGAGCCCCAGATTTCGTGTCATTGGTGCATTCCCAGGCCTGTCATCACTGGTTCACCTCCTGGTGCATTTCTGGCTGGATTGAAGGTCCATTATTATTTATTCATTCCTAAGAACATCACCCTTGTCCCCATCCCAGGTCTATCGTTATTGGTGCAATCACAGATCCATCACTGGCACCTTTCAACATCCATTAGCACCAGGTCCATTATTAGAACGTTCATAGTCCAACATTAGGTCAATTCCAGGTCCATCATTGGCTGAGTTCCAGGTCCATCCTGAGCTCAGTCCCAGGTCTATCACATGATCAGCTCCATGGCAATCATTTGTTCATTTCATTGTCCATGGTTTCTCATTCCTAGGTTCAGCCCCAGGTCATTCAAAGGCTGAATGTCAGGTCAGTCTTTGGTTTTGTCCCAGGTCCATTATGATTGGCTCAGCCTGAGGTCCAATATCGACTTAGATGCAAGGCCATCATTAACACAGATGCAGGGCCATAGTTTTTTCATTCCAAAGTCCATCATTTCTCATTGCCGCGTCCATTTATGGTTAAGCACCAGGTCCATAATTCGCTCATGCCTACTTTTATCAAGAGATTTGTGATTTCCACTACAACAGATTATGTTTTGATTGTTGTTAAAATTAATGTTTATGTACTACCGTCTAGAAAGTATCCTTTACCAGTGAACTTGGTCAACTTTGTTGGCTCATTCGAGTTCACCCCAGAATATGATACGATGTATTTACTCGTGACTTAAACACACACTTGCAAGACTGAAATCTAATAATGAAAATACTAAATCTTACAACTACATAAAGGTGTATGTCAGGAATAAGACTGAAGGGCCATTACATTGGTTGGTATTGCATGGTGACAGATGTGCACCCCTACCCTGGATGACCCAGTTACATGGACATCTGGACCCATGGCACTAGTTTTTAGTCATGGGTGAACATGGATCTTGCACGTGCGCCATGACCTAGCTTTGTTTCATGGGATTGTGGTTTTGTTAGACAGGGAAGGGAGCACCAAGCACTACCTTCAAAGCGGTGGAGGCCTCCTGCCCTTCACAGGAGTTAAGAGACATAAGTACACTGGTGGTAGCATACTAGTTTTGTAGTAATCAGAAGTGTGGAAAGGTCTTTTTACCTTTGTAACTAGAGTGGTGCCTACCTGCCCACTCATGTAAACTTCAGCTGCTTAACTCACCATCGTCCAGCATGACTGTAGCTCAGTGCAGTGCGTGATGCTTGCACGTGCATGCTTTGTTGTATGTGTGCCTGTGCTTGGTACATATACATATATGTGCAGGATATGTGGATTGCTCCACACACACACTGGAGGAGGGGAGCAGGTCATCCTCTGTGTAGATCAAAGGTTTCTTTGATTCAGAAAGAATTACTGATCAGTGGGGCCTGTGCTCATTATCAGGAGACATGGTGAGTCTGATAAGGTTAAATATAACAGAGGGGAGGTCTAGTCTGTGATGCATATTTCAGTAGAGGCTGACAGCCAGGTGTGATCATGGTTACTTTGTTGGCTTGTATTGTGGGTCTGTCAGAATTTTAGACGCTCCTGCCATGGCACAGAGCCCCTCTGACAAAAGACAGGGCAGAGGAGAGGGCACTTTAAAGAAGTTGCACCCACCAGGACCAGACTCTAAATCACATCTGTGTCTGGGTGTGGACTACAAAAGTGGGAGCATGAGACCCACAAACTTTTTATTCAGTGTGAAGAAGATCAATTCTTAGAGCTGCTGCAACCAGAGCTGGGGACCAAGGTCTGGTTCGACCAAAGCCCAGCAGCATATCTGTTGAGTGAATCTGGGGGAGTTGCATGGTCCGGTCTAGACCTTTGGGAAAGTTCAGGCCATTGTCCCCTCCCCTGACGAGGAGTTAGCCCAATAATGATGCTTAGCGTCCTAAAAGATGCTTGAGGGGTCTCCTACCCAAGGTACTGACTTCTCTTGTCCCTGTTGATAGATCTTTTGGATCAGTGTACTCTATTTGTTATTACATTGTCCCCTCTTGTCATAAAGTAGACAAACCACTTATGCCAGGTGGGGATCACGGGCGAGATTAGGGCTATCACCCTTGCTTTGCTGTAACCTGGAGATGCCCATATGTCATGTGGGGGTCACCATATAGATGAGGGTTTTCACCCTAGAACTTCGTGCCAAGATGATCCCTGCTGATGGTTCTAGAGGAACCTTCCCCAGAGACTACCGCTTGTCGTAACATTTACCAACAGCCAAGGAAATCATTGGGGAGACATCAGGCACCGCTGTCCGCAGTCTAAAGATTGTGGCAGCAGTCACACGTCATCTGACAGAGACCGCAAGACACCGGGACATCCACAGCGCTGAGAGGCCAAAGCATGAAAAACTGGGTACCAGTCCTCCCTGAAGTTGACAGCTCCCCTTGGTCTGGAAAGACTGTTTCTAGGCACCCAACATAGAAGTTGATGCCTCTTAGTTGACTCTTAAGGCCTGAACAAGACTTTTCATGAAAGTTGCCTCCATTATCAAATGGGGAATAACCAACTCTATTAGAAGGAAAGGGGGACTTAGGAGCATTGCCTAAGGCGATGCTAGCACACCAACCTTAAGAGACTGTTTATATTATTTAGTATGTTGTGTATGTACGTTGTGTGTTTAAATTAAATAACTTTTTTATCACAAAAGCGACTATTTGACTGGGCAATCAGTTGTCTGGGGTCAAAGTCTTGTGCCTGTGTATACCTTACAAGTCCCCCCGAGAAGCCTCAATCCACGTTACTACTGAGAGTTAAGCTTTAAAGGAGTAGTAATTTGCCCAGCTGTTCAGGACCCATAGTAGGTCGGGCCCTGGGAAGGCAGGAGTAAAAGCAACAGCCCTGTGGTTGGGCCCATCTGATAGGGGTTCTGACAACAAAAATGTTGGAAAATTTTACTGTGACCTTCTAGCCGAATTTTCTCACTGTTTCGGGAGTCTGATTATTGTCCTGAATTATAATTTTGCTTCAATGTCACATTTAATTTACTGCACAGACATTCCATCTGTCCCTCGGTTAAAAATCAGCCATTACCCTCAAAATGCCCATCCATTTGGGCATCATTTATTTTCCATGTCAGACCCTCAAAATGGCAACCAAGATACCAGAACCAATCATTTCATTCATTTCATTAGACAAAATGGCTTCTACCTCATCATGTGCAATGTTGCTATAATCAGAAGACATGGTGCTAGCTCCTTTGGGATTGCACTCTATGCCCTGATATTCATGTGCTTCTGTCTTTCAGGCTTACGGCATTCGTGGCTAAGATACTCTCCATTTGTCGCAATCACATTCACATAAATCATGACACAATCTTGACAGCGGTGAACTTCGTGATGAAGCACCAGGTGGACAGTAGTGGGGCCTTCAGAGATCCAGCACCGGTCGGTCAGAGGGAGATGCAGGTAATTAGGGTCATGTTCTGGTTGGGGAGAAAGTGGGAGGATATCGAAATAATGTGTTTCCTCCATATCAGCAGGGATATGTTGCAGAGGAAGATATCTGCTTCTACTTGAGATGCTGTTGCTGTTCTTGGTTCTCCAAATATAGAAATATATGACGCAGGTGCAATTTTGTGGAGTTTATGTGTCTTAATGCGAGGACAGAAGACTGTAGTCCTCCTGTTTCATTCCATCCATGGGTCCCATTGAGGAGATACCCGGGCCAATACAGCATGAGACCAATGGGCTCGACAAGGAAGGAGTTCTCCCCACCAGCAGCAACATCTCTTTCAATTCCCTTTGTGGGACTCGTGCTAGGGGATGGAAGAGATGACCTCTTGATTCTCTGCGTTTACCCAAAGCATCTAACTTTTAATTAGGAATTGAAGAACAAAGTTCATCTGCCTGTGTTCCTTACCAGTTGTTCCCAACCTTTTGACTTCTGTGGACACCCACATTATCATTACTGGAACATGGGGACCCCCCACAGTCATTACTGGAAGCTAGGGACCCGGGCCTAAACATTGTTGATGATTAGAAAGGCAAAACAATACACAAAAAATACATAAACACGCATTCATCAAACACATACACGAATGATAACACATTTTATTTAATTTGCAAACAAATATGAACAAAAAAAATCTAAATTTAATTTTAAAAGCAAGGTTAGAGTTTTCCTAAATGCAATTGAAGCCACACATCATCCATACAATATTCTGTTTGATGCACCAGCATTGTTCCCACTAATCAATCTGAGGATGCTAATTAAACTTTTAGCCTACAATTTCAAGTTCTTTGACATTTACAGTACGTTTTAAAATGTTGAATTATATATTTAGCCACTTTATTTATATAATATTTATTAATCTGTTAATATTATTTAATTTTCTAAGCAGTTGCGGACCCCCTGAGGAGGCGTCACGGACCCCCAGGGGTCCTCGGACTACAGGTTGGGAACCACTGGTCTATAACAACATCTCTGCCCATCAGAGCTCCCCTCTACCAGTATGCCAGGGGTTTTCAAACTGAGGGGTGGGGGGGGCACTAGGGAGGCCTCAAGTGATCCCAAGGGGGGCGCCAGGCCCTGGCCAAAAAATATATTACTTTGTTTTAAGCAGAAACATGTTATTGCATTTTTAAAAAGGCAGCACTACTTAACTGCAATGATTAAACATGTCTAGACATAATTACACATTGCCATCTTTATAAAATAATTGTGAAAAATTCTGATGGGGGGGCCCAACGATTTTTATTTTTAACCCAGTTGGGCGCGGCAATAAATGTTTGAAGACCATTGCACTAGGCAGAAACAGAGTATAGGACTTATGCATTGCTAGTCCCTCAATCGATCTCAGCTAATTTAATTGGTTCATTTTGATGGCACAGAACACAAATCGATTTGTCTCAGCGCTTTTTTTTCTGTTCTTTATACCCAGCTCAACGGTATTCCCTTTATCATGGGATAATCAAGAAGGAAGTCAGGCCCAGTGCTTAATTTATGCTTGTTGTTTCCGGTGCAGAGCACCAGCACTTATTTTTGAGGGCCAGAGATTATTACCCTGCCCCAAGCATTTGCTGCGAGCAAAAGGCACACATGGGAAAGACGGAGGAAGGGAAAAACGAAAAAGCGTCACAAAGGGAGAAAGTAGAAAGCTGCAAGAGTGAGCTGAACGGCCAGGGAGTGAGTGTAAATGGATTGAAGAGACCAGAGATGGCTTCAGGATTACGCTGCCTCAGTATTCTGTGCTCGCACGTTTCATTGCAGCAGCCACGTGTTTAAGAGGAGGGCTTTGAGCACCGGCACCTTTTTATTTACAAATTAAGCACTGGTCAGGCCTCTATATTTTTACTAAAATACTCCTGTGTTCAGAGACGAGGCACCCATGTCTCCATGGTATGCTGGTATGAGCTGAGTATACCCGAGCAGTGGAGGCTGGTGTTGGGACACTGTAAACACAATGATGCATTCTTCTGCCATGGCTGCTCTCAGCAATACCCAGAATAATATGTAGCTGCACCGCAACCGCTACAACCACCATCACACAGCCAGCAATAATACATTGCAGGCAACATTTAAAGTTAGCTGTAAAGCAATTTTTCTTTTTTAATGTCCTTCTCAAGCACTGAGCAAAGTATGCTGCATTTTTAGACACGAGGACTCATTTTGAGATGGTAAATCTTGGCACCCTCTTTTCTACTCTAAAACAATTCCAGCTTAGGTATTTTAGTGATGGTATAAATATCATCAACTAATTACTTTAGCACAGTCCACATTGGGATTAGAGGAGAATTCTCCTGGGAATTTCCAGTTTCACTAAGGTTGTCCATCTGGACTGTGTCTTGGCTCTAGAAGTGATATGTACACTACATCCCAGTCAGTGAAAGCATTCCCCCCTACAATCCTAAAATGGTCCATCCTATCCCTCATGTATACAAAGGATAAAGAGCTCAAAGCAGGAACCGAAAAAAGATCTTGTGGATTAGGTGGAGGGATTTAATAGTTCTCCAGTATTGGGGTATCTTTCATAGATTCACTTGCTTGAATCATTCCCCGTCGTAGAAGTGGGAGTCCCACGCTACATAGAAAGCAGTAAAAAAGTAATTGTCTTTTTTTTTTTTTTTTTTTCATTGTAGTCAATGGCAAAAATACATCCACTTTCCTAGCTTATTAACTTCATTAGGAAAGGCCCAAAGTTCAACCAATCAGGCAAGACCACCCCTTTAGAATCCTCAGCACAGAGGCTCGGTCTCTCAGATTTTCTACCACACTTCATGTGTAAGGGAGTCTCCCTGAGCTCCTCTAGGTTTACTTTCTCTTTAGGAGATATTATTTAACTATTCATTCCTAGCTTGGCTGTAGTTCTTTCTTCATCATGTCTACAGCTAGAAAAGGTTTATTTAGACCCTGCAGTACCTGTGAAGATCCTCACAAGGACTGTATCTACTGTCTCCATCCTGAACATAAAGTGAAGGATTGCAAGATCTGCAGAACATTTCCCAGTAAGACTCTCAGAGACAGAGAAGCCAGGGTGCTGCTTTCGCTACAAAAGCAGAAGTCCAGAGAGTCTTTGTCTGAGGAGGAGGACAGTGATGCTTCAGTGGCCTCAAGAAAAAGGAAAAGGTCTGTGGAGAGTTCCTCCCCCAAAAGCAGTAAGTCAGCCAAGAAGCTGCATATGTTTAAGGACAGAGCTGAGGAACATCCCTCAACTTCTAGGGAATATAGTGGTAAGGTTCGTTCTGAGCCATCTACTCCAGCTACTACATCAAAGAAGTTCAAGAAATCTTCAAGTTCCCTACCACCGTCGACATCCAAGTTTTCCACACCGTCGACGGCACCGTCGACGACCGCATCGTCGACGACAGGCTTTGCTTCATTGACGACTACAGTGATGGACACATTTACAGCTCCGTCGTCACCAATGATTCTGACTTCTACCCCGTTGTCAGCTTCTACCATAACGTCAGTGAGTTTAAAGTACGGTCCATCACCTGCTCAGACCATCAAGATTTCAAAGAGACCGTTGACAGGGAAGAAGGTGAGGTCTCTATCGTCGACGCGCACACTGTCGACATCAGCTAGTCAGCTGCAAAGCTCATCATCGATGATTCCACTGACGGCCGCATCGACGACGGCACGAAGATCTACTTTGCCGTCGACATCGCCGATGACGACAGCTCCGCCGACGACAGCTCCGTCGACGCCCACACCGTCCACAACACCATTGACGACAGCTCCCTCGACGCTGCACAATCGATGACAATACCATCGGCTCAAATTTCTGAGTATTCAACCAAACAATATGGAGGATCTCCTTTCTTGCCTCTAAGGATTCTGCCAATAAGAAGTAAATCTACTCATCTTTTACCGTCTCATACATCACCTAGTAAGGTGTCGCCAAGACCCCCACAACATCTGTTTGCTAATGATCAGGAAGAGGACCATATATATTCAGATGACGGCCTTTTCCTGGTGGCACGTAGCCCTTCAGAATTGAGCATTAAATGTCAGGAGGAAGATGATGAAGAGGAAAGTGACCAACTCTATTTAGGACAACAGGCACAGAGTCACACAGAACCTCAAGACTTGCAACAGGAACAAACTATCCAGAAGCCGGTCGCCTTGATTAGCAACCTTCAACAGATGATGCAAGATTATTATACTAGATTTCCACCACCTGGATCGACTACTCCTGTGCAACCTCTGCCCACACCTCTGAGCACTCCCATTTATCCAACGGATTCTAGTGGACCCATCCCAGTCCCATCATCTGGTCAGGATATTGATCCACCTTCGTCAGATGACGAACAAGAGGAAGGCGAAATACAAGATTCTGACTCGCTAATCCAGGAATGGGATGAATATCAGATTCAGACGCCATCCCCTTCTACACCACCACCAGTCGACTCTCCACTGCAAGACATTGGTGGTTTCCACAGTGTAATGGAGAAAGCAGCAAAAAGATTTCAACTGCCAATAACATCCAAGCAGTCAGACTGTTTCCTCTATGATTTGAAGGAGGACACTAGAAATTCAAGGAGAGCAATACCTATTGTTGACTTTATTTGGGAGGAAGGGCTTAAGGTCATGCAGACCCCGTCTTCAATACCAGCGGTACTACCAAGGATCAAAAAGAAGTACAAGGCACCAGATAACTCACCAGCCTGCTAGGTTAGTCACCCTAAGCCAGACTCCGTGATATCCCAGGCAGCTCAGCGAAGGTCCAGGAGTCCCTCTTCACCTTTGACTGCGCCCCGGGATAGGGAGGGGCAGCGGTTAGATTCACTTGGCAAGATATTTTTGACTATGGCGGCCACCACGGTCAGAGCAGCGAATTGCCTTGCAATCCTGGGAAGATACGACCATCATATGTGGTCAGACATATCACAGTTTATAGACCTACTGCCTGAGGATAATAGAGCGGAGGCACGCAAGATATTACAGGAGGGTGAGAAGATCTCGGCTGAGATTATAGATTGTGCCATTGATGTATCGTCTACTGGTTTCAGCCAATTAGCTGGGGCTGCTGTACTCAGACGTCAGGGGTGGCTGAAGGCTACATCGTTTTGCACAGAGGTGCAGTTAAAGATCTTAGACATGCCCTATGATGGTAAACTGTTATTCAGTAAGCATGTTGATGATGCTTTGCAGTCCATTAAAACAGACAACGAAACAGCCCGCTCCCTGGGTACATTACAATTCAGAAAACAGCCCTTTCGAGGAGCAAGAGGAAGAGGGCTCTATTCTTACACGGGTGGCTCACACCAGTACCGCCAATATTCATCCTACCAAGGCCAATTTAATTCCACCATTGGTCAACAGCAGCCACATACCTATTGACAACCGCCATCTACACACTTCCGACAAACTTCAAGAGGAAAATCTGCTTACAAGGCAAAGGAAGCAGCAAGAAAACACTGACTTTCATCAGTTGCCTGCACCCAACCCTTATCCCAACACTCTGATAGGGGGCAGAATTTCCAACTTACTTCACCAGTGGTCCCAGATTACATCAGACAAATGGGTCCTCGATATTGTCAACAAGGGACACACACTAGAATTCAATCAGCCTCCCCCTCACGTACCACCAAAGGGACCCCCACCTGCCCATCTAAACGAACTCCTAGTGCAGATTGTCATCTTGATAGACAAGGGAGCAATAGAGATCATACCAAGGAATCAGAGGGGAGCAGGCTTCTACTCTCGCTTCTTCCTTATACGGAAAAAGACAGGAGACTGGAGACCTATTTTAGACCATCGCTCTCTGAACAAATTCCTCAAAAAGCAATCATTTTGCATGATCTCCCTTCAAGATGTCCTACGCTTACTCAACCAAGGAGATTTCATGGCGTCCTTGGATCTCTAGGACGCGTATTTCCACATCCCCATTCACCCCAGTCACAGGAAATTCTTATGCTTCCGGGTTGCAGGCACCCATTATCAGTTCAGAGTGTTACCCTTTGGCCTCAGATCGGCCCCAAGAGTTTTCAACAAAGTCTTGGCACTAGTTGCAGCCTACCTCAGGCAACGAGAGATTCAGGTGTTCCCGTACTTAGACGACTGGCTAATAAAAGCGCGAATAGCGTTAAAAACGGCCAGGGACACAAGAACATGCTAATCTCTCCTCAAGACATTAGGCTTAACAGTCAATTACCCAAAGTCTCACCTAGACCCTTTGCGGAACATCACCTTTCTAGGAGCCGTCTTGGACACGGAGCAAGCAAGAGCTTTTGCTTCGCACGACAGACAGAGAAGACTTCAAGATCTAGCGACCCGTCTCAGCAGAAGAAAGTCCGCTTCTGTTCGGACTTACAAGTCTTTTCTGGGGATGCTTTCTTCGTGCATTCCGTTGATAGCAAACTGTTGTCTCCACATGAAACACTTCAGCAACAATTGGACATTCAATGGAAGCAAATTGAAGGATCTTTCGACGATGTAGTTCAAATAACTCCACCAGTGAGGCAAGCCCTAAAGTGGTGGAAGAACACCCCTTCCATCTCGGAGGGTCTCTCCTTCCTGAAAGACAATCCAGTACACATTATAACAACAGATGCATCCTTGGAGGGATGGGGTGCACATTTACAGGACCTATCAGTGAGAGGAAGATGGTCCACACAGGAATCAGCTCTCCACATAAACATATTAGAATTAAAAGCAGTTTCCTTGGCGCTCAAAGCCTTCCTCACCAAGATCAAAGGCTCCTCTGTGTTGATAAAAACCGACAACACCACAGTCATGCATTACCTCAACATGCAGGGGGGTAACAAGATCACGGGTGCTGTCCCTGCAGGCACAGGAACGATGGCATTGGGTGCTTCGGCATCAAATATCAATCAGAGCGGAACATCTTCCAGGCGTTTCCAATACTTGGGCGGATGCCTTAAGCAGTACTCGAACCACCTGTCATGAATGGGAACTCAATCAGACAATTCTCGACCGCCTCTTTCGTCGTTGGGACAAACCCAGTATGGATCTGATTGCGACAAGAGAGAACAAAAAATGCCAACACTTTGCAAGCTGGCAACCGCAGAGAGGGTCAAAGGGGAATGCGTTTTTGATCAAATGTTAAGGGATTTATGCCTACACTTTTCCCCTGCTCCCGCTCATCCCGAGACTTCTGCAGAAGATGAATAGGGAACCATGCTGGCTTCTATTGATCGCTCCCAAATTGCCGCACCAGTTTTGGTTCAAGGAGCTTCTACTACTCTCAGAACAGCCTCACATGTGGCTGATACCAACACCAGACTTGCTAACGATGAATCAAGGGCAGGTCCGTCATCCCAACCCGACTTCACTTCGATTATCGGCCTGGCTCCTGAATTCCATTAATTTGATGGATTAGATATCCCTTCAGACTGTCGAGAAGTGCTTGCCTGTGCCAGAGTCGATTCTACAAAGAAGATGTACAAACTCAAGTGGAAAAGGTTCTGCATATGGTGCAAAACTTCTAATGTTCATCCTCTGAAGTCTTCTCCAGAACAGATCCTTCCATACCTGTTACACTTAGCGAACTCAGGTCTCTCCCATTCGTCTATCAAGGTCCACCTAGCTGCCATATCTTGTTTCCGCCGGACAGCAGTATTACCATCTTTATGGTCATCCAGGATAATAAAGCAATTTCCAAAAGGCTTGTTCAGGATTTTTCCTCCGATTCAGCGTCCTCCACCTTCCTGGCATCTGAATATTGTGCTGTCCCAATTGATGAAGCATCCATTTGAGCCTGTTCACAAAGCAGACCTGAAATACATCTCTTGGAGAACGGCTCTCCCCCTGGCCCTCACTTCCGCGAAGAGGTTTAGCGACATTCAAGCATTCACAGTCTCACCACCCTTTCTGCAATTTAAATCAGATATGGTCATTCTGAGAACTAACCCAAAATTCATTCCCAAGGTTCCTTCGAACTTTCATTTGAATGAGCCAGTGGTTTTGAAAACGTTTTTTACAGATCCTCGAACTCCAGAAGAGCAAGCATTACATTCCCTAGACATTAAATGAGGTCGGAAATTCTACATACAGAGGACTAGCAGCTTTCGTAAAGCCGAGCAGCTGTTTATTAGCTATGGCCAAATCACTAGCGGCAATGCTGTTTCCAAACAAACCATAGCACGCTGGATCGCTTCTGCCATACAATTCTGTCACCAGCTAGAGGGAAGACCACTATCATCCAATCTCAAGGCACATTCCACTAGAGCGGTGTCTACGTCAGCAGCTCTCTTCGCAGGAGTGCCTCTGAACCAGATCTGCAGAGCGGCAACGTGGACGCGTGCCCACACCTTTACTCAACACTACTGCCTGGATGCTACTGACAGGATGGATGCCGCGGTAGGACAAGCAGTGTTACGTACTGTATTTGCATTTGTACTTTATCTTACTCACCGCCCTCAAATGTTATTTCCAAACTGATATTTATCTTATATATAAAGCAGATGTATGTGTATGTTTTTAGATATTGATAAGGATATCTAACTACTTATATAAGTTAATAATATATAAAGAAATGTAAAGAAAGATGTTTTCTAATAGTTGCAGAACTTAAACATCTTCTTGTACTGCTGACTATTCTGATTCAAGCATGTGAATCTATGGAAGATTCCCCAATACTAAAGAAGAAAATAAGTTACTTACCTGTAACTGTGGTTCTCCAGTATTGGCATCTTTCATAGATTCACATGCGACCCACCCTCCTCCCCATGGAGGCTAAGCTCTTTTGTCTCTTTCTTGAAGTCACTAGTGCAGGAAAATCTGAGAGACTGAGCCTCTGTGCTGAGGATTCTAAAGGGGTGGTCTCGCCTGATTGTCTGAACTTTGGGCCTTTCCTAATGAAGCTAACAAGCTAGGAAAGTGGATGTATTTTTGCCATTGACTACAATGAAAAAATGAAAAAAAAACAGGAAAAAGACTATTTCATTTTTACTGCTTTCTATGTACTGTGGGACTCCCACTTTGACGACGGGGAATGATTCAAGCGTGTGAATCTATGAAAGATACCAATACTGGAGAACCACAGTTACAGGTAAGTAACTTATTTTCATATTGCCAAAGATAGGGACTCCTAATAAACTTTTTGAAATAAGATAATAGTGATGGGGACCGGAAAACCCACCAAACCTGCTTTTGAGCTAACACCGATAATCACAGAGACTACTTTCCTTCTATTATTTTTGCATTTCTTTTTCCGATTCAGTCGCATGCCAGAATCCCCATTGTTGGCAGGTCGAGGTTGTGCAGTTCGCAACTCCAGCTGTACATTGGAGAATATGATTCATCAGCCGCAGCCAATATCTAATGGTTAAGAGTTGGGCCTGAGCTCTGGGGCAGTTATACAATTTCACCACAGATAATTGTGTAAGATAGATACGACAAATCCTTGGTGGGGCATAGTTTCACCCTTCCATTGGGTGAAACTGTGGACCTCATGGTCACTCTGTACAAAGAATTCTTGCTGGATGTTCTAGTGTGTCAAAGAGGTAACTGGTGAACACCCATATGGTACTCAGCCCTTCCCGCTCAATCTATCACTCTACACCGAAGTCCATTGATGTGGAGTAAGAGCCATAAGCATACATCCTGCTCGACTGTCTGCTGGGAAACAGATAGTGGCTGTTTCATGCCGCCAGCCTGGTTTCCTGATCTATGGATACTATGATCCCTATAAAAGTAGGAAAAGGAGGAACCAGATACTCAACCTCACATAAACAAGCAAGACCGACTGGCATTGTTTATTTAAAGTAGTCTTCAATGTCTGTCAAGATCGATGTATCTTCCATATTTATGCTGTAGTTTTTATAGTGGTCATTAGCCTGCCCTGAAAGCCAACAAAGTGATGTTATTTAAACGTGGCTCAGTTTGGAATACTGCATTCAGAACATAACTGATGGAGAAACCAAAAAGCTCCAATAGGTAATTCTAACACAGAAAGGGAGGAAAGCAATTAAAAGCAAGGAAATTGATACCGAAATGAACGCCACTCAATCTTGAGCAAGGATTGGCTCTGTGAAGTATGGTGTAGACTGCTGTCCTCCAACGAACAGCTGGAACTGGCTGTAGCGAGACCACAAAAACTGGGCCAAAGACTCACACAGAAAAGTCTCCAAGGATCACCAAACTAAGGATGAATAACATCTTAGAGTCTTTCAAGGAGAGGAGTACCACCATGAGCATGAAGGACCTCCAGCAGAAAGTAGCATTCAGATATGGCAAAAACAAGGCAGGGTATCTGTGCTGTTGAGAGAGATAGAAGACCAAACTGTAAGCTTCTTAAATTGTGCAGCTGACAAACACTTAAAAAAAATATGTCTATTGTTTTGCAACCTTAGAATTTTTCCAATCCCGTGATTTTGTACACGGTAGCCTCGCATGGCCATTGGATAGTACAATTTTACATGGAATTAACCTCATGTATAAAATGAGTTACATCCTTACATAACAGTGTGTAGTTCTCATGTTCATATGCAATATCAACACAGCAGTGGGCACAGTTTGGTGAACTTCGCAGTCTAACCAGAACTTTAATCTCTCATCCAGCGATCCACTAGACCCTTTATTGTGTTTGTGACCCATTATCTATCCCGCGTTCCAAAGTTGGTCGCCACACTTTGTAGGTTATGAACTTCCCATGGGAGTTGAGAGTTAGACAAGAGGGGTGCAGCTGTCTGTCTCTCCTGCTCTGGGGGAGTGCCAGGTAATGGCTTTTGTCGCAGACCCCTATGTTCTTCCACTCTCAGTGCTGATTCTGTGGCTAGTGCTCTTTTTTTGAGTTCTGCTGCCCACCTATTATGCAGGAGACCATCTGGCAAGCTACAGTGCATAGCAGTTACCCTTTTGGTAAGGACCATTCATTCATCATGGGGGTAAGATGTAGAAAAACAGTGTCATGATGTGAAACCGAAGCTACGAAAATCAGTCAGGGCAACAGAGATTCGAAGTGAGCACAGCAGGCCAAGAGGGTTAAGAGCATGTGGGGAAGCGTATCCTGGTAGGCATAGATGCAGTTATAGTCAAACGAGACATCGTCTGACGCTTGATATCCCCTGGACCGCCGTCCCTGGCCAAATGGCGAACTGCAGCGGATTGGGGCGCTAAACTGGAAGAACCTATTTACAAAGCTAGAAGTTGGTCATGTAAACACAGGAAAAAAGGTAATACTGTGTTCCCAATTCTAGCTAAGAAAATGGAAAGACATGGGGCTAATGAGATCCTATTCAGTTGTCCCTTCACCCACAATACAGTATTTAACCAGCAATCCAGGGATGTGCCTCCTCATAACCGTTCTTCTCCTTAAAGGAATCCATGAGTTATTGGATATAACCTATAGGGCTCTCATCAGAGGCCATTAGTTAAAGGACTTCCTTCAAGGAGCTAAATCCTGCTCCTATTTTCAGAGCACAATGTTGTACACACTTTGGAAGTCATCCCTACCACGTCCTCTTTGCCATGGAAATTGTGTGGCCAAATCATGATTCTAGTTTGTAACATTATAATTACACATTAGCACTGCTTTGCCTTTTACCCAGGGTTGTGTTCAACCCTATACAGTTTGAAAAAATTGACGTTCTTAAGGATTGCTCAGATCACGTGTTTGTTATACCAGGCAGTCGAAATTCTCCTCAAATCCCTATGCTGGTAGGCTTTAGAGGCACTGGATGCTTCCGACCGCCAGGGGTAATGTGGTGTCCGTACCGCCAACAGGCTGGCGGTACGGAGACCCGTATTACGACCGTGGCGGTAGCGCCGTGGTCGCACCGCAGGGGCCGGCGGTTTCCCGCCGTTTTAGCCCCGGCGGTGATAATCCGCCCGGCCTACCGCCAGCCTGTTTCTTGCGGTTTGCACCGCCAGGAAGAGGCTGGCAGTAAGGGGAGTCCTGGGGCCCCTGGGGGCCCCTGCACTGCCCATGCCACTGGCATGGGCAGTGCAGGGGCCCCCTAATAGGGCCCCGTGCAGCTTTTCACTGTCTGCATAGCAGACAGTGAAAAGTGCGACGGGTGCTTCTGCACCCATCGCACGGCCGCAACACCGCCGCCTCCATTAGGAGCCGGCTCCTATGTTGCGGTCTCATCCCCGCTGGGCCGGTGGGCGTAAACTAGGTTTGCGCCTGCCGGCCCAGCGGGGATGTTGTAATGGGGTCCACAGGAGTGCAGCCACATTGGCAGCCGCACGACGGTTACCGATTGGCGGGTGGCGGTAGCCGCCCGCCAAGCTTGTAATGACCCCCCCTTGTCTTCAGCAATCCTGCTATCCCTTGAGGCTGCACGTTTCCTGTGGCCATCCCTGGCTTTAGAAGCACTGAACCCTCTAGGGATCGAAAGTCTGGCCTCTATTTAACAAACTATGGAATCCAGTGTTGGGATTGCTTAATAGAGTTGGTAAGAGTCTCACGTGCCCGCAGAGACTTAGGGCCTGGTTTAGAGTTTGGAGAATGGGTTACTCCTTCACAAATGTTATGGAAATCTTGTCTGCCATATTAGGATCTCCATAGGCTATAAAGGGATCGTAACGCGGCGGATGTGATAGCCATCACGCTTTTGGCGGAGTAACCCCATCTGCCAAACTCTAAATCAGGTCTTAAGGGCCTGATTTAGATATTGGCAGAGGGTTTACTCCGTCACAGCGGTGACGGATATCCCGCCCGCCGAAATCTAAATCCCATTGGATATAATGGGATTTAGATTTGAGAGGGCGGGATATCCGTCACTGTTGTGACGAGTAACCCTTCTGCCAATAGATAATTCAGGCCCTTAGGGTTGTAGGCCTTGTAGATGATGATCAGCACACTAGGTTTGAGTAAGCAAGTAGTTACGCTGGAGAAGGAGTCTTAGCCAACTAAGTAAGGCATGGGACTGGTAAGGGGGCGTGAAAAGATTGTTCCGAGATGGAGGGCAGGCGAAGGTCCTGAGGGGAATGTATACTCTTTTGTTGCATGAAACTGGAAAATCGTAAAAAAACACTGATTGAACCAAAAAAAACTTGCACTGCTTATGAAGTTTGTTTAGCTTGCCTCCAAGGCTCATGAATGTACATTCTCCTTCCCTCAGTATTTCTCCAACACCTTTGCTGTTAGCCAACTTTTGAAAACAGTTTTGTTTGAATGGTCCCTGATTTAGTGTCAGTGGGCTTTCTTGTTCTGGTCTGGTTTTAGTTCTATATTCTTTTTGTATTGACGTGCATTGCTTAATGTATTTGTTGTTCATATCGCCATATTTTGACCCAATTTCAATTTTACAATGTTGTCCAGCGCACTGTTAGCCATTGTTAAAAAATTGTGCTTAAAAAAAGAGCAGTCATTGCCTATGCGGCATACTGTACCATACTCTGTGTGTCTGTGATGTAACTTCTCCTCACTACTCATCACATGTTTTTCAGGCTTCTTCAACTGCTTCTATTTGTACCTGGATGAGTGGTTTTTCAAGCCTTGTTGTAGTTTTAAATGTGTCAGTGTTTCTGAATCGCCTTTACTGTCTGACACCTGTGCATTTTTATTTTTGGATTTGCTCTGCTCCTATTTACCATAGCATGCAGCCTACATTCTGAAATGAGGAAGATTTTAGCTTTATAAATATGTTATATGAAATTAATCATTCTGCATAAATGGCAAGTTTTGTTATCACCATAAATCTGTAGCACACATTGTACCAACCACAAAAGGATTGAAGACCGCATATACCTAAAGCCTTACTTTCCCTGGGCTACTTATCGGGTCTATCTTCTGGGCTACCGCCTTTGTGAGCTTTGCTACTCCGGATCCATCGTTGAGCAGCTGCTTGTTGACTTGTTTCAGGGCGGCCTGGGAGGCTTGGAAGGTGAGGTGGCCCTCACAGCTTTTGTGACCATCGCTCTCCAACATACGATGGACGTCCACACGGGACCAGACAAGAGCAAAGTGGTAGGTAACATCAGACTCCCTTTGAGCCTGGAAAATCAGTTCCTCTGCCTCAATCTACACTTGCCTCCCACTCTTTTGGCTGTACTTTGCTTCTGTGTGTCACTCCTAGCTGTGACATCTTTCACTGTCTGTATTCTGCCTTTGTCAGATTACTTTTTGGGAGTTTATTGCCACCTAATATACTTTAAGTATGATGTAAGTCTTGAGGTTGTTCCTCCTTGGATCACTTTTGTCTGCCTGCTGGAGGACAGTGATGTACACACTTTTTAGGACCCCTACTGGGTTCCTACATAGACTGGACTGAACCATCAAGAGCGCTGTGAAGGCAGCTTCTGATCCCATGGTGAGATGATCTGCCACCATATGGGCAATGAAGGTGTAGCGCCGAGGCAGCCTTTTCTACCTAGATCTCTCCTCTTCTCTGACCTAATTCTCTTCCTCTGGAGATGTATCTTTGGTTGTGTTTTCCCATCCTGCATCCCATGCATGTCGTCCAGTTTCTATGTGCCTCGCAGTCGTACACAGTGCCCAATTCCTCTTTCCATCCTCTGCAGAGACTGAGCATTGAGAAGGCGGCCCAGTACCTCCAGCAGAAGCTGCCCAGCCTGCAGCGGCCTTACACTGTTGCTATCACAGCCTACGCCCTGACTCTGGTGTCAGACAACGATAGCACCAAGAAGGAGGCTCATAGCTACCTGATGAAGTTCGCCACAGAGAGCGAGGGTGAGTAGACCACTGCCCCCAATACATTACAGGGAGTGCAGAATTATTAGGCAAATTGTATTTTTGAGGATTAATTTTATTATTGAACAACAACCATGTTCTCAATGAACCCAAAAAACTCATTAATATCAAAGCTGAATATTTTTGGAAGTAGTTTTTAGTTTGTTTTTAGTTTTAGCTATGTTAGGGGGATATCTGTGTGTGCAGGTGACTATTACTGTGCATAATTATTAGGCAACTTAACAACAAAAAAAAAAGTACCCATTTCAATTATTTATTATTACCAGTGAAACCAATATAACATCTCAACATTCACAAATATACATTTCTGACATTCAAAAACAAAACAAAAACAAATCAGTGACCAATATAGCCACCTTTCTTTGCAAGGACACTCAAAAGCCTGCCATCCATGGATTCTGTCAGTGTTTTGATCTGTTCACCATCAACATTGCGTGCAGCAGCAACCACAGCCTCCCAGACACTGTTCAGAGAGGTGTACTGTTTTCCCTCCTTGTAAATCTCACATTTGATGATGGACCACAGGTTCTCAATGGGGTTCAGATCAGGTGAACAAGGAGGCCATGTCATTAGATTTCCTTCTTTTATACCCTTTCTTGCCAGCCACGCTGTGGAGTACTTGGACGCGTGTGATGGAGCATTGTCCTGCATGAAAATCATGTTTTTCTTGAAGGATGCAGACTTCTTCCTGTACCACTGCTTGAAGAAGGTGTCTTCCAGGAACTGGCAGTAGGACTGGGAGTTGAGCTTGACTCCATCCTCAACCCAAAAAGGCCCCACAAGCTCATCTTTGATGATACCAGCCCAAACCAGTACTCCACCTCCACCTTGCTGGCATCTGAGTCGGACTGGAGCTCTCTGCCCTTTACCAATCCAGCCACGGGCCCATCCATCTGGCCCATCAAGACTCACTCTCATTTCATCAGTCCATAAAACCTTAGAAAAATCAGTCTTGAGATATTTATTGGCCCAGTCTTGACGTTTCAGCTTGTGTGTCTTGTTCAGTGGTGGTCGTCTTTCAGCCTTTCTTACCTTGGCCATGTCTCTGAGTATTGCACACCTTGTGCTTTTGGGCACTCCAGTGATGTTGCAGCTCTGAAATATGGCCAAACTGGTGGCAAGTGGCATCGTGGCAGCTGCACGCTTGACTTTTCTCAGTTCATGGGCAGTTATTTTGCGCCTTGGTTTTTCCACACGCTTCTTGCGACCCTGTTGACTATTTTTAATGAAACGCTTGATTGTTCGATGATCACGCTTCAGAAGCTTTGCAATTTTAAGAGTGCTGCATCCCTCTGCAAGATATCTCACTATTTTTGACTTTTCGGAGCCTGTCAAGTCCTTCTTTTGACCCATTTTGCCAAAGGAAAGGAAGTTGCCTAATAATTATGCACACCTGATATAGGGTGTTGATGTCATTAGACCACAACCCTTCTCATTACAGAGATGCACATCACCTAATATGCTTAATTGGTAGTAGGCTTTCGAGCCTATACAGCTTGGAGTAAGACAACATGCATAAAGAGGATGATGTGGTCAAAATACTCATTTGCCTAATAATTCTGCACTCCCTGTAAGTAGATGAGTGAGAGACTGATTGACAGTAAGAGAATGGCCACATTACACACACACTGGCTTTTTTTTACAAATCACTAAGAATTAAAAACCGAAACTATAGGGACAGCAATAGGAATTACATATTTTAATCGTAACAATGCACATCTTTGTACAATTAATTTCAAAGTGATAACGGCAGTACATCAAGATACAGAAGCATTGATTGTTTTATAAATGCAGAAAATAGGAACACGTGTAAGTTCATTTACAGGATCACATTATCAATAGGAAACAGCGACACTGCTGATGTAAAAAAAAGCGCAACAGGTAAAAAGACAAATGAGACAAAGAGATACAATGTAAGACTTTTGGCTGTGATATTTAGTGGCCACTCTGATAAAGATATGTTGGAAATGGCCCTTTTTGCCTCCTCCCTCCTATTTTTTCTGACCTGTTGCTGTTGGCTTTTGAACTCTGAGCACTTTACCACTGCTAACCAGTGCTAAAGTGCATATGCTCTCTGTGTAAAATTGTATGTGATTGGTTTATCCATGATTGGCATATTTGATTTACTAGTAAGTCCCTAGTAACGTGCACTAGAGGTGTCAGGGCCTGTAAATCAAATGCTACTACTGGGTCTGCAGCACTGGTTGTGCCACCCACATAAGTAGCTCTGTAATTATGTCTCAGACCTGCCACTGCAGTGTCTGTGTGTGCAGTTTTAACTGTAAATTCGAGTTGGCAAGTGTACCCACTTGCCAGGCCTAAACCTTCCCTTTTCTTACATGTAAGACAGCCCTCAGGTAGTCCCTAGGTAGCCCCAAGGGCAGGGTGCAGTGTATGGTTAAGGTAGGACGTATAGTAATGTGTTTTATATGTCCTGACAGTGAAATATTGCTAAATTCGTTGTTCACTGTTGCAAGGCCTGTCCCTTTCATAGGTTAACATGGGGGTTCAGATGTGTCTGTCTGTCTTATGGGGCGATTATCCTCTGGGCATATTCTGAAACTGTAATAATACGTTACTGACGTGCATCCTGAACCTCAATAAATGGTTTGGGAGGTCTTCATCAGAACTCGGGTAGAGGTGGCATTTGAGCAGCACGCTGTAGTAGAAGAAAGACTAAGAATAATACAAGCAGCGACCAAATGAGAACCAGCGGTCTGACTGGTAAATGGTCAGAAAAAACGTACTTATTTAAACCTTCAAGAAATACAGTTTAATCTACAAATATCGTACATCAGTGTTAGGCAAATCAGAACAAAGGAGTGCCATTTGTGAAGCCACAGAGTGGACTGGTTTAATGGAAAAGAGTCTGTGCCGCAATAAGCTGAACTAAAGTATCCAAAAAAGTGATGGATGAAATGCGTGAATCAATCGCAGCCGCTGGTAATTACTTGGCTGCATCCCAGACCATCTTTATTTTGCACACCATGCCACCTCAGTTTGGACCCAGCAATATGCAAATCAGTCTTGACCCTGCTCCAATGGGAACAGTCCAGAACAAACTGCAGGGCCTGGTCCTCCCTGAACTGGAACACAGGCAACCCAGGTCCGGTTACCCTAGTTAGGTATCATCAGTCAGATACAGCTTCATTGCAGTCCTCATGCACAGGACCCACGTCCGGGAATACCCGCCCCAAGTGGGAAGTGGGGTGACAGTGCAAGAAATGGAACCCACTAATGAAGGCTACAGCACTAGGTAGGTGAGTGTTCATCATCCTATAAGAGTACATGAATGTATGTAAATTCTTAAGAGATTTGGCTGTTTCTTCCAAGAGATTTGTTCTTCTTGTATGTTTATGAACATCATAAAAAAGTTATGTTTATGAACATCATAAAAAAGTCTTTAACTCCCCTCACTCCCTCTATACTGTGTTAACTATCAATTAGTACCTGTCCTGTATGTGTGAGAGAATTGTGTTCTATTACTTTGCTACGTCCACCTACCCTTACTGCTTATGTTATGGAAGATTGCACTGCTGCTCAGGCGCTGCTCCTCCGCTAAGGCGGAGGAGCGTCACCCCCCTCCTCGAGCCGGCCAAATAGACATGTGCACTAGACTCTCTCCAACCCGGCACTGTGTTGCCGAGTTGGAGAGAGCAGGCCCAGGCTTCCAATCTACCTGGGAGCGCCCTGGCTTGGCCCTACTACCGATCCAAAAGCTGCTGTCATGCTGCCAGCAACATGACCGCAGTGTTCAGACTGGCAGCAGGGCACGCTAGGAACCTGTGTCTGGGGCTGCAGTGAAGGCAAGAGGAGCGGAGCGGTGGTGGCCGTGGCGAGGTAAGTTGTTTTTTATTTTATTAAATAGTTTTTTTTCTCCTTGTACAGGTGTTCCCAGATTTGGGTTCTGTGCATTCTGTCACTGGAACAAAGCTATACCTTTGCTGATAATCCCTAACTAGGGCAAAACTGGTTCTGGATTTCTTGTATTCCGGTTCAGGGGGGACCTAGTCTGGCAGGTTCGGCTGAGTGTGGGCTGCATTGTTCCCACTGGAGCTGAGTCAAGATTGATTTGCATATGGGTGGGTCCAAACCATGGTGGCACGGTGTGCAAAATAACAATGGATTGGGATGTGACCTCAGCAATTATCAGTGGCAATTCATCCATCAAGCAATCCATCCATCACTTTTTTGTATACTTAAGTGTGTTGCCGTAAGTGGGACAGGGATGCCCAGGAGTGGGACCCATACACACTGTGTCACTGGAATCAAACTGTACCTGGTTGATGAGTCCTAACTAGGACATAACTGGTCCTAGGTTGCTTGTAATCTGGTTCAGGGAGGACCTGGCCTGGTAGTTTCGACTGAATTGTTCCCACTGGTGCAGGGTCTAACCTGATTTCCATGTGGTTGGGCCCACACTGAAGTAGCATGGTGTGCAAAATAATGATAAACTGGGGTGCCACTTCAAGAAATACCAGTGGCTGAGATTAATACAAGCATTCCATCCATCACTTTTTTAAATACTTTAGTATGTCTCCCTAAGTGGAACGGGTATTCCCAGACATGGGTCCCAAGCACACTATCACTGGAATTAAGCTATAACTAGCCAATAAAGCATGATGAGTATACTTTAGTGCCACTTCCACCACAATGACTCTGACAGGCCCACAATCATGCCTTTCGAGTTCTGTAGAACCTCTCAACAAGCCCATTGGTCTGGGGTGATAGGGTGTGGAGTACCTGTAAGTTACTCCACACCCATCGACATGGACTTTTTGTACGCTGACATGAAGTTAGTGCCCTTGTCAGACACCACTTCTTTGGGAAAACCCACCCGTGTATAAATCCCCATCAGAGCCCTGGCTACTGCAGGAACCGTCACAACACCTCCAGGTAGTGGAACCAGGGGAGCATTTTGCTTTCCCCTTGAAATTCCACTGGCATGGCAGGTAGGACATGACCTGAAGAATGCATCTGAGGTCATCCGGGGCAAGTAAAAGTGGGTGACAAGCCTGACAAAGCTCTTGTCTTGCAAGGGGAACGTCATGAAGCAGACTCAGTAGGAAGACCTTGTAGCTCTGGGGGACCACCAACAACACATGGGTTGCTCCTGGCTCAGGAACCTTAAACACACTATATAGGACATTCTCCCAGTAGATCGGGTGATACCCAGCAGTGTCACCAACTGCCTGGGCCTCAGTTTGCCGACTCAGGACCTCAAGATTAGGGCACGCCTTCTAAGTTCTGCAGATCTTCTCCCTTTATGGCCCTCCCTCAACTTACCATCCAGCCAGTTCAGGCAGGTCTCCCAGGGGAGCTATTCTCTCCCCTGAAGGTTCCTGGGACATTGTCCTCAGCCTCGTCTCATACCATGGGAGTTTCAAGGGCAGGTTTCCAATGTCCCTTGCCCTTTCTCTTCTTGGCTGGTGTCTGGGCCATTTTTCCAGGCTCTCTTGACTACCTTCTTAGGCTGCCATGGACCTTGTGGTCAGGCACACCCACCTAGACAACCATAACATCTGCAGGTGGGACAGGAGCTCCCCTCCTTCCAGATGGTGTGCTCCAAGTTATTACCAAGCAGACAAGCTACAGGCATGGCAGGACTCACAGCTACCCTCAAGGAACCTGAGGCCAACCCCTACTCCAAGATAACCAGAGCCACATGGTAATGACTCTCATGGTTGTCTGTTACAACAATCTGGTTGAATACATTAAGGATTACCTTCTCTGAGGACACGAGATGACACCTATCAGCAGTCATACTGGCTCCTGTGTCTCCCCAGAGCCTCCACCCGCTGCCCATTAATAGCAACCCAATATCTACACTTGGAAGTATTGGTTGACATGTAGGCCTTTGGCACCAGCTCTTTGTCATGAGGGCAACCTCTCCCCTTTCTCCCATGGTAACTGGGACAACCTTCTCCCCAAGTACTACACTAGCCATCCCAGGCATCTGACCGCCAGTGGGGGGCTGCGCCCTCTTTGGGCATTTAGCGTTTCCATTGATGTGCCCTACTTATAGCACTCAAAGCATTTGGGGTTTAACTTCTGTGAGGACATTTTGTCACAGAATCAATTCTTCTTCTGATTGGGATCCCCTGATAACTGTTTGGGGTCCTTAGAGAACTCCTTGTTTTTGTTAGGGACCCTGTCCACCCTTTGGCGGTCCCCTCTGATAGCTTTCTGTGGACCCTGGTGCCGAGTCAGAAGTCCGGCTCCTAAGCAAATTGCCTTTGGTCAGTGAGCCCACAATCCATACAGTGTTGGCACAGCACTGCAAAGTAATTAGTATAAATGTGCTCTCTGGCAGTCAGATTGTACAGTTCCCTGTAGTCACACACATCACTATCCTTCACACAACCTTTCAGTGCTTTGCAAAAGTAAAGTAATCCACTCAATCCATCCAGCTTTTGGATGTCTTTGACCTTCTCCCTATACGTCTGAGGGGTGGGACCATACACCTTGACTAGTGCTTCTTTCTTGAGGGGATATTGTGATAAGGACACACAACCTGGGGCGATTTAAAATGTTAATTTGTGTTATAGAAGAGTAGCTTAACATTCATATAACTGGCTCTTCAGCTCCTAAAGCAACCATCTTTCCTAGAATCTTCCCCTCCTAACGTTCCTGGCTCTCAGCCTCCCAACATTCTGCATATAGCAAACACTACAGATAATTCATCCGGCCCCCCTTCCCTAGGTCCAGTAATGCATCCCTCCCTTCATTGGGAATGTGCCTCCAGAGACTGTCTTCTCAGTTCTCCTGAGGGACCCAAAGCAACCTCATAAGCTTCAAACCACTTGTCAATTTCATCCCCCACAAAAAAAGTAGGGTAGGTCCTCCTGTCTCCTGACACTGGGGTATTGCTGCCATCATTGCTGGTCGACCCTGTGCATTGCTTAACTTTAAGGCCTAGCTACTTCAGACTCCTGAGCCCGTAAGATTTTCTCTCCTCCAAGGATCTTTCAATCTTCTTTCCTCGGCTTACAACTCCTTCAGTGCTAACATTTTCTCCTCCAAGTCCAGTTTCTTTTCTTCTGTAGCATGTTTCACTTCGGCCTGTTGCAACTTGAGCACCCTCTCAGCCTTCCTCTCCTCAAGTTCATCAGGGGACAGGTTGGGGGAGGACACACTGCTCCCTGTCCTGGCAGAGGAGGTCACTCCTGTGGGCAAGTTGTCCATCTCCTCCATAGGGTGCTGCAGCTCTTCCTCCTCTAAGTCCACCTCCTTGAGGCCACTTTCTTCCTGCTCCTCTGGGATGACCTGCATACTTCTGACTTCCTCAAAGACTCAGAGGGCTATCTGGAGGTCCACCTTGGTGGTCTTTCTTCCCACATTTAGCCCTCTCTCTTCACAGAGCCTCTGCAGCTCTACCTTGCTGAGGTTGTCAACGTTGATCAGTTCCATTTTCATTGTAGAAAAATAAATGTGAGGCAAGACTTAAATTTGGAAAAAGGAACAAAAATGGCTAAATGAAAGACTAAGGAGAATTTAGAAAAAAATGAATTTGATATCAGATTATTTTTAGAGATGTTTGGTTTTAAACAAATCACTGAGAGACACTGTACAAACACAAGAACTGGATCCCACCACTGTCACCAGTGTAAGATATCTGGTTACTAGTTGAGTGGGGTGTAAGCTCCACTCATGCAACAATCCTTGTCAGGGTGAACCACAAAAGTCACTGAATTAAGCTCTGCATGACCCTCTTGAAGCTCAGCACAAAAGCAGTCAGGCTTAACTCTAAGGCACTGTGTAAAATATTTATGCAGCACATAACAGTGATAAAGTAAAAACAATTCCCAAACCAATTTAGAAAAGTAGTTATTTTTAAAATGTTTAGTGAAATCTAGCATCTAAAAGATCAAAGCGCCAATTATGAGTATCCAGTTGCTTAAGACCACAGCAAAGTCAAAGGTTACAGCCAACTACGATGGAGTGTGGGTTTAATACAAAAGATGGGTTGGGCCGGTCTCAGCTTACTTCCAAACTTAGGAGAAAATAGACTTCTTCAGTATTGTATTTTTTATAGAATCAAATGCTTGAATCATTAGCCGTCGTCGAAGTGGGAGTCCCATGGTACAATAGAAAGCAGTAGTGAAAAACCTACATGAAAGTCAGTGTTAAAAGACATTCACTTTAATAGCTTCTTCACATCATTTAAAAAGACCCAAAGTCCAGCCAATCAGGCGGCAGCACCTTTTAGAACCATCATCATAGAGGCTCCTGTCAAAATCAATGCCATCGATGACAAAATCTCAAAGACCAGTTTCTGCACCTAAATTTGAGTACTCATTGATAACAGCATTGTTGACGATGGTGTTGACGACCACCACCATGCCAACGATACTCACATCATCGCCACGGTCGTCGACGATCATCTCAACAGCAAGATTGATATCGACTATGGCACCTTCAACTAAGAAGGTAAACAGTATATCCATAACTTCGGTGGCGGCGCAAAAGAAACTGTTGACAGTGACATCATTGAAGACGTTGATCCAACGACACCAATGATGATGAAAGCCCCGTTGACAAAGATGACGATGGCAATATTGCCAAAGACCTCATCAATGAAGATAACGCCGACGACGATCGCGTCAACAAAGATTCCACAGATGACAGCAACGTTGCCTCCAGTGGATTCGTCCCCAGAGGACATCGGTGGTTTCCACAATCTTATGGAGAGGGCAGCAAAATGATTTCACCTTCCCATTACCACTAACCAGTCTGATTGCTTATTTTATGATTTTAAAGAGCCTATGAAAAAATCCATAAGGACCATCCCTATTGTAGACTTAAGGGGTCATTCCATGGATGACCACGGAAGCACCGCCAACAGGCTGGCGGTGCTTCCCTGCCCATTCTGACCGCGGCGGTAAAGCCGCAGTCAGAAAAGGGGATCTGTCTGGGCTGAATCTCCATGGCGGCCCCTTCCCGCCACCCTGTTTCTGGCGGTTTTTACCGACAGACTGACTGTTGGCGGTGCTCCCGCGGTTGTTGGCCCTGGCGGTTTTTACCGCCAGGGTCAGAATGACCCCCTTAGTGACATCCAAACATTTACAATTAAGGAGCCATTCATTCAATTTAAACAAAAATGATCAATCCCAAGCTCATACCGATAGAACCTTTGGATTTCCACCTTAATGGACCCATAATATTAAGAGCATTCTTTCCCAATCCACAGACTATAACAGAAAAATCACTACATACGTTAGACATTGGAAGATGTCTCAAATTCTATTTACACAGAACTAAACAACTTTACAAAACGGATCAATTGGTTGTGGCGTATGAAAAAAGAATTCCCAGTTTCAAAGCAAAACATAGCAAAATGGATCGCAGCAGCTATTCAGTTCTGTCACAGACAAGCAGGAAAGCCATGCCAAGATGCAGACAGAAGAGGCTCATCAATAACCCCTCCCAAGCTGTAGCAGGGGATGAAGCCCCTGTGCGGCTGTGGGACAAGCAGTGTTGAGCCATCTATTTCGATAAGATGAGCCATCTCCAACTATCTTTCCCACCATCCGCTATGATATGATAAGATTGCTATTTGCAAATGCTAACTGCTAACCTTTCTGATTCAAGCATGTGAATCTATGAATGATCTAATACTGGAGAAGAAAATACGTTACTTACCTTTAACAGTAGTTCTACAGTATTGGTATCTTTCATAGATTCACACGTGACCAACACTCCTCCCCAAACAGACTCTCCTTATTTCTCCTGAATATTATATCCTACTTATTCTGGAAAATCTGAAAGACGTGAGCCTCTGGGTGAGGGTTCTAAAGGGCGCTGTCATCTGATTGGCTGGAATTTAGTTTTTTTTTAAATGATGTCAATATGCTATTAAAGTGAATGTCTTTTAACATTTACTTTTATGTAGGTTTTTCACTCTGGCTTTCTATTGTACTGTGGAACTCCCACTGTGACGATTGGGAATGATTCAAGCATGTGAATCCTTGAAAGATACCAATACTGGAGAACTATAGTTACAGGTAACTAACTTATTTTCTTCAGTGGGGCAAGGCAGCAGGCTGTGCCTGAGGAAGAGTTGTCATCGCTGGGGAGCCCCTGGACGAAGCCTTGGTGAAGCTATCAACAATGGCAGGAAAAAGCTCTGGGTGGGTAAAGCCGGATTTCCAGGCTGAGGAGGTTGTCGTCATTGATGGGAAGCCTGTTGCCATTGAGCCTGGGGAAGATTTTCACCTTCGGACTTAGACAACCTTTTGGAAGTCAGCAACCTCCAGTAGGATGAAGCTGAAAGCTGTAGCCAAAGAGGGCCCCATGATGCTGGACACCATTGCTGAGAAAGCCAGCTGAGCATGATTTGATGTTTAAGAAGAATGTAGAAGGAGCTACTGCGATGTCAGGCCAAATGGCAATGCACTTTTGGCAGATCAGCTGGCAGATAAGTTGGCATCTTCTATCAGTTCTTCTGGCACTTTTTGGTGAAAAGGTTTCTACGTACCAAGGTTTAGGGCTCTAATACCACTTCCAAGGGCCCAAGACCTGAGGGGGCCACTACCCTGGGGGTAGGATTCACTACAGCAGAGCCAGAGGCCAGATGCAGGGTTCAAGGTCTCAGGAGCTTGTTATGCCCCTATACCTCACACAGGAGGCCAGCCAGCTAGCCTTTGGAGTCACTTCTGGTGGTCCTGGGTTGAAAGAGATGGTTCAGTTCTCCTTCAAGCAACAAAGCGGGCCTTCAAGCAGCAGAACAGTTCTCTGAGAACCAAGGCAGTCCTTTTGAAGTCTTCCATAAGTCCAGGAGTGTACTGAAGAGGTATTCTGAGGGTCCAATATTTGTATCATTGCCAGCCCTTAAAGTGGAGAAATACCGCCAAACCTGGTTCTGGAAAGTTATTCCCATCCCCTGCCAAGGCTCCAAGAAGTCTGGGATGACAAAAGGCTAGTGTCAGGTTTCTTTGTGTGTGGTGGAGGCAAGCTTGTTGAAATGTAATTAGGGTAGGGAATAGCTCTGACCCCGAACATCCTGGCAGGATGGCACTTCCTGTCATTTTCCCTACCCCTTTTGTCTCACTGTCTCGAAGGAATACACAAAGCCCAACAGCTTAGATGTTTAACATCATGTGACCCAGGACGCTGGCATCAGGCATCAAATAGATAGGACACAAAAATGTCAACTTCTAAAAGTGGCATTTTCAGAACTTAGTGTGACTTAAAATCTGACTTCACCATTAAAGAGGATTTCAAATAACAATTCATTTAAGACCAAACTTGATATCCCTGTCTGCACCCAATTAAAAATTCGCAATTATTAAATGTAATCAGGTAACCACATGCAATCCAATTGGAGTGATAGGCCTTACAATAGCAAAAACCAAATTTAGGGGTTTTTCACAACCAGGACATGTAAAAGTTAAGAACACATGTCCTACCTTTTAAGTACAATGCACCCTGCTCTAAGGACTTTTAGGGCCTATTTCAATCTTGACCTTTAGGTATTTAAAAAAAAGGTAAGCCTGGCAATAGGTTTATTTTGCAAGGTAAAATTGGCAGTTTAAAAACTTCTACAGGCTGTATTGGCAGGCCAGAGACATGTTTTAAAGGGCTTTTATAGTGGGTGGCACAATGAGTGCTGCAGGCCTACTGGTAGCATTTAGTTCACATGCTTTGGCTATATGTAGTACCATATACTAGGGACTTACAAGTATATTTGATGTGCCAATCAAGTGTAAGCCAATTTTACCATGCTTCAGGGAGGGAGCACAAGCACTTTAGCACTGGATAGCAGTGGTAAAGTGCACAGAGTTCTAATGCCAACAAAAACAAATTCAGAAAACAGGAGGGGTGAAGGCAAATAGTTTGAGGGGGGGGAGAACACACCTAGGATGTCAGGTTTAACAATAGAAAATGTGTTAGATGGAATGCTTGAATCAATCTCATCCACTCAAGCAGCATCCCAGTCCATCATTATTTTGCACACCATGTCACCTCTGTTTGGACTCCAAAAAAAGTAGGCAATGTGATGGCCTGCCTAATGTAAACATGTGTGACCACCTTTGGCAAAAAGGAAGCACAGGTCCTAAGGGCCAATTTGTCTGAGAAAAAGGTTGTGCGTGGGGAATGAACTGAATGGGCCTGCTACTCACTAACCCTCAGGGCAGATGTTATTGACACAAGGAAGACTGTTTTGAGTCTTAGAAGGCAGCTGTGCATAGGCTTAAAAATACAGAACACGAGGAAGATGAGAACACATTAAGATTCCATTGGGGCATAATGAAGAGCGTGGGAGGAAACATGTTGGAAACCTTTTAGGAAACGAGTCACAAAAGGTGACTTGAACAGGGAAGGTTGGTTCAGCAACCATAGAAATGCTGAAATGGCGGAAAGAAACCCTTTAGCTGTGACCAAAGCAAGACCTTGCAAGGTATAAGGGAAACAAAAGGACTTCAGTGCAAGAGTACAGACACAGGATCAACAAATTTCGTAGCACACAAAGCCACAAATTTGTCCCACTGGCAGGCGTAAATCTTTTTAGTGGAAAGACGTCTGGCTGCCAAGATGACATCACACACTTCAGGAAGTAGATCATACACCCTCAACTGTCATTGCTCAGTCCCCACACATATTGGTCAACAGTGTGCACGTTCGGGTGCAGGACCCTGCCCTGCTAATGTGACAAAAGATCCTCCTGAAGAGTCAGCCTGATCGGCAGAGAGATGCTCTTGCTCAGGAGTTCGGGATACCAGACTCTCCTTGCCCAATTTTGGGCCACTAAGATGATGTGCCTGGTCATTCTTCATGTTCCTGAGAAATCTAGACAGGAGTAGTATCGGTGAAAAGACGTGTAGGAGTCCTGAGCTTCACTCAAGGTGAAATGCGTCTTTGAGCGAGAGCTACCTTGGAAACGTCAACGTGGAGAAGTGCTGACATTAGGTGTTCTCTGCTTTGGTGAATATATCTAACAAAGATTTTCCCCAATCTTTGAAGAGACCTTACACTACCTCTGGAAGAAAACACCACTCATGATCTATGAGGCATCGAGAGCTGAGTTGGCCTGCTCTAGTGTTCAGCGAGCCCACCAGATATTTATCCACCAGGAATATGTCCTGAGGTTCCAGACATTTACGGAGGCGCAGGGCTTCTTGACACAAGGTCCACAACCCCACTCCACCCTGCTTGTTGCAATACCACATAGCGGTGGTGTTGCCATGCACACCTCATCTATCTTCCCTTGATGGAAGAAAGACAGCATTTCAATGTCAGGTAAATTGCTCTGAGTCCCAGTAGGTTGATGTGGAGCTGAGACACTCTCCTCTGATCTCCACCTCTTCCAGATGGGTGCCCACCTCAGGAGCGAGATATCTGTCACTACTCTGAGCTCTGGATGGGGATGGGTAAGATGTCGTTGACCCAGTCATGGTCCATGAGCCACTATGGCTCCTCAGGCCAGAAGAGCCAGTACTTCCTGTTGCAAGAGTTGGTCCTCCATCAGCCATTCAGTGGATGTTGCAAAGGTTTTGGGGCTTGTTGGAGTGGCTAGGCATAGCCATGCTGGACGATCTGAATCACCCACTTGCCTCAGTGATTTTCTGCCATTGGGGAAGGTAGTGTCTAATCCTGCCACCAGCCAAAGGTATCCAGCCTCTTGAATTCCCTATCCAGTGGTGTGGTAGAGATCACACCTGGATTTATCCTGGAGGTTAAGGCCTGGACCACCAGGCTTTCAGGGGTGGGGTGCAGGGAGAGGAAGGGTGGGTTCCTGGAAGTGGGCGATGGTGGTGGGAGATGATCCTGTGCACAGGAGTGCCTGTAAAGGGGATTGACCCAGGCCCGAAGCAGGACATCTGTGACAATTTTAATAAAGGGGAGTAAGGGTCTTGATGAGGGTACTTCTGGCTAAAGCACCTCTATCTGACTTCTAGCAGCAGATGTCTTACCTTAGAATTATCCACAGGCGTCAGACTGGATCCAGGATTTATTTCTTGAGCAGTACCCTGTGCACCAGTAGGTGACGTTGTTCAGCTTCCCATTGTGTCATCTGCGCTGGAAATTACATGCACGCTGACGTCAGTTCTTTTCTCCTCCAGTCATTTTATGACTGACCTCTTTCAACTTTTTGTCGAGGTCTTTTTCCTGGTGTGACAGGAAGTCAACTTGGAAATCCGGCTTCAAGGCCTGCGCCGCCTGTCACCCGCAGAGTCTTGAGCCCAGTTGAGAGCAAGGTCCCCGGATCAGTCATGGAGACCAAGATCCTCGTCGCATTCAAAGTCATCTTAGGGTAAGTCCCAGAAGAAAAAGAAAAGTAAGAAGCTGAAGAGGTCTTCGACATCTTCCCATCTGTTGAAGTCATTGAATAGGATGAAGGAGTGTCTCCATTCGAGATCTGGCTCTGCATTTGAGCCTATGCCTGGGCCCACTCCTCACCTCCCTGAGTTTCTCGAAGCGACCCCCACCCTACTTTGTAAGTTCTATGTGGCCATGCCCTAATATTTCGGCTTCATGGACTACCTTAGGAT